>NC_090800.1:75776887-77005942 GCF_036512215.1 Solanum lycopersicum
CTTTATAAGTTTTTTCTTTTCTTTTCTGACAACCCCCCAAATTCTATTCCTAGACCAAAATCCTTGTTTGGGTGTCTTGGTATTAGGGTTTGTTTTTTCTTGTTGGCTTTTATGTATCACAGGTTTGAATAAAAAAAAACCCATTTTTGGAAAAAACAATGCTGTAAATGGGTTATGCAGATTTGGTTTTATTAAGTTTTTAGACCTGGTTGAGTAATTTTTACAAATAATTGGTGTGCAGCTTTGTTTGGATTGAGATATGGGGTGTGTTCATGGGAAGTGTTGTTGTAGATATCCAAGATCTTCAGATGGTGATAATAGGGAAGATTTGGGTAGATATGCTCAGGTTCAAACACATATTCTTGCTGGAAGGTCTGTTGAAAGTGCTCAAGTTCCTTCCCATAACTTCAGGTTAGAGTATTCGGTGCTTACGCAGCGCGGGTTTTATCCTGAATCACCTGAGAAAGAAAATCAGGATAGTTATTGTATAAGAACACAGCTTCAGGGTAATCCAAATGTTCATTTCTTTGGGGTGTTTGATGGGCATGGACAGTTTGGTACTGAATGTTCTGTGTTTGTTAGGGATAGGCTTGTTGAGATTTTATCAAATGATTCTACATTGTTAGATGACCCTGTTAAGGCTTACAATTCTGCATTTTCAATAACAAATGAAGAACTTCATGATAGTGAGATTGATGATTCCATGAGTGGGACAACTGCTATAACTGCTCTTCTTGTTGGAGACATGTTGTATGTGGCTAATGTAGGTGATTCAAGAGCAGTGATGGCTGTTAAAGAAGGAAATAGAGTTGTTGCCAAAGATTTGTCTTCTGATCAGACACCATTTAGGAAAGATGAATGTGAAAGAGTGAAAAGCTGTGGGGCAAGAGTTCTTAGTGTTGATCAAGTGGAAGGTCTAAAGGATCCTGATATTCAATCATGGGGGGACGAGGAAACAGAAGGAGGTGATCCACCTAGATTGTGGGTTCAAAATGGGATGTATCCAGGGACTGCGTTTACACGGAGTGTTGGAGATAGTACAGCTGAAAGCATTGGTGTAGTTGCTGTTCCAGAGGTGACAACAGTACATCTTACAGCTCATCATCCTTTCTTCGTAGTTGCAAGCGATGGTGTCTTTGAGTTCCTCTCCAGCCAAACTGTGGTGGACATGGTAAGGGTTACTTTATTTGATGCTAAAATCTGTAGAAATTTATTTATTCTTGTTTTTGTTCATCTTCATTGTTTTTTGCTTGGCACATCTGCATTGTTAGGAATCGGCATAATACATAAATGTGCCCATTAACTTCGCTTCGCTTCATTTCACATTTGTCCTCCAACTTTGAATGTGCACAAGTAAACACACATCTTACGTGCATGCGCAATACAAATTGCCATGTTGGATGCCACATAGGATATGTATGTCTATTTGTTCAACTACACAAGTTTAAGTGTCTACTTGTGCTCACCAAAGTTGGAGAGCATAAATGTGAGCCGAGACCAAGTTAAAGGGCATATGTATGTATTATGCCAAATGTCACTGGTGGTGCGTCTCTCTGCAGTTTTGATATCAGAATTCATGTATAAAGGCTCTGTTACAGCAAGATATTCGACATTATTCATGTCAAACCATTATGCTATGTTGTCTATTTCTATTTATGTGTTACTGTGTCAGTATGTGTGTATTAAATATTGAAGTAAATCTTGATGATATTTTCGCTATTGGAGGTCTGCTACATTAAGCCAAGATTCTTCTAAATTCTTTGCCTTCGATAGGTCTCAAATAAGATGCTTGGCATAAAACTGCATTGAGTCTGGATAATGGATCCAATGGAAAAGAAATGTAATTAAAAAACAAGGAAGAAAATGTCGAAGAGATGAATGTCATACTTTAGGTAGCCATTAAAAGTCAAACTGGAAGGATAACACATTAAATTCTGAACTTTGTCTCTGATAAATCATTTTGGTGACACTATGAAGTAGTGATTCCTTAGTATTGAACATTATCTAAGAATAGTCATAGCTTATAAGCTAAAAGCCATAAGTTGGTCATACCCAACTTTTGGCTTTTAGCTTATTGTTGTACTTTTTGGCCTAAAAGTATGTGCTTAAAAGCACTTTTTTTGTCTTTTTCAAACACCTCCAAAATTTTAAAAAAAAAGAGCTTAAAAGCCAAAAGCTACTTGAAATAAGCAAATCCAAACACCCTCGTGTTCTGTAATTGGAATTAGTGTACTTTTTCTGGCATATCTTCTTTGTTTGGATCGACTGTCAAGGAATGGCCTTTGTATCATGGCCCTTTTTGTGCTCTCAACTCTGATGATACTAAAAGTGAATTCAGCATATGGGTTTACTGTTGGAATGTTAAGTAGCATTTTCTTGACTAGTTGAGGGCGAACTTGGCACATTGATAGAGTTGCTCCTTTGGTTACTTATAGGTCACACATTCATGATTAAAAATAATATTTTTTAGGTCAGGGTGTTGAAGCAGCCTCTTTGTGAAAATGTGAGGATAAGGCTACATACTGTATACACATTCTCTTTACCCCACTAGTTGGGGAGCATTTTGTTTAGGGTAACCCATTTTAATTTATTGAGTTGTTGGTAACTCCATTTAGTTAAGCTGAAGTCTTAAGACAAGTTAAAGTTAGTATCTAATGAGAAAACATAGAAACTACTATTACTGCACCTCATCCTTAAACTAGTTGACCCAAGTGATATGAATCCTCATCCATCCCATTATAATTTGGCCCAATTTTATGCAAATATTTGATAGTTTGTCCTTAAAGACATTAATTATGGTACTAAGAAGCAGGATATTATTTACATTTTGCACTTATCCCTACATTGAGAAAATCTGAAAACACTATATTCCTGGCAAAAGACAGGATCTGGACTAAGTTTTGATCTCAACCAGTTGGTATGGCCTCCATGGACTTTTTACCTACATTTGGTTTTTTTCTTTGTTAACTTCGGTTGAATTCAAGGGGTTATCAGTCTTCTGAAATAAAATTTCCATGTGATTTTAGGCCTACACCTTGAATCATCGCTATGTTGCACCTATAAACTGGGTGTAGTTGGAGGTCTATGTAGCATGGTCAAACAAATTTAGGCGGTGTCCTCGCATTTTATCCTCTATGGCTGCTATTTGTATCTTCTATCTGATTTTTAATTTTTAATTTTGTTGTACACCTACTTAATATCTGCATACGAACACTTTTTGTGGATATCTCTACTATAACATTAGTGGTCTCATTTATTCAATTGTTCTTTGACTTCAAAGTTCTCCATTTTTAGAGGTTGAACTCGAGACCTTTGGTTAAGAGTGGAGGCATCCCATATATTCCATTGTATCCCTTGGTGGTAGGAGGAAGTTCTTGAATAGATAACCACATATGAAAATTTGCCTTTCTTTTCCTTCCTCTTCTTTCTCTGTAGATATTCTGAAATGTTCTTTTCCGGTGATCATCTCGTCCTTGTCTAACTTATGTGGCATTTAGTGTTTTTAAAGGCTCGCTTGAGGTGCATTGCAAGCTGTTTTGTTTTTCTCTGGTTCATGCAATACTCTAATGCAAGCACAAAGGTGATATGATGTGTCCAACTTCCTCATAGGCATTGTTTCTAAAGAGAAGAACTAAATAATATTGAGTGAATATGTTAATAATTAAAGTTAGGTAATAAAAATACAGTAATAAGAAAACTAGCTAAATCTCTTGATTAAAAAACAGCAAAAGCTAAAATTAAAAACTAAAATTGTACTATTTACATCTGAATGTGAAATATAAAACAGTTCCTGTACTTGATCTACACGATTTTGACTTCATATATTTCAATTTATTGACAATTTTTCTGCTGTTTAGTTTGTCTGAATAGATACTTTTCGTACATAATGTGTGTCAGTGTGTTGCTGCATGTCTGTATATAATATGCGTTCATCATTTGTTCCTTCCTTAGCTAAAATTTCTCAAGTTCATGCATTAATTGTGCTATAGGCTTAAAGCCACTGCAGACCCTTGATCCTTTTATTCAACACACTCAATGCTTTGACAACACTGGTGGCACTTCGTATATTGACGATTAGTGGTAGTTATGCCAATAAATTATTCGAACAATGCCAAAAAAGAAGTTAAATAGAAAAGCCGGATCATGCTTTTGTGACATTAGTTAAGATCAATATGATCTATCTTCATGTAAATGAGCAAATTCCTTTTACTTGATCTCAGCCACCATTTGTTTCAGTCATTGTCGACATTTTCTGCCTTGTTTCTTATTCCCTTCTTGTGTAGGTAAATAGAGCTGCGGATCCTAGGGATGCAAGTTCAGCCATTGCTGGAGAGTCTTACAAACTGTGGCTAGATCATGAAAATCGGACAGATGATATAACAATCATCATTGTACATATTAAAGCCTTATCCAATGTATGAACCATTTGATTCTTATTTGTTGATTTTGTTGTTTCTTTTCTAATTCTCTGGATATATATAAATTCACATTATTTTTCCTATGGTTAGAAATAAGTAGTAACAATTTGATCGATGGACTCTAGGAGCATCTGTTGCTAATATTACTGGACTAAGTTCTTTCTTCATTGTGGATTTTGTCTATTAACTTATTTAAAATAGGATCAAAACAACATAGTCACCACATGCATGCCTGCAATTTCTTGCCTTTGGTATTCCACGATTCAAGATTACTTCATGTTTCTGTTTACTTTTGGATTAACTAATATACTCTGAAGTTGGGATAGTCAGGTGGTGGTGCCACAGCCAAGAGAAATGGAGGAAGAACAACGAACACAGAGAAAGAAACATCGGAGATATATTTCACTCCGTCTGCTTCGGAAGGTTATCGGTCAGTAAGGAGTGAGTTGTCTGAAGTGAGCTGTTGTCAAACTGTTCCGTCATCAGACCAGAGCTCCAGAGTAGTAGTTTCATCTAGCTTGTGAGTTTCACTCTTTCCCAACTTCTCTCTTTTTCTTTTTCTTTATCTGTATATTGTTCTACAAGTGACCGCTTGCACCTACTTCTCTTGTAGGGATTGAACAAAGAAAAGACTTCCAAGGGTTTCCACGCATTTCCACATATTTTAGATGTGCCTGAAACGGTAACATCCTTCATTCCTTAGTCATTGATAATTATAAACGTATATAACAATCGATGCATAAGTAGATGCACGAACTGATAGTGGTTTACTATACCTTTCTACACATTGAATATGACAGATAGCAGGACCTGAGCAGCATTCACTTAGCAGTTGAACCTATGTCCTTTCCTTGTAAAAGAATCTAGCAGTTTATGGATCTATTGCCCTCTGACTTCAACTGGTTACACTACTCACTTCAGTTTCTTCACACTTTACGTTCTTGTGCATAGCTCATCAATCAAGTTAACCTGAGTTGTTCTGGAGACTTCTTTGCTGGGGCGTTGCTTCTGTCAAAAAGCTTAACACTGATTCACATGTACATGGGTTAGTCAATAGTTGCAGCTTCTTGCAACAAGTAAGAGCAAACTTTGTACTGTATTCCATCTAAACTTGTCAGTTTTAGAATGACAATATTTCGTATCATATCATTTCGACTTGGCTGTGGAAGAACTTATTGTTGTATGAAGTAGTATCAAACAAGTATACCACGCATGAAAGTTGGTTAAATTTGTATATACAATGATCGTCGTACTAGAGATTAGGCAGCTCACTTGTGTGGGTGGACTTGCTACCTTTTTATGAGTCCTTGTGCTGTGTTGTAGGGAAAAATAAGTTTCCTTACTAACGTAATCCAAATAATTCACCTCCCTTGTCGACCAGACAAAGGAGATATGAATTCCATTTAGGTGAATTAGGTCATGAGCTTTGTTTTCTTGGGTCGAAGGCGAGAACTTGGAAGTAACTCATCATAGCCCCACACCCTATATTCATGAACTTGAAAGTGAGTCATTGGGGAGCTCGCTTAAGGAGTAGTAGATTTAATTATTTTTATTTAGGAGAACAATAGTGATTTTAGTATCACTAGTTAACTTGATCGCGCTTGGCATAGTAATGATACATACATGTCACTAACATTTTAAAATACTAAAATCTATGAAATATTTCATAAGAACAAAAATGAAACTTTGAATATTCTTATTTTTTCTAGGTGAAATGAATTGGGATTTTCTTTTTATATTTTTGTGTGCATGCGTTAATAAATTTGAGAACTGTTACTTACGTTGTACATTCGATATCTGTACATTTGTGATACGTATAAAATTTTTCCATTGTTAGAGAAATATTTTAAGGGTGAGTTCGGTACAAAGGAGAATACTATTACCCAAGTGGGTTTCTTACTTTTTTTTTTCTTAAGGTTAGATAAAAATGATGAAAGGTAGGGGTGGGGTGGTAGATTGCAGAGGCGGAAGTGAAAATGAGGTGTGGTAGAGGCAGGTAAGGATAAATATACAAAATTAAGTATAATAGAATGGAAGCATAACATTTTCTTTTAAGAGCAATGGACAAATCTGATCATCTTTTTAGGAGCCCTTTTATTTTTAATTTGAAAGAGCGTGCTTTTACTCATTTAGGGAGATAAATAAAGGAATCAGTGGACTTTATGATCGGAGAAAGATTGGTGGGGGGACTCGTAAGAAGGGAAGATGACCCACCAAATTTATATTAAAAATTGTCAATGTGA
Source organism: Solanum lycopersicum (assembly GCF_036512215.1). Lineage (NCBI taxonomy): Eukaryota > Viridiplantae > Streptophyta > Magnoliopsida > Solanales > Solanaceae > Solanum > Solanum lycopersicum. The sequence continues at coordinate 75,783,549 of NC_090800.1, forward strand.
ACACAAATAAAATCTTGAATTGCGTATAGATAGAAAACGAACTACTTTCTATTCTCGAAATTGAAATATATGAACTAGTCCCTTTCTTCATGACCCAAATGTTTGGTGACTCAATATTTATATCGGTTTATCATCCATTTGAAGAATTTTTATAACTTCAATACAAAATTGTGAAAAGAGGTTAAAGGCAAGATCTTTTCTAAAAAAAAAAAGAAAAGGAATTCATGCTCATGTTCAGAGTGCAGAGATTGTTTGTACAATATGAAATACTACTATTTACTAGATTTTTTAAAAATAAAATTACGTGCAAGTTTATAATCACGCACATTTATTTATAAAAGAAACATGATAATATTCAATTTATCAATGCGGCAATATTTTGCTCTAACAACTATAATTTATCCACACCGAGTGTTTACACCAAATTAGTACATGTGTTTAAATTTATAATTCACTTTACTTAACTATAATTAATTAACATATGATTTGATTTAAACCGCGATGCAGCTATATTTTCCTGTTAAGTAACATTGTAAAAAATTTATAACACATTTTTTTTACCACTACAATTTCATGTTTACAAATAAATAAATATTATATTTTTTTAAAATTAAATAAATTACGTATCTAAACAAAACTTTAGTTTCGAATAAATCTGTGATATTCCAAATCTCAATAGATTTCGAGCAAATCAATATTCCTTTTAAGTCTATTTTTCCGTCCAGATTCATTGTTTAAACAAATTATATAATAGGAGAAGTTGTTCACAGGAGTTAACAATGGCAGTTGAGAAATCTGAGGAAGAATGGCGTGCTATTCTATCTCCTGAGCAGTTTCGAATCCTCCGTCAGAAAGGAACTGAGTAATTTCTTTATTCTCTTTATCTTCTTTTTTTTTTTTTTTGGCGTAAGCAAAAAAATATTTGATTGATGTATGTATTATTCGATGAAACAACTTTGCTGAGAGAGATTAGTATTTTACAGGCTAAAGGGAAGTGGTGAATATGACAAGTTTTTTGATGAAGGAATTTATAACTGTGCTGGTTGTGGAACTCCATTGTATAAATCCTCAACCAAATTTGACTCTGGCTGTGGTTGGCCTGCTTTCTTTGAGGGTCTTCCGGGGACGATAAATCGCTCTGTGAGTATGCATGCTCTTTCGTCGTAAAATTGCACTGGTGAAAATTCTAACTCCGCTATTTGTTTCTACTTGCAGCCAGATCCAGATGGAAGGAGGACGGAGATTACATGTGCTGCTTGTGGTGGACATCTTGGTCATGTTTTCAAAGGAGAAGGTCACAACACACCCACAGATGAACGACACTGTGTCAACAGCGTTTCTGTCAAGTTTATCCCTGCAAATACCTCATCTGTTCTACTCTGAAAATGGTGTCGTTTTCACCTTACCTTAAGACTTGGCAAATGGTAGAGGGCTGAAGCAACTGTTTGTGAACATGTTTATGTTTAGTCTTGAATGAATAATAGAGATTCATAGAACCGATAGTAAACTATTTCAAGACTGAAGTATTTTTGATTTATTGATATATATGTTGGTGGCTATTCAAAGTCTATAAACACAACCTATATCAACCATTGTGGTTCGAGTTAGGAACCACTCAACAAATTGCTTCTTTGGGTACTTCTCCTTAGCTTTGTAAAACTTTTGGGTGCTAGATTTATTCACTGCATACCCGCGCATCAACTTTCTTTCCTTTCTGTCTTTGGGCTGTTTGGTTGGCACGACATAATAAATATATCTTCGAGGGAAAACCTTTCTTAGTAACATGTATGTCATGTTACTAAGAAACCAGTCTGCTAATTCTAACATTATGCTTATTATGGATAGTGGTTGTGATTCAGTTTCAGGCTTATTTACCGCAGGGGGTGTTTTTAGAAATAGTGTCAGAGATTGGATACTTGGATTTACAGGGACTTGTCCTACTTCTAAGCCTCTTGAGATGGAAATGTGAGCTATGTTGGTAGGACCTACTTTAGCTCTGCAATATGGGATGATGCATCTGGAAAGAAACATGGACTCACTACAGTTGTTGCACCTACTAAACTCACCGCTATTTCATGACTCTCACGTTTACAAGGAACAAAATGAACTAGCGGATGTTTTAGTTGTTGTCACCATAACTACTACTTTGATGGATGATAACACTCTGCTGTTTTGGAACTCTCCAGCATCCTTGACGAATATTTTGCAGGCTGACAAGAATGGGGAGTTGTATAGTAGAAGAGTGCAGTCTATATCCTACTCCAATAGGTCTTCTATGTTTAATACTAGTTCCACTAGGCAAGTTGTACATACATCATCTGCTAGTTTGGTTGTTTCTGTAGTGCCACAGCCACAACTTATGACCCTGTAAACTTTTTGCTATACAAAAAAAAAGAGATGATTATTGATGAGCTAAAGAAGGAAGCTTCACGGATAGCAAGAGAACAAGGGAAAAACACACCGAACGAAGTCAACGATTGATTTTGTCCAAAAAAAAAACAGCATAATAATCATAGAGATAGAATACACAAAGAAAATAGCATGTTTTTGTCATAACTCATCTCAGTTTATTAATTCCAACAACAGGTAATAGTTAGTCATCATTGTGTATCTTTTTAAGAAAAATCAGCAGAAAAAGTTAACTGTAAGCCTCCAAATTCGAAAAATTTCTCAACTCCTCTTGTCTTTCTGTCTTCTATCGTTACATGCCTTGAGAGCCTGAACTTCTGCAACCAGCACATAGTTTTTGGAATAAACTAAAAAGTAGTCAACAATCAAGCACTAGTGTGGTATGCATTCTTTTTTATTCTGTGGCCGCGTTAATACAATTGATATTATAAACAAGAGAATCTCAGTACGCACACATCTGAACATGAAAGTGTGCATTTCTACCCCTTTTTTGATGCTGCATCACATGCCAGCTGAAAACTAGCACATGTAGATCCCCCGGTATACTATGTTTCTACCCATCAGAGCTATATGTTATCTCAATCTCCGTTCTGCTTTGATTGGAATACTATACTAAAATATATAGGTTTCATACAACAACATACTTCATTATCAAGCTGGACCGGCTATATCACTAATTTTCATTGTTCAAACAAAAAATATCATAATGACTAACTTTCATATCGATTATGTTCTTGATATCTAGTCAGCTAATAGTGGTCAGTTGATCGCAAATAACTAATTTAGATTTCTAATTGGAATGATAACACTTATTTTCCCTCTTTCTAAATGAGGATACAAAATTCATATTCGCTAAAAGAAATAAAAATAACAAAATGTGAAGCAAACTAAGATAGAAGATACCTTTTTGACAAGATTTCCAATTCCGGTTAGAATTGATCAGACAATCCTGCATATGTAAACTTGTGATCAGTTCCAATTTGGGGTTTAGGGTTTAAGAATTGAATAAGATACCTGTAATGATAAGTAGACAGAAGAGCACTCGTTGAGCTGCTTTACAGTTTCGTCTTCTTCGTCGGCGTCATCCTGATGTACCGTTGGCCGCATCGGCGGCGGAAGCAGTGGCGCGTTCGGAGTTTGTTGATGGTCCATTATATGTTCGTCTTCTACTTTATTTGCAAATTGTTTTTACAGTAATTGAGTCATTCCCCCAAATAAATACAATAATATTCTTCCATTTTTGTCCTTGATATTTTAGAAAAAAGTGCTAGTACCAAATAAATCCAAATTAAAAATAATTTTCTCAACTTGTCTTGTTATATAAATTGAGATAAAAAGACGTGTTAAAATAAAACACTTCTTAGTTGATATTAGGGATTTCATTTAGTCTAAATCTTAATTATTTAAATTTAATATATTACTAGTTGATTTATTTCTTTTTCAGAAAAATCTATTTAGCAATAAATTTCAAAAATATACATGTTGTGATTCTTAATTTATTATTCTAAAGAGTCTATTAAATACTCCTCTCGTTTTATATTAGTTAAATTGTTGAAGTATTTTTTATTTTTAAAATTAAGCTGATTGAAGCATAAATAGTTATAGCGGCTTCATACTCATGAACTTCTCTTTATTTAGTAGTTAATTAAAAAGTAAATATGTTTAGTCAAATAATAGAAAAATTACAATTAATTTGGGTTCTAAAACTACTATTTCTCCTATTGTTTTATCTTAATATTTTTTGAATTTTTATTGCAATAATTTTTTGGGTGTGTTGATATTTATTAAGAACTCAAGAATTCTAAGTAGAAATATACTCATTACTCGTACAACAACAAGCATATACTTGAGGTCTCTTTAACAATTTATTTTAAGGCACCAACTTTATTAAATCTCTTTGATCATCAAATATGCTTATATGATCAAATTTACTTATAAGATTATGACAATAAAGGTCTCTATATCTGAATAATAATAAATGATTAAGATTATTTATTTTAATATTTAAATATGCATATGAAATTAAACATTATAAAGTTTTCATTTCAATTAAAAAAATATTAATTTTGGATTAAAATAATATTTTAATGTCTACAGTTGATTATAAAAATTAATTACATGCAGTTTAAATTACGTATCAATAAAAATTTTATTTTGATGTTGAACCATTTTTTTTTTATAAAAAGATGTATGTTGAATTCTTAAAAAAAATATGTATATTTATAGTTTTAACAACAATAATATATCTAGTGTTTACTTACCAGTGAATTTAATCATACAAATAAGTTGGATAATTAAGAAAATATCAATCAAATAGTAGTATAAAACAAAATTTTAATAAGAGACCTCAAGTATGTATAATACATAATTATTATTTTGATCATGGCGGAAACCTTTGAGAGTTCTTGATAAATATCATTAATGTACCCAAAAATATTATTACAATAAGAATTCTGACAAATATCAATACACACTAAAAAATTGTTCGTATTAAAAAAATACTAAACAAAAATATTTGAAAAGAATGGTACAAACTTATTAGTTTAAGATAAAAATTGATGTTTGATTGATATAACTGAGAAAAAAAGTTGGTAGCGAGAGAGGCAAAAATGTGCAAAGAGAAAAAAGGAGGTGGACAACGTGATTATTTTGTAATTTATTCAATAAGTCTGAATGTTGTTAAGACTCTCTTATATATAAGAGTTTGTTCAGATTTTTTCAGATTCATTGAAAAATTATTTAAAAAAGAAACAAATAAACATAATAATTTAAATTTGAATAATTAAGATTTAAACTTAAAAATCAAACACACATAATTTGCTAAATTTGAATAATTACAATTCAAACATTTATTAAATATTAAAAAAAATATTAGTAGGATTTTTTAATAAAATCATAAGCCGAACGACCCCATAAGACTAACAATAAAACAGAAGAAAGCTTTGAATGGTATTCAATGTATTGAGTACCAAAGGCAAAGTCAACATTTTGCTAAAAAAAAGATCTTTTCACATATCACAAGAGACATTTAATTCTATATATTTTTTGCCAACCACAGGCAAGTTCTTTTATTTTTCCTCTTTGATTGCTATTTTATTTACAAGTAAAAATACACGATTTGTGATAAAATAAGATTCCTCAATTACTTATTTAGCTATCCAGTATTAAGTAAACATCCGTGGCAAAATTTGCAATATTAGTAAGAAAATGGAAAAAAATTGATTTCGTTCGTAAGTTAGCTTCCTTTTTTTTTAAAAAAAAAAACCTATATAATATAGACATTCATGTTGGGTTCAAAAGAATTACGATATTATACGGAAGCTTATAATTGTAAATTATAATACTAAATTAGATGATAAAGAAATACTAAAAAAAACTACTTTATAAGATCGATTCAGTCAATTGGCCTACATATGATAATGAGAGAATAAATTTTCCTATAAACAAAATTCTTTTAATGGCTAATGATATAATGTTATGGTATGAGCAATAGTCTTCGATTTATAGAGTTCCAAACTTTTCTTTCAAGGAAGGAATAAATCAAATATTGAAAGAAAATTATATTTTTCCTTTCAGTAATAGTTAAAAATAGTTATGATAATAATTTGACTTTTTTAAAAGAGAAAAATAATGTCCAAATAAAGTAAGAAAATCATAAAAAAATTCCACTTTCGACTTGACTTTTCTGATAAAATACTCTTCATCCTTTTTCTTCACAAAAGTCATTATTGTTTACCATGATTTAAAAACTTATATGAGTTAAAAAGTGAATTTTTGTGCATTAAAGTAAACACGGGTTGATGAATTGAAGTCTTGTATTAAAAGTTATATGAACAAAATTGACAGTAGAGCTCATGTTTTAAAAGTAATACGTATGAGTTGAAATATGGAGTCCATGCCTTAAAAGTTAGCTCGGGTTGAAAGTTTGAGCTCATGCATGAAAATAAGCATGAGTTTGAAAATTGATTTTGGTTTTAAAAGGAGCAACATTGTTGAAAAGGCAAAATTAATGAAATACACGTCTTATATATATTTTCATTATTTCTAATATCCCATTATATTTCTAAAATCCCTTATTTCTTTAATGTATTCGACTTACATATTAATATATTCGAACTACATATCATGTATTCGGTTTATTTTATAATTTATTTGAATTAGTTTTTAATGTATCCAAGCTACATAATTATGCATTCGAGCTACATTATGTATTCAATTTATGTTATAATGTATCCGAGCTACATACTAATGTGTCCGCTTTGTGTTACTTTTTATTGGATTAATGTAATTACAAACTAAAGAGTGATAAATTGTTATTTCATATTAAAACTATGTGATTCCTAAAATTTATCCTATTGAAAATATGGTTCAAATTTCTTTTCCACGTGTAGTTGAACGAAAATCTTTATTATTATCAAATTTATTGCAAATTGCTTTGAAACTGCCTTGAACATGTTTTCAACTTCATTCATATACATTGAATCATTGAACCATTTGCATTGATATCACTTGTTGAGTTAAAAAAATCTAGATATCATGTTAAAGCTTACGATTGCAAATCATAATATCGATAAATCAGACAACATATAAAACTATACTAAAATAAATACAATATTATTATGTTATTTGACCAATTTGCTTACTTATTTTTAAAAAAATGCATAAAATTATAGAGAGAAATTATCTCCATCAGTAAAATTCTTAAGTGACTAAATTATGAATGTTATATTGTGTTCCAGTATGAGAATAGGAGTCTTCAATTGATAGATTTTTAAATTCTCTCAAAGGAAAAAATAATTCAACTATGAAAGAAAATTATATTTTTCCTTCTAGGAATAGTTAAAACATTAATAGACTATGGTAATAATTTGATTTCCCTTCAAAAGAAAATTAGAACTAAAATAAAGTAAGAAAGTCATGTTAAGTTTTAAACGATTTACTATAATACATAATGTTTATAATACTCCCCTTAATGTCTAAAAGATATTTTATGTGCCTCATTAAAATTTTATTAGAAAAAAAAAAGTAATAATTTTTTTAAAAAAAAATAAATATATCTAATAATAGGCATTTTGAAATTAATTATCTAGTAGGTAAGATTTATAAAAACTATATGTAATCTTGAACAACATCTGTTGTAAAACTAAAAGTATGCAAATTCAAATGCATCACTCTTTCTTCCAAGCAACTATTACCAATATTAAAGCAAAAATGGCACCCATAACTTCTAAAAGAAATTTCGAAAAAGGGCCTAAAATATCTTTAAAGTATTGAAAATGGTATAAAATTACCCTTCATCCACCTATTGGCTCCAAAATGCCCTTTTCATCCACCTATTGACTCCAAAATACTCTTGTCATCCACCTTTGGATTCAAAATTGACCACTTTTTTAATTGTTTTAAAATTAAACTCTTTAAATACTTTTTAAAATACTTGACGTTCAACTATTGGTTATAATTTAATTTATTAATATAATTTATAAATCAACTCACTACCCACTAATTACTAACTAAATCTCACCCAATTAATAATTCAATTATAATATCAGAATCATCATAAACACTACTAAAACATGATGAAATTATAGATTCCTGAAAATAACATTCAAAATTATTCGAGTCCGAATCGAAGATCCAATTAAATTTAGGTTGAGCCGCTTATTTAGGAGGACACTTTCTTTCAAGATTGAATGAGAAATTTATGATTAGAGGTAAAGAAGTAATACATCCCAAATTAATTCATGCATTTTTTTAAAATATAATTTTATAAATATTTATTATTTGTTGTAAAACCTTTAATATATTATTTTTTAAAAAAGTTACCTATGAAGTAACATCACATAATTGAGATGTAAGAATAATTAAGATAAACATAGTCAGACTTTTAAGTTTATCGGTAATTTTATTTAGACATTTGAATGTATGATAATTTACTTCTTTAGATATTTTTATCTCAAATTTTTAAAAACACTCAATTGGTAGTAGCTAATCTGTTGTTGCATTAATAATATGACGGATTTATTAATTTAGAGGGGTTTAATTAGTAATGGGTGGATAGTGGATTGATTTATAAATTATATTAATAAGTTAAATTATAACAAATAGTTGAGCACCAGGTATTTAAAAAAATATTTAAATAGTTTAAATATAAAACTGTTAAATAAGTGGTCAATTTTGAACAAAAAGGTGGATGACAAGAGTATTTTGGACCCAATTAGTGGATAATAAGGATATTTTGGAGTCAATAGGTGGATGAAGGATAATTTTATACCATTTTCAATATTTAAACGGTATTTTAGACCCTTTTACTGCATGATGTCATGTTTGTATCATTTAATTGTGGATTACGGGGCTCTTATTTTTTCTTAATTATTCTCAATTTTCTCGTAAATTTTAACTAATCTCCATCCTCAAGAGGTCGAACTTATATTTTAGTAGTACTTGTGTTTTTTTATTTAATTTGGTCTTAAAATTCGTATTAAAGCTTGCTTCAATTAAATTTAGATTGCACACTACAAGCTCAATTTAAGAATAACACTTCCAAATAAGATTTTTTTATATTCAAGGTTCAAACTTGAGATCTTCGATTAAGGGTGAAATAGTCTCCCTATTGCAGCACAACTCATGTACATAATAATTTGCATTTTTAACTAAAAGATTTTTTTTTTCCAGGTGGATATCATATTATACAGAATATCTTAGCAATAGTTACATACAATTTTATAAAACGTGTAAAGGCAGGATGCTTGTAACGTGTATGGTTATGAAAAAACCAACATTTTGATTAATAGTAAAAAATATGAAATTAGGTGAAAGACAAGTGAATTAAAATGGATCACATTTATTATCTTTCGATCAAATTTTTGAAGGAGAAAGCAAATACAATAGTATAAATTGCTCAAAGGAATAGATAAGGTACAAGAAAGGGGAAGGACAAGAGCCTTCTCCTATTGAAGCTCTACGAAAAAAGAAGATAAATGGACTCTAAAAATGCTTGTTAGCAGCACTTGTCTGTGCTTTATAGGTTGAACTCAAGATTAATCGGACATAAATATCATTGATCTATTCGAATGTCAGTTTAAGATATATACAAGTCACGCAAAGGAAGATCTATCCAAAATTTTTCATGCCAAAATGGAAGCAACATTCCTCCAGTCTTGACTCAATCACTTGTCATGATCTAATTCACTATTTTAGTAAATGTAAATGTTAGGTTATTGACATTTTAATATTAATATTTAACATATTAAATTGCTTTATTTTGGAGTTATAAGAACGACTATTGGTAGGCATTTGTATTTTAAACTATTAGTTTAATCATGTTATTCATCTTTGACTAGATAGTCATGTAATGCCATTACTTTTGGCTTTATTGGTTGAATTCATTGAGAGATAAAAACATTCCAATAAACATTGGAATGGTTAACTTCTACATCATCCATTAGCATTGATTGTCTATCACTTTATTTCATTCTTAATTCCTCCATTACTCTTTGTAAACTATGTAACTCCTATTGTAACCTATGAAACTCCTAAGACCATTATCTTCACTATTTAGAGCCTGTTTGGCTCAGCTTAAAAGCTGGTCAAACTGACTTAAAAGCTGGTTTTTGACTTATTTAGTTGTTTGGCTATACTCAAAACAACTTATTTTAAGTTAAAAAAACTTATTTTAAGCCAAAAGTTAAAAACTGGGGTAGGAGTGCTTTTTTTTCCAGCCTATAAACTGTTTTAAGTTGACCACATTTTTACCTTTTTGCTCTTACTATTTTTATACAATCTCCAAATTACCCACATAACTCTAACATCTCTTTCTTCTATTACTAATGAATTAAAATAAAATAAATCTTAAATCTTTCAAGTGATCTATTCAAATTATATATTATTAAAATGTAAAATAAGTTGCACATATAACTTAAATAAAAATTTATATTCCTCTTATAAATAATTTGTGATAATAAAGAAATATGTGAATGATAGACAATTATTATTACGTATAGATGAAACTAAAATAAAATCTTAAATCGTTCTTTAATCTATTCAAATTATATATCTTTAAAATCTATAATAAGTTTATATTCTTCTTATAAATAATTTATGATGAGAAAGAAATATGTGAATGATATCAAAATATAATTATTTATGGCTGTAAAATATAAATTAATTAATTTTTATTATGTTAACAACTTTTAAGGGTATTTCAGACATTTTGATTTAAAAAACTGTTTATCAGCACTTATTTGCCAAACACATCAACAACTTTTTTTTTTAACTTCAGCACTTTTATCCAAACGCATAACTGCTTATTTTAAAAATAAGTTTCAGCACTTTCAAAAGTACTTTTTTAAAGCTGCTTTTATTAAGCCCATCCAAACGGCCCTTACTACCTCCATTATCTTCCTATTCATTGCTAGGAAGACTTCTTGTAGTATAAATAGTGGTGGTCTTCATTTGGTTTGGGATACACAAAAATCACAAGAGAAAAACAAAAAGTGAAAGAGTTAGTCTAAAAGAGAGTTCTTATTAGTTGAAGGGAGGTTTTCTTTTTTGTTGAGCTTTGGACTCAACTCTTGTCCAGAGTTGTTGAGTTATACTTTGTGAATGTTGTTGTATCTTGGAGGGGACAAGTCAAAGAGGACTACTGCTGGACCGGTGAAAACATTTGCTGCAATGGACTTGAATCTTCTTAAAGAGAGCGAGATATCCGTGCATCAGCCTGAAGAGATTAATTTCTTCATTTTATTTTCAATTGTAATTTTGCAATTTTATTATCTTGTAAGTTTTTCACTAACAGTAAATATTCTTGCATGTGTATATATCGAATAACCCAATCTGTTATTGAGTTTTGTTTTGCAAACAAGACAAATATATTTTCCACGATACGAAGCTCACACATATTTTATAGTAACTGAGAAATCTCCTCTGATATGTAAAGTTCTTAAGTTAATAGGAGTCGAACCGTATTTCTCATCACACAATAAACTTGTGTAGATATATATATATATATATATATATATATTTTATTTACCACCAGTGGTATCAATGTTAAAGTCCAACTATTTCAAATTCACATCAGTAGAACCCTATTCATCAAAGATTTTTCCATCTCTAAAACTCAAACTCTAGATTTTGATTAGCGAAGGAGCAAGCTGCTTTTTCCTTTTTTTCTCTCCTTCTAAATCTCTTTATGTAATAACTATTTTTTTTATAAAAAAAATTAAAAAAAAACAAACTATCCACGTGGGGGTGGGGGTAGCTTGAGTCTTGTTTGTTTGGTTTGGTACAATATTAACCATAACTAAGCCAAAAAAAACCCTATGATGACTCCTCCTAACCATATCTAGTTTGATTACATGTGTACACCATTGGTTAAGTTAACCTAAATACAAAAATAGAAAATAGGAAACAGAAAAAATAGAAACAAAAAAAAAAATTAAAAAAAATGTAATTTCACCCCCCAAAATTTAGAGAAGAGACAGGGAAAGAGAAAGAGAGAGAGGCTTTCAATGTATTAAAGCTAGAAAATAAAAATTAAAAAAAAAAAAGAGAAACAAAAACTAAAAAAGGATCTTCTCTACTCTTTCTCTAATCTCCATGCTCTTAGATTTATCCTACCTTTGATTTGCTCAAAACTTTTTAGCTCTAAATCTGGTACGTAATTCATCGGATTAATCTTTAAAATATCAAAAATTCTCACTCTCTTGTATCGATCTTATCTAAAAATGGAATCTTTTTTATTTAATTTCTGGAATTTTCTGAATTTTTTTTGGCTGTTTTTGTGTTCTGGTCTGATTTTGATCGATGATTTGAATTGGGTTTGATCGGAACTTAAATGGGTGTGATTTAAATCCGTTCAGTATTGAGAGTTTGTATCTGGGTAATTGATGTTTCATCGTTTATCGGTGTTGTCTTGATGTAACTTTTACTTGTTTAATTCATATGGGTTCTGTTAATTTTGTGAAATTTGATTAGATTATGAGATTTTTGGACTTACCCAGAAATTGATGATCATGTTTTGATATAGTTTTTGTTAAATGCACTTTCATCTGGAACAGCTGATGTTATCTCTGATGTTATGTGACACTATAAGAACTTGGTTTGAGTGTTTTTATTATAGCTATATGCATTGATATGAGGTCAACAATTTTTTTTTTTTTTTTTGGTTTGTAAAATTTGTAAGTTTGTTATGTGGATTGAATGTTTCTAAAGGGGAATAAATGTGTTTGGCAGCTAAGTAATGGCATCAATGGTTGCAAAGGCATGTGCTACGCCATCGGCTCAATATACACCGGCTGTGACAGTCTTGGAAAAAGGAAGTAGGAATAAGAGGAAATTCAGAGCGGATCCACCTCTAGTTGATCCAAATAAAATGATCTCTTCACCTCAGTTTGAGTGCACGAGTTTTGAATTCTCAGCGGATAAATTTGGAATGATCCCTACTCATGAATTGTCGAATGGTTGTGATATGTGTAGCCTGAAGCAAGACAGCTCAGAGAGTTTGAAACTTGACCTCGGATTGTCTTGCAGTGTAGGATCGTCGGAAGTAGGTCCAAGTGAGCCAAGAGAGGTAGTTGAAACAACTGAACAGTTCCATGATGCTGATTGGAGTGATTTTACAGAAGCCCAGCTAGAAGAGCTTGTCTTGAACAACTTGGATACAATTTTCAGGAGTGCAATTAAGAGAATAATGGCATTTGGTTACAGTGAAGAGATTGCCACAAAGGCTGTTTTAAGGTCTGGTATTTGCTATGGTTGTAAGGACATTGTATCAAACATAGTGGAGAATACATTGGTTTTTCTTCGTAGCGGCCATGACATTGACTCATCCGGGGAGCATTATTTTGAGGATTTGCTGCAAATGGAAAAGTATGTGTTGGCGGAATTGGTCTGTGTTCTGCGGGAAGTTAGGCCTTTCTTTAGCACTGGTGATGCAATGTGGTGCTTGCTAATATGTGATATGAATGTATCTCATGCTTGTGCAATGGAAAGTGATCCTTTGAGTAGTTTGGTTGTTGACAGCAGTGAAAACTCCTCTGCTTCTCTGCAGCCTCATTTGCAATCCGAGGCCAAAAGTTCTGAATCCATCACTAGAATTCCCTGTAAGCCAAATCCTTCAGTTGCTTGTGCACATTGTTCGACTGATACTTCCAATGTCTCTTCTGCTATTTCTGGGCATAGCTTTCAGTTGGAGGCATCCAATATGCCAGGAGTCCATGAGATCAAACCTAAGCCTTCATTTGCTCTGACTGGAATTATCCCAGAGAAAGATTCTTCAAGTTCTCTGTTTGACACTGTTGATAAAACCTTTACGGCCACAGGAGCACCCAATCCTCCAATCGTTGAGGAGGAGTTTGTGGGTACTAGAAAGGTATCTGGCATCACCAAAAGGGAGTATATACTTAGGCAAAAGTCCCTACATCTGGAGAAACATTACCGCACTTATGGTTCAAAAGGGGTCAGTAGGAAATTCAATGGTTTTAGTGGTTTAGTATTAGATAATAAACTTAAGTCCATGGCAGACTCTGCTGGCATGAATATAAAGAACGCTTCATTGAAGGTCAACAAGATCTCTGTTGCCGGGAGAAATGATAATGTACACCATAGTATCTCAACAAATAATGGATTTTCTTCAACATCAGTTTTTGGGTCCAATAATGGCAATGGACCTGTTCCATTACCTAATACAAATATCCCTTCTTCATCACCGCAAGTCAGTACTTCACCTGCACTGCCTGCTGCTGATACTGAGCTATCACTCTCATTCCCTGCCAGCAACATGACCCCAATGCCTCTTAGTTATAACGCTGGGGCCGGTGTTTGTGCTTTTAATATGATTCCTAATGAAAAATCTATTGCTCAATGGGTTCCTCAAGACAAGAAAGATGAAATGATTCTAAAGTTAGTTCCAAGGGTTCACGAATTGCAAGGTCAGCTCCAAGAGTGGACAGAATGGGCCAATCAGAAGGTTATGCAAGCCGCTCGTAGACTGAGTAAAGACAAAGCTGAGCTTAAGACACTTCGGCAAGAAAAAGAAGAAGTGGAGAGGCTGAAGAAAGAGAAGCAGAGTTTGGAGGAAAATACCATGAAAAAGCTAGCCGAGATGGAGAATGCCTTGTTTAAGGCTAAGGGACAATTCGAACGAGCTAATGCTGCTGTTCGTAGGCTTGAGATCGAGAAGGATTTACTAAAGAGGGATATGGAAGCTGCCAAATTGCGTGCAGCAGAGTTAGCTGGAAGCTGTCAGGAAGTTTCAAAGAGGGAAAATAAGACACTCATGAAGTTCCAGTCATGGGAGAAGCAGAAAGCTATATTACAGGATGAACTGGCAGCTGAAAGACGGAAGCTGGTGGAACTGCAACAACAACTGGAGCAAGCTAAAGATGTTCTGAACCAGCTCGAGGTATGTTTACTGGGAGAATAAGATCATAACTTCTTCACAAGATGCTCCTTGTCAAAGAAAACTTAGGTTTCAACCAAGTTAAAAAGGCTTTATTATCTAGCTAGGTACTGTGACCTTCAGCCATTCATGCTAATAGAATAAAAAGGATAAAATTAACCAGAAGAACTGCAGAACTTAGGTAAGAAGATACTATATTTTACAAGCTTTATGCTAGTATATATGTTGAAAGGTTATATAAGAGACTTGATAAAAAATTGTGAATAACTGGTGTGGTGGTTCTCTGGCTCTCCACTGACGTACCTCCGCATCAGTCATTGACAAGCCGACATCTCTGTGATAAAAGCTTCATGCAATATGAACTTCTGTGATGGGAACTTGCGACCTTTTTACTATTTGTGAGATAAATCTAAGATAATGAATATGAATGAACCTTTTGTATGTGTTTGCTTTAAAAATGACTTGACGTGGTTTTTAAACGTCTCTCTCTCCCTCTCCAACTTGGTTCTCCCAAGAGAAGGTTGTGGTGACTGGTATATGCAATTATTTTATTTTATGTGTTCTTCCAGATACAATCACCTGATTTCTATAATATGCATATTAGGAATATATCTTCCAACTTATGTATTTGAGAATTTGAAAAATGAACATGAGAATTTTTGTGCTGGATTTCTTTATCTGAGAATGACTAGACTCTCGTCCGCAAAATTTCTCTGGGTATAAGCAAGTATGGATTAGCATCTAAATGATGCAAGGATATTCCCGTCTTCTTTTTGCATTGTTCTATTAGTACGGGTGCATAGCATATTTTTTCAGTGCTATTTTCCTCACTTTGTTATAGCGTTTTTGAAGTGGATAGCTTGTTGTTCAAAGTCAAATATCCTGAGAATGGGAATGAGGTATATCCACCTTCCATGGTGTCTTGTTGCGTTTTATTCTTCTTATAAGAGAATGTCTTGATGCATTTAATCTGTTGAATTCAATTTGCTTTGACATTGATGTCTGATATACATAATTTTGCAGAACACGTCTCTTGGTATATCTTGAAGGGGTCTTTGGTAGGGTGTATTAGAATAATGTTGAATAGGGTTTGTATTAGTAATGTTGGTAATAGTTATTCTGAGATTATTTCTTATGCACTGTTTGGTTTGGTGTATTAAAAATAACAAGCATTGCGTAATTGCTAAAATAGATTGTGTTGTTGCAAGGTCTGCTTACACTTTACCATCCTCAGACCACACTTAGTGTGATTTCACTGGGTTGTTATTGTTGTTTACAAAAATACCCTCCTAAAATACAGTGGGAAGGATGTGCAGAAGTTTTTGAGTGACTATTTTGAGTGACTATTGTGTCTTCCCGTCTTTTTAACTATGCTAATGCATGCATTAAAAATCCTTGGATTGCTATATACTTGTTTGCCATGTAATAGTTATATATAACATAATACCAAATAGAGTGTATTAGTTATACATAGATTGAAAAAGTGTACCAAACAAGGTATTAGAAATACACAAAGTTAATGCATGCATATATTTTTTCTAATGCATCCTATGAAACGACCCTGAAGTGTTTAACCTTAAAGAAGTTTCTCAAATGGATCTCAATATGTAGAATTATAAGAGTAGGTTGTTGGCACTGGCCTCTTAAATGCATCGCTGCGGTTGAGAGCTCTGAAAATGACTTCAGATTGCAGATCCAAAGAAGCTTGAACAGATTGATTTTTATTTCTTGCTTCACTTGAGACTACATCTTCCATCATCATAAACTCTTAACATGACATTCGAGTTTGTTTTACCCTTACCTAAGTATTGGTAATAACTGTACAACATCAGAAAGAATAGTTTCTCAATGAAGCATATTTGTCAAGTTTGACAAGGGAGGGATAGTCTAGTGGAAAGGACCCTCTTCCTTCAACCATGAGTCCAGTAGGAGAGAGAGTTGTTACCGTCATCAATGATTCTCATCGGACACTTCTCCTTTTTGCCTTTTAGTATTTGAAATTGCTAAATGCAAACATATCAAGGGGAGTGATTATTAGGTTGCAGGTCTCTTTCATAGTACAGAGACCTTTGTACTTTGAACCAATGTTCTTATGCTAATTTATGTTCTCCCAATGAGACAAGTGAATGATCTTACCGACAAAGCCAATGTCTTGCAGGGTAGATGGAAGCAGGAAAAGAATGCCACGGAAGATTTACTTAGGCAGGCTAGTTCATTAAGGAAAGAGAGAGAACAGATTGAAACTTCAGCCAAATCCAAGGAGGATATGACCAAATTAAAAGCTGAAAGTAGTTTACAAAAGTATAAAGATGATATTGAAAGGCTAGAAAAGGAAATATCCCAGCTCAGACTAAAGACTGATTCTTCAAAGATAGCTGCTCTTAAAAGAGGCATAGATGGAAGCTATGCAAGCAAACTGACCGACTTTAGAAATGCTCCATTACCAAAAGACACTCAAATACCTTATATCTCCACATTTGTGACAGATTTTGAGGAATATTCTCAGGATGGAGGGGTGAAACGAGAACGCGAGTGTGTCATGTGCTTGTCCGAGGAGATGTCTGTGGTTTTTCTGCCATGTGCTCATCAAGTGGTATGCACGACATGCAACGAACTTCATGAGAAGCAAGGGATGAAAGAATGTCCTTCTTGTAGGAGCCTGATCCAGCAGCGGATTTGTGCGCGCTATAATCATACTTAGAGTTGCTTCAGAGAATGAGTGAAGCTGTCAAAATACTGATTCATGAAACTTTATAATGAATAATGCATTTGTGTTTCCTTTTTCAAATGTATGGACAATTATGCTTGCAATATGTGACTCTTTTCAAGAACGAAAAGTAACAGAAAAAAAAAAGAAAAAAAGAAGAAGAGTGTTTAGTGTGGCCTTTGTAAATCATATGTCTCTTTTAAATAAAACTTTGAGTTTTCCTTTTTGTGTTGTTTTATGTATCTTATCGACTATATGTTTTGGTCATTATTTTGTTAGCTATTTATAAGAATAGATATCACGCTTAATCTTTAGCCAAAATGCTGCGTAAGACATCTAAATAATACTGACTATTCCTTTAATCTTCTCTGATTTCGTGCCTAAGGAGGTTACTTCATCTTGGTGTATCATATAACATTTGCACATACTTGACACTTCAGTTTCTAATGACATAAAATGCTTGGCTTTAGATAGCGTTATCGGATACATGTTAGTTGAAGTGCGAGAAATAAAGAAAGATCAATGGTAATGTAGGCAGAGTGGGAAGTGACAGGTAATCGGTGGAATAGTTGAGTTGCAGAAAGATCAAAGTTGTAATGAGTAACCTACCCTTGGCACACTATGTAGCAGCAATTGTAGAACCCTAATGATGTGTTTAACTTCAATACTAGTGTAGAACCTGTCAACTTTTTTTTTTTGGGGTGTGGGGGTTGGGGCATGTTAATTAGTCTTAACAAATATCATCCTTACGAAAGCACTTTTTATTTCTAGTTATCATTGTATTGCAGCTTGCACATTTGACTAAATAAGAATTAATAGGTCTCAAACTTTTGGCTTTTATATTATAGATGACGACTGACATAGACGGCACAAACATACTCTATATTCCGGCGAGTCACCTAGTGGTGTGGTACATAGTGTGTTTAGTATATCACGCCCAAACAAGAGGCTTCAAAACAAATAAAAGGTTTGTGTCACACTCATAATTAAGCAAGGAAAATCATAATTAGCAATAAAATGGCCCCTCGTACCATATCCGGCTTGGAAAAAAATTAAAAAGATTTTGGGCATACGTTCTTTACTTTATTACGTTATTCTTCAAAGCATACTTGATCGCGCTTCGTGCGGTTATGAAAAAATTAAAATAAAGTTTTATACTAAATCATAGAAGATAATGTATGAAAAATCAATTAAATATGTCTATATTTTGTAACAGTTGTTATTCCAAGTCATCTATAATGTACATACTCTTTAATTGAAATTATTAGTTTTTTAATATCAATATTTTTTTTAATTCGGACTTTTTCCTCCTCATTGTTATAACTTCATCACTACTTACTTTCTAATATTCGTTTGTTCACCAACCTAAAGAGTTATCATATCAAAATCACTAAAAAAAAATTAATTAAAATTGAAAAACAAAATAAGGTACGAAAGAAAATACATTTAAAATACAAAATTAAAAAAAAATGAATTAGCTATGCAGAAAAAATTTTAAAAAAAAATTGGCAGACACAAATTCCTAATTCTTTTAGTTTTGCTTCGCTTATATACAAAAATATTAAAGAGTATATTCCATATTTCAAATAAATACTACATTCAATATACAACTTCCTAAGAACGAAGAGTCATTATAATTATGTAACGACTTGTTTAGTCGTTTTGGGCAGCATACTTCAATTCTGAAAAAAAAAACTGGCAGAAGCGACGGACCCCACGACGGACCGTCATGGGCACGACGGACCGTCGCAGGATCTCGTTTCAAAACACTTAGAAAATCTGAAATTGGGTACTGAAAATCGACTCTCTGAACTTCGTAACGGAATGGCAGGACGGACCGTCACAGGTGTGACGGACCGTCACAGACTCTTCAGAGAAATTGAGTCTCTGAACTCTGTGACGGGGCAGCAGGACGGACCGTCGCAGGCGCGACGGGCCGTCACAGACTGCGTAATCCCAGTCTGGGTCGGATTTCTTTATACGTTTTAAGGGACGTTTTTGACTATTCCTGCTTTAATTATAAAGTTAGTGGGTTAATGTTAATAAGTCTAATTACTTGGGGGTTAAAAGAGGTAACCTTAAGTTAATTAGTGGGTTATTATTGCCATCTTTTATTCTCAATTATATATTAATTATGGTAAAAGAAAGAGGGTTTGAATAAAGAAAATAGAAAGAACAAAGAGAGAGAGAGGATCGAACAGGGAGAGAAGAAGAACAAAGCTTTGGGAATTTGCTTGCTTGATTTCTAATCTTCGGTGGAGGTAGGTTATGGTTTTCATGCTATTCGTAGTAAACTCTTAATAGCGAATGATATGTGTTAGTAGTATTGTAAACCCTTCTATATGCTTAATTGTATGCTTGCATGAATGATGTGATTATGTAATTATGAATAAATAAGCATGATGAAGCTATTGAATCTCAAATCTTGAACAGAAACCCTAATCTACTTTGTTAATGATGATGCCTTGGTATAAAAGAAGGCTTGATGAACGAAAGTAGTGAGATTAGGGGATCGGGTGCCACGTTCCGGTACCAGGATAGAATATGGATCGGGTGCCACGTTTCGGTACCAGGATAGTATATGAGGATCGGAGTGTCACGTTCCGACACCAGGATAGAATATGGATCGGCTGCCACGTTCCGGTACCAGGATAGTATATGAGGATCGGAGTGTCACGTTCCGACACCAGGATAGTATATGGATCGGGTGCCACGTTCCGGTACCAGGATAGAATATATGGATCGGGTGTCACGTTCCGACACCAGGATAGAATGAGGATCGGAGTGTCACGTTCCGACACCAGGATAGTATATTGAGGAGCGGAGTGTCACGTACCGACACGAGGGGAATAAAGATAATGAATCTTGAAAAATGTTAATATATTCAATCTAATGAACTGAATTCCCAAATGAGTATGATGAGGAGGCGTGAGTCCTCATTGATGTGCTTGGTGTTGTAACCAAGGGTTATGGTAACTGTAAATGCTGCATGCTAAGGATATTAGTTGATTTTATGATATTGCTTAATATATATTGTTTTCTATTTTGAGTTGGCCGATGATATCTACTCAGTACCCGTGTTTGTACTGACCCCCTACTTTTATGTTTTCTTCTTTGTTATTTGTGGAGTGCAGCAAACGTGCTGTCGTCTTCAACTCAACAGTAATTCAAGCCAGTCTTTACTACACCGGAAATTCAGGGTGAGCTAATGCTTCTAGCTTGGACTGGACCTTCTTCTTCAAGTCTTGATGCCTTGAACTTCCGGCATGGACTAGCTTCTTATGTATTTTTAGCTTCTTAGAATACTCTTAGTTTAGTAATTTGATCATAGATGTTCTTGTGGTGATGACTTCCAGATTTTGGGGATAATAATAGTTATTGAATTGGTTTTTATTAATGAGTTTAAGTCTTCCGCATTATTTTATGATGATATTACATTGAAATGTTAAGGTTTAGATTGGTTGGTTCGCTCACATAGGAGGGTAAATGTGGGTGCCAGTCGCGGCCCAATTTTGGGTCTTGACAAACTTGGTATCAGAGCATTAGGTTCGTTGGTCTCATCACACAAGAACGAGTCTAGTAGAGTCTTAAGGAACGGTAGGGGGACGCCTTTACTTTTCTTTGAGAGGCTATAAGACTTTAGGAAAATTCCATTCTTTCTTTCTTCTTTCGTGCTATTACTTGGGTCCAATTGGTATCTAGGTGATACAAATTGGTATCTGACCATCTTCACTCTATTTCGCAGATGGTTAGAACTAGAGCAACGACTACGCCAACACCAACACCAGCACCAGCAGGATAGGGTGCGTCTGAGCCAGCCACTGGGGCTGTAGCTCGAGGAAGAGCAGCGGCAAGAGGCCGTGGTAGAGGTCGTGGGAGGACGTCCTCTAGGGGAAGAGGACGAGCACCTGGTCCATCTGATACTAGGGCAGTGACTCCTCCACTGACTGAGGAAGTAGTAAGAGAGGGTGAGGAAGGGGAAAATGAACAAGTGCAGAATGAGGGATTGCCACCCCAACCTACCCCAGAGATGATCAATCAGGTTCTCGCCTATCTCAGTGGGTTGTCTAATCAAGGTCAGGCACCTCCAGTGTTTTCTGCACCAACACCTCCGATTTCAGAGGTACAACATGCAGCCACTATGGCTCATCGTATGGATGCCTCATTGGACATAGGCACGTTTCCACGTCTGACTACTGGGCCTATAATGACAAATGATCAGCATGAACTTTTCAGTAAGTTCTTGAAATTGAAACCTCCAGTCTTCAAGGGTGCGGAATCTGAGGATGCTTACGATTTTCTAGTTGACTGTCATGAGCTACTACACAAGATGGGTATAGTAGAACGGTTTGGTGTTGAGTTCGTGAGTTATCAGTTTCAAGGGAACGCCAAAATGTGGTGGCGGTCGCATGTTGAATGTCAACCAACAGAGGCACCACCTATGACTTGGGCCTCGTTCTCTAGCTTGTTTATGGAGAAGTATATCCCCCGAACTTTGAGGGATAGGAAAAGGGATGAGTTCTTGAGCCTAGAGCAAGGTAGGATGTCGGTCAATGCATATGAGGCTACGTTTCGTGCACTATCCCGGTATGCCACCCAACTATGTTTCAGTCCACAAGAGCGGATTCGCCGTTTTGTGAAGGGGTTGAGATCAGAGTTGCGGATTTCAGCTTTACAGGTAGCGGCTACAGCGAAATCTTTTCAAAAAGTGGTAGACGTCGTAATAGAGGTAGAGGGAGTGAAGCCAGATGACTTCACCATGGCAACTACATCAAAAAGGTTTCGAAAGGGAGGTGAGTTTAATGGTTCTTACTCTAGAGGACAAGGTTCTGGAGGTTACTCAGTCCGACCAATTCAGTCTTCACTACAGACTGTAGTTGGGGGTCCACCTCCGACCGGTCAACACTTCTCTGAGAGACCTATGCATGAACCCAGAGAGTGCTATGGATGTGGGGAGATTGGACATATTAAGAGATATTGTCCAAAACAGAGTACAGACCTCCAAATGTTAGAGGTAGAGGTAGTCATGGTAGAGGCCGTTATTCTAGAGGACGTGGTGGTCGAGGTAATGGTGGTGACCAGAACGGCCGAGGTGATGGGCAACCTGTAACCACTACATCACAACATGGTAGGGGCAACGGACAGACGGGTGAGAGGGCCCATTGCTACGCTTTCCCTAGGAGATCTGAAGCGGAGGCATCTGATGCTGTCATCACAGGTAATCTTCTGGTTTGTGATTGCATGGCTTCTGTATTGTTTGATCCTGGATCCACATTTTCTTATGTATCTTCCTCATTTGCTAGTGGTCTAAATTTACATTGTGAATTACTTGATATGCCTATTCGTGTTTCTACTCCGGTGGGTGAGTCTGTGGTAGTTGAAAAGGTATATAGGTCTTGTTTGGTGAACTTTGTGGGGAGCAACACTTATGTAGATTTGGTTATCTTAGAAATGGATGATTTTGATGTAATTCTGGGTATGACTTGGCTTTCTCTGCAATTTGCGATCTTGGATTGTAATGCTAAAACGGTGACGTTAGCCAAGCCTGGGACAGATCCGTTAGTGTGGGAGGGTGACTACACTTCCAATCCGGTGCATATCATCTCCTTTCTTCGTGCTAAGAAAATGGTTAGTAAAGGGTGTTTAGCTTTCTTGGCACATCTCAAGGATGACACTACCCAAGTACCTTCGATTGAGTCGGTTTCGGTGGTCCGTGAGTTTCTGGATGTGTTCCCTGCAGATCTTCCTGGTATGCCACCAGATAGGGATATTGACTTCTGTATTGACCTTGAACCGGGTACTCACCCCATTTCTATACCCCCTTATAGAATGGCTCCCGCGGAGTTACGAGAGTTAAAAGCCCAACTTCAAGAGTTGTTGAACAAAGGCTTCATTAGAACAAGTGTATCTCCTTGGGGTGCTCCGGTTTTGTTTGTAAAGAAGAAGGATGGGAGTTTTCGGATGTGCATAGACTACCGACAGTTGAACAAGGTAACCATAAAGAACAAGTATCCTCTTCCTCGCATTGATGACTTGTTCGATCAGTTACAAGGTGCTTGTGTCTTCTCTAAGATTGACTTGAGATCTGGTTATCATCAATTGAAAATACGGGCAACGGATGTGCCAAAGACTGCTTTTCGAACGAGGTATGGGCATTACGAATTTGTAGTGATGTCCTTTGGTCTTACGAATGCCCCTACCGCGTTCATGAGTTTGATGAACGGGATATTTAAGCCATATTTGGATCTCTTTGTGATCGTATTCATTGATGATATACTGATATACTCTAAAAGTAAGGAGGAACATGAGGAGCATTTGAGAATGGTATTGGAAATGTTGAGGGAGAAAAAGCTTTATGCCAAGTTCACTAAGTGTGAGTTTTGGCTAGATGCAGTGTCCTTCTTAGGGCACGTGGTTTCCAAGGATGGAGTGATGGTGGATCCTTCTAAGATTGAGACAGTGAAGAATTGGGTAAGACCTACTAATGTGTCAGAAATAAGGAGTTTTTTTGGTTTAGCTAGCTATTACCGCCGATTTGTCAAGGGATTCTCTTCCATTGCTTCCCAACTGACGAACTTGACTAAGCAAAATGTTCCATTTGTATGGTCGGATGAGTGTGAGGAAAGCTTTCAGAAGCTCAAGACTTTGTTGACTACCGCACCCATTCTCACCTTGCCCGTAGAGGGTAAGAACTTCATTGTTTATTGTGATGCATCCTATTCTGGTTTGGGTGCTGTGCTAATGCAAGAGAAGAATGTGATTGCTTATGCTTCGAGGCAATTAAAAGTGCATGAACGTAACTATCCAACTCATGATTTGGAATTGGCTGCGGTAGTGTTTGCATTAAAGCAATGGAGACACTATTTATATGGGGTTAAGTGTGAGGTCTACACCGATCATCGTAGCCTTCAGTATGTCTTTGCTCAGAAAGATTTGAACTTGAGACAGAGGAGATGGATGGAGCTACTAAAGGACTATGATATCACTATTTTGTATCATCCGGGGAAGGCGAATGTTGTAGCGTATGCTTTAAGTAGAAAGGCGGGAAGCATGGGAAGTCTAGCTCACTTGCAAGCTTCTAGACGCCCATTGTCTAGAGAAGTTCAAATTCTGGCTAACGACCTTATGAGACTAGAAGTAAATGAGAAGGGAGGATTTTTAGCTTGTGTGGAGGCAAGATCCTCCTTCCTTGACAAGATTAAGGGAAAGCAGTTTAATGATGAGAAATTGATTCGGATCCGAGATAAAGTGTTGCAAGGAGAGGCTAAAGAAGCGACAATCGATGAGGAAGGTGTTTTGAGGATTAAGGGAAGGGTATGTGTACCCCGCGTCGATGATTTGATCAACACTATTCTGATAGAGGCTCATAGTTCAAGGTATTCGATACATCCGGGTGCAACCAAGATGTACCGTGACCTAAAGCAACACTTTTAGTGGAGTAGAATGAAGCGTGATATTGTGGATTTTATTGCCAAATGTCCAAACTGTCAACAAGTAAAGTATGAACACCAATGGCCCGGAGGAACACTTCAGAGAATGCCCATTCCTGAATGGAAGTGGGAAAGGATTGCAATGGATTTCGTGGTTGGTCTTCCAAAGACATTGGGAAAATTTGATTCTATTTGGGTAATTGTTGATAGGTTAACTAAGTTTTCTCACTTCATTCCGGTTAAGGTGACTTACAATGCAGAGAAGTTAGCCAAACTTTACATCTCGGAAGTGGTGCGATTGCATGGGGTTCCACTCTCCATTATATTTGATAGAGGTACGCAGTTTACTTCTAAGTTTTGGAAAACATTGCATGCGGAATTAGGTAGTAGGTTGGACCTTAGTACTGCGTTCCATCCTCAGACCGATGGTCAGTCTGAGCGAACGATTCAAGTGTTGGAGGATATGCTTCGTGCATGTGTGATAGAATTTGGTGGCCATTGGGATAGCTTCTTACCCTTAGCAGAGTTCTCCTACAACAATAGCTATCACTCAAGTATTGATATGGCTCCATTTGAAGCATTGTATGGTAGGAGATGTAGGTCCCCCATTGGTTGGTTTGATGCGTTCGAGGTTAGACCTTGGGGTACTGATCTCTTGAGGGATTCGATGGAGAAGGTGAAATATATTCAAGAAAAGCTTCTAGCGGCGCAAAGTAGACAAAAAGAATATGCAGATCGAAAGGTTAGAGACTTAGAGTTCATAGAGGGAGAACAAGTCTTGCTGAAGGTTTCGCCCATGAAAGGGGTGATGCGGTTTGGTAAAAGAGGCAAGCTAAGCCCAAGGTACATTGGTCCCTTTGAAGTACTTAAGCGAGTAGGGGAGGTGGCTTATGAGTTAGCCTTGCCTCCAGGGCTGTCCGGAGTGCATCCGGTATTTCATGTGTCGATGTTGAAAAAAGATATCATGGGGATGGAAACTACATTATCCGTTGGGATTCAATTTTGCTTGATGAGAACTTGTCTTTTGAGGAGGAACCTGTTGCCATTCTAGATAGAGAAATTCACAAGTTGAGATCAAGGGAGATTGCATCCATCAAAGTTCAATGGAAGAATCGACCCATTGAAGAAGCCACTTGGAAGAAGGAGGCGGATATGCGAGAAAAATACCCACATCTGTTTACAGATTCAGGTACTCCTTTTTGCCCTTGTTTTTCCTTCTTGTGATCGTTCGGGGATGAACGATGGGTAAATTGGTATATATTGTAACGACCTGTTTAGTCGTTTTAGGCAGCAGACTTCAATTCTGGAAAAAAAAGCTGGCAGAAGCGACGGACCCCACGACGGACCGTCATGGGCACGACGGACCGTCGCAGGGTCTCATTTCAAAACACTTAGAAAATCTAAAATTGGGTACTGAAAATCGACTCTCTGAACTTCGTAACGGAATGGCAGGACGGACCGTCACAGGTGTGACGGACCGTTACAGACTCTTCAGAGAAATTGAGTCTCTGAACTCTGTGACGGGGCAGCAGGACGGACCGTCGCAGGCGCGACGGGCCGTCACAGACTGCGTAATCCCAGTCTGGGTCGGATTTCTTTATACGTTTTAAGGGACGTTTTTGACTATTCCTGCTTTAATTATAAAGTTAGTGGGTTAATGTTAATAATTCTAATTACTTGGGGGTTAAAAGAGGTAACCTTAAGTTAATTAGTGGGTTATTATTGCCATCTTTTATTCTCAATTATATACTAATTATGGTAAAAGAAAGAGGGTTTGAATAAAGAAAATAGAAAGAACAAAGAGAGAGAGAGGATCGAACAGGGAGAGAAGAAGAACAAAGCTTTGGGAATTTGCTTACTTGATTTCTAATCTTCGGTGGAGGTAGGTTATGGTTTTCATGCTATTCGTAGTAAACTCTTAATAGCGAATGATATGTGTTAGTAGTATTGTAAACCCTTCTATATGCTTAATTGTATGCTTGCATGAATGATGTGATTATGTAATTATGAATAAATAAGCATGATGAAGCTATTGAATCTCAAATCTTGAACAGAAACCCTAATCTACTTTGTTAATGATGATGCTTTGGTATAAAAGAAGGCTTGATGAACGAAAGTAGTGAGATTAGGGGATCGGGTGCCACATTTCGGTACCAGGATAGAATATGGATCGGGTGCCACGTTTCGGTACTAGGATAGTATATGAGAATCGGAGTGTCACGTTCCGACACCAGGATAGAATATGGATCGGCTGCCACGTTCCGGTACCAGGATAGTATATGAGGATCGGAGTGTCACGTTCCGACACCAGGATAGTATATGGATCGGGTGCCACGTTCCGGTACCAGGATAGAATAGATGGATCGGGTGTCACGTTCCGACACCAGGATAGAATGAGGATCGGAGTGTCACGTTCCGACACCAGGATAGTATATTGAGGATCGGAGTGTCACGTTTCGACACCAGGATAGTATATTGAGGAGCGGAGTGTCACGTACCGACACGAGGGGAATAAAGATAATGAATCTTGAAAAATGTTAATATATTCAATCTAATGAACTGAATTCCCAAATGAGTATGATGAGGAGGCGTGAGTCCTCATTGATGTGCTTGGTGTTGTAACCAAGGGTTATGGTAACTGTAAATGCTGCATGCTAAGGATATTAGTTGATTTTATGATATTGCTTAATATATATTGTTTTCTATTTTGAGTTGGCCGATGATATCTACTCAGTACCCGTGTTTGTACTGACCCCCTACTTTTATGTTTTCTTCTTTGTTATTTGTGGAGTGCAGCAAACGTGCTGTCGTCTTCAACTCAACAGTAATTCAAGCCAGTCTTTACTACACCGGAAATTCAGGGTGAGCTAATGCTTCTAGCTTGGACTGGACCTTCTTCTTCAAGTCTTGATGCCTTGAACTTTTGGCATGGACTAGCTTCTTATGTATTTTTAGCTTCTTAGAATACTCTTAGTTTAGTAATTTGATCATAGATGTTCTTGTGGTGATGACTTCCAGATTTTGGGGATAATAATAGTTATTGAATTGGTTTTTATTAATGAGTTTAAGTCTTCCGCATTATTTTATGATGATATTACATTGAAATGTTAAGGTTTAGATTGGTTGGTTCGCTCACATAGGAGGGTAAATGTGGGTGTCAGTCGCGGCCCGATTTTGGATCGTGACAAATTATGTATCGTGTTTGTTGGCTTCTTGTTAATACATTAGCAGCTTTTTTGAATATAGTAGTTAGTAGTTACCAAATTTGCTAGCTGAACTAATATTTGTCGCAGAAATGAATTTAAAGGATGTAAATGCACACGTGACGGCTATCATCTGAATAGTCTCTAGACGCAGAGGAAGATGGAAGTAAACGCACATTATATTTATTTCACTATAGCTTATTTTTCAGCTTGCTAGATCCACTTATTGATACACATTTTCTTATCTCTCTCATGATTATTAGATTGTATTTAGTTACTTTTGTTTTGATTGATTCTAACTTTGAATACTTAGATTAACTTAATTAAATGAAAAAAACTATATAGGTTTCAGGTGAAGCTTGACAAGAAAAAAACTAAAACCTCGTAGAGTTACACGAGGTGCAAAGAGAAGATCAAGATCTACTCTTGTTTGATTTTTTGAATACTTGTATATTATTCTTTTTAATAGAAGGACAAGAAGAAACATTAATAGAAACGTACCTTTTGTTTAATATTTTTATACTTGTATTTTATTTTTTTCTATAGGAGAAATAAGAATACACTATAGAACAAATATATTACTCTTGTTTGATTTTTTGAACACTTGTATTTTGTTCTTTAGATTTTGAATATTAGGTAAAACAGTTCATTAATTAGTTTATTTATATGAATATTTAGGGTGGGGTATAGGTGTATGGAGTTGTGTAGGGGGGAGGGGGTCCTCGGGGCATGACATCTTGGGGATGTGGGTAAGGTAGGGTAAGGGGTCCTCGAGGCATGGTGCCTCGGGGACTCGGTTGGTGGGTAGGGTAAAGGAGGGTGGTCCTCGAGGCACGACGCGTCAGGGACAGGGGGTAGGGTAGGGTAGTCTTCAAGGAACGGCACCTCAGGGACAGGGTGGTAGGGTAGGGGTCCTCTGGGCACGACGCCTCAGGGACGGGAGGGTAGGGTAAGGTAGGGGCTTCTCGGGGATGGAGGGTAGGGTAGGGTAAGGGAGTCCTTGAGGCACACCGCCTCAGGGACGGGAGGGTAGGGCAGGGCAGGGGAGTCCTCGAGGCACGGTGCCTTGGGGACGGAGGGGGGTAGGGAAGGGGGTTCTTGGGGCAAGGCGCCTCAGGTAAAGGGGGTAAGGTAGGGTAGGGCAGTCATCCGAGCTCAGCGCCTCTGGAAGGAGGGTTAGGGTAGATGGGTCCTCGGGGATGAAGGGATAGGGTAAGGGGGCATCCTCTGGGCACTTCACCTCAGGGACAGGGAGTAGGGTAGGGCGGGTCCTCGAGGCATGACACCTCGGGAACAAGGGGGCAGGGTAAGGGGGTCCTCAGGGCACGACACCTCGGGGACAGGGGGGTATGGTAAGGGGATCCTCGGGGTATGATACCTCGGGACAGGGGGTAAGGTAAGGGTCCTCGGGGCACGGCGCCTCGAGGACAAGGGGGTAGGGTAGGGGGTCCTCGGGGCACGGTGCTTCGGGGACAAAGGGTAGAGTAGAGTAGGGGGATCATCGGGGCACGATGCCTCCGGGATAGGGGGTAAGGTAGGTGAAGTCCTTAGGGACAGAGGGATACAGTAGGGGGGTACTTGGGGCACGACGCCTCGTGGATGGGGAGAGACAGGTAGAGGGGGTAGGGTAGGGAGGTCCTCGGAGCATGGTGCCTTAGGAATAGAGGGTAGGGTAGGGTAAGAGGGTTCTCGGGGACGAGGGGTAGGGTAGGGGGTCCTCGGGGCACGGCACCTTAGGGATAGGGGGTCCTCTGGGTACAACGCCTCGAGGACGGGGGCTAGGTTAAGGGGGGGATCCTCGGGGACGGGTGGGGGTTCTTCGGGGTAGGACGCCTCAAGGACGAGGGGTGAGGAAAGATAGGGGTTTCTCGGGGACGGGGGGTGGAGAGTGGGTCGTTGGGGCATCGTGCTTGCTAGGCTGCTTACTCTCTTCTTTATTCATTCAGCATTCAGGTATGGGAGAAAGCCTTTAGGCTTTAGCAACATGGCAGTCATCTATGCTAAGAAACAAAAACAAATCCTTTGACATCTTTGCTAAAAAATCATTTATGCCCTCTTTATTTTTATTAAATACATGATGAAACTCTTAACACTTTATCGTATTCCCTCTTTATTTTTATTCACACCGAAAAACTGTTTTGAAAAACACTGACTATACCGAATCGAAGTAGAAAAATCGAACCGAACCGATCTAGTTTGGTATAAACTATGGTGCACACTTTTCTAAAATCGAAGAACCGAATCGAAATTTGATTAAACCGAACGAAGAACCAAAAGCCCACACCTAGAAAAAAGTTGAGGAGTCTGGTGAGGAGCTGTCCTTTCTAAACAGGAAAGAAAAGAAGACGGCAAAAGAAAGCCCGTAGGGAATCGAAGAAAGAAGCCAGAGAAGAAAAAAACATTTGCGCAACAACAACGAGATGGGCAAAGTCTTTTTGTTTGGGGAGAGGATGGTGAACAACCTGCCATTTTAGCTATTAGAATAAATGGAGGTAGACTCTGTTTTTGTCTAAAATATTGTGAAATGTATGTTTGTGTTTCTGATGGAATTTTGAAGTGTGTGAAGAAGGTTGTGCAACAACTTTTTTTTTTTGTGTGTGTAAGAAATGAGGACCTCAATATGAAATTTGACAATTTATGATTAGAGAATGTATTCTCTAACCATCAATCTTATAAACAATAATAGGGCATTGTTGATTTATTTCTTTATATATTTTAGCAATGGAAATAAAGAACTTTTTTAATAGAGTATATATTCTGAATTATTCATTAACAATGTATTATTCTCGTTAAATAGATATTAAAGTTGATAAGTTCCATCATGTATCCTCATTTCAAATAAAAAGATAATGATATGCTCAAATAATATAATCATACAATTGATTCAAAAGAAAAAAAAAACCTGACACCTATCTATTAATCCTCGCGCGAAGCACGGATACAATCCTAAAGAAAAGAAATATGAATTTTTTTATACCACATTGTATCTTCTAAATCTCTCATTCAAATAAATTATATAAAACCAAAAAAAAAAATACTATTTAATAACAAATATACGGACCTTGCATGTTGATGAAATTTTTTAAAGAAAATAATCTAGAAATAGTGTTTCAGAGATAATCATCTTTATTAGATTATGTGCTTTGATTTTGTGTTTCATGAAAATTTTGCCCCCACAAAGAAACAAAATATGCAAAGGTAAACCAACAAAAACATATGAATCAGAAAATACAGTTTTCCTTGAAAATTATGTACTTCATGAAGATCAGTATAATAATAATTTGCTTTTCCAATAATTAATAATATACATAAACAAAATCTCATACTGAAAGAGGAATAAAGAAATGTAGGAAGATGACGATTTACAAATACGAATAAATACGAATGGAGGTTGATGAAAAACTATCAAAATGAAATGATCATTTTTGTCAAATTCAAACTTGAAATGAAATGATCTCTCAATAAAATGTAAGATATATGTGTCCCAATCTCTTGGATATACTAAAAGAAAAAGAACATTGAGGCATAAAGTTCTATCTAGTCCTACTAGAAAATACAGTTCTCTGTAAAAATAAAATCTTATAGGATACACAATATCCCTATGAGAATCAGCTTTGTTAGGCTGAATATGTGTCTTGAAGAAGTTTGAGCCATATTCTCCACTTCTCAATCACTACAATTTCTTCTAAATTTTACTAACCAGACTTGATTGCTTCTACATTGACTGTTACCCTGCTGTTTTCTGCAAAACTAAAGAGAACGTGAACCAGTCTCGTGGAGGAGTATTCCTTCCCCACCCAATCTCATACCAGAAACATATTCTTTTCCCATCTTCTAGCTTTAACTGTATTGGTTTTTCTTTCCTACTCCGACGAAATGCTTCTTATAGTATGACAGGACCAAGAAATAAGCATGCATCATAGTTGGAAACCTCCTGTATTGTATTCCAAGTACTTGCCAAATATGTGACTAATGATATGATTAATCACATGGGCATTATACTAGGAAGATTGGCCTAACAGGACACTATGTGTTTTGTATCTGGTACACTTCCAGATTGGATAAGCTACTAACCAGGTTTTGTGGGGGAGCAGCAATCATCTTCCACAGTGTATTGCTGCAAAGTTAAAGAACATGATACACGGTCCATCAGACAAATGCTGAATAAATAGAAATAATAATGATTAAGCACGTTTTAAATGGACTTGAATGACGGAATCATGTCGACCCACAAGGCATGACCAGTTCACGCTGACATTGCATAAGCCAAGACCACTTCGAGACAAGCACCAGTAAGTTTCTTTTTATTTGTCAAGCTGAATTATATCCCTTAGATAAAGAAGATCCCAATACTGCAGTACATAGTAGACATTATCTTACTTTTTGCATGTAACAGCTAAGTTTTGGAAAAGCCCCTAGTCTAACAATAAGGGTGGCTAAAACATTTAGAGTATGCTATAAAATAACCATAATATTCTATATTCATTAAGTCTGTCAAAGGTTTTCCGATGGAGAGATTTACTTCAGGCTCCAACTAGAAAGGCAACTTGGTATGTTCCACCTGCAATAATTCACAGAGACTGACCTCACAGACTGACAGTCCAAGCTTTACAAGAGTAACAGACAGACAAGAGCATTCAGTTAGGTGAATTCAGTACCTCCATCTTGGCTCATATCCTCCACTTGTTGGAGCAACAAGAACAGTCTGCCGAGCCCCAGGGTTCACAAGATCTTTTTCAACACCATTTCGCAAATAACACAAGCAAAGGATTATAGTATCACTCAGCTTTTAGCTAACCAATCTGCATGAGAGAATGAGTTAATCGAAATCTTTGAAATCAAGTTTTACCGAGGTAACATAATACATACCACATCTCATGAATTCCTTTTGCTGTATTATCACTTCAGGCACTCTTCCATGGTTCAATACCTCCTCCTACACAACATTAAAGGAAAGGTGTCATTCCTATACCACAGCCCCAAGAGCATCTAAGTTCAAAATATAGTCTATTCTTTAAGGCATTAACCAAGAGTCTATAAGAAAAATCAGCCTGGTAATATAAATCCAGCTTTACAGAAAATGTAAATACTTTACAAGAGATCTCCAAATTACTGGTGTGGCTATCAAAATCATGAGCATCAACATGCTTCCAGATTCCAAGTTACAGTATCAGGGCCTACAAATTTTATATCTCCAGTGCTTTCACCAGATATCTATCAGTTCAACTCATGTCACCGGTAAATTTTACAGTTGAGAATTACAGTAAACAGACAGTCAGATGGAGTAAATTCGAGAATCACTTCAGGATATCAGAAAATGCATGACACAATCACCAGACACTAACTTTTTTAACACCAATGCATAACAAGGAAGCATTACCAAAATGAAGTTTCAAATTTTTTATGTATTGACCTTTTTCAATGTAGTAATGACACTGCATACAGACCAAACAGCGACAAACTTCTAAGCTCATAAATGATGTCATTCTTAAACCAACACCTATGACTAAAAAATTTGCTCATACGTAATCTATAGAGAATAGAATCAACAGCATCAGTGAGACAACCTAGTTTAGTATTGTGTCTATTGGCAATTCTTTTAATCTTGGTTTCATAAGCTCCCTCTAAAGCACATTTGTTTACTTATACAGAACATGATCCCCCCAAACCCCCAAATTCTATAAACAGTGACCACTCATTTAGGACAAAATCAGCTGACCCCAAAGAGGGGAAAAAGTAAAAAACGTTGTAAAGAAAACAAATGGCTAAAACAAGTTGCATGATAGAAGAGCAGTATATTTGAAAACATTTGTTAGTTATTTGGAGTTTGGATGGTACCTTTAGGGAATCAATTCACTCTTAAGATCATATGATCATCTTACAGTTTCCGAGCGAGAGTAAGGTCAGATTCTTGATTGAACTCAACTACAGAACTTCGCCATAGACAGAATAAGCTGTCAAGTCAAATCATCTCAACCAACTGAAACAGCCACCTCCAGGATTTCATCTGAGCTGGATGAGCCAAAATCAACGCTAGTAGACCTGCCTGTGTGCACATTGCTGATGTTTACCTGATGAACTATCTCATCAATCAATTCTGCATATGCTTCCCTTGAAAGGATTCCAGAAGTTGAAACATCAGTCAATAGAGTAAAGAGTGAAGCAGAATGGCGGGATTTATACAGGAGATTCTTCATAAACCTCAGACTTAAATGGTCAACTTCAACGCTAGCATTAACCATTTCAAGTAAGATCTCTTCAACCATGCTAAAATCACTTCTTTTACAGAAATCCGAGAGAATCAGATTATAGGTCTGTTTACTTGGGGCTAGACCAACCTCCTTCATTTGGCGGAACAAAGCATAAGCTTCTCTAACTTCACCACCAGTAAGAAGTCCACTAATCGCAATAGTGTAAGAAACATCATCTAGTTGGGACTTCCCTGAAGCGGCTTTCCTGATTAAACTAATAGCTTTGTGAAACTTACCAGATTTTATCAGCCCATTTATTATCACAGTAATTATGTGAGAATCAAGCCCAACGTGACTTCTAACAAGTCCATGGTACACCTTGACTGCCTCGGCTATCCTACCTGACCTGCATAATCCAGTCAATAATCCGGCAAAGGTATACTTATCTGCTTCAAAACCTCTATCTATCATGTCATTGTAAAATTCAATGGCACCAGCAGGATAACCAGCTTTACAGAAATAGCTAAGGAAAGAGTTACAAGCAACTAAATCAGGTTGGATCTTGAAGCCAGTTATGAGCAAAGGTAGTTCAACGAATTGCTTAGAGAGGCAAACGGTTGTAATCAAAGAACAAAGAGTATAAGAATCAGGTGATAGTCTTTGCTCCCGCAAAAGAAAGAAAGCATTAATTGCATCTTCATACCTCCCCATTTTAGAGAGGCAGTGTATTAACACATTACAAAGAACCAAATCAGGGGAGCATCCTTTTGATTCCATGGTATTCAAGATCCCAAATGCCTTGCTTGGCATCTGGGACTCAAAAAATCCCTTGATCAATGATGTGCAAGTTACAACGTTTGGTGAATACCCACTCTCTACCATCTTCTTAAGTAAATGGCTCGCAGCATCCATGTTCCCAGCTTTACAGTGAACATCAATTAATATACTCCAAATTCTCTCACATATAGGAACACCCAAAACTATCATCAGACCCAATATCTGTATTGCCTCTGCTATGCAACCTCCTTTACAATAACAATGCAAAATCACAAAAAATGTTTCCTCATTAGGATAATACCTTTTCCTCAACATTACTGTAAGTACATCCTGAAGATTAACCAAATCATTGAGCTTACACAAGTTACACACAGCAATGCTATACGACAAAAAATTTGGAACCTCGGTTTCTTTCAAAACTCTAAGTGCCACTTCGACACGCTCAATCTTGAACAATACATCCATTACAATATTCCTAGAAAAAGTATTTGGTGTATAACCATATCTAAGTATTTCCTCAAATGCCTCGAAAACTCTATCATACATTCCACCAAACCAGTAAATTCTCAATAAAAACAACAAAGTTTGTGGCTTTATTACACAACCAACCTCCTCTAATCCCTTAATAATCCCTTTCACTGTTCTATACCTCTTCATCAACCGAGACACGATACTAACTATAAGGGTCAATGTGCCCCTATCATGAAAGTAATTGGGTTGCCTTGCACACCACAAGAAAAAAGAAAAAGCAAGAATGTCAGAATGGCAATTTGATATAGTTGTATGTACAATTGTAGGGGTTAATATGATTCTGGAATTTTCAGGAATTTTCTGGTAATGGCTACAAGAAAAAGAACCTTGTGGGGTATCAGCAAAACATTGAATCTGTGAGCATAGACTTCGAAATGAGGCCAAAGATTCCATTTTGAGCAATCGATGTGAAGCAATTCTTCCAATGGAGAACCATTTCCATAACATTTCCAGTATATAATACCAAGAAATCTAAAAAAGAACAGCATACAAAGAGAATAAGAGAGAGACTCAGCAGAAACTTTTTATACATTGATGAGTTTTTCTTTTGAAGATGGAGCTTGGAAGTTGGTCATGTGCTGGTAAAACCCTGCAGACCAACAAAACCCTAGAAGACGATTGACCCGACTGAATCCAAAACCCGGATCCGACTTGAAAATGTTGGTTTGGGGAAAATTTGTCTTATCAAGAGTAGTTAGATTCAATATATTATATATATTATGAGCATGTTTTAGTTTATATAGTGAATATATAATTGATATTTTTTTTAAATTTATTATAAGTATCATATGTGATTTCAAATATTTAAGTGTTATTTAAATTATTTGTGTTATATTTGTTTTGAAATGAAAACTATAGAATTTATCATTAATGTGTAATATTGAATTTTGAATTGTATTGCAATTAATTGTTTATATTTAATATGATTTTAATAACTTTTTAAAATATCACATCTTCTTATTCGATTAATCACAATTGTCATCGTCGAACTATCAAGAACTCCAATATACTTAAATATAAACCATCATGCAATCCACGAAATAGCGGGAATTCTTCAAATCTTCAATCACTGTCGACATCAACATAAATTTAAAGTTACCTCATGATAGAATCAAATCAGGACTGAGGTGCGGAAAAAAAAAAGAACACGAAGAAAGATTTTAAAAATAATTCCAGTCGCAGACTCATAGAATACATATAATCAACAGCTCTCTTTGAATTGTTATATGCAACATGCACAATTATATTCATATCCCAAATTTCATCATCCGTATCAAAGAAGTTGGCTATACTAGAAATGAGTCATTATAGAAAAGAGATTTTTCAGTCAGATGTAAACATAAACGAAGTTTTAACCTAGAACTAAAATAAAAATTAATCGTAAAAGAAAAAAATGAAGACTAGACATCCCCCACCTCCTACCTTCCACCAACCTATCCCTAAAAAATTTTTTGTCTTTCAAAGACAATAAAAAATCTATTTTTTCAAAAAAAAAAATTACCCCCTTCCCGGCCCTCCCCCCCCCCCCCCCCGCCCCATTAACCGACCCTTAAATTTTTTTGTTTTCCAAAAACAAAAAAGAAATTGTTTCATTTTTCACTTATATGGGTTGAATATAATTTTTTATTTTAACCTATTTTATTCATATTTTAATTTTAAGTATTAATACGAAAATCACACCACCAATATTTGTTTGTCTTATTGTTTTAATCAATTTATTAAAAAAAAATTTACATAGATAGATGTGCTCAAATTTGATAATTTTATAGCATTAAAGATTATTAAATTAATTATTTGTTGGAATTACTTGTTTTATAAGGAGACAATAATAGAATTTAGAGAGAATTTTTTAAGTTCTATTTTTAGTAAAGGAAACATAGTAACGTATGATCTTTAAATAGCTAACAATAATTTTGTCTATCTTAGCGTGTTAAATCACTTCACTATATTTTTCATTACTCTACAATTATGTAATTATCCTCCCATGTGCTAGCATAGGAATGATGTTTGCAATAACAAGTCTTGTAAATTCAATTGTGTCATTTACGCTCATAAGAAATTTGTTGACGTTATATAGCTTCTTATGTCATTATTACTATCTTAAAGTTATTATTATCATGCCTTCTATTATTAATCTGTATTTTAAATATAATAAATGATCATGATCATCAAAATAAAAATCTAAAAGAATAAAGAAACTAAGTGAGACAATATGTATATTGATGGGTGGCAGCCAAGACAAATGCTTAGCATGGGTCGATTCCAATTGATATAGAAGGGTGGGAGTTCAGGACCGAAATCTTAGCATTGGTCGATATCAATATGTGTAATTATGAGAACATCATTCCATGGAGTAAAATGGCTAGCATGGGTTATCCTCTTCTCCCGCTGATCAGCTGGTCATTTGTATCATATGTCTTATAAAAGATTATAACACACATAATTTTTTAAAAAAAAAGTGTAACATACACGATTCCACAAGTATAAGCAAATGTGATCTCTAATCCTTGTCTATTTGTATTTGGTTTCACTTGAGCTCTCATTTTACATATGGTTGTATTATGTCATACATTTTCAGTACATTCTTTCGTACTGACGTCCGTTATTGGGAACGCTGCATTTCATGCCGCAAGTATGGTTGCTCAACTAGTAGATCTCCGATAGAAACACATGATACTCATCGGTTGTTGGTGATCTCCAGATTAATTTATTGTTTTATCGAGTCTTTACTAAGCATATTTTGATAGCTGTACAATCATTGATTCTAGTAGAGACTATGTAGACATTGTAAAGCCATCATATACATTCATAGTTTTACTTGTTACATGTATCAATTCAACTAGTCAACATATGTTGTATATGTAGCTTCTAATTAAATCTATCTGCATAGTAGTTCATTTTCTCATCATATGTCACTTGTAAAGTATGTGCTCATATGTTACTTGTCCACCTCACCTAGGATTAAAGTGTGACAGTTTAACTTGAATTAAGTACGGAAAAAAACTTATTTGAATAATGATGATCAAGGGAATGACTTGAGGTTAAAATACATTTTTTCTTTTTTTTTTAAACACACTTTTAGAAAGATCTAGACTAGGATAGTAAAGTATATATTTATTTCTCTATCATATTCAGGTTCAATTTATAGTGGTTCTTGAAATTTTGTTTCATAAATTGAACTCAGCCTCATGCCCTTTTTTTTCCCCTTCATTATCTCATATTGAACTGTTATATCTGAAAATAAAAGCCCCCAAATTATGTTTTATAAATATCCAAACAAAAAAAAAAATCTTCCTCATTCAGGAGAACCCAATGGCATAAAGGAAAATACAAAGATTTAATTATGTGTTGGGAGACATGCCACGTGGCATAAGTTTTTTGGTGATTTTTTTTTTGGTGAAAAGTATATTCCAATATGTCTGGAACACTTTTTGATTTTGCTTGGTTGCTATTTTTCATTTCTTTAAAGTCACCATCATCATATTTTGGTTATATGTGTTCCTTATTTTAAACAGGGAAAAAATAAAAATATATTTACGAATTATTATAATGATATTAAATACCATTTATCATATTTTTGGGATATTATGTGTCTGTCATTCAAAAATTAAAATATATATACCTTTTATACTAACGGATATACACGTGTCATAATCTTAGCTATTGACCTGTTATTTATTAAATATCGAATTGACAAATAAAATTGTGTCACCTATACCTATTTAGTCTTCTGTTAAAGTGAATGGCATATATACTCTAGTTTTTTGACGTATATCTATTCTTTTTTCCTTTTAAAAATAGTTTTTCACTTCAAAAAAGCTTAATCTTAGTTATCTGTTTTATTCTTAATATTGATTACTCTATCACCTAACTCACTTTCTAAGATAAAAGAATATACATTAATTGATTCAAGAATTCTGATAAAGTACTTATATTAATCCTTTTTTTTTTCTAAATTTTTTTATAAAATTTAACGTGAACAAGTAAAAGGAAATGAAAGAAAAACTGTGTCATGAGAAAACTTCCAAGCAATAATATGGAATTGATATGTGTGCCATGCCATAAAGTGGCCCATACATAAACAACTCAACTTGCATATTAGAAGGGTAAATTTGGAATTTCCTTAAAATATCACCAATGTATTTTTCCCTCCTAATTAGTCAAAATCATAGTTAACCATCTTGCAAAAAGACTTGCACCATTATTGATCATACCACTCTAATATTGTCCACATATAATTCTTCTAATTATTTTTCTCTATTCATTCATATTTTCATATATACTAAAAATATTTTTCCTTTACATAACTCAACAGCCAATTTTCCATTTTGATGTCACAAATTCTTTGAACTTTTTCAGTTCTTCTAAAACATAGGTATGCAATTTTTTTTTGATCATATATTTAGTCTTTAATTAGTTGTATGTTTTTTCCCCCTTATTATTATATATATTCTATGAATCTTGATATTTAAGTTGCAGGTTATGTTGGATTATTATTCTGTTTGTTATGATACTCATTTGTTGTATATATAAATTCTTTTCATAGTATGCAAATTTTGCTATTCTTTTTTCTAAGTTTAATGTGTAGCTGTGTGTTCTCAGTTCATGTTTGATCTTGAAAATGTTAAAAGTTATAATTCATATTACAATTAAGTCTTTTCCGTAACGGTCATTCTCTATAACAATATTTTACGATAATAGTCAAAAGTTTCTTTTAACCCCTATGTTTTCATTTTTATTCTGTTTAAAAGAAAGTATATATTTTCTTTTTGACAAATCTTTGCACACATTTTTTTTTGAGACTGCAAAATTAAGTTATCTATCATTAATTTAAGACCACAAGACATGTCAAGTCAAAATTAGATGAACAAATTGAAATAGAAGGAGTATTTTATATTCTTTCAATATTTTTTTATAGCAATTTAACAAATTCAGACAAACGACATCGATACAGAGAGATTTGACTATAGTTATCCTTTTCTTTTCTTGTTATAACAGGGGACTTTTTAAGGACTTGAAGAAGAAAGATGAGTTCAACCATGAAGGGGTTGTTGCTAAAGCCCAATACAAATAATATGTACATGACAAAATTACTAAAACACAAGTATGCAGAAGAGCAATTTCTAGCAAAGTACTCTTCTTTTGGCATTCATATGAATTGTTCAAAATGGAGTAGTAAAGTCATTAGATGTCATCAACAAGAACCTAATGGCTTTTCAAATTCCCCAGTAACTCCAATAAGAAAGCAAACCCCTCCACCTCAGGCAATTTTGAGTCCTGTTTCAGAAACTACATCAACTGCAAAAAAGGTACTCTTTCTTGGCCTTATACATGAAGTTTTGGATTCAATCATATTTTAAGCGGTTAGCTTATCTAGTACTCTTTCGGTTTCCTAAAAAGTGATCTAGTTTAACTTGATACATAGTTTAAGAAAATAAAGAAGATTTCTGAATTTTGTGATTTTAAATTAAAATTTTGTCAAATGTACAAAATTGTTCTTTAATATTGTGATTTTAACCATGTCACGTGAAAAGTTAAAAGTCAAATTTTACTTTTTATGTCATCAATTACTTTCTTAATAGGTATGCCAATTTAAAAGTGGACTAGTAATTAGCGACCAAGGGAGTAATTGATAATGTCTAAAAAAATATTTTATTACTCCCTCCGTCCACTATTGTTTATCATGATTTTTATTTATATTATCAAACTATAATAACTTTAACTAACATTTGAAAATGTATTTTTTAATCATATTGATATACAAAAAATTGCAATTTATAGTACTTTTCATATAGTTTTTGAATATCTAATTTTTTTGTTTAAAATATCGAATTAATATAATCTAATTTAACTTTAAAAATTAGTCAAATTAACTTTTGAAAAGCGCGACATGACAAATAAAAGTGAACGAAAAAAATACATATACAAGTGGTTAATCGGATCATGTTTTAATCCAGCTTTCGCCCATTTATTTTATACAAAAGTAAATTCATTTGCCTATGATATTCTTACCACACCAGTATCGAAATAAAATTTATTGCAAAAATTTAGAGGTGTTAGTTAATGATTAGCAACCAAGTGCAGTCGAATGAAAAAATTTGACTTCCAACAGAATGATAGTCTACACGTGCTCTGCTGAATTTATTATTCAGTAAACTAAAACTTGACACCTATATATAATACTACTGACACGTTTTGCCTGTATTTATATAAATTTTGTTATATTTCAATCTTTTTTCTGCAATGGTTATCAAGATTTCTCTTTGAATTCTATCAGAAAAAACACTGTTTTTGGTTCATAAGTAATCATGCAGGTCACGATTTGATCAATTGGTCTTGTCTCTTTCATATCTTATTTTGTCTGGAGATCTATTAATCTGAATTTGCATCGTATAGGCCTTTTAATTTGTTACTCCTAATAATAGGAAAAATTTCAAAATATGTAACTTATAGGGGACTTTTATAATTGTGTTAGTTGAATTTCAATTAGTTTAAAATTTTCTGTTTTGTGTACAGAGAGTTTATACTTTTGGAAAAGGAAGAAGTGAAGGAAACAAGGGCATGAAGTCCTTGGTAAGTTTTTTTTTTTAAAAATCTTTTTTATATATACTATGAGTGTAGTTTAACCTGTAGTAGCCTTAATTTCACTTATTAAA
Source organism: Solanum lycopersicum (assembly GCF_036512215.1). Classification (NCBI taxonomy): domain Eukaryota; kingdom Viridiplantae; phylum Streptophyta; class Magnoliopsida; order Solanales; family Solanaceae; genus Solanum; species Solanum lycopersicum. The sequence continues at coordinate 75,825,850 of NC_090800.1, forward strand.
AATCAGGGGAGCTAGTAAAACCACCTTTATTGTTTATACTTGATGTTAAACGTTTTTAGCGAAAATTCTAGCTCTGCCACTCATAACGTTTGGTGATGTTGTTTTTTTTAGGTGGCCTGAAAGTGTAAATCTTTTATATGAACTTGTATGTTTTGATAGTTTGAAGAATGAGCTCATTGTGCACATTTGTATATGTGTTGTAGTTGGGAGGTAAAGGAGCAAACCTTGCTGAAATGGCAAGCATTGGATTGTCCGTGCCGCCGGGGCTTACTATATCAACAGAAGCATGCCAGGAGTATCAGATTGCTAAAAAGCTTCCACAAGGATTGTGGGAGGAGATACTACAAGGATTGGAAGTTGTGGAGAAAGATATGGGGGCTTTCCTTGGGAACCCCTCCAAGCCCCTCCTTCTTTCGGTTCGATCTGGTGCTGCTGTAAGTCTGTACTACTAGCTAATATCTCAGTACTTTTTATAAGAAGTTATTTTCAGAATAGTCACCCAATTTATGCATTTTGTGATATATCGATAATTGTCGAGCTAGTTTGTTGAAAATCATATAAGTGATGCATATTTTGAGTTCTCAAGAGGCACCTCTTTAGTGAAGCTGTCTATAGTCTAAACATCTTTTGCACAAAATGCAGTAAGAAATCTCTTGATTGATTGTAAATAGTTTTAATCTTTCTAGTTGGCCAATTTGTGAATGATTGTAAGTTCAAGCTACGTTGTTAGATTACTATAACGGTAGTGGATCGAGTACATGGTCTCCTTATATGATATTCGACAGTCCTCATCTCTTGAATTAGCTTTTTGGGATTGAATTAGGTCTATTTGACGATGATTATGTAGTTCAGTTAATTTTTATATCATACTAATGCTGAGTTTTCTTGATCTATGTATAGATTTCTATGCCTGGGATGATGGATACTGTCTTGAACCTTGGACTCAATGATGAAGTGGTTACTGGTTTGGCTGCCAAAAGTGGAGAGAGGTTTGCTTATGACTCGTACAGACGATTTCTTGACATGTTTGGTGATGTGGTGAGTATATACTCATTAATGTTTTTTTTTTCTCTTTCTAATTTTTCAAATTTTCCTACATATCTTGAAAATGAAACAGAATGCTGGTTAAAGTCTTGTCGTAGATTTTATCTCCTGTGGTTCTAACAGTGGTCTGTTTGAAGGTAATGGGCATCTCACATTCATTATTTGCGGAGAAGTTAGAGAAGTTGAAGGATGCCAAAGGAGTGAAGCTTGACACCGAGCTCACAGCATCTGATCTTAAACAGCTGGTGGAGCAGTACAAAAATGTCTACGTTGAAGCTAAGGGTGAAAAGTTTCCTTCAGGTAATGTAATCTTTCACTGATGGCCTGCATCCGAAGAAGGTCACGAAACCTTGCTCTGTCAACTTTTTGGTTTTAACCACATTCCAAAGGTTATGAGTATTAAATTAACTTTGTGGATATATATGGCTCTGTATACAGATCCCAAAAGACAGTTGGAGTTGGCTATCAAAGCAGTTTTTGATTCTTGGGACAGTCCAAGAGCCAACAAATATCGGAGCATTAATCAGATAACAGGACTTAAAGGAACTGCAGTAAACATTCAATGCATGGTGTTCGGGAACATGGGTAACACTTCAGGAACAGGTGTTCTCTTTACTAGGAATCCGAGCACTGGCGAGAAGAAGCTCTATGGAGAGTTTCTAATCAATGCTCAGGTCTAGTATAAGCTACTTTGGTTCATTTTATGGTGCATTTGAGTTTTAAGATTTTCTCATTGTTTTTGTCAAGAAAAGCTGATAAAACTGCATTAGTCAGGGAGAGGATGTTGTCGCTGGAATTAGAACACCTCAGGACTTGGAAACAATGAAGGAGTGTATGCCTGAAGCATACAAGGAGCTTGTTGAGAACTGTGAGATTTTAGAGCGACATTATAAAGATATGATGGTAAACCTCTGGCATTATACTGGACTAAAGCTTGTTTGTTTGTTTCACCTTCCCGTTTTCAGATTGGTTTACAAATTTATACATCTCCAATAAATAGAAAAATCAGACCATTATTATGAATCTTTCTGTTTATGTCTTTGACGAATGGCAGGATATCGAATTCACTGTTCAAGAAAATAGACTGTGGATGCTACAATGCCGAACAGGGAAGCGTACGGGTAAAGGAGCTGTAAAGATAGCACTTGACATGGCGAATGAGGGACTTGTTGACAAGCATGCAGCTGTAAAGATGGTGGAGCCACAGCATTTAGACCAACTTCTTCACCCCCAGGTCCAGATATCTTTTTTGAATGTTGCATGATGTATGATGTAGCACTGAGGTAGTAATTATTGGAAATGTAAAGATAAATACTTATTTTGTTCTTTTTCTTGTGTCATAGTTTGAAAATCCATTGGCTTATAAAGACAAGGTGATTGCTAAGGGCCTTCCTGCTTCTCCAGGGGCAGCAGTGGGACAGGTCGTGTTCAGCGCTGAAGATGCTGAAGAATGGCATGCACAAGGGAAGAGTGTTATTTTGGTATTTTCCTCACCTCATCCTATATCTACTAATAATGGTGATAGGTATGCTACCGCACTATGGTATCTTTGTTTACGTGCATTATCCTTTCTTTATTTTCTGTTGTATTGTTCCCATGGATGGAGGGGAGTGTTTCTGAGTAAGACATTGCTTATTGAAATCTTTTTATCAACCATTTATGGATACAATGTCAGTGTTTCATCTTCTTAGAGTTTATTCAAAGTTCTTGGATGTTGGTTGGAAATCTTAGAAGCAGCACCACAACATTCTTGCCTTGTAATTAACAGTTTGTCTATTCTTAAAATTAATTTTTTCCATTATGGCATATAAAGGTGAGAACTGAAACAAGTCCAGAGGATGTTGGAGGCATGAATGCTGCTGCTGGGATCTTAACCGCAAGAGGTGGCATGACATCTCATGCAGCTGTTGTAGCCCGTGGATGGGGTAAATGTTGCGTGTCCGGATGTGCTGATATTCGTGTTAATGAGTCGGATAAGGTATGACTATACTCAAAATGAAACACAATTGTTGACATTAAGGAACTTGGAAGAATTCATTTGACCAGTTTAATGCAGGTTCTCATCATTGAAGACAAAGTGATTCATGAAGGAGAGTGGATTTCATTGAACGGATCAACAGGTGAAGTAATCTTGGGAAAGCAACCACTATCACCTCCAGCTATGACTGGTGATTTGGAGATCTTCATGGCTTTGGCTGATAAGATCAGGCGCATCAAGGTGCCGCAGGATATACAGTAGTATTATGTTGCATAAGTAAAGTTTTATACTTTAAACTGATCATGAATATTGCCGAATGCCGATGGATTAGGTTATGGCAAATGCCGACACACCAGAAGATGCACTAGCAGCAAGGAACAATGGTGCTGAAGGGATTGGTCTATGCAGGACAGAACACATGGTGCTTTTTTCTTTTTTTACTACGTACTGTCTTGTTGTAATACATCTTGCAACATATTACAACAGTACTGTCTCAAGAGAAGTGCCGCATCTTTTAATTATGAAATTCATTTTTATTCGATGTGAGCTGATGCACATTTCTCTTTCAGTTCTTTGCATCAGATGAAAGGATAAAAGCTGTGAGAAGGATGATAATGGCAGTTACTCTTGAGCAGAGGAAGGAAGCGCTCGACTCATTGTTGCCTTACCAGAGATCTGACTTTGAAGGCATTTTCCGTGCAATGGATGGTAACTTCAATAGCAACTAACATTATTACCTTTTCATACTGAGCGTCTATGTTGCACAGACTCTCAAAAAATGCAGCCACCCTCGTGTCAGATCCTCTAAATATGCACTAGTTTTGAAGGACGCGATGATAAAACTTCATTTCAATGTTCATAAGAACACAACCATAACTGCGATTTAGATTGTGCTAGTGGAAAGTTGACATAAACTCCCAAAGTCAATATGACAGATGTTCTAAGTTTCCTATTTTTTCAGGTCTTCCGGTGACAATTCGACTGTTAGACCCACCACTTCATGAATTTTTGCCAGAAGGGAACCTGGAAGAGATTGTGAGTGAACTAACAACACATACAGGCATGCGCGAGGAAGATGTCTATTCTAGGATTGAGAAATTGTCAGAAGTCAATCCCATGCTCGGATTTCGAGGCTGCAGGTTTGAATATTTCTTGTATCACAAACAATTGATCAACTTTTACTGCATTATGTTGTAAGGACTAAGGGATGCTGTATAAAAGAGAGAAATTTTTAGTAAGTTCCCAGTTTCTTGAGAGATAGATCCTTAAAATATATATATTTCAGAGGTGCATATGTTATATACAGGATCCACTATCAATGTATAACGTGGTCTTGGTAGTGCTTATCTGAATTCTGATTTGAGCAATGCAGTATTTCTTTTCGTCTCACAATCCGGAACCAGACTTTCTTATAATGGTCTGCTTATTCTCGGAGAGTAATCTCTGTGTTTTATCTTTTACAGGCTCGGTATATCCTACCCGGAACTGACAGAAATGCAGGCTCGTGCGATCTTTCAAGCTGCTATAACTATGAACAACCAGGGTATTTCAGTATTTCCAGAGATAATGGTTCCCCTTGTTGGAACACCTCAGGTATGTTTTCTTGTGGTTTGTATAAAATAAGTTCCCCTATTCTTACATCTTGAATATTATCAATGTATCAAGAATGAAGATATATAACCACCCTTTTCGTTTTATGAATTGTATACAAAGGGGTTTGATGAGTAACAGTGCATCTTTAATTTACAGGAATTAGGTCATCAAGTTGATTTAATCCGTGATGTTGCCAAAAAGGTTTTCGCGGAGATGGGTACCTCGTTGAATTATAAGGTGGGAACCATGATAGAGATTCCTAGAGCTGCTTTGATTGCAGATGAGGTATGTCTTTTGAAGCAACTTATTAACGATAGTTACAAAGAGTTAAGACTATGCATGATCTTACTTAACTAGTGAAACATTTTCAATCACGTAAGGCATACATTTTATTATATTGATTTGCTTATGCTCGATATTTGACTGGAAATCGGTGATAGATTGCTAAAGAAGCAGAGTTCTTTTCCTTCGGAACCAATGACCTCACACAAATGACATTTGGATATAGTAGAGACGATGTAGGCAAGTTCCTTCCTATATACCTCGCGAAAGGCATCCTCCAACACGATCCATTCGAGGTTAGCTTGACATATCTCAAACTACTATATATCCATGTGAAATGCTGGAAACTAGCATGTTGATGGTTAAAGATTTAATATCTCTCAGGTTCTTGATCAAAAGGGTGTTGGCCAGCTCATCAAGATGGCTACGGAAAAAGGTCGGGCTGCAAGGCCAAACTTGAAGGTCAGTTATGACTTTGAATAAGAGATTTAACTTATATACACAGACAGTGTAAATAACTTTTTATACTAGGAGTAACATTTTTCATTATTTAACTCGTATACAATGACGCTGACATATAAACAGGTTGGAATTTGTGGAGAACATGGTGGGGAGCCTTCTTCAGTTGCATTTTTTGCTGAGGCTGGATTGGACTATGTTTCTTGCTCTCCATTCAGGTCTTTGAACTTTCAAACAAAAAAAAAAACATTGTGTTTGGTGATTTAATTATATTAATCGACGATTGGCTAATGATTTTTGTATAATTTATAACAGGGTGCCTATTGCAAGGCTAGCTGCAGCACAAGTTGTAGTTTGAAGGCAAAGGTTCAAGGAATTGAAGAAGCAAAGATCAAGTTGATTTTTAGCAGATGTAAATAAATAAATACAATTAGTAAGAAGAAAAAGTTGTTTAGGAAAAGAAGATATATTACTCTCTTTTTCATAAACATGAAACAAGTGTTTATATGTTGATAAATAACCAAAAAAAAAGAAGGATTTGTTTCTTCTTATCACATCTTTATTCTTGTTTGTTTTACAGTTTGATACAATACAAAACACTGTAAAGCTTGTCACACCACACTGCTGGAAACAGCCTCTTTAGGGTCTATGAATTCTTACTGGAATAAGACATAAGTATCCTTAGACCGTAATTGAAAGCCAAGAGATTTACCTTAACTTTAAATTGAGCGAATAGAAATAGAATATAAATTACACTAACTCTTGTTGTGTTGTGCATAGTCTTCCTTTGGCAATAGAGTACTGGGGTGCACATGGTCGAGTTGGTTCAATTTTTTTTTTTTTTGGAATTAACTCAATTTACAATTTGTTTTGATTTTTGACCATTAAAAACTAGTACTGTTTTTGTTTTACATGTAGATGGTAAACTATCGGAAGAAAAGGGAACTATTAATACCCAACAAGCAAAGATAATAAATAAAAGTTTAATTAAGAAAATTTTTTTGTAAAATAAGATAAGAATTTTAACTTTTTTTTCTATGCTATTCTCAATATGAACTAACTATTAATACTAGTCAAACTTATAATTTCAAAAAATCATTAATAAAATTAGTTAAAATAATTATTATACAAATATAATGTACCGTTAATGTCTGTATAAAGAGAGAGCTTTGATATGCAAATATAATATTTTAACTTGATTTAATTGTATACAAATTCAAATTTTACGCAGATATACAAATACAATCATATATACATATACATAATAGTTACATATATACAATTATCTAACTTATATACATATAAATTCACCCAACTCCACTATCTGCTCTATCTTGCTCGGCTCTCGCCTCTCTCCTTTCCCTCCTAATCTCGCTTGCTACTCTAGCCTAACACAAAGAAATATACATATTAATTTTCATAGACATAGACGTCGAATTTATACAAATCGATATGATTTATACAAATCAAATGCTTTATTTGCTATGAAACACAAATAGCAAAATTGCAGATATAGAGCTATAATATGATTTATTTATATTTGCTATTCCTTAAATTTAGTCTATAGTTAATGAAAAAAAGAGACATCAGTTAATTAAAGTAGTGATAGGTAAAACTTACATAAATATACAACATCAAGAAAATATTTACTATTTATAACAATAACATTTTTTTTCATTTGATAACTTTTAATACATTTATAATACAATTTTAATACATATTACAAAGAACAATTTATTATTCACATATAATATAAGTTATATTGATGAATAATACATTTATCACATATTTTAATACACTTATAATATAATGTATGTGTCAATTTCTTACCATACAAGCATAATATATTTTAAAAAAACAAATATAATACATATATACATACTACATACAAAATTCACTTTTACTACATATTGCAGCTTTAACATAGTATTGATAAAAATGATAATAAATAAAAAAACATCGCTAAAATTAGTAATTATTTATTTAAAGGTATCATTCCAAGTAATTTTTTCATTTTCTTATTGTAATTTTAATTGAAGAAAAGAATAATACTATGATAGTATTTAAGATGCAAGTTGGCGTTATAATTAGTCTATACATCACTCGATAATTGCTGATTTGATATCATACCAATCGGTTCTTATTTGTTGGCTAATTGATTAATGCATTTAAAGATCGATATCCAGAATATTAAATCATCAAACATAATTATCCATCTAATCATATATTATTATAAGCATGAAGCTCAAAACTTAAAAGTTGAAATACCATTTTGCTCCTCTAATAAATTAAAACTAATATAATATATATATATAATCTTCTTATTCTCATTTCATAATCTTGACCTTTCAAATTTCAAAATATAAATGTAAAATAAAACAAAAATGAGTAATTATCAAGAAATTAAAGTAGATTCATGTATCTTTAAAATTAAATTTCATCTCTATCTTTTTTATATTTATTTTAACAATAATTCATGTGACTTTTCATGTTTCCATAATTTTGCTCTATAAATTTAATTTTTTCAAGAAGAACTTTTATTTACCACTCCTACAATTCTTGTATGTAGGAACTCTAAACATGTGCAATAATGTCACAATTTGAGGTGAAAGTTGTGAGATTCCCTTATGCAGTTACGAGAATAGATAAGAATTCTATTACTGAAGCATCGGAGCTTGATGTGTTAGTTTTATACTTATTTGTAGTAAGAATTATAATAAGACTTTTTTGTCTTTTCATATAGTTGAATTCTTGTTTTATTAGCAAGTTGCTCTAAATTCAAATTTGTATTTTGTATGCCCAAATGTTCAATTTCACTATAGAGACAAACAAAATGAAATGCCTAATTATCTTGCTCATGTGTACCTTTTTTTTTTCTCTTCTCCGTGCTTATAATTTTTTACATATACATTAATTTTCATCTTTAAGAATGAATGTGATAAAATAGGATGTTTACTCTTTTCTTTTCTTTTTATGAAAAAAAAAGGTGAAACATATAATATTAGATTAATGGTGGATAAGTTATACATGACAGAATTTATTTTATATAAAAATAGTAGTTATTCATAAAATATCCTGATTTTTAAAATATAAATGATAAAACTTTTTACATCTTAGTTTTAAATATTTATAGTTAACTAATTAGTTTAAAGTGTTTGTGGATAAAAATTTAATACAATACTTAAAACACATTCATTAATAAAGTTGAAAGGTTTTGTTTTCCTTCACTCAAAGTTAATCTTACACTATCTAGCATTATTCTACCAATAAAACGGAACTATCAAGAAATTTAATTTAGATAGTTGTTATTTTTCCTTTTAGCTTTGCAAACTTATTTTTTAATTACAAACAAAGTTTATTTTATTAATTTCTCATATTATTATCTCGATGCATTCACTTGGAGGTCAGAAAATGGGAGTGTCACAATTAGTAGTAAAACAAAGTAAGAAATCTCAATTAGATATATTTTATTATTTAGTAATATTATCTTTTAAGAAATAATACACTCATGGGTTACACGCGCAAAGCGCGTGCTCGGAAACTAGTCTATCTGATAAACAAACATGCTTTTAATAATCTCTATATTATCATGTGACTCCCACACACCTAAAAAAAATTTCAATAACAATTTTTCTAAGATATAAACATGGGAAAATTGTATATAATAGCAAACTAATAACCTAAATTAAATGAAATAGCTAGGTTTTGATTTAATTGTGCTCCATAGCAAACATTAGCTAAAATTTGCCAGCGTCTCTCTCCCAAAAATCTCGCTCGCCACTCTCCATTCTCGCTCGCCTCTCTCGCTTTATACATAGAAGTGTATAATTCTGTTTCTGTTTTGTATAAAGCGAGAAAAAATTGTATATACACATGCAAAAATGTATATCTTCGTGTTATACACTTAATTATACAATTTACAAACATTTTACTTCAAATATTGCAGAGAAAAAGGCCAACAAATTATACAATTGCAGCGGAATACAATTTTCTCTAGCTTTATACAACAGAAGTGTATATATTGTGTTTCTGTTTTTGTATAAAGCGAGAAAAACATATATCTTCTTGCTATACACTTATAATTATGCAATATACATACATTTTAATTCGATTCAACTGTATGCAAAACAAATTATACAATTGCAGCGAAATAGGCCAGCGAATTATACAATTTAGGTCAGCAAATTATACAATTTAGGTCAGCGAATTATACAATTTAGGCCAGCGAATTATACAATTGTATATGTATAACAAATTATACAGTTTTATGTTTGCTATGGAGTGCTATTATGCAAAGTTTGCTATAGCATACAAATATAAATTTTTTGTTAGCTATATGTGAAAGTTGCCCGAAGAACATAGCCCAAATTAAACTCAAGGAAATTTTACACTGGCTTTCTTTATCACTTCATTGAAGTTTTAGATTCAATTCAAATAAATATTGAAAATTATTAAATTTTTGACCTATTGCTATAATTATGGGACTATTTATGTCATTTTCTCTATAAAAATGCACTACTTAAAACTTTGGGGACACTAAGTGTAATTTAATGAAAGTTAGTGTCCACAGTCCATACATATACTGGGCCAGGAATCTCCGTCGGCCCAATTCACTTCCCGGTCAAACCCCGCCGTCAAAGACTTCTCATTCAGCCGAGCACGGCGGCAACGGGCAGCAGCCAGCTCAGTTGGTGGTGTTTTTCCAGCGGTAATATAGGGAAGAGATGGAAAATGAGAAGAAACTAGAGAGCTTCGTGCTGGTACATAATATAGCAAAGAGACACAACGTCGGAACCTTAGCTCGTAGCGCCACGGCGTTCGGCGTCTCGGAGATGATACTCGTCGGCCGTAGAGATTTCAACGCTTTCGGTAGCCACGGCTCCACTTCTCACGTCCGTTTCCGCCACTTCCACTCCCTTGCCGATGCTAAAACCTTCCTCAAGGTATGCAAAGTTCCAAAAACAAAATTCGCTTATGTACTTTTGTAAGTGTTGGATTTGTAATATACAGAGAACTTGAGGCTGATCATTTATGGTTGCTTATGAATTTTACTGAACAGGAAAGAGATTGTGATATATGTGGAGTTGAAATTACAGAAAATGCGGTTGCTGTAAATGAACATCCTTTTAAGAGAAGTACTGCTTTCCTGCTGGGCAATGAGGTTCGAACCATAATATGTTTTGGCTTCTTTTTGTTATAAATTTTGAGATGATCCATATTAGATACATACTAACTAACTGGAAATTAGGAGTGATCTGTTATTATAGCTACACTAAGTTTGATTAGAGACATTAATCTCAATTTTCTTTATAAGAAAAAATACTTTTTTAGTAGAAGTGAGGATTCATATAACCGTCCATCTAGTTTGGGACTGAGGGGTTCATTGTTGCTAAGTGTATTTTCATCACAACGATGCACTTTACTCAACCGAAATATCTTATGGTAGAACTCTATTAGCGATTTCTGGGAGTTTTGCTTAGAGGTGTTAGCAATTACTTGTTCTTTATTATGGATGGGAAATATGATTTCTTGATGGTTTGTGAATGTCATTTGTTCTGAAAAACAAATGCTAGGGTAGGATAACGATTGGCCTGTTGACCATAATATGAATAAATTGATGTTGTAGGGTACTGGACTTTCTGCAAAAGAGTGTGAGATATGTGATTTCTTTGTATATATTCCACAATATGGGTGTGGTACTGCTTCATTGAATGTGACTGTTGCTGCTTCCATTGTTCTACATCAATTTGGAGGTAATTTTATTGATAATCACTACTATTTCTATCTTATTCGTTCTATTCTGTTATTTGGTGACTTTTTCCATGCTACATACTGGACAGAAACATTTTGTGTCTTATACCTGATAATGTTAGCTATATTGCTCTATCGTTCTAGAAGTAGGACCACATCTTTTTATGTGACTTCTTCCTCCATCTAGTGTTTTACCTTTTGTTATTACTACTTGTAGCCCCCAAGGCCTAGCTCGAGTGGCAAAAAGATGGAGGATTTGTGGCTTGTGGAGAAGGGTAGAGGGGCAGGTCACAGGCAGATTTTTCGGTTATCAAAAAAAAAAAAATAATAATAATAATAAAATACTACTTGTGAAATAAGAAAAAGCTAAATTAGGTTCTAGTTCTCTCTTTATTTTGGATCAGTGGTGCTCGGGCCAGCTTGCAGTTCTCATTCTATTTCTTAATTATAAATATATGGTAAACCCCACCACGAAACTCTTCTATCTAGGAGCCAACAGTGTCATTTTTCAGTTTGCTCTCCGCCTCTGTGTTGGTTACTCGAACCCCCTTACCTCACAGTTGGAAGTGGAGAGTCCTTACCTCTAGACTATCCCTTCCTTGTTGTGTAGTTATGCTCAGCATACTTGTTCTGTTGTACATTGAATTTCCTTCATACGACTAGATATTGCTCTTACCTTCTCCATTCATACCTAAATTATCTGAATTTCTAGCCTTTGTTTTCATGTGGTCGAAGTGTTGCTCTTTGACATTTACATTTTCTTAGAGTTGCTTTTCTTTAGTATTAAAATGAATTAGTATGGTATTTGTACAACCGAGAATCGAAAATACCGAAACCGGAATCTTTCAAAACATACCAAACTGAATGGTGAACTCCCCTAGGTTATATGTGTAATTACTGATCGACAGAAGGGCAAGAAAGTTTCATTTTGTTTATTTGGTTTTCCAGCACCATAGTGTTGCCAACAAGCTGTTTTTGCTTCAAATAATCTCGAGGATTTCACGGCCAAAGGAAGGTAGAGAACTAGAGGCTGCTAGCGTGCTTAGCACTTTTTCTTGTACTTCAATTAGGAAAATTTTCTTCTGGTATGACACCTGAAAATGTGGAATAGCTAGCTGGATTGATAGCTCAGTATTTGAGAGGATTACCTTTTTAAAAAATATACCTAGCTTTTTCAATGCTAAAACTAATAGCTTCTTTTCTCTAGTTATCAAATGAAACATAGTTTAAGAAGACTGTGGCTCTTGTATGCTTCAGCACGCGTACTTTGATGCTTGAATTGTTGTGCAGCTATAACAAATGGAGGGCCTTTTTTACGCTAAAATGCCAAGAAATGGAGAAACAAATCTTCTTTCAAAAGAGTATAATTAAGTATAATCTTTTCCTCGATACAACACTGGAACTTAACTGTAAGCTTTAAACCCACAATCGAGTTTAAATCAACTCTGCCATTCTTTATGGTCTGTTAATGTCTTGCTGGTGATCATTTGTTGTTAGATCAGTGCAATCTCGCCAATCCAGTGGCTACTGAGATGACTGTACCATGTGTAGCTGTAATGAAATTGAAATCACTGACTGCTGCTGCTGAGAGCTAAATTTAAAACTATTTTAATGGCTCTGGTTTTAATATGATCATTTGGTATATCTAGTATAGTTCTCTATTTGTTGAATGCCACTTGTATATTTGATTCTTTTCCATTTGAATACACTTATTACCTTATATATGATCATGTGAGGGTTAAATTTTACTTCATTTTAATGGCTCTGGTTTTAATATTATCATTTGGTATATCTGGTCTAGTTCTTCTCTATTTGTTGTATGCCACTTGTATATGTGATTTTTTCCCAACATTTGAATACACTTATTACCTTATATGATCATGTAGTTTTAGCTATATTGTGGACTGAAATTTAAAATGTAAATCTTCTCAGTTTGGGCTGGATTCTCCGAGAGAACACGTGAAGGGAACAAGTTCATTGTGGCTGAAAGACATTTCAAACAGGCAAAGAAAAATTACTGCATGGAATCATCTGAATCTGTTGCTGAGGAGCGAAGACTGAAGAGGGAAAATCTTTCAAATGGGTTCTTTGAAGATGCTGGAAAAGAGGAATCTCCTTCAAATCTTTTAGATACCTTGTTCGATGACTAGTGCCAGGGAGAAGAGAAAACTACCGAAATTATGCTTCCTTCAGCCTCATCCTCAAAGTTGTGCTGATGATTTACTTCTATAGAAACAAAGCAAATCAAAGGGGGATTTAAGTTATTGATGGAATGAACTGTGGAAGAGTTGGAATTAGGAATCCTAAGCAGTTGCGCTAACCAGCCACCACCATGGAATAGCATATTCACAGGAACTTTGTATTTGCAAGTTCAGTAAGGGATTTCATGTTTAGAATGTTAAGTCTTCTTAAACTGCTAACACTACATAAAACTAGATCAGACATGTGCATGTGCCATTGTTAGTCAAGGATTAATCATGTTCTTTGTACACTTGAGCTGGCTCTTAAGATGGCCATTTCTTAAATATAATATAATTTCAGACTAGCCAAATGATTGCAGTTTGTGCTTTAATGTTACTCAGCAAATGATTGAAGTTGTACATAAGGTCCATCCTATCTTCTCTTTTTTTTTTTCCCCAATCAGTGTTCTACTTACACGTATTGCCAAAAGTGTTAGGTAACACCTAGAGATTGAGGCTTGATTGGCTCACCTCCACATTTCCACCCCCTATTTCACTTGAGTGTAGTAGGCCAGAATGTAAACATTTTGATTGTACCAAAGCACTGAAATGCCTAACATAAATGATGTCATGAGTTGTATTTGCATCTGCCAGAAGAGAATTGATCACTATGTCCTGTACAACAACAACAATATACCTAGTATAATTCCACAAGCAGACCTTAATTTTACCTTTGCAGGGTAGAGAGACTGTTTCCGAATTGATCACTCTATTCTGTGAAGACTGAAAATGACTTGTAAAAGTTATTTCAAAAAGCCTATTAATATCATAAGCCTATCCCACCTTTATCTTCTAAATATTGGACTAGCTGGTGCGTGTGTCATATGGCACCTTAACTGTTATCTCTTATTTTAAAAAACTTTATGTCACAAGACTAACAAACTGCTCCATAGTTAGATAATTTCTTGGTTTTAGACCTCTTTTCATTGACTAATATGGAAAAAGTTTAAGTAGATGAAGGTCATATATCTATTATAATATATCAATCAAGAATAGAAAAAACTGAGGATTTCTTTATCTTTACAGTTGTTTAAGTTTCTAAGAGAAAGAAAGTCTTTGTTCACAGGTATGAGTTAGGTATTGTTTGTTGTCACAAGACAAGAAGCTCAACCATTATATGTCACCAATGTCAAATATTCAAACCCCACCTCATTTCTTGGAGCAGTTGGGATGTGTTTTTGTCTCTTTATCTACTTTTAACTTGCCCTACTCAGACTTTCACCAGTAAGACACAATATCCTTTTCAATGATAAGTAGTATAAATGTGGTGTCAATCCTAGTACCATTTTCATACCTTCAATCAAGGCTTAGTTTAAGAAATTTGACTAACCTTAAATTCATTAATATTCCATCTAGTTTAGCTAAAACTAAGTTGCAGAAGAACTCCTATGCAGTCAACAGAGGTTCCAGTGCAGCTTTCATGCAGGAAACAGTTTTCCTGCATGTTTCATGTCTTCAGACGGAGAATTCACCGGCTTTGCTCGAGGATCCGATGGCTGATGTGGCATCGTCCGAGGACGAAGGTGGTGATCAAGAGGTTTGGGAAGCTGAGTTCAAGAGGAAGTCATGGTCAGCTCAAAGAAAAACTAAGTTTCAAATCATCATCAACTCATCCAAACGGACAGAGTGGGACTATTCGACTAGCTACTTTTAATGCTGCATTGTTTTCCCTTGCACCTGCTGTGCCTAAGGCTGAAAAACCATCCCTCTTTTCTCATGACGATGACAATGATGACGGTTTCAAATTTCAAAACCAGGTTAAGTCCGAGAATAATCGTCCAAAGAGCATATTGAAGCATTCCCCTCTTCATCCAATATTAGCAAATGGAGCAAAACCAAAGCAAAAAGTTTCAATCAACCTTCCTGAGAATGAGATTTCATTAGCTCAGAATAGGGTACTTGGAATCTTGGAAGATGATTCCACTAAGATTTTGAGTTTAAACAACAACAACCTAGGCCCTGTGAGGTCTCCAATATGCTTCCCCGCGATGGCTAATTGGATGATTAACGATTATGGAGGCTTCTGCTTGAGTGGAACAAGGACCATTCTTGATGTACTGAAAGAAGTGGATGCTGATATATTGGCTTTACAAGATGTGAAGGCTGAGGAAGAGAAAGATATGAGCCCTTTATCTGATTTGGCTCGTGCTCTTGGAATGAACTATGTGTTTGCTGAAAGCTGGGCTCCTGAATATGGTAATGCTATTTTATCCAAATGGCCTATTAAGAAATGGAGAATCCAGAAAATCTATGATGATAAAGATTTCAGGTGCCTCCTTATGTTGACTATATCTATGTTCATAGAATCGTATGCGCTATGTTATCTAAACGTTTAAATTATTAGAAACAGAAAACACTTCTATTTGGTAAAGCTTTTAACTTGAAACATGCTCCTTATATAACTGGTGTTTTGGTTTGATGCAGGAATGTGCTTAAGGCTACGGTTGATGTACCCCGGATGGGAGAGTTGAACTTCTGTTGTACTCAACTTGATCATTTAGATGAAAATTGGAGAATGAAGCAAATAAATGCAATAATACAATCGAATGACAGTCCTCATATTTTAGCAGGAGGGGTAAATTCTCTTCAAGCCTCAGATTACTCATTAGAGAGATGGAATGATATCGTTAAGGTAAGAAGAAAGCCGAGTCTTATAAGTACAACTTTTTCTTGGATTACTAGTATCCTTTTTTATCAATTTCTTGATCACACGATGTCATCGTGGCAGTATTATGAGGAGATAGGAAAGCCAACTCCAAGAGTTGAAGTAATGAACTTTTTGAAACAGAAAGAGTACAATGATGCAAAAGAGTTTGCAGGGGAATGCGAGTCAGTTGTTATCATTGCTAAAGGCCAAAGTATGATTCTTTATCTCAAAATTTCCTATGAAATATCTCCCAATATTACTTGTAACCATTGTATGTGTTTCTAACAACATTCTCAATCATGTTCTTTCTCATTATGGCATAGATGTGCAAGGAACATGTAAATATGGAACTCGAGTTGATTATATTTTGGGATCGCAAGGCCTGCCTTATGCATTTGTACCTGGATCATACTCGGTTGTTTCATCAAAAGGCACGTCCGATCACCATATAGTTAAGGTGGACATCATGAAAGCAGCAAGCAGAGGTAGGAAGAATAGTAGGAAACAGAAGAAAGTAAAACAGAAAGTTGAGAAGATGACAAGTTCTTGTTCTTCAAGAGGGATTTGGCAAGTGAGCACTTAGCAACTATATATGTTTATTAGTTCATTTTCTTCCTTGTGGTGGTGTATACATTATTTTGTTCCTTTCTTGTGACTAATTATAACACTTTTATTACATGTAGAGTTTAAAATTGTGAGGAAGAAACATGAGATATTGCAGATATATGTTATCTCTTTTTGTTAGAACTAGTTGTTAGGATCAAATGTTTACCATTGTGTCAAAAGCTAGTTGATAGCTGGCTCTGATACCGCTTGTTAGATCAAGTGCTTAGCATTATGGAGAAAACTATCAAAATGGTCCTTAATGTGTAAGGGTCGTTAAAATTACTTTGGTCCTCTCTCTATATATTATCTTATCTAAATAGTCTTTAATGTATAAAAAAAAATGTGTTCCTCCCTCCGTTTCAAAAAGGATAGCTAGTTTGACTTGGAACGGAGTTTAAAAAAAGAAAGAAGACTTTTTTATCTTTTGGTTCTAAATTAAAGTTATGTCAAATGTACCAAAACACCCTTAATCTTGTGGTTTTAGACAAGACACATGGAAAGTTAAAGTTAAAGTGTTGCCAAAAAAGAAAAGGGGACATTCTTTCTGAAACAAACTAAAAAGGAAATATGGATATTCTTTTTTAAACGGAGGGAGTATAAAATAACTAGCCAACAAACTAATATAAATAAATTAAATTAAAAATAAGAACAAACAAAGAGAGAGTTTAATAATATATTCCAAACTTTTCTTATATCTTTGTATCTATCTTTGTGAAGAAAACAATGACTATTTATAATCAATAGAAAATATAAACTAAACACTTGGCCATTGATAAGCTGTTCATTTGGCCAAGTGATTACACCTCAAACATGGGTGGCCCAAATGTCATCATATTAATATAGCAAATGATGACTCTTAAAAGATGACCCACATGACATCCATTTAGTTTTACAACACTCTCCCAGTGGGACAAAACCTAGACTAAGGAAAAAAAGAGTGCAACACGTATTTCACTCCTTCTGATAAGGACCATGATCAGATGCTTAAGTCTTCACATTCCAATCTTTTGCACCATTTTCTCAAGAGTTGAGGCTGGTGAAGATTTGTTGAATAAATCTGTTGGATTATCACTTGAATGGATTTCTTGTACATCAATATCATCATTATTTTGGAGATTATGTGCAAAGAATAATTTCGGTGAAATATGTTTCTTTCTATTTCCTTTTATGAAGTCTTCTCTTAATTGAGCTATGCATGCAAAATTGTCTTCAAAGAGCATCGTAGGTACCTTGACATCACACTTCAAACCATATCTTTCCTTGATGAAATGTATCATTGATCTCAATCATACACATTTTCTACTTGTTTCATGAATGACTATTATCTCAACGTGATTTGAAGAAGTAGCGACTATGGACTGCTTCGTAGATCGCCATGATATAACAGTACCTCTGTATGTGAACAGATAGTCTGTTTGAGATCAAGCTTTATGTGGGTCAAATAAATAACCTGCATCTGCATGACCAACAAGATCTGAACTATTTTTGTTAGTAAAAGACCGACTCATATCACTAGTCCCTTTTAGATATCACAATATATGTTTAACTCCATTCCAATGTCTTCATGTAGGAGAAGAACAAAATCTTACTAATTAAAATTATTAGAAAATGTTATGTCAGGTCTCGTAGAATTAGCAAGATACACAAGTGCGTCAATTGCGCTACGATAAGGTACTTCAGGACAAAGAGGTTCCTCATTCTCTTCTTAAGGTCGGAATGGATCTTTACTCACTTCAAGCGATCGTACAACCATTGGAGTACTTAATGGATGTGCTTTGTCCATGTAAAACAGATTGATGGATGAAGACCCCGTCTGCTAAATGTTCAATTTATAGACCAAGACAAAGTTTTGTCTTTCCAAGGTCTTTTATCTCAAATTTTTTCTTTAGATATTCAATTGCCTTTTGGACCTCTTCTGGAGTTACAATGAGATTAATGTCATCAACATAAACAACAAGAATAACAAACTCTGACGTTGTTTTCTTAATAAAAATGCAAGGACAGATGACATCATTTATAAAATCTTGTTTTATCAAGTACTCAATGAGGCGATTATACCACATGCGTCCTGATTGTTTTAAGCCATATAATGACTTTTGTAATATGATTGAACACATTTCTCGAAGTTTTGAACTATATTATTCAGGCATTTTAAGTCCTTCTGAAATTTTGATATAAATTATTATCAAGTGTACGTAAAGATAAGTCATAACCACATCCATCATATGTATTTTTAAGATTTTCATGAACAACTAAATTGATAAAGCATCCATAACTGGTGAATATGTTTATTCATAGTTGACACTAGGTCATTGAGAGAATCTTTGCACAACAAGGAGTGTCTTGTATCTTAGAGTTTCATTTCACTTTCGCACAAAACTCATTTATAGCCAATCGATTTTACACCATTTGGGGTTTGAACTACAGGTTCAAAAATTCATGTTTAGCAAGTGAATCTAATTCTGATTAAATTGCCTGTTGCCATTTTGGACAATCACATTCTCGTCAACATTCTTCGACAGATAAGGGTTCAAGATCCTCATTGTCTTGCATAACATTTTCTGCAACATTATATACGGAAACATTATCAATTATGATTTTCAATCGATCTAAACTTATCTTATAACCCATAGAACTTATTGAAAGTTCTTTATTCAGTTGAGTCTCTGATTCACTGATTTCTTCAGAAATATTAGGATTAATCAGATCTTGAATCTCTTTGTGAGATTCTTTTATAGTGTCATTTTTCTTACTTTTTTTTTAGGATTCTTATCTTTGAACTCAATGGTCTTCCACGCTTCAAGTGTGTTAGTGATTCAGAAGTCATAACACTTATACATGGTCCTTTTGAGATGTCAATTCGGATGGACACATTTACTGCAGGAGTATTTGACTTTGTTATTCTTTTCAAATCAGTAAATGCGTCTGACATTTGATTTGCTATGTTTTGCAATTGGATGATCTTCTGGACTTCATGTTCACACATGGGGGAACATGGATTAAAGTGAGATAATGATGAAACTTTCCATGCAATTTCACTTTTAAGTTTCTTTTTCTTTCCCCCTAATTGCAGAAAATTATTTCATTAAATCGACAATCTACAAATCTTACAGTAAATAAATCTCCGTCATTGGCTCAAGTTAGCGAATTATAAAGGGTGAATCAAACCCAACATATATGTCTAACCTTCTTTGGGGGCCCATCTTAGTGCACTGAGGTGGTGCTACTGGCACAACACATCCAAAAATTCGTAGATGAGCAATATTTGGTTCATAACCAAATACTAATTGTGACGGAGAATATTAATTATAATAAGTTGATCTGAGATGCACAAGTGATGTTGCATGTAAGAAAGCATGGCCCCAAACAGTAGTGGGTCACTTACTTTTCATAAGTAGCGGTTTTGCTATCAATTGTAAGCACTTAATAAATGACTCAACAAGGCCATTTTTAGTATGAATATGAGCGACATGATGTTCAACTTTTATCCCTATTGATAAGTAATAACCATTAAGCGCTTGCGATGTGAATTCTCCAGCATTATCAAGACGAATTGACTTAATGAGATACTTTAAAAATTGTGTTCTTAATCATATCATTTGTGCCAATAATTTTACAAATGTCATTAAAAATTGTGTTCTTAATCATATCATTTGTGCCAATAATTTTGCAAATGGCAGGTTGCGAGATGATAAAATGCACACATGAGAGCATCTTGAAGATGCATCTATTAGGACCGTAAAATATCTAAACAACCCACTAGATGAGTGAATAGGTCCACATGTATCCCCATGTATACGTTCTAAAAATTGAGGGATTCAATGTTAACCTTCATTGATAATGACCTAGTAATCAATTTTCCTTGATAACAAGCAGCACATGAAATTTCATCACCACATAAGAATCTTTAGATTCTTTAATGGATGTCCATTTGAATTTTCAATGATTCTTCTCATCATTATTGATCGAGGATGACTTATTCGGTCATGCCAAAGCAAAAAAAATTTTAAGTCAGTAAACTTCTGGTTTACGATAGAATGTGTTTTAACTGTACTTATTTTTGCATAATATAAGTCAGAAGATAAAGTTGACAATTTCTCCAACGCATATTTTTGATTTGAGACAACCTTGGTAATGCCAAGGTATATTCAACATTCATTTCATTTATTGTCTCAATATGATATTCATTTCGGCAAATATCTTTAAAACTTAACAAGTTTCTTGGGGATTTAGAAAAGAACAATGCGTCTTCTATAACAAGTTTTGTCCTCTTAGGTAAGAACATAGTAGCTCTTCCAGAGCCTTCTATTAAGTTCAAATTACTAGAAATTGTAGCAACATTTCCTTTTCTTCTAAGCGATTTCTCATATTTAAATATGGTGTGCATTGTTCCACTATCAATTACACAATATCTTCATGATTGATCATTGATCCAAACTAAATTTGGGGCATATCCATATTATTTATTCAAAATGGCTCAAGATGGCTGAGTCTCGTACTAATAACATGTTATAAAATAACTAGCCAACAAACTACTATTAATAAGCTAAATTAAAAATAAGAATAAACTAATATATAAAATCAAGTACTTCATATTAAAGAGAGGGGTAAATAGAAGGTGGGGTGGAGGAGTGAGAAGAAAGGAGAGGTCGAAAAGACATAAAACCTACAAATATATTTTTTTAAAATTCCTTATATAAATATTACATGACATACCTCACACAACATAAAAATTTTCCAAGGAGGAGAAGAAATGGTGGAAAAAGATGATGGAGGAAGAAGGTCCACCAAGTGTGAGACCCACAGTTAAGTTTAACAAATTTTTAATTTTTGCATTATTAGTTTTTAGGTTAAGAATAATTCAACACCTATACATGAGGGACTAATTTAATCATAAAGTTATAGCTATAGCAAAGACACAATTTTATTTTTTAACTAAATCTATCAAGCAAGCGTCATGTTCGATCATAACTTCAACCCAGACCATTTAGCTTCGACATTGTCATAGACATGATGTTGACATTAATTCTCTTAATAAGTTAGAATACCTAATTGGCTTTAAAAGACTTGTTATTTGGTACTTAACTAGAGTTTGCAATTGAACGAATATTAGTCCAAACATATGGTTTGACTAGAACTGACAATTTTGAGCCCATATTTATATTATATCAACCAATTTAATCCATATTTTATTAAGTTAGATAATTTATATTTTAATTGGGTAAATATAATTAAGCTTTCACCCAAATTTTAACCCATGAAAATATGGACAAAAATGGATAAATTTCATAAAGTATGCTAATCAATTGATAGTTTCAATAATTACATATCAGAAGCTAATTAGGTCAAATATCTGAGATTATGTTAAACATCATCTTCCATTTCTTTGCTTTACTCTTTAAAATTTCTGGGGCATGAGAAAGAAATATCCACAACATACAACATTATTTTACACGTAATGAAACAATTAATTTTGAGTCCATTAGAAACTCTAATTTAATTAGATGATACAATTTGAAGAATGATACATTCAAATATTAGTCTATAATTTAATTATTTTTTCTCTGGTGTCCAGTATCTATATTGGAGTCTTACTAAATTTAAATTCGTGCTAGAAAATCCTATATTAAAGAATAAAATACTCTCTAATAAAGCTAACTTCGTACCAAAAGAAAATCGAACATAAAACTTATAACATAAGAATGAACATATACCAACCTTATAGGTAAATATTAGTCTATAATTAATCATAGGTGCAACTACTAGAAAAAAAGTTATTGGTATCACGTACAAGTAATGTGGTGTGGTTCCTAAAATTGTGTCACGGTTGCACTAAATTAGATCATGCTGATGCTACAAAATGTTTACTAAAGTCAGAAAATTATTTCAACAACTAAAAAGTAGCTCTCGATGTTTACTTCCAATTATATCATAATATATTGTATTATATTGTTTCACATTACGTCATTCTAATAAATAATTTAGATAGATTGTATATTTCTGTGTTGTTATATAATGTCACGTATCATTATAATAAATCTATGAAAAAAAATAAGATATGGCCATATATGATA
Source organism: Solanum lycopersicum (assembly GCF_036512215.1). NCBI lineage: Eukaryota > Viridiplantae > Streptophyta > Magnoliopsida > Solanales > Solanaceae > Solanum > Solanum lycopersicum. The sequence continues at coordinate 75,848,524 of NC_090800.1, forward strand.
GAACTACTATAAAAAAGATAGAGAGTAATACGAATAAAATAGGCTCAAAAAAAAATATGATAAAAATGTGATCATACCAAATTGATCGTTATATTGAAATTTTTCGTTATCTATGATAATATATTGTTACTTTAATTACGGTGAAGGGAAGCAATAGCTTACTCTTGCTTCCAGGTATCTCTATTCCCATTTCCTTTTTTTTTTTCCTTCAAATAATTAATTATCCGTTTCAATAACATATACTAAAGTTCATTGTTATTCATACGTGACAAATTAATTGTGGAAATATGCATATACATATTCTATACAATACGTAATATTTAAATCTAAGTTTATATCAACAGTACTATAAGAACATGATATTGAAAAGTTATTATATGAAAGATGGAATCGCGATCATGTAGAAATTACGAACTTCTTTATATATATGTGCATAAGCTTATGGTTGATTTTTTTTTTTTTTAAAAAAAACAAATTCATTTGTATTTTCTAAGAGATACACAACTTAGTATTTTACTTTGTTAGTGTTCTTATAATAACCTGTATTTATAAGGTTAATCAATGAACAGAAACAGAAATAAGATGAAGCAGAAAATACACAAAATACAAGAATTAATCCGAGTCCACAGAAACTATTGTATGTCCTTAAGAAATTTAATCCCCTCACTGTACCCAACGTTATAGATTAATTTCTCCCAAGATAAAACGAATTAAACCTGTTAAAGAAATAGCAGTACAGACTCAGTCGATCGACACTTTGATTTTATTTGAGAGAAAAATAAATTCAGAGAAAGAAAAATTTTCAGTATTTGAAAAATTCAAAAATTGACTTCCTTTTATAGCCATTTTCAGCAAGGAACGTGTCTGTTCAGTGAAATCTGTTCAGACCCATTTTATCCAGAAAGTTGTGTCTTTTAAAAAATATAACAACTTTTCAAAAATTGTGACTGTTAGGAAAATAACGACTTTTTGGAAAGTAACGACAGGATTTATTTGATTTAACAAAAACCGATTAAATAAATTTTGTCCAAAAATTTATCAATCAAATCATTTGTCGAGGCCGAGCGAGCGACGACGATGGCGCGAGGGGCATCTTCTTCTAGCTCTTTAAGAAGTAATGGAAGTTTTTCCTTCTATAAAGACAACAATTTCCCTTTCTTTTGCCGATATGGGAGAAATGACTTTTGAAAGTAGTTCCCTCACTTTTCATAATCTCTCTTTTCTTTTCCCATTCACACTTGCTAAAACCCAATAGTTAGTCAGTTAGAGAGATAGTTAATTATTTCGTTAAAGTAAACTTAAGCTTTAAGCTACTTTCTCCGTTTTATATTACTCGATGAAATAGTCAAAAATGTGATGTATGATTTTTACTAGAATATAGCACTATTATACATTTTTAAAAAATAACTCAAAACACTTCCAAGATAAACAAGCTCATTGTATAACCAACAAAGTAATAAATTTAAAACCCCAAATGTTATAAAAATTCATTTCATGTGATTAACATCATATACACACACCATAGCATAAAATAAAATAAATCAACCAACACAAATGAACCTTTCTCAAAACACAAAACTCAATCAAATCATTAATTAGTGTAAAATATTTTAAAACTCAAGAATAACTCCATTTTTAGTTATCTTGGCTATTAATTAGTTGGAAGGGTACCCTATACCGTGACGTTTATTAGGAAACACCATAAACACAACACTAGAAATTGCACCAACAACCGGTGGCAACACCATAATCAACGTCTTTTCCGTCGACTCGAACGCCGGAAAGAAACAATCCACCGTATTCCTATCCAAAATAGTCACAACACCAAAAACAACCATAGTAAAAAATGCATGCACAAAGTCACCTACACCTATTTTGTATGAACTTGTGTCCATTGATTTAGATGTTGGCCAAAGCCCCTTCATTGTAGCTATGCCATAGTGGGTTGAGCCCTCGTTATCGGTGTAGCTATCGGTGAAACAAGAAAATCCACAAGATAAACCACAAAGGGCAATGAGGATGCCTGATAGGTACTTGTTGATGATAGTGCAATGACCATCGTTTGTGAGTATAGGGTTTAGTAATTGGTATATGAAGACTGTTCCTGTTGGGAGGAGTCTTATGAGATTGCCTAGGCCATTTAAGGTTTTGTCCTTCAAGGTATAATTAGGTTTTGCCATTTTCTAGGGGAGAGAGAGCGAGCGAGCGAGTTACAAGCACCTGAACCTGTCAAAATGAAAAGCAGCAAGCGCAACTTGAACTTGAAATAACTAAGTTGTTTATTGTTTTGTAATTGTAGGGATTATGATTTTGGGAAGTGCATGGATTTTGTAGAATTTATAGATGGAAAGAGTGTGTTGTTGCTTCTAAGTAACATATATTGATGAGCTTTGAATATAAGAAGTAGGGTTTGTTTATTTTGCTTTTACTCTTTGGGGAAATGGACATAACTTCAAGTAATGCAAATGATAGTGGAGTTATAAATATGCTTAGATTATTTTGTGAGTTCAAAATTTTATCACCCCACACGTAAAAAAGACTACAAGAAAGAGATCATTAAATAATTGGGATTAGTAAATTGAAAAAAAAAATAATAATCAATTAACGTTTTTTTAAGAAGATTTAGAAAAGAGTAAAATAAGGAGATTTGTTTGCTAAAATGACGATCAAGGAATGTTTTTGTAACTTATGAAGATTTAGAAAAGAAAAAAAAATATAGAAGTTTGTGTTATAAATAAAATTTAAAGGGATAGCGTACTCTATGAAGATTTAAAAAGGAGAAAAATAGGAAATTGTGTTCCCTACAATGACAATTAGAAAATGTAGTACCTTATAAAAATTTAGAAAGGATAAATATAAGATATTTCATGCCCTAAATAGAAATTAACTAAGGAATCCATTTGAAAATGAGAAAAATGGGGAGTTTTTGTTTGTTAGAAATAACAATATTAGGTGATGTCATACCCTTTGAAGATTTAAAAAAGAAAAAGAATTAAGAATATCATGCCCTAATTAAATCTAAGGGATGTGCCTTAATTAAATAAAAAAAGGTTGTGCCTTAATTAAATCTAAAGGATGTTACGAAGATTTAGAAAGGAGAAAAATAAAGAAATTTTGTTCCTTAGATAGTAATTAAAGGTTATAGTGCGATGTTAATTAATTAAGAATGGAAAGTACCAATCAAAATTAAGGCTCCAACGATATATGCCCATATTACTAAGGTTTAAAATGTAACATCTCATAATCCTAAATAGCTAGGATTAAACTAAGAATAGTTATTTTTGGAAAGAACAGAAAAAATTTAGAAAATTTTCTAAGTTTAGAAGTGAGTTTTGTCCATTTTCAAATGGCCGTAACTTCTAGCTCAGGAGGAGTTAGGAAAAGTTCTTTATATGGTTGGAAATCCCTTGAGAATATCTTTCCAACGGAGTCGAGTTTGCACATTTTCAATGTTGTGTGAGGGAGATACACCTTTCGAAAGTTGGATTGTTGAACTGAGAAAAGTCTAATCCGGATTTTAGTGAGGGTAAAGTAGTCTTTTCACCATAGTATTTCCTAATTCGTTTTAAGGGTTTATTAGGGGTAAAACCAAGTTCTAATTCAGTTTTAGAAAAGTTGAGAACACTTAGGGCTTGGGTAGAAGAAAGAGGAAGATGAAGAATTCTTCAAGAACGCTAAGGTTTCGCTAGTGGAATTCGTAGGAGGTGATCCTATCGAGGGTATGTGGGATCTTTCTGTGTGGGTTTGTTCATCCACACACCAATATGTTTATTTCAACAAGTTTTGTATTGATTGAATGATGAATCTTGAAGTTCTTGATGAACAATTGTTGAAACCTTGTTGGTAGAGTTGTAGTGTACCTTTATTGGTTTTGATTCGTGTTTCCGGGTTGTTTTACGAGCCTAAACTAGTGAGTATTGAGGATACTAGTGATCTTAAGTGTTTGGGGGGAGATCCATAAAAGTTAGAGGGGTTTATGGTTGAAAATAGAAGAAGAAAAGTTGAAAAATCCGTCTGACAAGCCTTGGGGCGCCGCGCCTACCAGAGCCCCTCAGGACAGACGTTGTCTGTCATGCTCTGGGGCGCCGCGCCATCCAGAGTGCCTGAGGACAGTGTCTGTCCGTCAGGCTCTTGCGCCCCGTGCCTCTCAAAGCGTCAGGGTCACCTGGAGTTTCCATTTCTACACCATATTTTCGTACTAGTTCCTAAGTGATGTACCTATCATTCCGAGTTGATTCCAACACTCTAAAGTACATCTAAACATCATGAAATCATCCATAGACATGAGATCATGATCCTTGAATCCATAATCCAATTCAAGGAAAGTCAAGATCAAAGTCAAAAAAGTTAAGGGTCAAGTCTAAAAGTTAAGAAGCAAGTCAAAGTGAGCTTTTAAAGTTTTTAAGAGTTTCTAACAAATCTTTTTCAACTTTGTTTGAAGACTCAAGTTACAAGTTACGAGTTAAGTAAGAGTAAAGAGTTGAGTTCATCCTCAAAGAAGAATAAGGGGACTAAGTAATCCCTAAGAGTTACAAATATTTTCACATTTAAACAAATAAAGAGCCTTCAGGCTAGTTTTCAGACAGAAGTAATAGCTTTATAAAACGAAGCAAGCAGGGAAACTATGATTTCGAAGAGAGCTTTTAAAGCTAAGTTTTGAGCACTAATCTCAAACCACAGAATCATTGTGTTTCTAAAACATAAGAGCCAGTATATTTTTGGGAGTAGTATTGAGCATCGATTTGGAGATGTGAGTTTCAGATTAACTCAAGTCTCCATGAAAATCATGTTATCATTATGGGTAGAAAAGGGTCATACTTTTTAGATGAATCTTTTTCACAGTTTACTAGTAATCCATTAGGCAGTTCAGGTCATATACTCTGGCAATGTTAGGATGGCCGGGTAGCATGGGTCGAGTACGTTGTATCATCACTATAGCTCTTAAGTGATGGTTGTCGGTTAGAGAAGCTCCCACAGAAGTATTGTATTTTCATATACATTAGTTATTTGTATTTTTATGTATACATAAAATATTATTTGTATACTTGTATACATTTAGAGTTCACAACATTTTTTACTCAGTTTTGCTTTATATTGCATTTACCTTTAAATTGCATATATTGAATATGAGTTAGTAAATCATGAGTTGAGTAGAGCCATGATAAGCGTTCTTTCTTACTCCTTTTCAAGCTTAAGTGTCGTTTAGCATTCCAACTCGCATACTCTTACATTCAATGTACTGATGCCAGTTGGCCTGCATCGTATCATGATGTAAACGGAGGTAACGATGATCGACATCCAACACACCGTTGATCCAGTTAAGCATCCCAGAGTCAGTTGGTGAGCCTCTTTGCATTCCGGAGGACATCTTTTATTGTTTTCTAGTTAGTTCAATAGAATGTTATGGGGTTTGTCTCAACAATTATCACAGTCAAGTTAGAGGCTTCATAGACAGTTAGTGCTTCAGTAGTCTTTACATTTTCATTCTTCAGTTAATTTCTTTTATCCTTATAAGTGTAATTGTTATCTTCCGCTGAACTAAGTAAGTCAGGCCAAGGGTTTGCTCGAGATCAGCAATGGTCACCGAGTGCCAGTCCCGCCAAAAGTGTAGGCTCGTGGTGACATAAAATCCCTAAAAAAATCTCTTCAATATAGAAAAGGGGAAAGTAGAATTGTATTTAACAAACATAATTCTTAAGTGACAGGGAGTTTGTGGGTGAAAACTCAACCAAAATCAAGTAAGAATTGAGTGTTAAATTTCAGTTTGTAGGGAAAATCACCACTTTTGAAATCTTTGATTTTGGAGAATTTAGAAAACAAATTTGGTAAGAAGTGATTTAAAATTGAATTAGGAACTTACCCACATGAATTCCCACAAGAAATCTCTTCCAAAATCTTTCTCCCAAGCTTTCGAAGTTTTGAAAATAGGAAAACTTCTGATGATAAACATAGCTATCAACGAAATAACACGTCAAGAAAAACATCAATGGTAAGAGAGCTTGATTTGATCCTTTAATTTGGAAATTTTTACGCATAATTCAATAGTCTAAATCGATTATAAAACATGTTTCGAGATCAATCGAATCATCGAATTTTTGAAAGAAGATATTTTACCCAAAATTACACCTTGAGGCTTCTTTTAAGAATATTCTACACAATATAATCTCAGGACCCGAGCTAATACACCATACTAGCTTGGACTCGGCCTTTTCGAACTAATAAAATTGGTAGAATAATCATTCAAGTCCAGATCTCAAATGTTGACCAAAGTCAAACTCTCTCGATATAAATCACCTCAAATAGTTTCCAAACCACTAAAATATATCCAAAGTATTTGAAAGTAAGGAAGTTTGAACTCTAATGTTTTTTTGCTTTTTAATAAAGAAATTCTAAGATTTTTTGAAACCGGGGACTTTAAAATTCTTTCTGAATTATATATTTTAATGAAATTTCTTTTTTTTAAAAAAAAAAATAGACCCAATTTCAATTTTTGGAGGATATACATGAAAATTTCTTCCTATGAAACTGAGCCCCATTGTGGGACTACGTACATATCCTATCATAACAAGAACTACGGAAAACCTAGTTCATGATGAACGATAAAAAAATATTATCTTGATTTATGTATTTTATGAAAGAAATTTATTTTATTTTGTTTTTATGAAACATTGAAAAATAATTGTAAATATTTATTCGTGGTGAAATATATATTGGGAACACGTACTGGTCAAATATCTTTTCAGAAGGTGAATTTGTGTGAATGACACTACTAAAAATCCGTCAAAGAACGATAGAAAAAGACGATGGTGTGTGTCCCTTTTTTTGGAAAAGCGACGTAGGCAATCTCGTCGCTTTTCAAAAAAGACGAACTCTGTCCTTTATATATATCTTTTAATTTATTTTTAATAATGCGACGTCATTCGTTGCTTTTTAATTTTTTTTTGTATTTTTAATTTATAAAAAAACAGACAAAGTCCATCGCTTTTCTTTTAAAAAAAAAATTAAATCCACACAATATAACAAATTAATAGTTGATATGAATCATAAAATCTTCGTGGTCAAAATATTTAATTTAAATCACAAAATCTTTTATGAATCCACAAAATCACATGATTTAAATCCAAAAGTAAACGACAGACAATATTACAAATTAAGTGATAATTGTATACAAATTTTAAATAAGAAAAAGATTTATTAACCAAAATTCTTAAACATTAGAATTTTCCATATAGTTAAGTAAAGAATAGTATTTAAGAAGAAAACTATAGTCAATTTCAATAGACTAAATATTAAGACTCTTATATCTTATAAATAAGTAGGGATTTAATAGGTATAGCCTTAATTAATTTCAAAATCCTAAAATTAGGATAGTAGTAAGATAATAACTATTTAAGAAAATTAGCAAATGACAATTTTATCTATGATAAACAAAGGGTTAAATCAATATATCTAAGGACATGTATACTTTATTTTGATATAATATGAATTTTAGATACGTGATATAAGGCCTAATTATTAAAATAAAAATAAAATTAAAAAATAAAAAATCATGGAAAAAATTATGCAGCATAGAAGTCTTATAAGGAAGCACACTCCAACATCCAAATTATTCGTGTGCACTAAAAGTCTCGCAGGAATGAAATATGATATCACCTATTTCTTCAGCCGAGTCAGGATTAAAATTTTCGGGGTTTATAATCGTTAATCAATTTTGTTAGGATTCAAAATCTAGGAAAAAACTAACCCCTACTTAAATTTGCCTCTCAAACACCACGATAATGGGGAATAAAAAGATTTATTAAAAATTACGAAATCAAAATCCATAACTAACTCAAATGGATGAATCAATGGTGAAAAAAATGATATCCCAAGAAATCGATTTGCCTTCAAACCCTTTCTCAATTGTGCTAGCATAAAAGCAAAAACTATGACGAAACTTAATTATGAAATACTTTGGTATTTTCTTTATGGGAATGATGCTGGAGAAATAGATTTAGTTTTTTTGTCACTTACATTTTGTTTGAATTATTGTTATTCATTCATAATGTATTGTATTGTACTCCGTTATATTATATTGTATGGTAGATTGTATTGTTTGTCGTTATTTAATAACATTTTAATTGTTTGGTTTAATTGTATCGTACTCTATTGTAATTTATAAATTTACTTAAGTATCCTTAATTATTCTAGGGTAGAAGATTTGACTAGATTTTAAAAAGGAAAAATTGTATATAATGGCAAACTAATAAATCAAATTAAATGTTATACACACTTTGATTTAATTGTGTCATGTAGCAAACTGTTTGTTAGTCACCTCTCTCCCTCAAACTCTCGCTCGCCACTCTCCCTCTCTCGCTCGCCACTCTCCCTCTCTCGCTCCCTCTCACTTTTATACAAACACAAGTGTATAAAATATGTTTCTGTTTGTATAAAGCTAAAAGAAATTGTATATATAGATATAAATTTGTTCCCCTCTCCCAGATCTCGCTTGCCACTCTCTCAGATCTCGCTCGCCACCTTCACCTCTATCGCTTATACAAACAGAAACGAAATGTATAAATTGTGTTTCTTTTTGTATAAATTGAGAGAAAATTGTATATACACATGCAAATACATATATTTTCGTCCTATACACTTATAGTTCTACAATACAAATATTCCACTGCCCAATTTTCTTGATCTTTCTCTCTTTCTCATTTTATACATATACAAATTATACAATTGATTTGCATACAACTGTTTGTTTTTTTTTTGCATATGTATAGCAAATTATACAATTGATTTCTTTGTATATGTATAACGAATTATACATATTTATGTTTGTTATGGAGCAAATTATGCAAACTTTGTTATAGCATACAAATATGAATTTTGTGTTTGTTACATGTGAAAAATGTTCTTTAAATAATTAAGGTAAAGGGCAAAATAGTACTTGAAAATTATGCAAAGATATAACTGGAAAAAAAATTAACAATGGAAACACACCAAATTGGTTGTTCCATAAAATAGGGTCTTTCATTGTTATGTAGCAAGGAAATTTAACAATGCAGTATCATAAATTTTTAAGTAATAATCAAAATAAACATTATAGATATAGTAACCATACAATACAATATAATGAATAACAATGATTCAAACCTAGTGTTAGTTAAAGACACTTACGTTCCAATTTATTAATTCTTCAATTTTATCTATTCATAAAGTTGGAAAAAGATAATTAAATTATGTTTAAATTAACAATTATTCTGAAACAAATTTTTTTAGTATATATGACAATTAAAAAGAAAAAAAAATTGAAGGAGTGCTTCTTTTTACGTAATTTCCAATTATATAAATTTTGTTTCAAAAAAAGTTACAAATTTCATACATGAATTTACTATCAAAATTATTATTTGACTCGGAATATGGTAGATAAGGGACCCAAGATGGAGTATATGAAAAGACAAGAAAGTTCATGATTTCGTACAAGTACGTTGAACTTAGCTTTAACAAAATTTGTCTAAAATAGGGGTGCTCTTTATCAAAGTTTATTCTAAATATATCAACTGCAGGGGTTGTGGCGAGTCGTATAATACTTTTTTATGTTTAATCAAATATTTTAGATTTGAGTTTTCTTAAATATGAAATTATTTTTGTTAAAAAGTGTTTTATTTCATGTGAAATTTTTTAACATGAATTTAAATTTAATTAGACTCTAATTAAATATCAGACTTCAATATGAAGAGCGAGAGAGAATCACAAAGTTAGAATGGTTGTGACTCTATATATAGTTATATACGTTGATTCTTCTGATTGTGGTTTGATAAGAGACAAACCACATGAGTTGTGATAATAGTTAAGTAAAACAAACAAAAGAATCACCTCAAAATATTGTGTTTTGTCGAATCTAAGAGACCGAATACTTTGCTACTTTTAATTTGAAGATAACATATCAAACTTAGTTGTGGTGCATTCGTAGAAGTGATTCATCCTTAATCAGAAGTCTTAAATTTGAGTTTAAATATTAAAAAAATTATATTAAAAATATCACTCTCAGATAGGTCTCAAAATTTGAATTTAATTGAAACTCTAATGTATGGAATGAAATTTTTTTATTTTATAATAACATCATGGGTCGGCCAAGATGTTGCCATGCAATTGCATTACAATCTCAAAAGATATCATCAATGTAACAAGTATGTGGACCAAAAATAATGGACATATCATCTTCATTATTGAACTATTCACTACCTACCAATGACCAAGCAACCCCCACCCCACTACCCCCAAAATCCCATTTTTCATCATTATTTATCAAAACAATTATATAGTTGATGTTTTTGGTCATGAAAATTTAATTTTTTTTTTGGAGTTGTAAGTATTTGATTGAACTTCTTGCAAAGTGTTTTAATATCCCCCAATTCCTAGATAAATAATGTTTTATCTTTATGGCTGGTTTTGTATTCTTAAAATGATTTGACTCGCTTCATCTATTTCAATTTTACAGCTCATACAACTTAGGATTAAAAACATTAACTAATATGAAATCTAACTTGTTAATCCTCCTTATATTGATTTAGATTAGACATAATCAGTAATTCATACAGTTATATAAGTATATAAATAAAAATCAGACCATCAATCCAGGTAGATCAGAAAGCAATAAAGTTTTGAGCAAAGAGAATAATACTTGTTCTGATTATAGTACTAACCATTAATCCAAAATAAAAAGCTTTACAAAAGCTATTCAATAATTCCATCATTAGAGTCTTTTTTTTCACAAACACAATATATTTAACATAAAACTAAACTTATTCATCGATCTCTTTCCCCTTAAATACAATAAACCCCTCCATCCATACTTAATCCCCAGACCTAAAATATAAAATAAGAAGAAGAAATTATTCGCATTTTTTTCTCAAATTTCAGACCTTTTCAATTCTCCATGTCTAAAAAAAATTCATGGAGAAAACTGAAAGTTCCAAAATTATAAGAATTTAGGAGCGAATAGGAAAGATTTAATAGTAATATAAGTCAACCTTAAACCTAATTAGAGACTGGGGAGAATCCAAACTAGTTATTATGAATTATAAGAGGTAATTCTCCAGAATACGGGTCGGATCCATTACTCCAGTCGGAGCAACCGCCGTAAATCTCTCGACGCTGAATCATCGAATGATGTCAATTCTACTTGCTTTTTGTTGTTCATGTTGTTGAAGAAAGAAGGTAGAGGAAGAGATCGAGGCGATGGAGAATTTGAGAAAGCAGATCCGGCATAAACGTCGGTCGGGGTATGCCCGACCCGGATATTTTTCGGGAACATTCCGGGTTGTTCCGGACCTAATCTTCCGGTACCGTAAACTGTCGTCAATTCATCACCGCTACCACTCGCCGGTTGTTTCTTCTTCTTACCCGACGACGTTGTTTTGTTCTCTTTCCTGATATTAGGGTTCAGAGAATCCAACGACTCTCCCCTTCTCAAAATCATTACCTGACCCATCACGATTCCGCCGTCTACCACCGGTGTAACTCTCCCAGGGATCTGAACCGGTTTCGACTCCTCAGATCTCCTAGAAATCGACGGCTCAGATTGGTTCTGGATCTTGCTGTTCAACTTCTTTTTCTCCGTTCTAACAACCGGTTTCCGGTAACCGTTGTTATTATAATACCCATTATTTTTCCGACGATGAAACGCCGCCGCCGGTTGTGGTTCCCTGAACCTGTCAATCAAACAATTTTGTGGCCGCAAAACTTCTGTTCCCATTTTAACGAAAAAGGAAATCAAAATTTGTGCAAATAAATACACCCAAGAAAGAAAAAGAAAATTCCAAAGACTATTTCAATCAACCTTCAAAGGGAAAGGGGTGATTTATAGGCAATTAATAAAGAAAACAAGTTTCTTCTTCCTGGGTTTTCCGATTCCTTAAGGGAAACAATAAGAGAAAATACTCCCTTAAAACTATATTTCTTCTCTGTAAATTGAGAGAGATTTTGTTTCGTTTCAATATGAAGATAACAAGGAAGATTGGGTAGAGCTTTATATATACACAAAAGAAGGAGAAGAAAAAAGGTATGCGCGTGACGCACGCGATTGGTTGTGCGAGTGGGGGTTTGTATTAGACATGTTTTGGTTAAGCCGTCTAATTTGATTTTCATATTTTATGAGCGGCTGACCTAAGACTGAGCCGTTCACGTGTGGGGCCCAGATTTTCTTTCCGTATTGACGGAGACTTGTAATCCGTTAGTCTACGCGCTTGTCGTTTTCTTATAGTGTCTAACGGCGTTAAGTTTTGGACGGTGAGTTGTTTTTTTTGTCGTCTTAAAAAGGGAAAATTATTTGAGGGGACCATGTGTTTGTTGTGTGGCTACTTCAAATCTCTTTCCTTTTCTATTATCTAATAATAAAAATAAAAAAAACTTTAATTATTTTTTAATTTAAAAATTAAAAAATATTTATCGTAAATTTCCATATATGAATTTTTATTACTGGACTTTGATTGGTTTTCATTGATAATATCTGCCACGTCATTTTGAGTAAATTGTGGACAATGATTTCTAAATTTGATCATTGATTTTATGAGATGTTGATCCTCTTGTCATGGATCTGATATTCAACAAAAAGAAATTTATTCTTAAATTCCGTTCATAACGATAATTTTGATAAAAATTTTATATTTATAATACGAAAACGATTTAAATGTTCTTAAGTTATGCAAAAATTGAACAAATATGTTATTATTAATACTTTATCATAAATATGTTCTTGTTGTTTAATATTTAATTTTAAGGTCAATTCAATAATATCGAGAGTCTAAAGCAAAATTTAAGAGAGAGATTTGATATTTTTTTATCACATATATATACATTTATTTGAAATACATTTTTCTAGTTATTTTAGATGAAAAGTCATTAAGCACTATTTTATAATTGATTCGTTTTGATATTGTCTTTTCAAATGATGATATAGCGAATTCATTGGATCTCTCTTGAGACATTAATAATCTTAAAGAAGATTTAATCAATTTTAATTTTGAAAAACTTCTTTAGGCTGAGGCAACAACTATAACTACAAAAGTTGGTAACATTATTCTATAAGCAATATGTGTATTTAGAAAATAATCAATTTTTTTCATTTGATTGAGTATTATCATTAGATCATTATCTTCTACTTGTATTACTTCTTTTAACAATTTTAATTTTGAATAAATCTAAACCATCAATATCTATTAATTATTATGTGTTAAAGAAAGTTCAAGGTTAAGACAATATTTTTTTAAAAATTCTCATCATTTAGTGATCTCAATATTTTACCACTAAGTGAGAAATTAAAAATATTTTCATATGCTTCAATTGGTTCAAACTTATTTCAAAGTGAAAAATAGTTTAATTTATTCTACATATATAAAGTAATCAATGATAAACGATTCTTTAAAGGACTTTGTGATTTTGTTATCTATATTTTCATCAAATTATTTCTTACGAAATTCAAATTTATATTCAATAATCAGTGGCGAACCCAAAATTTTCAAAAAGTGGGTTCAACATATAAAAAAAATAAAACTAAAATGTGGGAGTAGGGATTTGAACTCGAGCAAGCTGGAAAAATTAAGCCCACTTCATGTAACAACCCGTGTAGTCGGTTTGGGCACTAGAAATTTTTATGTTAGAAAATACTTTCTGATAGATTTAAGTGGGTGTTTTGGACTATTCATAATTATAATTATGGAATTAGTGGGGTAGTTTTACTAATTTATTTAGTTAATGGTTAAGAAATAATATTATAATTAATAGTGGGTCACTTTTATCACTATTATAATTATATGAGTATAATAATTAGGGTAACAAATAATCTGTAGATGAAAAGAAAAGAGGAAAAAAAAAAGAACAGTGAGAAAGACGGCTTACCTGTGCAGTTACATTAAAGATTAAGCGTGGATTCGTTTAGCGGTGGGTTTCTTTATAAATTTGTAACATGCAGATTGGTGGAAAGAATATATTAGTTCTTGTAAAACTATAAATGTTCAGGTGTATGCTAAATTGCTACGAGATAGGTTTAAGTACAAATTGTTGATTGAAAAAGTTAGGCAGCCATTAATCATTAATGTATAAACAAATTGGAAGATTAAGGTGTGGATGTGCATGTGGAAAAGCTTACTGCCACTGGATTGGCACCAGTAACTTAAAATTTTAGACATTAAAATATTTTATACCTTATTATATGTTATAATTTTATACATTGAAATATGAAATTAATTATGGTTGGATAAGAAGGTATTAGATGAGAAGATTTGCTAAGTTGTAAAATTGGGTTAGACGTTTTGCCACTAGGGTTCGAAACCAATGCTTAATCTTGAATTAAACTGCGTATCATCCTCTTATAAATTGAGTTTAGTATATTAAAATAGGTCATTAAATATTAGGTGTATGAAATTATTTATATTTCATTAACGTTATGTTAATTAAGGGAACTAAGACCTACCCTTAGTTTGGACTTTAGGAATTTGATTTTATAATTAGGTGAGTTTTTGGGTCTAGGCTAAATATAGAATAATTTGAGTGTTTATAGACTCGTTAACTTACAAATTGTGCATATATATACTTGATAGATTGGAAAGGTTCGGAGGCAATAAGGAAAGGAAAGTCATTGGAGAAGTAGTTACTTGACTTCAATTCTTCGGTGGAGGTAGGTTATGGTTTATGCTATTTGATAGTAAACTCTTAATAGTGATTGATATGCCTTGAATGATATTGTGAAGTTATCTATGTACTTGACTGTGTGATTGTGTGATTTGGTTGTGTGGTTTGTGATTGGTCTGAAATCCTGAGACCGTAGAATTTATATTCTCTAATCCTATCTATCGAAGTGATGCCTTGAATAAAGAAGGCTTAATGAAAATAATATAACAATGAATTGAAAGCGGTGATAATAAAGGATAAATTAATAGTATAATTGGATCGGAGTGTCACATTCCGACACGGTATTCTTGGATCGGAGTGTCACGTTCCGACACAGTATTTTTGGATCGGAGTGTCACGTTTCGACACAATATTCTTGGATCGGAGTGTCACGTTTCGACACGGTATTCTTGGATCGGAGTGTCACGTTCCGACACGGTATTCTTGGATCGGAGTGTCACGTTCCGACACGATAATATTAAAGGAGAAACATGTTGAATAAATGAAAGATACTCAATCTCAAAGAACTCAACTCCCAAAATGGTTTGGTTTGGAGGCATGAATCCTCATGTGTGATCTTGCTACCGTTGACTTAATACGTGCTTACTTTATTGTTATTGACACTTGTTCATGTTGTTTGTTGCTTATCACATGTTAAGTGCTATAGTTGAGTTCATACTATTATTCTTTGTATATTAGTTACTATTTTGGTTGACCGATGATACTTACTCGGTACATGTTGCCTCGTACTGAGTCCTACTTGTTTTCTTCTTTGTTTTCCTTTTATGAAATGCAACGAGTGTACCTATGACTTCTGATTTCCCTCATCTCTAGCCAGCCTCCCGCATATCAAGTTACAGGGTGAGCTATCCATTCAAGCTCGTGTTGGATTCTCTCGGTCACGACATGATGTCCTATACTTTCAGACACATACCATTTTATTCTTTATTTTAGTGTATTCAATATTCTTAGACTTAGTATTGGAGATTAGATGTCCTTGATGTGATGACTATCAGATTTTGGGATGATAAGTATTAAACTTTAGAAACTTATTTAAATTGGTTGCTTAGTATCTTTTGGAGCTTCCGCATTATTTATATTATTTATAGTTGAACTATTGGTATATGTTGGGGTTTAGATGTGTTGGTTCGCCCATCTAAGGAGGTAAGTGTGGGTGCCATTCACGACCCGTTTTGGATCGTGACACTTCACCATTGAGCCAAGAGTTACACTTGTGTTAGTAATGTCAAAAGTTAACATATACATATAAAATCTTAAGAACTAATCAAATATACATATATATACGATGTTATTTTTCAATGAAGTGGGTTCACATGAACCCACTTGATCTTCTATGGGTCAGCCCCTGATATTTATCTCACATGCAATTTCCTCTAGTAAACGCATAGTATATACCAAAAATTTTTTTTTTTTAAAAACATATATATAAGTAATTGGTTTTTAAATTTGGGGGCCTCTAAAAATATGTCTCCCAAGCGATGACGTTAGTGGCCTAGGGGTTACAGAAAGAAGAAAGCTCATCTCTTTCCAATACTATTTAACTTTACTTCCTTGTACTTCTACGAAGGGCTTAATTAGCACAATTAAGTGGCGCTTGTTGAATACCGACAACCCCAAGTTAGTCTAAATTTTCCCTTATTTTTGTGTCACCCAATTAATAAGTGAAAAGGACAAATATTTTCAGGAGTCACTTGGTAATTGGATAAGAAACAAGTTCATATATTAATTTGGCATAATACATATATTAGACCCTAAACTTTCATTGTACACAAATAGGCACTTTAACTATCCTATCTTTCAAAAAATAAAAACGCAATTTTTGGAGTCAAAGTGCGTGAAATGCAACACTCTAACGTGTATTAGTGAGCCAATCAGTGGCTACCAACTAACTAAATATTTTACATGTCTTTTTTTAAAAAAAAATTTATCTTACATGTCATTTTAGAACTAAAAAAATTAAAATAATTTTAATTAATATAAAAGAGATTCATTAAGATTATAATTGTCATTTCAACATTTTTTAACCTTCGTGGGCCTCGAAAATTACCCCTCACTTGCGCAGAATGCGTGCATTTCACGCATTTTGCCAGGAAGGAATCGCGTATTTATTTATTAAAAGATGGAATAGTTAAAGTGCCTATTTGTGCACTATAAAAATTTGAGATCAAAGTTAAAATTTGAAACCAAATTTGAGATCCAATATATGTATTATGTCTATTAATTTTGTATCATTAATAAGAAATTCAATATATAAATAGAAAATAAGATATTCATGTATAAAAGTAATACGACGTTTAATTACAATTTAAAAATTCGCATATTTAAACATGTATAGGTTAATGAGAAAATCTATATTTTGTTTTATGCAAATAGATTATGAGAAAATCTATCACTACAAAAAAAAATCAAATTGTGGAGCTTTTATTATGGAGGTTACTATAACCCTCCTTAAATTATACTTCCTCTGTTCTTATTTAGTTGTCCATTTTAGAAATAGCATATATATTAAGATATCAATAATTAGTATAGTGAAGTTACAATTTTATTCTTATTAATTAT
The DNA here is from genome assembly GCF_036512215.1 of Solanum lycopersicum. NCBI lineage: Eukaryota > Viridiplantae > Streptophyta > Magnoliopsida > Solanales > Solanaceae > Solanum > Solanum lycopersicum. The sequence goes on from NC_090800.1 coordinate 75,865,759, forward strand.
GGTTTTAAAAATGATGAATTAAAATTTAGAAATTTTTAAGAAGTTTAAATGAGAATATAATAGAAAAAAATTATTTTTTTTAATTTGTCAAATAAATAAAAATAACTAAAAGAGAAAATATGAACAAATAAATAGAAACAAAATGGAGTGAAAATATGAACAAATAAATAGAAACAAAATGGAGTTTCTAATAGCAAAGGTTTGAATAACCCCTTCAATTTCTGTGCAGTTTGTGGGGATCATTAACTCTGGTAACCCTCTAAATTAAAATTTCATTATTTAATTTATCAAGTTCTCTAGTTAAAATTGAACGTTATGGTTAATATTACTATGAATATAACTTTTGCACACAATTTTAGATCTATTCTCACTTGACCAGTAATTAGTGATTATCGGTACTGGGGTTAACCCAAAACAGAGTACAAAAAAAGTGACAAAATAGAGGAAATATTTCGTTATATCCGCTCATAACTAATTCATATATTAATAATAATTACGTAACTTTAAATTAAGTTGTAGACATTGAAATTTTGTGGACTTTATAAAATGTGTTTAATTTGAGTTGGAATTTTACAAATTAATTGTATTCAACCCAGATTAGAATTCTAGGAGGTTATTCAACTCTAAATTCTCTTTAAAACATCTCATAAATTATAAATTCATAAAGAGATCAAGATCTCGAATACTCCACAAATTGATGAATTATTCATGTAGAGAGGTCATATCTAAATCATCATAATTCGAAAAATTACTTACAAGCTTCATGAATAAAATCACGTTTTTTTATATTTTATTTGTTTAATTTATATATTTTCAATATATTTAAATTTGTTGCAAACACAGATATAAAGCGACCCTTAAAGTATACAAAGTTGACCGATATACCCTTACTTAAATGGCTTAGCATTTTTACTATCTACAAATTTAATATATATATTTTTCCTATTGGAGTTTATGCAATCAAGCACCAATTTCTCAGTACGGGTATCTGAAAAGTTTAGATTTGAGTTTTTTTTTCATCGTCGATTCATGCATTCTTTCTACTTTAGTCGTGTCCAAAATAAAGGATAGAACAACTTCCACCATGGTCTTATATATATATATATATATATATAAAAGTAATTGGATAAGGGTGAGGGGAGGGGGAATTAGCATTAAAATTTCCATACTAGGATTAAGAATAAGGATATTTAAGATAAAAAGTGAAAGTGATTTTTTTTAGTAAATAATGGTCAGGAATAGTTTGGATATGTGAAAAGGATATGTGCAAATGCTCCCAGTAAGAAGGTGTGATACATTGGATATAGAGGGTATGAGGAGTAGTAAAGGTTGGTCATAAAAGTATTGAGGAGATAAGGTGATTAAACATGTCATAACTTAAATTCAGCTTATCGACAAAACAAAACAACCTTTGATAGGAAGTTTGGGAGTCAATTCTCCAAATGGTCACCCAAGTTAAGAGAATTGCTTAAAATATCATTTATGTTTCATTTACGATCAAAATATCACCCAACTATTACTATTTTTCTCCAAATATACTTGACAATTCAAAAGCATGGCTCTCTCCTAGTTGGCATAACATGTCATTTAAGTTTTTTTTTTAGTAATAGATTAATTTTATTAATTAAACTCATTTAACTAAAATAATCATCATATTGTTTTTAATTTTTTAAAATTAATTTATTAAGAATAAATTTTCATACTTAAAATCTTTTATCATAATTAAACTTTTTATTTTTTTATGTTATGCAGAATGCATAACATAAAAGATTTTAAGTATGAAAATTTATTCTTAATAGATTAAAAATAAATTTATAATAATATGATCATTATATTAGTTGAATAGGTTTAATGAATTAAATTAGTTTATTATTAAAAAAAAGGACTTTAATGGCATGTCATGTCAATTAAGAGAGACTGATGATTTTAAAGTCTCAAATATATTTGGAGAAAATAGTAATAGTTGGATGATATTTTGATCATAAATGAAACATAAATCATATTTCAAGACAATTCTCTTAAATTGGATAACCATTTAGAAAATTGAGATCGCGAATTAGGATGAAAACTAGTAGGTAATCGAATGTTATTCATTTTTCGATGGTTTAGGCTGATTGTGACACTATGATTTTTTCTTGTATGAGGACACTTTACGCACTGAGATTTTCGTTAAAAAAAAGTGGAGACCTTGCTTCTACTTTTATAGTAGATGGCTAATATGAGTAGGAAATATTTTTGAATTTTTTTTCAATAGTAATAAGTTAATTGATTTAGTACGTTTAGATTGAAACTATTAAACTTTACTCAATGACATAAGAAAAAATCGTCTTATCTTTGAATTTATTCTTTGATATCTATCTTTTGCATTAACCATATCAAAGAGGAATTGAACTTTTTCTGATTTTTTGAAAACTCTAATCCATTTGATGTCCATCACTATTCACCTCCTCTTCAACAGTTAATTTAGCAAACATATTTATGTTTTTCAATATTAATTTTATACCCTACTAGAAAATTGTAAATTATCTATGAATTTTACATAGATATTATTTCTGTGGAAATTTTTCTACTAATTTTCATGAGGAAATATGAAATTCTTAAAAAAATAGTTTTCCAAAAAAATTGGGGGATATTTTTGGCGCCACTTTCCGCAAATTTATTACGTAGGAAATTTTTTGCGGCAAATAATTTGTAAGTATTATTTTCATAGAAAAATTCGCAAGTAATAAAAAAATGATTTTTTTATGTTGTAGAAAGAATTACATTTTTTTTCATACACACAAATAAAAATCTACCAATATTAACCCTACACATATAATTAACTAATAAATTAAGAAAAAATAATAAATAACAAGTTTGTCTATTTTAACGAAGAAGAAAAAATTCAATCAAAATTTTTAAGCCATGTATTAGCAGTGCATTATCTTAAATATTATTGTAAAAATGTTATTTATTAATATAAAAATTTGAATAATTTAATTGAAAGTCCTACAATATTTATGCTAAAAGTAGGTATTTTTCTTTCTTTCCTTTTCTATATAAGATTTGCAATTTTTTAAAACTATATTTAAGCAAAATCAAAATTTTAAAATTCACTATCTAAATATATTGGGTCTCCAATTTTGAGGATATAAAACAAATTGTTAAAGTGTTCTAAAATTGTTTAATGATTGAGAAACAACTCAATATATGCAAAAATAATTTCTTAGTCTCGATATAATAAAATATAGAGATCATAAAATAGTTGGTCGGTCTATCTTTCTATTATACGTGATTATTATTATTATAAAAAATAACCACTTGTAAACTTTCCACTTAATTATTTAATTCAAAGCCAATAATCTAAAGCCACCATCTATAAAGTCTAGTATAAGTAAATAACATGATTGATTATGACAAAAATCTAGTAGGCCAAAATTCTTATATTATTTTATTTGAGGCTAATATTCACTTTGATCTGATTAATAATGTCCATGGTGGGGATTTTTTCATTTGCACCTTTTTGTTTTCATCAATTAGTACAAAATAAATATTAATTATTAAATGAAATAAAGAATATGTGACATTTGGTGAAGTAGTATTTACGTGTCTAATTTGTGCGATTTTAGAATATCTATGTCCTCTTTTTATTAAAAAAAAATGGAACAAATATATTATTTAAGAAAACAACTAAATTATTTTCAAGAAAACATATTTAAAAGTTGAACAAGACTTGGTCTACCATTAAGAAAATCAAACATATAATAATATACATATAAAGTCATTCGAGTTTGGCTTGTGAGCTAATTCAAACTTTATAGTGGACTAAAAGTAAGCTTTTAAAACTCATTTTAATATTCGCAAAAAAAATTAAATACTAAAAAAATATAGATCTTCCAAATATCATGCCTACCATTATATGATTATAATATTATTACTTACTAAATTATAAAGTTTAGTGGGTGAAAAAATAAAAAAGTTCAATAATTTCTTCTGATTTGAGCAGATTTTGATGGGTCAGCACTCGGCATAACTCAATATTGCCATGTCGGGTCGAATTTGATTTTTTAAAAATACATATTTGATAGAAAATTTGAGGAGCATATAATTAGATAGATTGAATATCACAATTATATATATAGTAGTGTAATTAGCGGCGCTTCGTGCGGTTATGAAAATGATTAAAATAAAATTACATATTAATATCAATAATTACTTTAATAAAAAGAATTTTTTTTAATCACATAATTTTATAGAAGAGAAACTATGAAAAATATTTAGATTAAATATGAAATTTATTAAAAAATCAATATATGTGAACTTCGAAAAGTTAAATATTAAAAATAAATTTTATAGAGAAAAAGGGAAGGTAATAAGAATTGGGTGATATTAGAATTACTTAAATGTAAACTTGTGATCATTTTTTTCTTTTTTATTTGAGATTTTCTTAGTATAATTTATATATATTTATGTAAACTTTACATCTAATCGTTCTTTTATGCTTATTTGTAATTTTATAAATTGTATTCTTAGTATAATTTTTCGGCAATGTATAACTTGGATTACTATTAATAGTTAGTATTCATGACTATATAGTTAGCCAACACTATTATAAATCATTATCCACAATTATTATTATTTGTCCTCCTCATGACCCAATCATCACATGTTTTAATTATTTTTATTGTACAATATTAGATTAATTTAATATTTGTATTAATGACTTTTTAATAATTAAATTTTATATAAAGAAAAGTTTAAAAATATTAATTAGTTAAATTTCATACTTATTATTATTATTATTATTATTATTATTATTATTATTTGTCACGACCCAAATTGGGCCGCGACTGGCATCCACACTTACCCTCCTATGTGAGCGAACCAACCAATCTAAACCTTAACATTTCAATATAATATCAACAGAAAGTAATGCGGAAGACTTAAACTCATTAATAAAAACCAATTCAATAACTTCTAAAAACTCAACAACTATTATTATCCCCAAAATCTGGAAGTCATCATCACAAGAACATCTACTTCAAATTACTAAAGCTAAGAGTATCTAGAAGCTAAATTACATAAAAAGCTAGTCCATGCCGGAACTTCAAGGCATCAAGACATGAAGAGGAAGATCCAGTCCAAGCTAGAAGCATTAGCTCACCTTGAAATCCGGAGTAATGAAGACTGGCTAGAGTTGCGGTTGAGTTGAAGACGATGGTATGTTTGCTGCACTCCACAAATAATCAAAAAGAAAACATACAAGTAGGGGTCAGTACAAAACACAGGTACTGAGTAGATATCATCGGCCAACTCGAAATAGAAAACAATATATGTCAGATAATATCATAAAATCAACTACAATACTCAACATGCGGCATTTACAATTACCATAACCCTTGGTCATAACACCAAGCTCATCAACGAGGACTCACGCCTCCTCATTATACTCATTTGAGAATTAGGTTCATTAGATTGAGTATATTAACATCTTTCAAGATTCATTATCTTTATTCCTCTCGAATCGGTACGTGACACTCCGCTCCTCATATACTATCCTGGTGTCGGAACGTGACACTCCGATCCTCATATACTATCCTGGTACCGGAACGTGGCACCCGATCCATATACTATCCTGGTGTCGGAACGTGACACTCCGATCATCATTCTATCCTGGTGTCAGAACGTGACACCCGATCCATATTCTATCTTGGTACCGGAACGTGGCAACCGATCCATATTCTATCCTGGTGTCGGAACGTGACACTCCGATCCTCATATACTATCCTGGTACCAGAACGTGGCACCCGATCCATATTCTATCCTGGTGTCGGAACGTGACACTCCGATCCTCATATACTATCCTGGTATCGGAACGTGGCACCCGATCCCCCTAATCACACTACTTTCGTTCATCAAGCCTTCTTTTATACCAAGGCATCATCATTAACAAAGTAGATTAGGGTTTCTTTTTGGGATAATGCCCAAGTACCCCCTCAACCTATGCCTGAAATCTCAGAGACACACTTATACTATACTAAGGTCCTATTACCCCCCTGAACTTATTTTATTAATAATTTATTACCCCTTTTCGACCTACGTGGCACTATCTTGTGGGCTCAACGATGGTTGACTTTTTATTCAAACTAGTGCCACGTAGGCTAAAAAGGGGTAAAAAATTACTTATAAAATAAGTTCAGGGGGGTAATAGGACCTTAGTATAGTGTAAGTGTGTCTTTGGGATTTCGGGCATAGGTTGAGGGGGTACTTGTGCATTATCCCTTTCTTTTTCAAGATTTAGGATTCAATAGATTCATCATGCTTATTTTATCACCATTATATAATCACAACATGCAAACACATAATTAAGCATATAGAAGGGTTTACAACATTACCCAATACATATCATTCGCTATTAAGAGTTTACTACAAATAGCATAAAAACCATAACCTACCTCCACCGAAGATTCGTGATCAAGCAAGCAATTTTTCTCAAGGCTTTGTTTTCTCTTCGCTTTCCTCTTATCTCGATCGATCCTCTCTCTCTCTTCTTGTTCTTTCTATTTTTCTTTATTCAAACCCTCTTTCTTTTACCCTAATTAGCATATAATTAAGAATAAAAGATGGCAATAATAACCCACTAATTTACTCAAGGTTACCTCTTTTAGCCCCCAAGTAATTGAGTTATTAATATTAAACCACTAACTTTATAATTATAAGCCGGAATAGTCCAAAACGTCCCTTAAAACATTAAAGAAATCCGACTCCGCCTGGGATTACGCAGCCTGTGACGGGCCGTCGTGCCTGCGACGGTCCGTCCTGCTGCTCCGTCACAGAGTTCAGAGACTCAATTCTCTGAAGAGTCTGTGACGGTCCGTCACGCCATTCCGTTACGAAATTCAGAGAGTCGATTTCAGTACCCATTTTTCAGAATTTCTAAGTGTTTTGAAACGAGACCCCCTCGACGGTCCGTCGTGGGTTCCGTCATCTCAGCCTGTTTTTCCAGAAATAAAATCTGCTGCTCAAAACGACTAAACAGGTCGTTACATTATTATTATTATTATTATCATCATCATCATTATACTTAGGTTTAGATATCCAATTATTTTTGGGACAACTTATATTGGAAAAAAATATAAAATTTAAAAATAACATAAAAGAGAGAATTAACTACGAAAAAAAGATTCAAAAAATGACACATACACAATTCCTATTTCTTTTAATTTTATTTGGCCTAAACACAAAATATTAAAAAATATTTTTCACATTTTAAATAAATATTACATTTAACATAATAAATTCCTAAAAATAAAAAGTCACATTAATTAAGAGGTAATATGACTTTGAACTTTTGTAACATAAAAAGAGTAATATTTGTACATTATTACACTAATAAAGTACATTAATTATAGAAAATGAAAAACAAACAAATTAGAGTTATTGAGACAAATATTTTATTATAAGTAAATAGATAGGTAGAAAAGCAACTAAATTTTTTTAAAATTATAAATTAATCATAATTTTGAAATAACTTTAGAACTCCGGAAAAATAACAAACATGAAAAAAAATAAAGACTTATTAATAAACAACTTGAAATATTCTAAGAAAAACAACAAAAATGAAAAATTTAAGAATTGTAATTTTACATATTAATAAATAATTTATTTTTGATAAAACCATGTGTATTTTAAAAATAATAAATTAACTTTTCATTTTTATGATTTGTCATTTTTGTTAATAAAAATTGTTTCACCGGATTATGAAAGTATATGTCCACATATTTTTTTAAGTAGCATATCGATTTCTACTTCTATATTTTAAAATATTATAAGTCACAAACACAATAAACTAATATCATCAATAAAAAAAGTGAGAGATGAATTTACCTAAACAAATAATTATTTTGAAGAGTGTATCATTATATATAGTTAAATTATCTATAAATCATATAGAGGTAAGGAGAATAAATTAGATGTTTTTTTAAAAAAAACTCAGATTTCTATCTTCATGAACACAAACAAATAATATTAATATATGATTCAACAAAGAAAGAGTTGTAATTATATTAGACATATCAAATTATTTTTCCTTGTAAACTCAAATTATGCAAGAATGTCTAACCATTTTCATTATAGATATATCTTCTATAATCGGCAAATCTGATTAAATAAGTTAAAAAATTATCTACCAAAATAAAAAAAAGATAAAAAATAAGGAGAAAATTACATTTAAACACATATAATCATTTTTAACAAAACATAAATAATTCAAAAAGAAATAATATAATAGATACATTACTTCTTAAGGACCTAAAAAATAAAGAATAATCACTATATAGCTCAAAATCCATTAATCTCCATCTCTTAATGTTTTCATTTCATCCTATATATAAGAGTCAAAAAAAATAATAACAAATAAATTATTAGTCGTAAAATGAATCTCACAGTTAACAAATTAAAATATTACATCTCATAAAGGATAAGAAAAAATTTCATTTAATCATAAATTCTGCTACATAATCATTTTGGACAAATAATCAATATATATAACTCAAAATCCATTAATCTTCATTGCTTGATGTTATCATTTCATCCTATATACAAGAGTCAAGAAAAATAATAACAAATACATTATTAGTCATAAAATAAATCTCAAAGATAACAAAACAAAATAATTTATCTAGAAGAAATAAAAATATGATGACATATTAGCCTTACTTGCTAATTAAAAGTAATATATGAAATAATATTTAAAAAAACAATGCACCTCAAAGCTTACAAATATTGTGACATTCCTTCCACTAATTCTCTACCCAAAGATGACTACCAATAACACACAATTTTAGTGTAATTTTATAGTGTTAATGTAACCTTTCACATTAAATAATTAGAAGTTATGAATATGAAAGGTTTAAGAGGTTATGAATATGAAAGGTTTGAGGGTTATGAATATTATTAATACTAATTTAAGAATAGAATTTATATAATTAAAGAGGTATAAATTTATTAAAAAAATAATTAAAAAAACAAAGAAAAAATATCAAGTAAAAGAAGAAAAATAAAAAAAAATGAATGGAGGTCATAGAGAGGTGCCACATCACCTCCTCTATGATCCTCATTTATATTTATATATAGATATGACACATGTTTTTTACGATCTAGACATGATAATTTTTATGATGATAGAGAGAAAATTATATATTTCTTGCGAGTGAAATATGTTGGGTTTTAAAAGGTGTGAATGGAAAAAAAGAGTTGTGATTTTTATGATGAGTTGTGATTTTTATGATTAGTTGCGATTTTTATGAAAATTTATGAATTTTATGAAATGTGACGACATTTCCAAAAGATTATGACTTTTCCAAATATTTGTGATCTTTCCGGTGAGGCACAATAAGAACCTTTTTGTACTACCATTTATTTTCTATAAATTGAGGGATTTTCTTTCATTTTAAAAAGAGAAATTTTGTGATTTCTTCTTCTACTACTAAATCTAGTATTTTAAGTACTGCCGTTGAGTGGCTCGCTGACACCAGCATTTTGAGTATCAATACACTGGTGATTGAGATCATTCTATTCAGGGAGGACATATTTCAAATCAAACCTCGGATACTAGATACTAGAAGGGAATAATTTTCTTAAGAGTATTAATACACTGGTGATTGAGATCATTCTATCGTGAGAGGACATATTCCAAATCAAACCTTGGATACTAGAAGGGAATAATTTTCTTAAGGGACACTGTTCATTCAGTGGGCTTGATCTTCTCTCTGTTTGTCCAGATTTTGGTATGTGATACAGATTTTAGATTTGTGAATTAATTTTGTTCTTCTGTTCTTTATTGGTTCATTAAACTTTAGTAACTTCGTATTTTTGAAAGTTTGTTGAAATCAGTAAAATTCTTTAAACAGAGATTGACAACAATTCTTCTATTAAAAAAATATTTTATTTATTTTTCTAATATGATTCTGATTCTAATTTCTCTACTAATTTTAATTTTCTAATTATGAAAATACCATGTTCTTTAAAGTTTTATTCTAAGTATCTTAAGAACATAAGACAAAGAACAAAATTTATATAACAAAATGCTCTCATAATATGTCGATCACGCTAATAAAGAGAATTTAAACAAAAATGTATTTTACTTAGCTTCGTAACGCTTGAGCGCTTCCTAATGTGTGAGACAAAGATGTTGGAAATAGGGATCAAACCCAACCATTAGGGGTTGCAGTTAACTCATTTGTCTGTCCTCCTCATAAACCCTATTTTTTGTAATGTATTTATACATTATTATGGGTATTGAAAATAAAATACCTTATTATATATACATCCGTATATCATATATATTAATTTTGTCTATACTTCAAATTCTTAACATTGATTAAGAGTATCTTACTTCCTACCATATATTAATAAAGATATGTCTAGATATATGTGTTTTTGTAACCAGATACACTAAAATAGGGAGATAAACAAGCAAGTATAACAGAGGCAAGAGAGACAGTCATGTATATTATCTTACATATACACAGGAGAGTGGTGAACGAGAGGAGAGGGAGGTGAGACAGGTGAGTCAAATGAGAGAAACGAGCGAGATGTGTTATGTATCTCATATACATATGAATCTACTTGGATAAAATGTATTTAGAACAAATTATTACACCTAATTTTGACTTCATGTATCCCGAGAAATATGTTTCTGAATGCATCAAAATCTGATAAAATTTGTAATATTGCAAAGTAGTATGTATCTAAATAATTAGCTCCTAAATTAACATATTTTTTTATAATTTATCAACCAAAAAAAAAGTAAAGAACAAATCTTTTAATTAGTATTTTCGATTATATGCTACATCAAGTTTATGTATCATTATACTACATAATTCCAAATCACTTTCTCTTGATCAATAAAGATATAAATAACATTGCTGGACCACAAACTTTAGACCCCATGAACAACTCACTCATTAATAATTTTCCACTTAAAGAGATAAGAAATAAAAATAAAAGAGGGAACAAATTTATGAAATCTCTCAAAAGGCATATGGGGTCCATGAAATTCCTATTATTTTTATTTATAAGAAGTAAAATGCAAGGTACCAAACAAATTTGTCCAATGTGCTATGGTTCATAATTTTGTTATGATAGAGTCAAATATATTATAATTAGTCAATTGTTTTAATTCATTCAATTTAATTCAGGATAATTCGTTGCTGCTATAACCTCTATCACATTTTATATCTTTTGGGTGAGCACTTTATGCGCACTGAGTAAACTCCTTAATGTGTAATAGGCTGTAAATCATACAGGGGATGTAAATCGCATCAAACAATGCGATATACTCGACTCAGAAGACATTGAAGGGGATTTGATCTCGGATCATCCGTGTGAATAACCACCTTTCAATATTAAATACATACGCAATATAAACTAATTCGGAATTTTCTCGACGGACAACTTTAACTCGGGCATCAATCACATCCTACCCCATTCGAAGGTGTTTTAGTTGACTAACTCAACTTCTAGCTTTTAACTGTGTTTCACCAAACAACTAGTAATAGTTTTCTAAAATAAGTAATTTAAGGTTCTTTTTTCGCTTTTTTTTTTTTTTGAATTTTATCAAACTTAATTATATATAAATAAAAAATTATTATTTGTATAGATGCATTAAAAATGAATGATTTTAGTTATTCAATGTCCAAATTTATAGTGAGCATCTTAATAATATTAATGTATATTTAATTCAAATATTCCTACATTTAAAATTGAAAAAAAAAAACGAACGAGGTTAAACTATCTTAAGGGAAATCACTTGATTATACTAGTAATCAAAAGAAACAAAGATAGGAATATAAAAAAATCTGGAGTAATTGTAAAATGCTTTAAAAGTGTTGTCAATGAGGTGTGTTTGGTACGAGCGAGAATATTTTAAAGTTATATATATATATATATATATATATATATATATATACTTTGAGATAAATATATATTTTATTATTAGGTTTAAATTCCCTTCTGCTCATTTCTTATTATTCTTTTTCGTTTTTAGCTACGAAATTCAAAATATCAAATAAATATAGGGATTAGGTTCAAATCCCCATCTGCTCATTTTTTTAAAATATTCTTTTAGCTATGAAGTTTAAAAATATCGAACAAAATAGAAGGATGGCTAGTTTCAAACTTGCGACCTCATAAGTGTAAAGTGAAATTTAAAACCACCACTTCACCTAAGACACTTTATCCATTAGAATCATCTAATTTGTTTATACATGAATATCGTAATTTTATATTTCATATAAATCAATATTGGGTACATACTTTAACTAAGCACATTATTGTTAGTGGTGGACCCGCCGTCTCCAAATCCTGAATTTACCCCTGTACCCAAGGTTCGAATTTGAGATCTGTGGTTAAAGATGAAGTAATGTCACTGATTGAACTTTTTTCTTTATTGTCATTTTTCTTATTTTTAAGAAACTTGTTATTCTAGAAAAATATATTTTTCTTAAAAAAGAAATAAGAAAAAATATTTCTCTTTACCAAAAATACCCTTATGTCAATTCTATGGTACCAAAAGAAAAACAAAATGAAATGTCAATTTCTGACTAGGTGAGGGAATTACATAGATGATAGAATAATGTCATTGTCCAAAATAGTTCATGTCTATCTTTCTTGACCATAAATAATGTTACACTTCTTTATCACATATAACTCTTGCCTTTTTCACACCACTAGTAATACAACAGCTGTCTTTAATTATTTTTTTAGAAAAACTTTTATTGGGAACTTTTAATATACGTTGATGAAAGTTGATGTGAAAATTAAATTCTTTCATTTAAGAACTCCAATAATAGGGCTTGAGGTTGATCAATCTATTATTTTCTCTATAATTTGACCTCTAAATTAGGAGCGTTTAAAATTAAATCGTAATTGATAAAGCATCATAAAATTACTTTATTGAGATATTGATACAGGATGATCGAATAAATGGTTGGAGAACATATTAAATTTTAAATTAACGGCTTCTTAGTGTGAGAGTCGAGAGCGGATTATAGTAATATACTAGTGTCCTTATTTCAATGATAAAAAAATGTTCTAGATTTGAGAAGAAGAATATAATACTTGTGCATGTCATTTTTGTACTTTCTTTTTTTTTTTTTGCACCATATTCTTTTACTTTTTAAGGGACAAAAGCAGGTTAAAGCAAATCAATTTTCATAAAAGAATCTGGCCACAAATTAAATAGCTGAATTGCCAATAATAATAATAATTAAGTAATAACTTTGATGAGATCATTTATAATATATTTGTGTTTTTTAATGGAGTACTATTTATTAAGTAATCATATGAAGTCATATTTAATTTTAATTTTCTTCTTAAAAGAAGGAAAAATAAGGACTGTGTGAATTATGATAGGGAGCTCATAGTGATATGTGGTTGGTACTCTCGACAGGTATTGAAATAAATTGGGCTAAAACAAAGCCCATGTTGCTTTTGGGCTTTCTTAAGGTGTGGGCATTATCAGTAAGCCCACTTAAAAGGATCTTTGCCGAGTTAAATTTTAGGTTTAGCAAATATAAAAGTTATAATTGTATGTTATAGCTATAGTTTGTATAATTGTGATTCATACCAAATTTTATGTTTTCTATGACTATTAATTTTTATATTCCGATATACCTATGCATAAAAAATATGTATTTGGGTCTATCTATATATTTCGGTATACAAATGGGTCCTACATTTGTATATTTCGGTATGCAAATGGGTCATATATATGTATATTTCGGTATACAAATGGGTCATGTATTTTTATATTTCGGTATACAAATGGGTCATGTATTTGTATATTTTGGTATACAAATAGGTCCTACATTTGTATATTTTGGTATGCAAATGGGTCATGTATTTGTATAATTCGGTATACAAATGGGTCCCAAATTTATATATTTTGGTATGCAAATGGGTCCTGCATTTGTATATTTCAATATATAAATGGTCCTGCATTTACATATTTCGGTATACAAATGGAATGACAAAAAAAAGGAATGTTTGCTGCAAATTACAAATAAAAAATCTATGACTATAACATTTAATTTGAATTAATAGTTTGCTATTTCATACAATTTTCTCTTTTTTAGGAAACTTACCTAAATCTGACTAGTTTAGTAGTTAATTACTTAGATATATACTCTCTTCTCTCCAATCTGACTCGTCATTCCTTTATTTATCTTATATTCCAAATACAAGCGAATCAAATTACATGTATATAGATACACGTATCTAGTATTTGATTCACATATATTTGAGATAGAAAACAATGTTCACTCGCTGTCCTCTCTATTCATCTAGGTGTATCTTTCTCAATATATATACAAAACTCTTAAGTAGCGATAAGATAAGTAATATTTTGAAAGTATAGTTAATAATAATATATTTGATAGTGAAATATGTGTAATCACATAGCTTTTCCTAGTTCCCCACCCACCCACCACCCTTCATCTTTTTACTCCATTGGTGATATGAACTTTCGATCCATAAAAATTTCTTGGTGACTCAAACACTAAACTTTCGAATTGAAATTGAGAGGTATTTTTTAAAAAAACAACAATATCAATAACCCGTATAGAGCTAGCCATCAAAACAAGAATTGAGTGTGACATAAAGAAAGTAAATTTAAGAACGGAAGGAGATATATAGTGAAATCAAATAAGCACATTTAAGTAAATTTGATGAAACAACATAAAATGATCTAATCTAGCTGTGTATTTCTGAGTTTCATCATGTATGTTGTAGTAGAGAAGTCGCAACCACAATCATGCAAAAAATATAAATGAATTGTATAACAATATGTATGTTGTAGTAGAGAAGCCACAACCACAATCATGCAAAAAATTTAAATGAATTGTATAACAATATTTTAAATAGATTAATATATTCGATTTTTGCAACTTCTTTCAATTTTAAATTAAATAAAAAAGACTTTTCACTTTAATTAATAACCCTTTGATTTCTTTGATGTAGATTTTTATCTCCATTGTTGCACCTTGCAGCGCCACTAATTTTTGTTAGACTTGGGGTGTGTTTGGTACGAAGGAAAATGTTATCTTAGAAAATATTTTTTTGAAAACAAGTAGATTTTGAACTTATTTTCTCATGTTTGGTTAGCGAGTGAAAAATATTTTCCGAAAATGATCTTTAGTGTTTGATTTATGAATGAAAAATATTTTTTTGAGAAACATCTTTTTTTTTTTACTAGAGTTAAAAATAATTTATAAAATTGAAAATATTTTTTAGAAACAATTTTTTTAGAGGGTGTGAAGTGTGGGAGAGTGTTTATATGGGGGAGGGCTGCAGGGGTAGGTGAAAAAATAAAAATTTGAAGTTGAAAATATTTTTTAAAAATAAAATTAATTTTTTGGAGAGTTGGGTTGGGGGGTGGGGGCTGGTAGGGGGTGGGTAGGGGGTTGGCAGGGGGGCAGGGGCAGGTGAAAAAATAATTTCTAAAAATAAAATTTAATTTTTTTTGGAGTTGGGGGGGGGGGGGGGGAGGGGCTGGTATGGGTTGGGGGTTCGGGAGGGAGGGTTGTAGGAGTTTTAAAATAAAAATATTTTTAAAAACGAACTCAATTTTTTGGGTGGGGTGGGGGGTGGGGGTGGGACTGGCCGTTGATGGGTGGGTGGGGGTGGGGGTGGGGGCAGGAATCGGGTGAAAAATAAAATTTTGAAAATGAAAATATTTTTAATGATAATAGTTGAAGGAGAGTTTTGGAAAATGTTTTCCTTAATTTTTGAAGGAAAGTCATTTTCTTTAATTTTGAGGAGAATGAGTTGATTTGAAAATATTTTTCAAGACTTTTTTCCCAATCAAACATGAGAAAATTAAAAAAACATTTTCCAAAAAATATTTTCCTTCATATCAAACACACCCTTAGTATATAATTATGTTCAAATTATTAGTATTATTATTATTATAATTACTGATAAAAAATTAATTCAACACTATTTAAATGAAATTGTGTTGTGACTATGATGCGTAGTTATTTAAAAAATTAAAAAGATAACCATAGTTAAAAGTAGTAACCAAAATTAAAAGTCAAATGACACATCAAAATACGTCACAAATACTTCCAACCAGAATCCATCTCAAAGGTTCGTTTTCTTTTCTTCATAGTTGTACAGACCAAGTTCGATAAATTTAGCGGTAGTTTTTACTTTTTGTCATCCGAAAAAGTATATATTTTTTGAGAAAGGATATTATCCGATTAAATATAATATCAATTAGGATTTTTTCTAACTACAACAAAAGAAAAATCATAAAAGTAATGTTTTTTGTAGTTATTTTTATAGTTATGAACACATTACGTTTACATTTTTTTTCATTAAACGTATAATTTACTTTTTCCTTTATGAATTAATGTGTTTTTTTCCCCATAAATTTTAATGTTAACTAAAAAATAAAAGAGGACAAAAATGATCTATCACTTATTAATAGTATATAAGCACTAATTCAAATCAATAAGATAATCATTTGTTTTCAATAATTGTATCTTTGATATTATTGTAAAAATATTATCTATTACTTAAAAAATTTGAAAAGTTCAATTGAAAGTTTTAAAATATTTATAATTGAAAAGTAGATAGTTATTTGTGCTCTTTTTTAAAACTATATTATCAAAGAGAAAATAAAATCATAAAATTCACAATTGAAAATATTTGATGCCTCAATATTTGGGAGCCTAAAACAAAGAGGTTGAAATTAGTTGCAGTATTTCAACATCTTAAAGTTTGTTCACTTTGATTCTTTCAGTCTTCTTTGATATCTTAATTTATTTGATTTGGTGCTCCCTTTATTTTATATGAGTGAACTTTTGATTTTTTTTTATTGTTTTAAAATAATTAAATTGTTCAGAGGTTAAGATAAATGTTTGAAATATTTCAATGTTTGACTTTTTTAGTGAAATTTAATATTTTTAGGAGATAAATTGCAATACTTACGTATAAAGTTATATTTCTGATTTCACAAAAGACAATAGTGAAAAATATTATTTAAAGTTTTTTCTTAATAGATGTGAACTATCTCACAAATTCACTTAATATAAAATCGAAGGAATATTATTTTATGCTACCAATAATAAAAATGCGTTATAAATTAGGATATTAATTAGTGAAAAAAATGTTATTTAGTGAGCAGTGAATAATTACAATAAGAAGATTGTTAGTACATAAATTACTTATATTAAAAGTGTATTTTACTATAAATTTGTTTAATTCCGAATTTGGATATATATAAAATTGTATTTAAAGGTATTCGAGGTTCATAGAGGTGTACAAAATCGAATCGCAAATTGAGTTAATTCGAAAAAAATCTGACTAACGGTTGGTTTGGTGTTGAAAATTTTTTTTTGACTATATTTGAGTTGGTTTAATTTTAACTAAAAAAACAACAACCCGTGATTAAACCAACCTGACATTATATATATAATTTTAAAATTTTATTTTACACAAAAAATATTAAATTTGATATAATTTTTAAATATTTCTTTTACTTTTTCATAATTTTATCTTTTAATATATTATTTCAAGTTTGAACCTTAGAATTTTGGATAGTTCCATAAAGATTATAGTCCACGGGTGTTGGTAATTACAATAAAACTTAAATCAAAATCAAATTAATACTAATGCAAAACAAAAATTAATTTAACACTAAGAATGACAATAATATTGAATATTTATTCTTTGATTTTATATTGGTTTAGACATTGAAATATATAATCTAATTTTAATTTCCTTTTATACTTAATCATGTAACTAATACTTATTAAACTTATTTTAGCATAATTTAGTATTTTTAAATTATGATCATTTTTATTATGACTTGGTAATTTGCAATATTTGTTTTACAAAAGTCATTATACACACACACACACACACATATATATATATATAGATATTTTAGTATCATTAATCATATCATTATTTGTGTTATATTCTTAAAAAGCACCTTACATAGTTGTATTTTTGATAGTACCGAAGAAATATTTGATTACAAGTAAATTATATGTTTGTATAAATACTTTAGCGGAAAAATTCAAAAAACCCCAGTTCAATTGATTTGATTTATGGTTTTAAAAATTCGACACAAATGATTTGGTTTTGATATCATAAAAATCTGAACCAACCCGACCATGTATACCCTAGACTGATTTAGTTTAAATCAATTATTAGTTAAAATCAAAATCAAACCAATTTAGTCGATTTTTAAATTTTTTAAAATCGAATCATACCAATTGAAAAAATAATTGTTAGTTTGGTTCCGTCTTTCTGGTTGTTCCGTGAGAAAGTAATAATTTATTTGAGGACATACGTATCGATAGACATAAATTAAACACCTAGTACATGAACAAGCCACATGAAAACTATTGTCGGCTAAATTACGCAATTCTAGAGTTATTATCACACGAACAAAGTGATTCAATTAAGAAAAAGTACGACTATTTTATGTGAGGTAGGATAGCTAAAGACTAAAGTAATGAATTTTGATGGGAACTTAGGATTTATAGTTGGGCTACAATTTAGAAAAAATTACGTATCTACACACCTTTATTTATCATAATTTTGGTTATGGAAAATGGCCTAAATACCCTCGAATTATTACAAATGATACAAAAATACCCTCCATCCACTTATTGGCTCCAAAATATCCTTGTCATGCACCTTTGGATTCAAAATTGACAACTTATTTAACGATTCTAAATTTTAACTATTTAGATACATTTTTTAAATACGTGACACTCAATTATTGATTATAATTTAAACTAAGGTCCTATTACCCCCTAACTTTTTCTTTTTTGTAATTTTGTACATCTTACGTAGCACACTCCGTGACTCCACACAATTGAGCCGCGTGTGAGATATATGAATGTCACATAAGTAAAAAAGGTGCACAAAATTATCAAAAAATGGAAGATATAATAGGACCTTAGTTTAGTTAAAAAGTGTCTCTGAGATTTCAATCATAGTCTAGTGAGGTACTTACATATTTTCCCATTTTTAAATACAAAACATTAAGTTGGTATTATTTTATTTAGATTATAAAATAGTTTTATTGATTTTCACAATGCAAAATAGACAATTAATTTTGAATGGATGAATGAAGCATACAATTTCTCTTTTCTCTTTTTTTAAAAATATAAAAAAATATAAAAATAGTGAATTCAAATTTTATGAAAATTCAGATAGTTAATCAACTACGAACAATAACCAACCAAAGGAAAGTTGGTATAAACAATAACCAAACAAAGGAAACTTGGTACAAAGGAGAAAACCAACCACACATAGAAGTGACCAAATAACTCCAAAAAGCAATCTTATCTTACTCACATCTCCCTTCCTTACCTTCACAAAAAAGATTCACATAACAAAACAAATTATAACAATAATTAATTCCAAAAAAGAAAAAACAAATAATAAAGTAGTAGTAGTACAACACTAGAATAGGTAAGTTAGTTAATTGAAAGTAAAATAAAATGGCTACAGAATTCCGTCTTCCCGAGGAAATTGTGCAAGTACTGCCGTCAGATCCATTTGAACAGCTTGATTTAGCGCGTAAGATCACTTCCATTGCCTTATCCACGCGCATCTCCGCCTTGGAATCGGAAGCCGACGCCCTACGCCGCCACTTATCGGAGAGAGATGACATCATCAACGACCTTAACTCTCAGCTTGACTCACTTGACTCCTCCCTCGCCGACGCCGCCGATAGACTTTCCCGCGCTGAGCAAGAAAAGGTCCGACCCGGTTAAGCTTCGGCGATTTTTCTTGTTCGGACTAGGGGTTGACTTGTTTGTAGTGGTTGAATTTTGCAGGAGAGTTTGGTGAAGGAGAATTCAATGCTGTCTAATACTGTGAGGAAACTTAATCGTGATGTTGCTAAGGTATTATTCCAATAATCCCAAATCATGCTGCTGTTGCTCTACTTAGTCAATACTTGCATTTGAGATTTGAATGTTGCTGTACTTAGTCCGATTTGATTTAAGTTTGAAGCTTTAAGCAGGTTACCATGTTTGTTTTTGCTTTAAACATCCGATATCAGAAGTCTACTGGCAGGGCTTAATCTGGATTCATGTCAGTCATCGGGAAAGCTCACTATGGGGTAAATTAAAGAGCCCATTGGCGAAGCGGACTCCATTACCAGAATTTATAACTGAGACCTCTATTAATAGAAGCTAGTTGAAAAAAAATGTAGTTAAGAGATTTTAGAGTGTAATGTTAAATTGGACGGGGAAAAAGGGTGGGAGAACAAGATTATTAGGGGTATTTTTATCTAACGCACTTTAGCTTCATTTATCGCGAGCAACTTGTGGCTTGTTATGGACCTTATGGAGTGAAGACTGAAGAGAGCTCCTACATGTTATAGAGTATGTAATTGTCAGTTTAGCAGTTACCCGATTAAGTACTTCTATGGTTTCCAACAATGTCCGTTGGTTAGATAGACATGTACATTACATCTTGCTATAGTATCAGTCATCCTTTCGACAAGCTCTGAAGCATTAATGTGGTTTATTCACATAAGCTATTCGCTGGAATGAACATACAAATGGAGCTTTATTCATACACATCGCCCTAATTCTGTAGTAGTAGCTATTTGTTCCTTATTAACCAACTATCTGAGTGTTTAATGGCTTAATATTTACTGAACCAGAACTAATGTTTTCTCATGTTACAATGCCATTGGATTAGTTTTGTAGCACAGACGACTGCATAACTAGTTGGAGCTAACGATATCCTTCTCTTTCCTCTATGTAAACTGTGTATAATGTGCACACGTGTACTTTATACATATATATCCATAAGGTGTTATTCCACTTGATCCGAAATCCTGACATCATGTATCTGCAATGGTAGTAGGGTATTTTTTTGGATTTATTTGTTCTAAAAGACTGATCTCTTGAAACTTACAGTTGGAAGCCTTCAGAAAGACGCTTATGAGATCGCTTAATGAGGAAGAAGACAGCTCGGTAAGTCCTTGTATGAAATTCGAAGGATTTCTCCATCTTCCTGTTGTTATTTTATTCCTCTAACTAAAATAATACCTTTGAGGGTACTATACAATTACATGGAAATGGGCTAAATTTCTCAGTGCTGAAAATTTACGGGAACTGGCAACACTATTACCTGCTAATCTTGTCAGTAGCAAATGTTGTCCTCATTAATAATCTGTCGCTTTTGGTGTTTGACAGGCTGGAGCTCCAGGTTTTGCTAAAAATGGACAAAACCAATCAGGTTTATCTTTTTGGTCATTGCTCAATGTCTATATTCTTTATCTGCAGTTTACTCATATTCAGTAAATATCTTTGTGTGAAGGTGTTCTATTGCTCCAACTTTACCATGTGTAATATGTTCCAAAGTTTGCTATGTGAAATATGTCTATTAGAGTAAAGTTTCTCCACAACTTCAGATATAGAAACTTTATTCTTCTCGTGAGGATATCATGTGGTTTTCTATTATTGGTTCTAAAGATTGAAAGGTTTTATTGATTTGACTTATTTTGTACATCTTTTGTCATATGCAGTCGACAGTTTAATATACTTGGGTCATTTTCGCTCCCCTTTTCATTTTCTCTTAGCATATGTTTTGGGTGCTTCTTTTTCTAGTGGGTAAATAGGGTATGAGGAAACAAGCAGCTCTGCAAATTATTTAAAATGAAAGGTGTTATATCTCTTAGCACTTTAAAACAACAATTTCAACTTATGTGTATCACTTAACCAAGCTAGTTTAAATTATTCAGATCAAGATTCTTCCTCGCCAGCTTCAATACCTCCTCAACGGACCCAGTCAACAGAGGTTGGATATTCACATTCAGAGGATGCCGAATCAGAAAGTATGCTCCATAACCCAAATTGTCTGTATTGTGATATTATTGGTGACCTCTGGCTAAGCAACTTCTAATCTATGAAATACTTTTGCATTGTGTAACTTAACCAGAAACTTTATCTTTATTCGATGGTTGCAGCTTCAAGGCCTCGAATATCACCAGGTTTGTTGTTAGCATCGCAGACTAGCACCCCACGTCTTACTCCTCCTGGCTCCCCTCCAAGTCTTTCAGCATCCGTGTCTCCTTCAAGGTCACCAAGACCGCTATCTCCAAGGAGGCATTCTATTTCATTCTCAACAGTAAGAGGCATGTATGATGACAGATCTTCAGCATTTTCTACATCCTACAACCAGCATGGCTCGATGTCAAGCCTTGAAGCAGGATCGCAAACTGGTTTGTTCTTTTTCTGTAAACTCATATTGGGCTCCTTTCTTGCTCATTTTGGCATGCATTATTAAGTATCTGCAGATTTTGTTCAGTCTATAAATAGAACTGTTCTTTCTTCATCTCAAAGGTTGCTGGGATGAATAAATTTTACTTGATGAATTGAGTTCATCCTAGCCGAGAACCTATTTTGAGTAAGGTGAGAAGGAACAGTTGTATTATCGGCTATCATTACCTTCTATTGAATAACATGTGGTCTAAGTGCCACCATTCACCTACTTTGCACCTATATAGTGCATGAATGCCTTGCTGTGTCTCAACTTCCTCCCTAATTTAACAAAATTAAAGCCTCATATTCTGAGGTCTGACATGAATGTCACCACTTTTGCATGTACCCTACCAGCACGAGCTCGAGTGGATGGAAAAGAGTTCTTCCGACAAGTTAGGTAAAGCTATTGCTTCTGAAGACAAAGTTAGTCTATTTCGTACTGACTGTCCACTGCACTTTGTTAGAGAAAGTTCAATTGCATATGCAGGATTAACAAAAAATATTTATTTTGATGTCACGACGCACCCTGAGGATCTAAAGGAAAGTCTCATTAGTAACATTCACTACAACCTCCTCCACTAAGGGTCATAATCTTCTTTCCTTCTTTATATGAGACAGTTACTGTAATTGATGTTTAACTCAGAATCAAAACATCCAACTGTAAGGTTTGGATTTAAAAAAAAAATCATCCAACTGTATTTACTCAGGGGAAGAAAATTATTGCATAAGTCGGAGATCTCTTGTACCAAAAATTAAAGAAGGCTCTCGTAAGCACCTCCTGACATAATACATGATTATATTGCTGCCCGAATATTCAAAGAAATGGACCAAGATACGAAAGTCTGTTTTTAAATTGGTTTTATCTTTTCATTTCTTCTAGTATGTCGAAAACATTTTTGGTGTTCACTTTGGAAATCCTCCTTTATTTTTTCTGGGAAGGACTAATAGATTACTCTTCAATTTGACCTTCAACTAATGCAAAAATGGGATAAAACTTCATGTTCCATAATTTTGGCGATTTTCAGTCTTCTCGAACCAGATTTGTGTGTGCTTTGTGATATGCTCTGTGTTTCATGTTTGTATATTGTTAAGAGTCTTTGAACTTCTATTTCATAAGCACCGGATGGTTTGTGCTTTATCAGGAGTCGGCTATCGTATGAGCAGTTTGGTGGTTTTCTAGCAAATGTTAAGGAACTGAACTCGCACAAGCAAACGAAAGAGGTATGCTTTGCCTCACACGATGATCTTATGACACTAACTACCAATACATTGCTCTGTACAAATATAACAAGCTTATTTTTGGACATTTTAGGAAACTTTGCGGAAAGCAGCTGAAATTTTTGGTGAAGAAAACAAAGACCTTTATACCATCTTTGAAGGACTGATCTCTCGTAATGCCTAATAAAATGTCCAAAGCCTGAATATTGCATGTATTTTTTTTACTGTAAATTGACTCAATAAACTAAATGTGCCAAAATTATTTCACTATATTGTAACTTCTTCATGTACATTTTGTTGTCGATGTATTTTATTTTGATTTATAGCTTCAACAACAATAGCAGGTTCATGTACATTTTATTGAACTCAAATGTTTTGAGCTTCGAAAATAGAGTACTGCCTCAATCAAGGCTTCAATATGTTATATGTATATCTGCTTGCAAAAAACACATGGAGATAAAATTGAATAGATATGCTTTATTCTATCATCTTGGAATACCATAATGATTAATCCTGAATTGGTCACTGATTTCATTGAAAAAAAGAGTTAAGAGTAATTGGAACGGAGGAGGAAAAAAGAAAATGACATGTAAGTTAGAAGAAAATAATGTACTAATTGTAATGTAAATTAGCTTTTCTAAGCATCGAGAATGCAGTATACGCCACCCATCTCGAAATTTGTGTCCTGGGTCAGGTCTCGATTTGGAAGTCGAGTTTTAGTTTTAGTGTTGGGGTTGCGTGTTAGGTCCCCGTTCGGGTTTTGGTGTTGGTTTTGATTCGAGTGTCGGGATCGGGTGTCATTAGGGTTTGAAAGTCTGGTATGGTGTCAGGGTTGGTTCCCTTTTTGAAAGTTGAGTCAACAATCGAGAGTTGGGATCAGGTCTCAATTTGGATGTCATGACTAAGGTTGGGAGTTAGGGTTGGATCTCGGGTGAGGGTCAGGTTCCCATTTAGAAGTCAGGTCTTAGGTCAGGGTTGGATCTCGATATGAAAGTTAAATCTCTATTGTGGTGTTGGGTTTCGGTTCATGTATCGAGTTTGGGTGTTGGGTCTTGATTTAGGTGTTGGTGTTGGGATCAGATCAGGGTTCGAAAGTCGGGTTCCTGTCTGGGTGTCAGGATCAGGCTTTGGGCATAAAAGTCGGGTATCAGATCGGGTCTCGGGTTTTGAATGTCGAGTCTAGTCGGATCCATGTCGGGATCAGGCCCTGAATCATTCATCGGGGTTGGGTGTTAGTGTCAGGTCTAGTTCAAGTATTGGGTCTCAGGTTGGGGGCGAGAGTAGGTCCTAATTTGGGTGTCGAGATTGGATCCTAGAACAATCGTTAGAGTCGTATGCAAGTTCGAGTGTGGAGGTCGAGGTCGGATCCTAGTTCGAATGCCAGGTCTCAAGTCTCAAAGAAAGTTGAGGTCAGGTCTTGGGTAGGGTCTGGGTCATCTCCGGGTTTGGATGTTAGGGCTTGGGTTCAGGTGGGATCCTAGATCGATAATCGGGGTTGGTTTTCAGATTAGAAACTATATCCCTAAAAGTTATTTTCTACTCTCTAGCCAAAAATAAAATATATTTTTAAAAAAATATTTTTCATTCACCAACCATACACTAATAAATGTTTTCCACTCAATATAACATTTGTAGAAAAATATTTCCGTTCATACCAAATATATACTTATTGGTATGAAATCAGATTATATTTATTTAGATTGCATTTTGGTTCCTAGTAAATATATTTTTGAGGTTCCACAATTTTGGGTTATAGGTACATTGACATGCATGCAGGTTGATAACATAACCACTATTTTCCCTCTTTCCTTTTCCTCATTTTCTCCTATCCTCTAAACTTCTCTCTCTCTCTTTCTCATTCATTCTGCAATTCTCCCATTCTTTGGTGTCTGTGGAGGAAGCCTAAATTCACCCCTGTTAAGCTTTTGGGTTCTTTTTGTGTAGATCAATGGAAACTATCCTCGAACATTCGGTTTCTCCATGGTATATATCATGATTTTTTTTGTTTATTCTTTCATAATGGACAGCCCCATTTATTTGGTGTCTGGGGAAATGTTGTTTTCTAAATTTTTTTCATTTATAGATGCTTAATGTATGTGTTTGCAATGTCACGCGCGCCCATAAGGCTCTATGTGTGTGCTTTTGTATATGTTGTGCGAATTCATCTCTACATCGTCATACATCTTATCAGATCTGTTAGATGAGATGTTTGACTGTTGTAACGTTGATCACCGTCAACCAATTGCAACGCTCCTTCCTTAACAATAACAAAGGTAGAAAGACATTAACAATATTGTTATATTGATGATGGCTCTACTCTTTTTGACAACATTGAATTTCTAGATTTTTTTTTTTTGATAATATATAGTGTAGTTTTCGAAATGATATAGAGGAGTCAGATTTGAATGAAACAGGACAAAGAAATGGTGGAAAAAGCCTTTTCCTTGCTTGTAAAATGTTTTAAGGAATATTTGCTTGATTTTCTAAAAACTAAATATAGTACTAACATCTATGCTTTATATCTCTGGCTTCTCAAATTATGTTAACAGTGAGAATACCTGCAATAATGTTGATGAAGAAGAGTCCGATGAGGAGCTTTTCAAGGTTGGACCCAAGCTACTACTTTGTGCTTCCTCCATTTCACTCACCGCGGAAGGTGATAACATGCTAGTTTCTTTCATCGTATTATCTTAAATAGCATGTGTTTAATTATATTCTAACCTTTTTTTTTAAAACATATTTATGCTAGAGTTTCGAAGTCTAAGTATGGGGGAAGATCATGATATGGATGAGGATTCTACTAGAGAAGTTATCAAAGAGGATAAAGTGTGTGAGGAGTCGATAAGAGAAGCTTCGGAGAATCAGACAGATCAGTCTGAAACAACTACTTCCAAGCCTAGCACTTCAGATTCAGATGGTTGGCAAGGATTCATTAAAAGACTAAAGAAAGGACCGTCTATACAGTTGCATACGTTCCATCCTACCATTCCTTCGCTACCTTCATTACCTTCCATAAAGATGTTATCAAAAAGAAAAAGTAGGAGTGCACGACGTAGCATGCCAATGCTTCCCGCTCCTATTCTAGATGCTGATTTGCAACAGTGCTTTGAAGCTAACTGGAAGAATTTTTCCCACACAGAACTTAAGCAAGCTACCAACAACTTTAGCTCTGGTATGCAAGTTTCTTCTTTTAAAAGATTTTCAAATTTCAGTTGGCTCGGAGGTAGCTAACTTCAAACCGATATATGATTTTGATCTTCATAGTACGAGCTAGTTTGTTTATGATCTCTCTCGGTTTGAATTGCATATGTTTAGTATTATGTTGTAGAACTGTATTGTGATTCCTAAGCTTTTGTTGTCATTTTGGAAGATAACTTGATTGGTGAGGGAGGTTATTCTGAAGTATACAAGGGACTTCTCAAAGATGGCCAACCTGTGGCAGTGAAAAGGTTGACCAGAGGATCCCAAGAGGAAATGACGTCGGACTACTTATCTGAGCTAGGAATTTTAGTACATGTCAAACATGCAAATGTTGCCAATGTAATTGGCTACGGAGTCGAAGGGGGGATGCACCTTGTTCTTCCTTTGTCTCCTCATGGAAGCTTAGCCAATATGCTCAGTGGTATGTTCATTAGTATTCTTTTTATGAAACGATGCTTTCTCTGGACTCCTAACAACTAATTACTTTATTCTAATATGTTTGCAACATTTTCAGATGACAGGGGTAAATTGACTTGGCAAGTAAGGTATAATATTGCTGTTGGCACTGCAGCAGGTCTTGCATATCTTCACGAGGGCTGCCAGAGGCGTATTATCCACAGAGATATCAAGGCTGCTAATGTATTATTGACAGAAGATTTTGAGGCTCAGGTATTAATATATTCAAACCACTCATCATGACATGAAACTGACTTCATTTCTATGATTTCGGAATATCTCCTTCTGTAATACTTAGTTCTATAAGCAAACTGTAGAGGTTCTGTTTTGTCCGCATTGAATTGCACTATTTGTTGCTCATCTTTTGGTTTTGTGTAGATAACTGATTTTGGACTTGCAAAATGGCTCCCTGATAAGTGGACTCACCTCAATGTATCGCAGGTTGAAGGCACCTTTGGGTGGGTTTGTGGGAACCTAAGCTTTACCTATTGTAAATATGCGAAAAAAGATCCTTTTGTAGTAACTTTCATCTTGCATGTTCATGGCAGATACCTCCCTCCTGAGTTTTTTATGCATGGCATTGTGGATGAAAAAACTGATGTGTATGCTTTTGGTGTGTTACTGTTGGAGATCGTTTCTGGACGTCCAGCTTTGGATGAAGCTCGTAATAGTGTTGTGATGTGGGTATGTAATCATCTCAACCCCTTCCCTAGTTAAATGCAAATGCAAAACTATATAATTGCCTATTGCTTCAACTGAAACCAATCAACTTTTCAGGCAAAACCATTGCTTCTCAACAAGAAAAATAGTGAGATAGTTGATCCATCACTCGGAGATGCATACGATTTAGAACAGCTTAATCAGATTCTTATGGTTGCCTCATTGTGCATACAGCAATTTTCAACAGATAGGCCTTCAATGAACCAGGCAAGAAACTTGAATTTTAGTCGAAAAATTAGCAAATATTGATCATATCATAGTAACATAAATATTGATAATATGGACTTCTGCTACAAATTTTTCCATGTTCATTTTAGTAGCTAATGCGCAATGGAACAATCAGAATGTTCAAAACTTGTTATAATAATCATTCAAAATGAAAATCTAATGACAAACGATTACAATCACAGAACAATACATAAAGCTTGTTTTTTGTTGTAATGCAGGTTGAACAAATGTTAGTGGCTGTTGATGGCATTCTACAGAGCAAGAAAAAGTTTCAAAGGTGGCCTCCCCTCAAGCGAAGATGCGCTGTAGAGTTGGATGCACTACTTGAGTCACCCTAACAAAACCTTACACAGATAAATCCAAAAACCAGTAAGATCAGGTAGAACTAGAGATATTTTCCTTGTTAGCAGCAGTGAGGATTGATCTTCAATGCGATTGATCATACTGTAGTTAATGTATGCAACCACACACGGAGCTTGTTCTATACCAGTTAAGACGGAATTTGAGAAACACAGAATACATTAATCCAACCGGGGCAAGTAATCAAGATAACAAGTGTAATGCTTCAAGAGTACTTTCAAGTTTTGACAGGCGAACGTATGTAGCAGCTTTCTTCAGTGAATATATTCAGCTACTATATGTTTGAGGAAGAAAAGAGATGCCAACATTTCTAGGGTGATTCGTCTCCGGTTAACGTCATTATTGTTTAGATACATCTACAAACTTCTGAACTAGGTAGATACTGAAACTGAAACTGACAATGCATAGAACTGTGAACTGTAGATATATATATATAATGTTAGGTGAATTTGTGATATACTAGATTGCATGTATGTAAACCAGCAAATAAATATGCATAGTACATTCTTTCTTTGAGAAAGTGTATAATGAGCTGTTTATTTTGCACTATTGAAAGAATTTCAGATACACATCTTCCAATTTTTATATTACATCCTTGTTTTAATTTAGCACTTGGATCTTGGTCCAGATGAAATGGATGACCCAAGATTTATAGGCATCATTTGCATCCATCATATATAGACTGATTAAGCCGAGCTAGACATGGTTGATTTTGATGTTATTATAGCTATGAACAGACTAGCTCATGCAATGTCAATGTTGATTATCGTACTAAAGTTGTCAGATTTCATTTTTCGAGTGAGCCAGTCCTGGAATGGAAGGGCAGTATGTAATGTTAAGTTATAAATGTTTTTAAAAGTTAGAAGTTGTGTTTAGATATAGTTTCACCAGCTAACCCATCCGACTGTGTAACCACCTACTCTATCCTTAAATATGAGAATTCTTGCCACCCATTAGATTGAACTTAACAACATTGTAGAATGATTTTGAAATCATTATATAACTTCATGGCCTTTAGACTAAAATCTTGTCTCCAATTTTTATCCTGTATATTTAGAGCGCGTGAACTATAAATGATAAGAGGAGTTTAAAAATCTTCTTTTGATTGAGTCTAATGGTTCAATGGATAAATACTTAAGTAGAAGGGTCCATAATACAAATGCGTACAAGTACGAAGGTCCATTAGACAATTTCGCTCTATAAACGTAACATTCTCTAAGTTGGGAAAAAATAACATAGTTTATATCAAAAACACGATTCCGATCTAGAGGAACAATATTATAATTAATTTAATTTTTTATTTTCCACTCGATGTTTAGTATCTGTATTTTAGTTTGACTAAATTTAAATGGGATATTTTTACATGTAGCCACTTAAAAATAATTAATTACTCTCTATAGATATAGTTTGTTAATTACAATGTATAGCTACATGTTATATGGAGGAGGCGAGCAAGACTTGGAGAGAGGGAAGAGAGGAGAGAGGGAGGGGGAAAAGAGTGGGAGAAAGGTGAATTCTATATGTATATTGGTTAGATAATTGTATATTATACATATATATTTTGTATATATGTCAAGAGAGATTGGAAGAGGGAGGAGAGCGGCGAGTTAGAGAGGGCAGAGAGCGGAGAGAGGTGAATTATATATGTATTTAATTGTTTATTATACATATACATTTGTATATAGGGCAAGCAAGATTGGGAGAGAGAGGCGAGAGGCGAGAGAGATTGGAAGAGGGAGGAGAGAGACGATCGAGAGAGGGCAGAGAGTGGGAGAGAAGTGAATTGTATATGTATATAGATTATATAGTTGTGTATCATAAATATGTATTTGTATATTCCGGCGAATTATTCATATACAAACATGAATAATCATATAAATTCGAAGTCAGCTCACGTAATTAATGTATAATATTAATCGCGAGTAATAATTATAATAAATTATAGCTATAATTAGTAATTAAATAATATAAATTTATTTTATTGCGTAATTTTCCCAATTTTAATTTACATCAAGAAATCCAACTTTGAAAAAGCTTCCTAAGGAAGTTGGTACAATTTATTTTCAAAGAAGGGATGAAAAGAGAAATAAAATAATAGCGACGATCTGTTTAATTTGCTGAATATTCAACTGACAGTTCACGCGAATTGGTTTCAACATTTTCCCGAGAAAATTTCAATTATGAATATCTTCTCGCAGATCTTCACTTTCTTCTTCTTCTTGATCGTTGTGTTCGTTACAAAATCATCATGCTCAGCAATCATCAATCCCTCTAAAGTCAAGCAAATTTCATGGAAACCTAGGTATTTCACTCTTTTCCCACTTCAAAAACCTCAGAAAATTGCAATGTTATCGGATAGGAATTCAACATTTTGAGTTTTTTCCCCTGTAATTTTATGTCTATTTTCCGATTTTGGAGCTAAGAAAAAGTTCAGTATTGCAGGACGAAAAGGTCAATTTTATTTTATTTTCTCAGTGATGTTGTAATGGTCCACCGATTGACGATCTTTTGCTTTTGAAGCTAAGAAAATGCAATATTGGTGCAAAAAATGGATAAAGAACAAGGTTTAAGATTTTCCTGCAACATTGTAGTATTTCACTGATTTAGCTTTATGTTTTTTCATGGAAATGTATGTATGTCACTATCTTCTGGTTTCAAAGCTAAGGGAAGTGCAATATTTTGTCCTTTTGCCTGTAATATTGTATTATCTCGCCCATTTAGCTATATGTTTTTCACGGTAACAGATATTTCACTATTTTTTTGGTTTCAAGGCTAGAAAGTGCAACATTTTAGTTGAAAAAATATTCAATTTTGAATTTATTTTCCAATTTTCCTTGATTTAGCTATACATATTTCATGAAAAGCTAGGTATTCCTTCATTTTCCGCTTTCTAAGTTTTCAAAGTTGCAATATTTTTGGGCAAAAAGCCAAGTTTTTGAAGAGTTTCGTAATGCTGTAGTGTTTTACAGAGTTTGCTATTTGTGACTGTTTGCAGAGCTTTTGTGTATGAAGGTTTTCTTACGGACGAAGAATGTAATCATTTGATATCTCTTGTGAGTGTTTATTTAGATTTATACTTTTGGAGAATGTTATTTTATGTTTGGTTGGATAAAGTTGTTAGATCTGTTTGTGTTGGAGCTTATTTGTCAATTGTGGTGTAGGCGAAAAAAGAGTTGAAGAGATCAGCTGTTGCAGATAATGAATCTGGGGAAAGTAAGCTTAGTGAGGTCAGGACTAGCTCCGGAATGTTCATTAGCAAAGCAAAGGTTTGTTTTTTAACTCTTCTCATTGTCGTATTGCTAAATCGTATTTACTTCATAAATACTACAGTGTTATTGTTTATCTAAGTTGCAAAAATGAGTTAGCAACTAAGCATAAATATTTAAAATCTGAATGTGACGTTTATTTCTAGTTTTATGAATTTCTATCATTTAAATGTGGTAGAGGATCATTCCTGGGTCAGAAGATCCTTTTGTTGATGGATCCATAACTCCACCGGGTGCACAAGTATGGTGGTTCTTTTAAGAAGTTTATACCAAAAAAAGACATGCTTTATAATGAAGAGCATTGGGCTCTTCCAGGAGCATTGGAATGAAAGAAAGGCAAGTTGCTCCCTAGGGGCATCTGTTTGCATTCTTCTGTTTACCTTTGAGATGCAAAGAATAAATTATTAATAGCAGCAACTCTGCCTCAGTTCCAAACAAGTTGGGTTGAGCTATATGGGGTTATGTTTCCCAATTGAATTCATCTAAGGCCAACATTACAGAAAATAAGAATACAAATGAAAAGTACTAGAAGTTCTCTATATTTCCTGCTGGTTATATGTTCTTCTTCTGTTTAACTTTGAGATCCGAAGAATAAATTGTTAATAGCAGCAACTCTGTTTCAGTTCCAAACAAGTTGGGTTCAGCTATATGAGGTTATGTTCCCCAATTGAATTCATCTAAGGCCAACATTACAGTAAATAAGAATACAAAGGAAAAGTACTAGAAGTTCTCTGTATTTCCTGCTGGTTATATGATTAAAAAGATCAGTTAATGGCTTGTTTCTTATGTGAAATTCTTGCAATAACTTATCAGGACCCAAATGTTATGTTGATTCTGGTGTATGGTAATATTAGAACTTAAACATTAGCCCTTTTGTATATAGACCCCATTTTCTATAGTTCAAACATTCTTACTATGCCTCCACATTTCCTGTGCTGAGTTTTCATGCATTTGGTTTTATTTTTTAAGTGGTGATATTGTTTGTGAGATTGCTGATTAGGAGGATGTCACTGATGTGATGTTCTCCAAAATGAGAAGATATTTAAGTGTTGAAACAGTATGAAGCATGGAAAAGGTTTGAAATTCTTGTTATGTGGTAAATGATTTTTGTTAATTTTTTCTACTTCCACCATGCTTTTTTTCAGTTTTTGAGTGTGTTTCTAAGCTGGAGGACCTGTAGGCTGAAACTATCAGCAGCTAGGCCAATACTAACTGGTTGGTGGAATGTTTCTTAGTGCACTTAGTTGGAAAGATCTACAGTTCTATTACATGTATATGTCATAGTTCGTTTAGAATCCTTTCCTAACCTAGTAGGATACTTTGACATAGTAAGAATAAGTTGAACCTATCTCTACAATCATAAATAATTGATTGTAACTGTTGAAATCTTGCCTGTATGTTTGTCCGAATAAAAGCACTAGTCTAAGTCAAACTTATCAATTTATGAGAACCAATTGGGGATTTGACATCCATTTTTGATTCTTCCTAGAAAGTATGAGATATGCATCAAATTAAGGGTCCATTTCTGTCAAAATAATAAAGCAAAAATTTCTACTTTTTCCTTAATACTGTTTGCTGTTTTGAGTGGGAGAATACATTTGATGCTAATGATACCTGCTTTAAATAATTTAGCATGCTTAGGGGAGAAGAAAGACACAGAGACATTAATAGTCGACTAGCACACAGAAAAACAAATTCTCTGAGAAACAAGATTGTTGAGACCTGTTCGGTTTGGAATTACTACTTGATTCAATGACCTTTTTTTCCAATTAAATTGTTTTTGTGAATGAGAATAAGACAATAAGTAACTAAAACCCACATATAGCTCCTATAGAAATGATTAATGTAACAACGATTATTTGGTGATCATCTAATAAAATAGTAACTGTTATTATTTCCAATATTCAGTGGTTTCAGATGAGTTGTAGAGATCCAGAATATGTAGGAAATTTATTTTTTAAACTTTTAATGGGTCACTGCTTCCTTAAGCAATTAGCACGAATAGTGATGGAAACATATGGCGCTGATCTAAGTTGCGCTGACTCTTCACTTTCAATGTCACACTTGTGTCTGATTCTCCAAAAATACACTACTTCTGGAGAATCCTACACACCCACAGATATTTTTGAAGAGTCTGAGTAACATAGGCACTGATCTTTTTTTTGAAAAACCATTTGCTGTCTACTCGATACACAATTTTACAATCCTGTATCTTTGATTGTGTCAGCTCTTTATTTTTTTATTTTTTTTTGCTGCAGGATCCTATTGTCACAGGGATAGAGGAGAAGATAGCGACTTGGACTTTTCTACCTAAAGGTCTGACTTATTCCGAAGGATATCCCAATCTAGGATAACCAAACCATCCATAATTAGTGCAAATTTGAAGACTCTTCTTAATTCCCACGTAAAGTATGTCTGGCACAAATAAAATATACTTGATTGCTATTCTTTACTGACTTCAAGAAAATATTTTGCGGTGATTGATTCAACATCAGTAATTGATCAATCCATATATACTCCGTCATAAATCCTTAAATAGATCGGAGCGTTGGAATTTTGTTAAGTTTTATAAACGTTTTGGATAATCTTTAGAAGAAAAATTTGCATGGTGTGATGCTAAAAGAATAATCAGGTAGAAGAAACAAAGAAAGTATGAAATCATAATTTTCCAAGCTATCCCTTCTGTTTCACTGTTCATTTAGTCATATAATTTAATATTCTGTTTTATCTGTCTCTCTCACACCTATTGGTCATTGCAAGATTTTATATGCTTCTTATCCGTGTGCTCTATTGAGAGATGGTATTAATTTTATTAACTTATGTACTGTCTAATACTTGTACAATACTGCTAAACTATTCATCTTTTGTTAAGTTCTGAACTTTCAGTCCTACCATATTAGAGTGAGTGCAAAGATATATATGATATAAGGTGATTCTCTGGTTGAAAAAGGAGATAAACTAAAGATTGAACAATGCACGGTGTCAGTGAGAAGTAACATGTTAGAAGGAAAGTGCTGTTTGAAGGACTTAGTATCTTTGGCTGTGGTTTTATGAAATCAAATTTATTCCAAAATCTGTTGTTGTAGACTTAGATGCTTTCACTCTCTTTATGGTCCATACTATGTCTAGGGGTTTCAGTTTGATGCTTATTTCTTTTTTCTCTCCCCCAGAGAATGGAGAAGACATACAAGTTCTAAGATATGAGGAAGGACAGAGATATGAGCCACACTATGATTACTTCACCGACAAGGTTAATATTGTTCGTGGTGGACACCGTTTAGCCACTGTACTCATGTATCTCAGTGATGTAGAGAAAGGTGGTGAAACTGTTTTCCCCGAAGCAGAGGTTAGTTTGTGTTTCTACCTTTTTTTATTCCTTTGCACTGATACAATACACCATATTTTTGCTTATTAGGTGCCATGTATGAGTTTGTTTTATGCTACTTTGTCTCCTTGAATATCATCATTTGAGATAGGCTTTCAAACCAAAGATTAGTCTAGAAATTCATGATGATGACATTTTAGAAAAAAAATGAAAAGATATTTTTCAGCATATCTGGTTCTACCAGGGGGAGCAGTGGCGGACCCAGGATTTCCGTTTAGGGGCTTTGAAAAATGAAAGTAAAAACGTGTAAATAAGACTTTAGAAATGGGAACCTTGAATTTTTTTGGGTTTAAACCACACTTTTAACACGTTTTTAGAGTAAAAAAAAAAACTAAAAAATGAAAACCTGAAACTGAAAAAGTAAAAAATAAACTAAAAAAAAACTGAAACTGAAAAAGTAAAACGCTTTCACTAGGATTTGAACCAGTGACGTACAACTTAATTCAAGGAGACTTGCC
The DNA here is from genome assembly GCF_036512215.1 of Solanum lycopersicum. Taxonomy (NCBI): domain Eukaryota; kingdom Viridiplantae; phylum Streptophyta; class Magnoliopsida; order Solanales; family Solanaceae; genus Solanum; species Solanum lycopersicum. Next base: position 75,901,337 of record NC_090800.1, read on the forward strand.
ACTGCGCCATTAGCTTCTCTTTGTTATTGAAGAAAATTTACTGTGTATGTACGGAGTAATTTTTTGCCGGTGAACCCCCTGGAGACCACTTGGGTCTGCCTCTGAGGGGGAGTGGAAGGTCAAAGGATAAGAAGCTCCTTGGTTTGTTTCCCTTCAGTTAGGTGTTCATCACTTGCTTCTTATTGTTTGGGAGGATTTGAGGGGAAGCAAAAGATAAGTATTTCCTCCTTGTGAACCAGTTCCAGAGTGACTGGAAAAACTAAAAGACCTTTCTACTTCTGCGTCCCATCCTCTTCTACTTCCTTATCAATAAAGAAAATAATTTTTAGCTACCTCTTTTGCTTTTCTCCACCCTTCCTTTTCACCTAAATCGTAATCAAAGATAAATGTCGTGCTTTACTTTATCATTGTCAAGAAATGGCTTGAGCCTGACTTAACTCTAAAGCTAGCTCATGATGTGAGGATTGTCCAAGACATACTAAGAAGAAATTTATCCCATCTTACATTAATGTGGGACGCTAACACTCCTGCAACCCAAGTTCATTTCTTAACATGGTAGCAAAGCAGTAAATATCTTGGGTTCAAGTCTCACCGCCACCTTATATAAAAACAATTTTCATGTTTTTGACACCCTAAAATAAGTCAGGTCAGTTCATGTGGGGGGACTGTTGAAGACATAATTTAAGTAAATAAAATGTGCTCTTTATGACAACTTAAACTTTTAGATGAGATGGTCACACACTTCAATATAGTATGAGATCAAGCGGTAGAAGTTGTGAGTTTGAGTCTTACTGCCCACCCATTAACAAAAATATTTCCATGTGCTTGGCCTATGAAAAAAAGAGAGGCAAGACTGTATGTGAGGGGGCGTGTTGAAACTTAATTAAGAAAATAAAAGTGTACTCCTCGAACAGTTTAAGCTTTTAGGTTAAAGGATCACACATTTCAACATGGTATTGCATTTGGCAGAGGTCGTGAGTTTGAGTATCACAACCATCCATCTATAAAAAGAATTCCCACGTGTTCGGCCTATGAAAAGAGAATCATGCCTATACGTTAGGGGGTGTGTTGATACTTGATTAAGAAAAATAAAAATGTACTCCCCCTAACAACTTAAGCATTTTGATGAGATGGTCACACACTTCAACAATCATAAAAAAATTAAAGGCTTAAGTTATAGACGGCCCCTTAAAGTTGTCCACATATTTCACTTAAACACTTTAACTAGAACTTATACCTATTGAACACTTGGACTGTTCTGAATTTGAACCATTTAAACACGTTGTGTACATGTGGCAAAAAAGTGAGATTCACGCCTTAATAAGCGCGTGAATCATTTAATCAGAAATTTTCAAACTTTTTTTCTCATTATTTTTTTTAAAAAAATAACAATCTTTTCAAATCCTCCTTTTCATAATTGCATCACCCCTGCTCCTATTTCTTCATAACAATCCAACATTAACATAAGAATTCCAAGGCAATAATAAATCCAAACATCACTAATTCCTTACATTTCAAGCCTTAATATGTTTGTTTTATCATATTTCTTCTTGTCATTGTTTTAATTTTTCAGATTTAAAATTATATCTTGACATCTTTTTGGCCGGAAAAAATGGATACCACCATCCATATTTTTTTGCTGGGAAAAACGAAGGCTATCATCCACATCTCCTTACTAGAAAAAATGGAGACGCATACAAAACCCCTTCTTCTTCCACAACAAAGTAGAAACAAAATTCGAAAACAAAATTAATTATAATGTATTTTTTGTAAAAAAATAACAATATCAATTCCAAATAGGAACAAAAAGACGGGATAAAGAGAAACAAAAATAAAAAATTCTTAGTTAGTATATGTTAAAATCTCCACTTTTTTTTTTGATGAACAACAACAATGGTGGAAAGGGTTATCTTTAAGGGAAAGAGAAGAAGGGGAGGTTTGGGGTGGGTGGGGTGAGGTGGATTTTTCTTTTCTTTTTTTTCTGGTTGAAACTCTTTTTTTTTTAGATTTAGATTTTTTGGTATTTTAATTTCATTTATTTAAGATAATTAAACTAAAATGCCACATGTCGTAATTTAATTTGTTATTTTGCCACATCAACTGCGTGTGTGTTGCACGCACTTTATTTTTTAATTAGGTGTCAGAAAAATGTTTGATAGGTATTTATTTTGTAAGGTTGAAGTGTCTAATAGGAAAATGGACATGTTGAGGTGTTTAAGTGAAATATGTGGACAACTTTAAGTGGCCGTAGATGACTTAAGCCAAAATTAAATATACCATCATGGTAATAGGTACCTTTGCATTCTACTAGCATTTAGCAGCAGTAGGAGTAGAAATAGGGCAGAAGTGTTGTGCGCATGTTGATGTGGTGGCATATAGTTGTCTTAATTAGGGTATCTTTAGAATAGTAAAGCTGCATTTTTGCTTCTGTTACGTATTACACTCAGGAAGACATGCTATCAAGTGGGCAACTTCATGAACTGTGGGGTGATTAATGTCACTTTTATCTTTCATTTTATTCATCTCTTTTCTCTTTGCTCTTTATTGGATTAGATCTTCCTCGTGACATGACTTTTGATTCATATTAGCAAGGGTAACTTTGCTTTGCTATCTGCTTCTTCGTCTCAGTTCCAGATTCAATTTCCTAAATCATTGTTTTCCGTTCATTTTGTAAATAGAAAAATGTCATTGTTTATCAGTTATATGTTTCTCTATAAAAACTGATTATCCTTACAGGTATCAACTCGGCGTAGGTCAATGGCAGCTGACGACAGTTTGTCCGAGTGTGCAAAGAGGGGTATTGCTGGTGAGCCTACAATACAAACTGCTCAATAATGTTGCATTGTTCCCAGTTGCTACAAAACCTAATCTGCATTTGCTTCTGTTTCTGTTTTAGTTAAACCACGAAAAGGAGATGCACTTCTTTTTTTCAGTCTCCATCCAAATGCTGTACCTGATCCTATGAGCCTCCACGGTGGATGCCCTGTTATGGAGGGTGAGAAGTGGTCAGCAACCAAGTGGATTCATGTGGATTCATTTGACAAAACAGTGGATTCTGAAGGAGGACATTGTGCTGATCATAACGAGAATTGTGAGAGATGGGCTGCACTTGGGGAATGCACCAAGAACCCAGAATATATGGTTGGAAGTACAGACCTCCCAGGAAGCTGTAGAAAGAGCTGCAAATCTTGTTAACTTGTTTCTTCCACTTGAATCAGTTCAAAAACACACTAGTTCTTTCTCTTTTTCGTTTGTTTGTCTCGTGTTTTTTCAGATGATATCATCTGTCGGGTCGTGTTCTTGCTATTTTACTCAATTTTGCAAGTAATCTTGTACTATTTTCTTTCTTCTTTGTGGGTGTATATGTAAAACATTACGAGACTCTAATTAGGTTTTGCAGTTACCATCTAATACAAATTTAAAGAGTGTTTATTTAGGGAATGATATGTAAATTATGGTGCATCCATTAGCTCAGAAAGTTTAGACTTGACACAAGAATGTTAGCAGATTCTCGTTGGCAAAGTAAAATTGGGGATAGCTTTTCATTTACACGCTTTGTATTTGATTCATCCAACAATTAATTAATCATCTTTTTAATGCTTGGTGTTAAGTGTGAACAATTTATTAGATTTAAGTAATCAAATCGTGTAAATATTTTAATACGTGGATAAATAATACATAAGCTTAGCATGCTTGTGAGAAGTCATGATATGAGCAAGCGTAATACCATATGTATAGGCGAGCAAGAACAAGATAGAATAGGGTGAGATTTGTCTATGTATAAAAGATATAGAGCAAATTAGACCTAATTTTGACTCATATATCACCAAATCTATGTATCCAAATGGTGATGCTCCGCATCAATTATATATTAAATCTTTGTTTTACTTTTGTCTGGAGTCTCCATATATATATATTTATATCACAATTTATATATAAATGTACTTATTAAGCAGATATTATATTACCAAAATGTTGGCTGGAGCAGAATGAGATTCCCATCACATCACATATATATGGAAAACAACAACTTTATCAAGTCACAAAAGAAGAGAAAATCTCACCAACCTAGTGCATCTCACTTTTTTCTTAATCAGATGTCTCAAATTTAAATTTTAAATATGAAAAATTTCGTATTTTCTTTTGAATAGAGAGCTCTACACAATATAAATTTTAACTAGTTAAACTTTAATATGAATATCAAATATCAAGCGGAAAAAAAGAAAAAGAAATACTACCTCATGTCATTCATGATAAAATTGTAACAATAATTATAATTATCTGTTTAAAGTGAAACATTTTAAGACAAAAAAAATCTTGGACCGGTAGGTTGTCACGTTGTAATAAAGAATATAGTATTATTTAATAAATATAGAATATTAGTAGAGAAGATCAAACAGATCTTTAATTAGGCCACCAGCCTCCTTAAAAACGACTTCTTGGAATTATATTATATTAAATTTAGTCGCTCTTTGCGCACAGTTATAAAAATTAGAAAAAAATTACTAAATACATGATTGGGATAGAAAATTTTAAATAGTTTATATATATTTTTATTTATTTATTTATTTTTTAAAAAATAGATAAATTTCTCTAATATGCTTTGTCAATATTTAAGTGGAATTTTGAAAATAGTTTTGATAGATTGTCATTATAGTTATCACTTTGAAAAAAATTTATATTCAAGTAGTTAAATATACCAAATTCCTCAAAAGTCGACATTATATTAAATCGAATAACATTTCCAACTCTTATTTGTTTCACTTTTGTGAAAAAAAAAAGAGAATAATTTTAATCATTTCAACACCCATTACTTTATATAAATGGAGAGCAAGTTCTCATTTAAAAGAAATATATATTTTTTTAAACGTCTTTCAGTTAAATAAAAATGACAACGAACTAATAATAAGTTGTTGGAACAACTTCTTTATCTGTCCAAATATTTCTTCCAACAACTATAAAAGTTGTTTCGAGATTGCATTCATTAGTTATTTTAAACAACTAAGAATAGTTGTCAAACAACTTAAGTAGTTGTTAGGGCAACTTTATTTTTGTTGGTCAACTTTTTCTTAAAATAACACTTGTAGATCTCAGTTGTTGATACAAACAAATCAAATTTTGGACATGTTTTGATATTAATTAATCACTTTTAGCTAATTTTTAAAATTTGAAGGACTCGAATGTAGCAGACAATCTCATTTATCCCACATGCCTCTTTTGTTGATTTCTATTAGCTCTCCGTGTTTTGTTTTAAATTGGATGTTTTCACAAATCTTTAAAATTTAAGAAAGTTTAAGAGTCAATACTAAAAAGAACTGTATCTAGCAACGACGTTCGTCGTTAGCCTGTCACTATTTTGCTTGTTATTAACAAAAATTAGTTGTTAATTGAATTTAGTAACAAAAATTGTTATTTACCTATAAAAAATTTATGTCGCTAGATTTAGTTTTTTTAGTAGCTAGTGACATTTGAGATTTACCAAACCAATGTTCACTTCATTGTGACTTCAAAACAAGCCCAATATCACATCTGTATTACCTTTTTTGTCCCTAATTACTTGTTTATTATTTTTTTGTTAAACCTAATTACTTATCTGCTTTGACAAATTAAAAAAAAAACAAAATATTTTTTACATATTATACCCTCACTTTCTTACTTTAAAAAAGGTAAAACTTCTTGAAAATTTTAAGTTTTTAATCATCTACTAATTAATAGGGGTAAAATGATAACTCACTGTATCAATAATTATTTTCTTAATAAGTGTGTCAATTCAAAAGTAGACAGTAACTAGAGACAGAGGGAGTGTTATCATAATGGAACCACAATCTAGCTCCATCTCATACTCTCTTCATTCCGATTTATATGTCACCATTTTAAATTCACGTTTTTAAGAAATTAGATAAATTTATTATTGTATTTTTATTTAGTGTTCTCCTGAAGTCAAAATTTTAATATATGAAAATATATTAGTTTATTTTGTTTGATTAAATTAATCAGTGGACATGAACTAATCATTCAGTTTTCCTAGGTTGATCAAATTCAATAGTATTACTTATGTATTGGTTTTGTGAAATGACAAATATTAAGAACCATTTATATTTAATAACGACAAATATAAATAAAAACAGATGGTATTCTACTTGAATTCGAAACACATGATAAATGACTAGAAACGAGCTTAATGAGTACCAAAACTCACATAAATAACATCACAATTCACATGTATTGTATTTTCACATAACATCACTCAATAAGCCATTGATTTTGGAAGGAGAAACACTCACATTTATTCAAATTCTTTCTCAAAGAGAGATGGAGGAATACAATTCATCTTTACTTACTCTACTTGATTTCATAATCAATGATTCTCTTTAAAGATAAGTACACTTCTACTAACTTCACTTACATTATGACTATAGTACTTGCTACTAAGGTATTTATAAGACTATTCTATAAAAGGCCTAGTTTAGTACATATGTCTTTTAGGTATTTGTAAGAATATCTAGAAAAGTCCTAGTTTAGTACATATATCTTTTAGGTGTTTATAAGATTATATATCTAGAAAATGTCTAATGTTTTATGTCTTAAATTTAAATTACATTGTTAAAATATTATTCTTTAGCAGAAAATATCCTTCAAATATTTAAACGTAACAATTTTCATCATTCTACTTGAATTTATCAGAAAACTAACAGATTTCATAAAAATTAAGTCATTCCTTCGTAATTACTATTCTTAGATACGTCAAAAATATTATTGTGAACTTTTTTGATAATTGAGTTTAGCATTGTCAAAAATCTTTTATTAGTTGAAATATCTTTCTTCTCAATTGAATATGTTAGAAGCAACGTTTGTTCGTGACTTTCAGTTCTAATAATGTAGAATGAAACTCAAATATGAGATATAATAAATATTTTGATCACTTCAATATCAAATTGATTCAAAAACTTATTGATCTAAATACAACTTGGCTTTAAAAATAGTAAAGATTATTAAGCTCCAGCTTTTTTTCATTATTAAATGAGAAAAAAGTGCAGACCACGTATCGTCACACCTTCCAAATATTTTTTGTTTTAGTAAGCAATGACGTCTAATATTTCTAATATTTTTTTCAGGAACTTCTTAGAACAAGTAATTAAAATTCTTTTTCCATTAGTAAATGAGAAAAAGAGTAGTTCATGTATCCTCACACCTTTTCAAATATTTTTTGTTTCAGTAAGCAACGGTTTTTAATATTTTTTTCAGAAACTTCTAAGAGCAGGTAATTAAATTATGCAGGAAAACTTTTGTTGATAGTCAGATCAACTGCTCATGTTTTTGTAGGATCCTTCAGTTTTTTGACGACAACTAACAAAAGAATGAAAATTGTTCACTTTTAAAAATACTTAAAGGATCTTTTCTGCTAAAAATAATACTTTAAAGATGTAGATTAATTTTGAGATATATATAGTTTAAGGATGTTTTGATTTCACACCCAATATCTGATACCCGCATCAGAATCTGACTAGTCTAGGTAGGGCTTTATTGGGGGGAGGGGAGCGCTCCCTACCAAAATTGTTTATCAAGAATTCAAATTCAAAACTTCTAATCAAGATAGAAACAATCTCATTCACTGCACCATATTCTAATTTAATACATATATTATCATTAATCATCTATTCATTTTTTCTATTCTCAAATACATGTTATTCCGCCATACTTATTCCTTACATCAATATCACATGAACTAACTAAATTCATGTGTCACAAAAATAATTTTTTTTTCCTTTTCCAAAATAAAGTTCACATTTCCACATGGTGCAAAATTTTGGCATATAAAAGTATCCAACATTAAAAAACGTGCTTGTATAGAAAAATACAATCAACGAACTGAAGTTTTTACCCTGAAAAATTGAAGCAGCATAGCTTATAGTAAAAATTTTCTTTAATTTTTTTTCCAGTTGTTATAAAGAAAAAATAGAGTCTCAAAGTCCAATTTTCGTTCATAGGAAGAAGATGAATTACTCCTCCGTCCACTTTTAAACTTATATTATATTTTTGAAATTTGATTTGATTAATTTTTAAAATGAAATTAGATTAATTCGATATCTTAAAATAACAAATTTAAATATTCAAAAATTATACGAAAAATATAATAAATTACAATTTTTTTTTGCATATCAATACAATAAGAAATATATCGTAAAATATTAAATAAAATTTTTATCATTTAATTTTTAAAAAAATGACAATACAGTAAAATCTCTATAAATTAATATAGGTGGGACCCTGAAATTTTATTTTTTTATAGAGATATTGTTTAATCGGTAAATTAATATTTATTAATTTAAATAATAGTTTGAGATTCGATGAGTTAATTTTTATTATCTCAAAATCTATATATATCTTACTAATTTATGTATCATATTTATCGATTTTTTCACATAAAAAAAAAGTATCATACATAAAGTACAACGAATGCATCAAAATTATTGTGTCTTATTAATTTCAACGTTGTGATGTTGTGATAATAAGAACTTTCAAGATGTATTATCAAACATAATTTATCGTAGGATATTAGAACGTTATGGAGTGGGACAAAATGTTTTGGATGCTATCAATTATGCAATTCCTTTTTGAACAACAAATGTTCAGCAAGAGACAATAGCAAATTATTTTCGATATTGTAAAAGTCGTTCGGAAGATGAAATCTTTGAGAATCCAAATGAACCTACTTGTGAAAACGTCATTCGTGAACTTGAGGTCATGATTAATGATCTCGGTTACCATACTAAAATGAATTTCAATAACATGTTTGATTATCCGAGTGAAAGTGATACTTATTCAGATAGACCTGTACAAAAATCGAATCAAACCATTAACCTGAACCAATTTTTGGTTTATTGGGCTAACGGGTCGGGATATGGGTAATTGGTTCGGGGCTCGATTCAGAGGTCTAGAGTTCAAAAGAAATTGTGAATATCATCGAAAAAATAATGTTGATGATGAAGTTGAAGATGATATTGTACCTTTGGAACTATAAGCGTAAGGAAACACTTATCATATCTAGAATTCTTCATAATTTTATGGTACAATTCGAAAAGACAACTCCAGAGCTTTTGAATGTTATAAGAAAATTTAGAGATGAGCTTCAACTATACCTAAATTTTAAGAAAAATCATATCACAATATAATCATATTTCACTAAATTGTCTTAGATATATTTGTATTTTAGAGAATTATTAATTTATGATATTAATGGGACCATATATTTATATAGAGTTCTTCTGAAAATATATTATCTTATTATATTATCGAAATTGGTAATTTTTCCATTGGTCCAACTTGACCGATAAAAAATATTATTTTAAAAAGATTATTAATTTATCGAGAATTAATTTATAGAAGTTTTAACAAAAAAAGTATTTATTATTTCATCTTTGTCAAAATATTCCATTTTGATAGTGGACAGAGTTTCTTGTCGAATTGGAATTCATCACCCACAATAGAATATGAAATAATATTAGAATGTAGTTATCTTTTAAAAAAAGAAAAGATAATCACAAATATTATATATATGCATTTTACCAAAAGAAGAAAAATTCTAATTAATTCCATTCAGCCTTTGCAAACTATAAATATATTCTTTAGGAAAAGATATGCTGTACAGATTCATTGCATTTGATATTTCATAATGGAAACAGATAGCAAAAGATTAGATAACAAGATTCTCTAATTTTTTCTTATATTATTTGACTCTCAAATTTATCATCTCTATAGATCATAAAAAAAATATAATCGATTAGTAAAATTTCACTAAATAAAATTTGAAAATAATAAAGTGTATGTTATAAAATCAAGCTCATAAAGAGAAGAAGACAAGAGAGATAGATAGAAGAAGGGAAATTTTCTTCTTATTCAAGTGTATGTAAGTCTCATCTGTATCTATTACAATAGTGAATGAACAACCCTATTTATAGAGTGAGAAATCACTCCAAAGGTCACCATATTAAGTATCATAATAAATAGATATATTCTTATCCAAAAAGGTTCATGTAACCTAGTGAATATGAATGGTTGTTCATGTACCAACCTTATGGACTATCCACTTAATTCAATGTATTTATAACACTCCCCCTTGGATGTCCATAGATAATGTGCCTCGTTAAAACCTTACTAGGAAAAACCCTGTGGGAAAAAATTCTAGTGAAGGAAAAAGAGTACACATATCTTTTGATACGCACCATTTGTTGCCTCATTAAAAACCTTGCTAGGAAAATCCAGTGGGAAAAAACCTCGATCAAGGGAAAAAGAGTGCAACGCGTATTGTACTCCCCCTGATTAAAACATCACTTGATTTCTTGTGATGATGTCTCCAATCTTTGTACATTGTGGTTGGTATATTCTTTTTTTAAAAGAAAAACCACACATTTCTTGAATATGGTGTGTCATTTATCTCAACCAGACGCGCTTTTGACTTGCTTCATAAAGGACTTTTATTTCTGCATAGCAACATTTGCTTCATTGATCCCCAGGATATTATTGTGCCTCCACATGCAAACACATAGCGTGATTGAGATAGAACTTTATGCGGATCAGATAAATATTCTGCATCTGCGTAACCAATCAATTTTGTTTTGGATTCCTCGGAATAGAATAAGCCCATAACTATGGTCCTTTGAGGATATTCAATCATGTGTTCAACACCATTTCAATTTCCTTTATCGGGGAGAAACTGAATCTTGCCAGTAAATTTACTGCAAAACAAATATCTAGTCAAATATTGTTAGTAAGATGCACTAGTGCCCTGATTGCACCAAGATAGAGTTTCATCACCAAGAAACTCTTATCCTTCTTTTGAGATCAAACTGAATCATCATTTATGTCAAGTGATCTCATAATCATTGGGGTACTCAATGAATGCGATATATCCACACAAAATTGCATCAAAATTTTTCAGTGTATGTGCATTGTTGTCTGTTAGACAAATATTTTATTTGTCAAATTAACAATCTGTAGGTCAAGACAAAATTTTGTCTTACCAAGACCTTTTCATAAAAATACAAGGACAATTAGGGTCATTCTTTTGTATCCTTTTTCTTCCTTGACTATTTCAATCCATATAAGGATTCTTGAAGCTTTATTGGATAAGTTTCTTTCAAACCTTTATATGCTTCAGACACCTGGATTGTTTCAAGGATTTTCATATAACCTTCATTACAATTTTTCATTACATGCATTCAAGTTTTTCATATGTTGCCAGATCAAAACAAACCTCATTGCATCCACCAAAGGAGAAAACATCTCCAATAATGTCAGGATTTTTGCAATAAACCTTTATGCCCCAAGGCACAAACCGTATTTGATATCTTACGGTTATACTATTGCATAATAACTTATTTGTACCCCACTGACATTATACCTTAATTTATGGACTACCAGTCCAAAATGTCACTTTTCTAAGTGAAACAAAATATACTTGAATTGTGCATTTTACTTGGCCAACCATTTATCTGTTCACACTATATGACAGATTTGAATTCAAGATCCTCATCACAATTTATATCATTGAGCGCTACCTCATATCAAAGATACCGTCGACGGTTATTTGATATCGATTCCAACAAGACATAACTTATCGAGATCTCTTCATTTTTTATTATTTCAGGTACCTGAACCTTTTTCAAGATTTTATGAAGTTTTATGTCAATGTGCTCTTTTATAGCACTTGCCTCATTATCATGACCATATTGATCATTTGCTCCTTTCTTCTTTAAGGAATTTTATATTTGGAATCAATTGGTCTATTACGTTTTCGGCGTATCATAGACTCTGTCCTTCAAGGACTTCACATTGAAGCATTCGCAGCTGAATTATATCATAGGGTCAGTGCATTCCTCTGGCAACTGATTTGCAACATTATGCAACTGAATTATCCCTTGAACTTTAAGTTCACATATTTATTTAAATTGCCTTCACATTTTGAAGGACTATTTGAAGAACTTATAGTGTTCTTCCTTTTATCATTACCACAATGATGACTATTATAATTATGTCCCTCCACGCCCTTATTCATATCATTAATCATTTGTCATCTTTCAGACTAACATTCACTGCTACCACATTCATATGATTGAATGGAGCAAGTTAACAGGTGGATTTCAGAGTTATTACATGTTGCTACCACATTCTTTTCAAGGAATGAAGCAAATTCAATAGAACGAATTTCAAGACTTTTCATCAAAGCCTAGTCATCATTATATCATCATTATGGTGCATTGACTCAAACTCAATGTCTTATCCATATAAGGCGTTTTACGCCATAATTCTATGGGACTTGAACCCAATCACGGTGCATCAAATCTCAAATTGATGTCTTACCCTTTTGGTGCGATAGAACTTGAATCTATCGTCTTATCCTCAAATATTTTTATTATGATGCATCCGGACTTTTACCTGATGTCTTACCCTTAACCAACGGTATAATAAATCGAAGTACAACATGACTCATCCTTTGAGTCTTTCAAAACAATCAAAATAACATTCAAATTCATGCTATTAAAATTTTATACCTTCTTCTATTTAAGAAATTTTGTATAGCATGTCATATTCAACCAATAGTAGTATATGTCTTCGGTTCCTGATAATTGTTAGTGACTGAATATTATTTTAATTCTAAATCATAAAAATATTCTAGAAAATACATACCTAATTTTATGCATATAATACCTTGATTCTCATAACGAGATCAACCAAAACATGAGTTAAAGAAAAAGTAAAACTCAATTTTAATTGGCTAGAGACTCGTGCTGATAACGTGTTATAAAATTAAGCTCATAAAGAGAAGAAGACAAGAGATATAGATAGAAGAAGGGAAATATTCTTCTTATTCAAGTGTATATAAGTCTATACTTAATATGATGACCTTTGGAGTGATTTCTCACTCTATAAATAGGGTTGTTCATTCACTATTGTAATAGATACAGATGAGACTTACATACACTTGAATAAGAAGAAAATTTCCCTTCTTCTATCTATCTCTCTTGTCTTCTTCTCTTTATGAGCTTGATTTTATAACAGTGTACTATTATTTAGTTTTTCAAAATTATTTATGCTACATGGCCTCTTATTAAAGGTTACATTACATCACTAAAATAAAATCGGCTCAATATTTAATAAAAATTAAAATAAAAAGATGACACATTAAATAAGCACCTTTTAAGAAACGTATATATAAAGTTGTTTTTTCACAAGTTAGAAAAATTATTGTTTTCACAAAAGTAATTTTAAAAAAACGCTTTTAAGAAATATATATTTAAAAATAATTATAAAAAAATTTGACCAAATAGTTGTTTAGAATTATTTTTTTAAAATTTATTGGTCAACATAAATTGCTTCTCATTAAAATTATTTTTTAAAAAAGTAAATTAATTTTAAAAATTTAACCAAGCAAATTATTAATCAGATATAACATAATTGATTTTAGAATCGTTTAGATTGAGTTTTGCCCTTTTGACTTTTTTGATAAGCTTATAAAAATGGATATTCTACTTTGACTTATTTTATAACTTTTTAACCTAAAAGTGAGTTAAACACATTTTAATTTTTTCAAACACCTTAAAAAAATTTAAAATGTTTAACAGCAAAAAGCATCTAAAGATAAGCTAATTCAAAACACCCCATATTATTTTGACTAATTTTTATCATTTTAATTAACTTGAAGTCAAATTTGAAGAAATCTTATCCGTACTAGGTGTTTTTACACTAAGCTAATGCAATTTTTACTATTATGTGATTTAATTAAGTAAAAATAACTATAAATTTAAACACATAACATGAACGTATTGACTTGATATAAAAACCTAATGCGGATAAATTTTACCCATCAAATTTCTATAAACACTCTTTTAATTGCTTCAATTACAAAAATAAAATAATGACTTAATATATAAATTTCTTCAAAATCATGGCCCATTATCAATCACTCATACATATTGACTTATTCATAACAAAAGTAGTTAATTACCATCACCATTGTTGCAATAACCACTTTCATCAGAAAAAAATAATGCCTATTATCTTGGATCAATTGTGTTTACAAACAATCATTTTTTTAAATTTTTTTTATCAAACTATCAAAATAATAATTTAACTCAAAGACATTTAAAATAAGCTAATTCAAACAAATTAGAAATGATAATTATGCTTCATATATCAAATTTTAAGTATACGAATATGTTAATCAACCAATAAGCTATCAATTGATTTTATATCAAATTAGTGATTAATGGTTGATAATTGGATAATGTATTGTCTCAATAATTTCACGCATCCTTCATTGACTTTCATTCACAAATCGATTGATTTTTAATCAAACAAACTATTTTTCTTTTAGCTCTATTGAAATTGGTAATTAAGTGATTGTAAATCATATTAAGAAATATATGAAAGTCTAAATTTTGTAGATACATGCATATAACATTTATTTCACAAACCTACTTATAGTAAAAAAAAGTTAGTACGATAATTTATAATGAGCTAACGATTTATCCAATAAATAAATTAAACAGTCCATCCCTATATCTATAAAATTTTAATTTATTTATCAATTATTTATTCGATAATCTAATACAATAAATCAATTTTGCAATTGACTTATGCTCTCAAATCTCCTTTTACTTGTTCACTTTTGAATTGAAACACTTATCAAGAAAATAATTAATGATGTAGTGAGTTTACTATTTTATCCTTATTAATTATTTAATGAATGAAAAATTTCTACATTTTTAATTGAGGATATAACAGATACAAAGAAATTATTCTTTATTAAATTTATCAAGTGAATAAATAATTAAAAATAACTATAATAAAAAAATGAACAAATAATTAGGAACTGCGTTTGGGTCAATAGTTCCCCGAAATAGTAAAGTAAAAAATGACTCTTTCAAGGCATAAAAAAGGGAATAGTAATAATTGGTGGAGATATGAATGAAAACTATAGTGGTGGGGGACAAGTGGAAATGGTGGGGAATAAAATTGGTAATCCAAGCAACAAAGCTCAGCTAAAAAGGTAACAATTTTAGACATCCATTTCTGTACCTTTGACTGTTGCCCCCACAACCCCTTCTCTCCAATACAGGTTTTTTTTTTTAGATTCTTCTTCTCTGCAGCACTCTGTTTGTGGGGTGTTAATTTCCCCATTTATATCCACTTCAGATCTGTCCAAGAAACTCTAAAATCTTTTTAACAAGTTCTCTATTTCTTGCAGTTTAGAGTGAGGATATAATCAAGATTCAAGGAAATGGAAGTGGGTCAGTTGCAGAGGAGCTTTGTTGAATACATGGCCTCTTTGTTTCGTGAGGTTAGTGAAAAGGGAGAATTCTTTTTGTTGGGGTTTTACAAGTTTGCTTTTTTTTTTTTAATGATCTTTTGATTCTTGGGTGGTTGTGTTTTGCTGATTTTTGTTATATTGATTTGTTGTTTTGACTCAATGAATTGTTGGAGCCCCTTCTGCTTTTGAATTGTATTTTGCTGAAGTTTTTTGGGCCTGGGGTTCTTGGTGTTTTGTTTTTGTTGTTCTTGATCTTTCTGCTTTAGAGTTGATGTATTTTGCTGTTTTGGTTCAAAAGGGATTCTTGGATGGTCAGTTTAGTCAGCTTCAGCAACTGCAGGATGATAGTAACCCTGAATTTGTAGTTGAAGTTGTGTCTCTTTTCTTTGAAGATTCAGAAAGACTTCTCAATGATCTCACCATGGCTTTGTGAGTATTGACCCCCTTTTTGCTTTCTTGATCATCCATGGTAACATATTCTCTCTTTTCATTTTGTTTAGTTTGATTTTGTTGTGTATTTTCTCAGAGATCAGCCCAATGTGGACTTTAAGCAGGTTGATGCTCATGTTCATCAGCTCAAAGGTAGCAGTTCCAGGTACAGTAAGACCTTCGAGTTTTTGCAAATTTTATAATTTTTAAAGGTTGATTCTGCTGATATGATCTTTAGTTATTTACTCTTCTGAGGTGAAATTTTTTGTGTTATGACTGAGTGAACAGTGTTGGTGCTCAGAGAGTGAAGAATTGCTGTGTACTTTTCCGTAACTGCTGCGAAGAACAGAACACTGAAGCGTAAGTTCCATTGATTTCCGGTTCTTTTCCTATGCACAGTTTATATCGGTAGAAGTCTCTTGAGAAGTTGAAAGTTTAAGATCATGTAGTAAAATTGGTTAGTAACCTTGCTTAAAATATAATATTGAATTTCTCTAGTGGTTGTTGAGTAGGTATTTCTGATAAGATGAGCCAATCCAGTATGTACAGTCATATCGGTTATTCATACAATGGTGTCCTACTAATTAATTTTGACCAAGCTATGTTAATGTCTTGCTTTGCCTGGTGTATAATGTGTCCACCGAAATCGAGTATGCCTGTGTTTCCAGTTTAAGGCTATATCGAGTAGTGTATACCGGTGTGTCAATCGAATGTTATGACATGTTTAAGTTCACAAGTTTCAAAAGTCCTAAGCCACAAATGTTATGACATGTTTAAGACTACAAGTTCCAAAAAAATTCCTTTCCTTCTGAAACTTGGTGCACATAAATTGAAACGGAAGGAGTAGTCAATAAGATCAAATACTGTAGGTTTTCATAGTGTACCTTAAATCATGAGCTGTCTTGTGTCATTGAGGATGCAAGTTATTTACATGATTTGCTTCTTATCTTCTGGTTGATCGGATCTTTTAGGTGCTTGAGATGCTTGCAACAAATAAAACAGGAGTACTTGCTTGTGAAGAACAAACTCCAAACTTTATTCGAGGTAAGGATGATTCTTATATCCCATTACTGGTTGGCTTCTTCCATTAGCAAATAGGAAGCCCTCCTCTTGATTACAATACGGAAAATTTGCAGTTAAGCTACTAAAAATCTCATAGATACCTACGTAACTCACCTTCTTCTCGACAACAGTTGGAGCAGCAGATTGTAGCAGCTGGAGGAGCAATTCCCATGGTGCAATAACTCAATGCTTACGGGATTAGCCCTAGCTTACTGAATTCCGTTTGCAGAGAAGAGTTTTCTTTTAGTGATTTCCTTGTGGATTCACATTATCAACTTTAGCCATCAGATTCTCTAGGTGGTCTATGCTTGCTGTAAATTATTGATGAAACAGTGCTACGTTTTATCAACTGATACCTATCTCGCTGTTTTTAAATGAAGAAAAAAAGAAACCTTGCTATCTGTTCTATGACCTTGAGTTCTACTGATATTTGGCTTCTTTTTTAGCATTCATTATACGATGGAACACTGTTTAGAACAGATGTTGAGAAGTCATTCTTTTCTGATTTTCGAAAATGAAAAGTTTCATTTGCAAATCCCCATTGTTACTTGTGGACTATGATGAGTGTATTGCCAAATTGCATAAGCATACTGATTTCTTTCTATATCTATAATAGAAAGAAAAATCTAAGAATTATGTTGCAGACAGAATCTATGTGAGAAATCTAAAGAATATATGTAGCAGTAGAGGGAATAAATTTGCTGTTCATCCAGCTCAATAGGACTTTTTGTCAACTTATTTCAAATAGTTTTGAGTTTTTCTTATTTTCTTAAACAAAATGTGTTTTTACGCATTATTATCTATTTAACATCTTGTAGAATTTATCTATCCATTATTTACTTTTCTAACAAAAAATTTTTGAGCGGAAATTCAAATTGTGATTATAAAAGTTAAATATTAATATGTTAAATTATTGAGATTAATCGGGTCAAATTGGACGGGTCAAGACCAATCCACTTTTTAGCCCATTTGAACCCAACCCATTTGAGCCCAAACTAAACTTGAGCGGGTCAAAACCCAACCCGATTTCTATTCAATCCATTATAATATTTTCAATTTCAACTCAACCCGCTCATTTGACACCCCTACAATGTGTATATATGTACTTATAATTTTGTTTCAAAGCTAATATATGCATCTTATGAAAGAGGTGAGCGATATTTGGGAAAGAAGGAATGTATATATGTGTATATGTATCACAGTTTCAATTATAGTACAAGTTGTATTTAAGATACAGCATGCTTTTACGTCTCTCTTCTATCTCTCTCACTTCTCTCCTCTTTTACCTCTTGAATTGATCTCGCTTGCCTCTCTCTTCTATAAAACTATTGCTATGAATTCTTATTAAGCAAATTATAACACTATTATTCATAATTATAATTCAAACAATTGCTATTTATGAAAATTATTCTTTTAAAGAAAGCACTTCGCGTTGCAACTAGAATCAATTGTACAAGAAACAAATACTATAATTAACATACGAAAATAAATAGTTTCCCATTTCCTCTTCTGCTCATAATGTTTGTTTATGGTAAACTGACTACTCCATATCACTTAGTCTATTTGCAAAAATATTGTAATAACCTAAATGATCCACATTCTCTAATACTTTCACTGATTTGCCTTGTTTTTCGTCGATAATTATCTGTCCATCTACAGATTCATTTCCAGTCGCAGTGACTTCAATTTTCTTGACATCACAGGTTGATTTCAGTACAGAATCACCAGCCAAAATTACTGCTCCGAGTATTTCTCCAACAAATATATCCTGAAATGTTGCACGTTAGATGCTATACGAAGAAAGGCTTCAGGACAAATTTAGAGGGGATTATATACCATATGCTTGTATCTAGGATGTGTCTTTTGCAGATGCTGTAACTTTGACAGTAAACGCTTCACAAAAATTACTCCAGGTGTCTTCTTAGTTAGCTGAAGTACTGTTTTAAGAATCTTAGGAAATGCACTGAATTTCCGTTGTATGCCAAGTGGAATGAGAGTGATGTTGAGCTCTGAACTCAACACTGTCTTTGCTGCTAGAGGGTCAAGAAACATATTCAGTTCCGCGAATTTATTTGAGGGAACATTGAATACATTTCCCTTATCAGTGTTGTCATGATTGATGTGCCCTCCGACAACTAGTATATCCTGCATCATAATTCAACAGAAAAGAGTTTTTTTCACTTACGAATGTTGAGTATCACTCATAAGATCATATATAAGGATTGAAGGAACACTTGCCTGGATGGCGTTGGTCATATTTTTGCCTGCGAGAACAATCTTTGCTATGTTGGTCAATGGGCCGTTGGTTAAAATGGTAACCTTGGATCCTGGATCAAGCGATTTCACCACCGACTCCCATACTTCTAATGCCAGAGGTTGTCCGAGTTTAGGATGATCAGTGTCCCAAGGAGCTCCAAATTTTACAAAATTTTCCATTGTAGATCTGAAATTATTAACATCAAGCTGGGTATATATATCAGCAGAGAAGTATATTACAAACATGAACCTGAGGGAACTAAATGTTTTAGACACATAACATGGAAGGCCAATGCTTCCACTGTAGGCATATTAAGAGTAGACAATGTACCTGCGAGGACTACGAGGCAAAGAACGAGATAAACCATAGAGAGTATCTGAGTCGATAAATCCACCGCTGCCTTGTGGGATAACCTTGTTGTACTTGCAGTCACCAACTGCAGAGAAAACAGGATCGGACTGGTTCATTGCAAACATATCTCCAAGGCCCACGGGGATGTCATCACGACCCATTATATGAAGCAAATCATAGACTGAATCAATTGTTGCAGCATTTGCCCATCCAGTTGGACTCACAATTATAGCCTGAACAGAAGAAGAGATTGCATAAAGATAAGCATTGCTTCCTCAACTTAGTCCTAAACAGACCAAGACTTCATAATAAAGAGTTAAAAGACAACATTCCCGTTCACTCAACCAATGAGGAACACTTAATATCCCCACATGCTTAAAACTTCTGGTGTGTGGACAATATAATATGAGGTCCAACATAGAGTGAAAAAAGAGTCTGAGTATGACTTCAATACCGTATTAAGAATATGGATTGGTTCTAACTCAAATCGAAGGTGTTAAACATGGATCAAGCTATTATAGTGAAGACAAGGGAAGGGAATCATACCTTGAGATTGATTTCTTCAACTGGTAACTTAAGGAGATGTACGAGAGCTATAAAATCTCCAGCACTCATATCCATATCAAACACGACATTCTTCCCGAGATGCTTGCCCCTGAAATCTGGTTTGCGGAGTTCTCCTTTGTAATGGGGAAATTGTGTAGAAAAATTGAACAATGCTGAATTTTCTCTTTGGTTTAAAACCTGAAACCATGAAGAAACGTAGAAAAAAGTTGTTTCCTAATTTAGAATCTGTAAATACAACTGTTAAGATCTTCAACAAGAAGCATGGGCAGCCATTGATGAAGCTGCAAACTTCCCCAGACGAGACTGAGGATAAAAGCTACAATGCAAGGCTTTGAGATTGAATTGTGAAAAGTTTTATTACCTTCATTCATCACTCATGAGGTGTATATATACATGTGATTAGATGGATCAAACTAGTGGAAAGAAAATAACTAACTAACTAACTAGTTTGTTATGTAACTAACTATTACAATACTAACTATAAAATGGAAATACAACTAACTAACCAACTTGGAAGGAATAAGTAATGTACATGAATTAATTATGAGTGTTAATACCCCCCCCCCCCCTCAAGTTGGAGGTGAAGATTTCACAGCCAACTTGTGTAAGATGGCTGAATGTTTGATGCCAGTGAGGGCCTTGGTAAGGATGTCTGCAAGTTGATTGGAAGTAGACACATGATGCAAAGAAATCAACCCCTCCTGAAGTTTATCACGCACGAAGTGACAATCCACCTCAATGTGTTTAGTTCTCTCATGAAACACAGGATTACGAGCAATATGGATGGCAGATTGACTATCACAATGAACACTAATAGGAGAGGAAATAGAGACAGTTAACTCAGTAAGTAATCTATGAATCCAAGTTAGTTCTCCTACAACTTTTCTGAGTGATCTATACTCTGCTTCTGCTGATGACAAGGAGACTGTCTCTTGTTTCTTAGACTTCCAGCTGATAGGGCTGTTCCCAAGTAGCACTAAATAGCCACTGACTGATCTCCTTGAATCTGGACATGATGCCCAATCTGAATCACAAAAGGCTTGGACTGTGCAGTCAGGATCCTTAGACAACTGAACTCCTAGGGTAGTGTCCTGTTTGAGATATCTAAGCAGATGATAAGCTGCTTGTAAATGTGGAGCTCGTGGATCCTGCATGAATTGGCTTAAGTGTTGAACACTAAAAGCTATGTCCAATCTTGTATTAGTTAAGAAGTTCAGCTTGCCTATCAACTTTCTATAGAAAGTAGGATCAGACAAAGGGGTTCCTTCCTTGGCTTTCAATTTAACAGTAGGGTCTAAAGGAGAGGACAAAGGTGTATAATTGAAACAATCATACTCTTTGAGCAAGTCTAAAGTAAACTTCCTTTGAGAAATAAGTACCCCATCTGCTGTATCAAAAATCTCCAAGCCTAGAAAATAGTGAAGTCTTCCAAGATCTTTGATTTTAAAGGTGTTATCCAGATATGCCTTCAGATGTGCAATCTCAGTTGTGTCTGTGCCTGTTAAAATAACAGCATCCACATACACTGCAACAAACACAGCCAATAGACCTTCCTTTCTGTAGAATAAGGAGTGATCAAATTGTGAATGTGAGTAACCTCTGGATGACAATGCTTCAGTTAGCTTAGAGTACCACTGCCTACTTGCTTGTTTAAGACCATAAAGAGACTTCTTCAATTTACAAACCAACCCTGAATTAAGTATTTCAAGTCCTGGAGGTAATTGCATATAAACTTCTTCATGAAGATCTCCATGAAGGAATGCATTGTTTACATCAAGTTGAAACATGCTCCAACCTTTCTTCACTACACATGCTATCAAAGTTCTCACTGTGGTCATCTTAACCACAGGTGAGTAAGTCCCAGTGTAGTCAATTCCAGCCTGCTGTGTATACCCTTTCACAACTAGTCGTGCCTTGAATCTTTCTATGCTTCCATATGCTTTGTGTTTTACCTTATTCACCCATCTACATCCAACTGCTTGTTTGTTTGGAGGTAATGCAACAAGGTCCCAAGTATCATTAGCATACAATGCTTCAAATTCTTGTGTCATGGCCTTTTGCCATGCAGGATTTAGTGATGCCTCCTCATATGATGATGGCTCACTATCATGACAAATATTTTCAACAAGTGACTGACTATTAGATGCAATGACTTTAGGAGATATATGATGGTGTTTGGTAAATAATGCAGTAAGTGATAAGTTGTTATTGATAGTTGTGTTGGATGTATTAGAACTGAGTGATTTCAATTTTGGGATATTAACAACATAGTCTTTCAAATGTGATGGTATTTTGTTTTCCCTGTGTGATCTTCTCTGTACTATTGTGGAAGTATTGTATTGAGAAGATGTTGAAGAAGTAATAGGAGTAGTGGAAGGTATATCAGGATGTTGAGTAATGTGAGTAGGTAAATGAGAAGGAGTTGTATCAGTCACATTGTCATAATCACTTACACAATTCTTATATGAATCTGAAACAGTATAATCAGAAGATGGAAAAGACCTCAAAACAGAAGGAAAAGAAGAACTTACATGTTCATGGAAAATTACATCCCTGGAGATATGTAACTTCTTTGTAGCTAGATTCATCACCTTATAGCCTTTAGTTCCAAAAATATATCCTAAGAAAACATGTGGAGTAGTCCTTGGCTCAAACTTATCTCTAAGTACCTTTGGCACAGTGGGGTAACAAAGACAACCAAAAGATCTAAGCTGGTTGTAGTTTGGTTTCTTATTGTATAATACCTCATATGGACACTTATTTCTCAAATAACTCGATGGTAGTCTGTTAATGATATGTGTAGCTGTTAGAACACACTCTCCCCAGTATCTTATAGGTAGTTTAGATTGAAACAAAAGAGCTCTAGCTGTTTCCAACAAATACTATGTTTTCTTTCCACTATACTATTTTGTTGAGGTGTATATGGACAAGTTTTCTGATGAACTATTCCTTTGGATAAAAGAAAACGATGTGTTTCATTATTATTAAATTCTAGCCCATTATCTGTTCTAATGTTTTTGAGAGTGGTATTAAACTGATTCTCTATCATGACTATAAAATTTTTCAAAACTTGTAGAGCATTGCTTTTAGTACTTAAGAGGTGTGTCCAAGTTGATCTGCTATAATCATCTACCAAAGTAATGAAATACTTGTAGTTGTCATAAGTGGATACATGATAAGGTCCCCATAAATCAATATGTAGCAGTTCAAAAATGGATTTGGTTTGGCTTGTGCTATGACTGAAAGGTAGCCTTTGTTGTCTTGACATTGGACAAATATTGCAGCAGAAAGGTTGTTTGGAAGAAAAACTGACTGGTAATCCAATGATACTTTTCATCTTAACAAAAGGTACATGGCCAAGTCAATTGTGCCACAACAAGTCTACATTATCTCCAGAGTTGTGATCAGCCATAACATGACTAAAAGAAGATTTACACTTAAAAGGAACAGAATTAGAAGCTAACACTTTGTATTGATCATGAGAAAATGAATTAGCAGGAAAAGAATTACATGTTTCACCTCTAATGGAACTAGAAAAAAGACTGTTATTTGGAAAACAACAACATATTTGACATGTATTGACTCTTTCAAAGGTTTTCAAGCATTTTGTGCATAAGAAGTAAAGCCCATCTCTACAACTACCAAGAACCTGTGGCCTCTTCACTAAAGGGGCCTGCAATAGACACAATGCATTAGTGAACATGACTATGCATTTCATTGTATTAGTTAGTGAATGGACTGAAACTAGATTATACTTAAAAGAAGGTACATATAAGACTTGATGTAAAGTAATATTGGATGTGACTGGTACATCTCCAAACTCTGTTACTTTGACTTTGTATCCATTTGGAAGAGAAACTAGTATAGGAATAGGCAAAGTTTTGATATTGATTAGACAATTCTTACTAAAGGTTATGTGGTTTGATGCTCCTGAGTCAATGATCCACAAATTAGCACTTGACTCAAAACATTTGCATGATAGATTGTCAAAAACAGTAGAGGAAGAGCAAACTACAATACCTGCAAAGTTCATTGATCCATCAGCCACACCATTATTGACAGCAGTATCTTCTCCCACATTCTCATTTTTGAAATGTTGCAGTAGATTCATGATCTGTCCATATTGTTCCTTCGTAAAGTTAACATTCTTTAACACATCACCTTGAGATTGTGATTGTTCTTCTCCATTTGCAGATGCCACATCACCTACAGAACCATGTACATTTGCTACCACTCTCCTTCCTTTGTAACTTGAGCCTTGTTGTCTAAAATTCTGGCCACCATTGTAATTTCCTGATCTATTATTTTGGTTGTTATTGTTTTGGGGATACCCATGCAACTTGTAACACTTATCCTTGATGTGTCCAGCACTTTTACAATAGTCACACACTATGACATTCCTGTTGGTGTTGTTACTTTGATAGTGATTTCCTCCTGAACTACTGTTAGTATCACCATAATTTCCATAGCTATTTCCATAGTTGTTTCCTTGAAAATTTGTTCTAAAAGATCTTCCTCCATGCCCTTTGTTATCAACAGCTTTAACATTCAAAGACACAGAATCTGTAGACATTCTACCAACAGGCTTGAATTCTCTTTGTTTTTCCTCTTGGATTAGCAGTGAGAAAGCCTGTCCCATAGAAGGAAGAGGATTCATCATGAGAATGTTTCCTCTTATCACTGTGTACACTTCATTTAACCCCATAAGAAAATGAATCAGGCGTCTATCTTGTTCAGCCTTGAATATACTATCCTTTGCACCACACACACAGACACAACTGCAGTGATTCTTCACATTCAAAGTATTCAATTCTTCCCATAACTTCTTCATTCTTGTGTAATATACAGTAATGTCCAAAACTCATTGTGTGAGATCATTGATCTCCTTTTGAATTTGATACAATTTTGCTCCATTGGTTTGATCATACCTGTCTTCCAACTCCTTCCACAACTCAGCAGAATTGTTTACATACTCTACACTGTCTGAAACTTCTTTGATTAAGGAGTTCAGGATCCAAGATGTCACCATATCATCACACCTCTGCCATTGACGTAACAAGGGTGAATTGGTGCTTGGTTTCTCACAACTTCCATCAATGAAACCTAACTTGTTTTTCACTGACAATGCCCTCATAACACCTCTTCTCCAAGTCCTATATCCTGTTCCATCAAACTGAACAGGAACAAGTATCATTCCTGGATTATCTGAAGGATGCACATACAGAACACCATTGGCATCACTTCCAGATATTACAGATCCCTCAGATGCAGATGTGGATGTAGTTTCGATGGCCATTACAACTATGACTATTATGAACTTTCAGAAGAGAAAAAGAAACAGAAGATGTATGAAAACCAGTAACTTCCAACTTTGTTATCGATTGATAATCAATCAAAACGAGTAATCAAAAGAAGAGAAAAGAGCAGTTAACCGTGTGCTCTGATACCATGTTAAGATCTTCAACAAGAAGCATGGGCATCCATTGATGAAGCTGCAAACTTCCCCAGACGAGACTGAGGATAAAAGCTACAATGCAAGGCTTTGAGATTGAATTGTGAAAAGTTTTATTACCTTCATTCATCACTCATGAGGTGTATATATACATGCGATTAGATGGATCAAACTAGTGGAAAGAAAATAACTAACTAACTAACTAACTAGTTTGTTATGTAACTAACTATTACAATACTAACTATAAAATGGAAATACAACTAACTAACCAACTTGGAAGGAATAAGTAATGTACATGAATTAATTATGAGTGTTAATAACAACCAATTTAAACTGAGTAATTAACTTACATCTAGGAAGCTAACGAAAAACTCTCTGTCTAGTGCACTTTTAGGATTTTGATTAGGCTTTGCTCTTACAGCAACACGAACAGGCACTCCACTTGGCCCAACAACTTCTTTTGTATAACCATCCTGATAAATAGCATCAGCTCAGAACACATACAGAAATACAATAATCGAACAAATAATGCATCACGAATCATAGCTCATGTTTTGGCAAGTTACCAATGAAATGACACCGTTTTACTAAAAACATAAACTACAATCTTCACCTGGCATTTGCCCTTCCCATTCTTGACTACACAAAATGGATCACGAAGTCTCGTCTGAACATGACCACTGTGAACTCCATTTCTTTCCAAGTTAAACTTGGGAATTTTACGTCCATCAAAAAATGGATTTGATCCATCGGATATCCCGTATGGCATATTTGAAGTAACAACAGTAATATTGATATACTCCATTTCTGCAAATTCATTTTCTCCTTGGTAGTTTTGTTGTTTCCTCATGATTGAAGCAGCTATTCCAGACATAAATGAGTCCCACATAAAGAAACTCTGCATCCAGCAACATTATCATCGCTTAATTACCTTCAAGCTGATGTTTTATATCAATCAGAATAGTCCAATATGTACCTTATAGAATTGGTCAGCGAACCAAGTATCACGAACAATCTTCAGGGACTTGAAACAGTACTGTGCCTCGTAGGTATGCTGATTCTTTTCAAAGGTCTCGAAAAACTCTTTGGTAATGGGAATGGTGTTTGTGGCATCCAATGGGACAAGAGTAACTGGAATACCAGAATGAATCACCTACATTATAAGGAAAATGATCATTAAGATTAGCTACAAGCCTTCAACGCATGACTAAAAGTCACGTCTCGAGAAGAGAGTGTGCAGAAAAAATGCCTATTGATTTTTGTAATACCTGATAAGCAGCAAAAGGATCCATAAACATATTGAATTCTGCATAAGGGTTGCTTGTGTAATCTGTGAATAAATTGCCACACTGTCCAGGTTGGCATGAAGAAGTCGAGTTTTTTGTGCAGCACCCTATACCACCTCCCATAATGTAAATATGCTCAACATTTTTCTTTAAATGTGGATTGCTTAGCAGAAATAGTGCAAAGTTTGTATGTGATCCTGTGAGAAAAACTACTGTTGGCCCTGAAGAAATTGTGTTAATCATTACTTGCTGAGCAGTTGGCTGTCGAAGAGGAGAATATTGTCTCTTGCCCTGTATACACAAGTTATACACACTACACTGTATGGGGCGAAATCGGATCTAGTGAATAGATATGATTAGGACAAGAAGAATGGTTACCTGTGGAAGGAAGATCTTTCGGAATCCATAATTTGAGTCGATATTCAAGCGTCCTCCAAGACCAACAGGTACAGTTTGTCTATATCTACAATATCCATCAGTACCATCTCCCTAACAAAAGGGCAAGCGTGGAGATGTATAACTAAACGACATTTTGACATTAAAAATAAATGCTTGATTTCAACATGCAGAATAGTGTCAAAAGGTAGTTTAAATGCGAAAATTCAGTTCACCTGATCAATGATGGGGAGATATCCACCAACATCAGGCATAATGGTACCATTGGGAAGTATTCCCCCTTCACCTCCCACGCCAACAGCAATATCGTCACGCCCCATCATGTAAAGCATATCATACACATGATTTACAGCATGCCCTGCATTAGCCCATCCATTTGCGCTAATAGTTATTGCCTGCACCAAAAGGTTTTATCATAACATGTCAAAAGGATCTTTGCGCTGGCTCAACTCAACTAGTATCAAAGCCAGATGATTCAGCAGGACGAGTAAGGATATGAGGATAGTGTGTGGAGCAAGACGAGGCATGCGAGATTTGCCATAAATATTCGGATGATGTGGGTGACTGACACACCAGGTAAACCAATAAATCTTGGTGATAGGCCATGCGCTACAGAGTTTTGAGTGAGCGAACAAAAGTCTCATGTTAGAATTAGTTGATGAGAAAAAGAAGCTAAAGTATAATAAAAGGGTGTAACCATACTCTAAAATGTGAGTTTTGGAAAGTATGTTATCTGAAATGGATAATATCACACCATATTAAGAATCAAGCTGATTTGGTGATATGTTTCTACTTTGGGGAGGTGTGTAATTTTTGCATTCAAATTTGTGATGTTTGATTTTTGTCATTCAACTTCACTAACAAAAAAGTGGCCAAAATACCCCTCATGTGAAATTATAAAGTTGATTTTTTGAAGCTACAAAAAATCGTAGATTTTAAAGAAAGTTTCTAGAATAATTTAGTGTAGTCATTTGGATAAGTATCCTGTAGAAATATCAAGATATTCAAGAATAGAAGATAATGTTACTAGTTTTCCTATAGATGTTCTAGAGGAATTAGATATTTGTAGAGAATCATAGAGTGTAGATTTTGTAGTATGTAGAACCATCCATATGTTATAAATAGAGGATGGTATTGAACATTTGTATTAATTAATCCAAGAACGTTTTTGCTTTCTTTCAAATTCTATCAATCATATATTATTATAAGTGGGAAGCTCAAATATTCAAAGTTAGATTACCATTTTGCCCTTTCACTAAATAAAAATAAAATTAATTAATTTATTAAATACTAATATTTTAATTACATAATGATGGAATATGAAGTTCAACAACTTCACTTTAATAATAAATGACTCTTCCAATTTAGTGACTCTTTGAATTTTGAAACCAAAATAAATTTTATGTATTATGATTCAATGTGCTTTATTAGTTTGATATGTGAAAAGACAACTAAATATCAGTAAATTATTTCTGATATCATCAATATTCATGTATTTTTCATCATCTACTGGTCTCTTTTCTTCTTTCCTAGATAATGATACAGATACATATCGTCAAAAACTAACAAAAAAAAATAACAGATAGCTTCATTATGAAATTAAAGGGAGAAGTTTTCTTACAATATAGATAAGATACGACATATATATTTCTTCAGATCTTTTTTATGTTAGCTTATGATTTAAGTTTTTCTTTTTCATTTTGGAGTTGAGGTATGATTGTCCAAAATAAACTTAGTATGCAACTCATCTTTTATATAATTATGTATCGTTTGACATTGTTCTGAAATTTAGTTCATCGATTTTTTGGAGTTAAGGTATGGTTATACAAAATAAATTTGATAGGCAAAGATTATTGTATGTTGTCTTTTCCTTCTATGTTTATTTTTTATATTTTCTCTCTATCATTCTTCTTTAATTTAATTTTCTATGAAAAGATTATATTATCGTAACATTTTTTTGAGATTGTTGCATTTTTGTACTAATCATTACACACGTCTTCATAAACTTTCAATCATCCTAACGAATTTATTAAAAAAAGATGGAATACACATCCAAGGCACGTGTCCAGAATCTAGTATTACAATAAAAACCAAAGTCTTCTTCCATTACAAAGTTCTTCTTTTCAAATTCTTTAAGTTTTTAGCTTCCTCTTCTTTTTTAGTTGAATCTTTCGATCTTAGCTACGATCTTGGGCTAGCACAAGATTATCCAATTATACTTTTCTTTAACTATTCTCTACAACATAAACAAAACAAAACACAAAAATATCACAAGACAAGAGTTATATCTTACGAGGCATTACTTAGTGTGAAAAATAATAAAGTTGATTTTGAGAATGATCGATTGTTCTAGTAGTGTTTCTATAATAGTGTAGGATAATATCTAGGATAAAAAATATCTAGATATCTAGAAGATAAAGTTTCAGTAGAATTTTTCTTTGTAGAAGTCTCTAGAAGAATTTCTAGAATCATCCATGAACAAGTATAAATATGGTTGCTCTTATACATTTGTAAGCAACCCAAAACCCAAAATCCAAATCAACTAGTCTTCTTCTATATCAAAGTTTTCTTATTCAAAATATTCCTTCTCCTTTCTAGATTCCTCTTCCTTAGTTGAATCTTCCAACCTTAGTTAACGATCTTCGACTAGCAAAAGACTTCTCGAATTATACTTTTCTTCTGCTATTCTCTACACTTAGTTCCTAGTATAAAACTTATGTGATAGAAGTATAAGTTTATATTAAGAACCCATAAAGTTATGTCTAATGATACGTAACTTATTCTACGGAAGAATTCCTGAACAAGACAAAATTTCTCTAAATTTATGTATCGCAAATTTGATACTATAAAGTTCATGTTGGAACTAAAATTTTGCCTTGCGAAATCAGGTCATAGTTAAACCAACAAATTTTCATTGAATGAGAAGCACAGAAGAGATTAAAAACCATCAATTTGTCGGGCAAAAATTAAAGATCATCCCCAAATAGGATGTGCAAAAACTTGATAATTAAGTGAGTTTGCGAGAGTCAATGAATATGATATTTGTGTTGACTTTTCAATGAAACTAAGCTCTTTTCTTCTTTTTTTATTCGAAAGCAAAACAAGAAAAAATAAAAATAAGTATATTGCAAAACAAAAAATTCGGTTTTTTATACAATGTAGCTACTCAACTTCTTTCCCTGGAGAATCAATTGCAAGAAGCTAAAACTAAGTAAAGAATTTAAGATGTACTTCGTTATCTATTTCTTTTCGAATTCATTTTTTTGACTTATAAATAGAGTTTTTTCTATTAACGTTACATATCATTATTCCTGTACGTTCACTTGGAGGTTAAAAAATTTGTGTTACAATAATAGTGAACACAAATTTTTTAGATGATTAGAGGTGAACTTTAATCGAGTAGTAAAAAAACATTAGAGGTGAACTTTAATCAAGTAGTAAAAAGAAAAGACATGATAGATAATTTTTAGATGATTATATTCGATATTCATTTTAGATTAGTAATAGCGTCTTAAAAGTTTTAGGTTCAAGTCTTATTATCACTTTCTACACACAAAAAATAATTATTTAACACATAAAGAAATCAATCATTCACCCATAGGAGTCATGGCATAATATAATTAAGTAAATAAAAATGTGATATTATCGTAATCGAATAATTCCAACATTTGAGGATAAAAAAATAGGACATTGAGGGGGAAAAGAGTACCTTCAAATCAATTTCTGATCTATTAAGCTTTAAAATATAGAGAAGAGCAAAGAAATCATCAGTATCCACATCTGTATCCAGAAGAATTCTATTAAGACTCTCTACTCCATTGAAGAAAATTGGCATAAATAGCAAAATCATGAAAATAATTCTTTGAAAAAATCCCAAAAACAACATTTTTTCTTTCTCCTTCATCACAACAAAATCTTTTTATTTTTTCTACACAAGTGAACTTCTCTTCACTATATATTTATAAATTTTTTGGATGAGTTCTAAAGTCATGTTAGGTAAACATATATACTCCCTATAATTTAATTTCCTAATTAAGATATTATGGAGAAAAAATATATTTATTTAGAGCAACTTATAAAAATGACTATATTTGTAGGGTTATTGAAGTTCAATAGCTATAAATATCTTATTTACTAAAAATGACTACACTTTATGTCAATTTCTAGCTGCATGTTTGTATTAATTTTTTTTAATTATTATTATTATGATTATTATTTACGGAGGGATCTTACAATGCACTAAATAAAGTATGATGTGTTACCATAACTGTCAAGTGCCGACCTTTTATTATGTTCCTAAATCATTCAAATTTTCATTATTAAATTACCAACTAATAATTACATATTGTATGCATATCTAACTCATCTTATAATACGATAAGTTGTATTTATATTCCTAAATACAATATATTCACTAAATACTAATTATAAAAGTATTAATAAAATTTTGAATATAAAAGAGTATTCATGTCTTTTCTCATTGTATTTTTGCATCTGTTTTTTATTTTTTATTTATTTATACACTAATACAGTTGTAATTACAATAACTAAATATTAAGGAAAATGTATTACTTGTACAATTAGCATATGAATACTTTGAATTCAAATTGGTGTTTCTATATATATAAAACTTAAAGCATTAATATATCAAGGATACAAGTATTTATAAAAATTTAATTTATTAATACATCAATCAAGGTAAAGTAGTACAATTTTAGCATATGAATACAACAATTCGGAAAATGAATGCACTATTGTTAAACCAAAAAAATGAATACACCAATATATTATACATATGATTATACAGTTATTAGATAAGAAAATGAAAAGGCAATAGTGTATATGTATCAAAGTATGTAAGTATTCGACTGTATAAAAATTGAAAAAATCAACAAAATATCGATCTATTTTTCATAAAGTTTTTTCTATGATACTTGATGTTGATGTTAACTTATGTATTTATTTATAAAAATATAGTATTGATGTATCCAACTATACTTGTATTGCCTAATGAAATTTGATAAATTACCTATGTATCCAGATATACTTGTATTTACATATCACCATTTGTATTAGTATTACAATGCAATTGTCTATGTATATAAGTATTATACTATATAGAAATTTGACAAACAACAAAATTATCTTTCTACACTCTCTGCTAACAATGATAACCTAACAGCTCCGCTAAACTACGGGTATTTTCTACGCTCCATCTCATAGACCCCTGGGGATCTCTCATCGGTGCGCCGGGACAAGAAAATAAATCCAGCATTAAGGTGACGCTCTTCGCAAGGATATATGCAATTTCGTCGTGGAAACAAAAGTATAAAAGCAATATAAGTTTCATAAAAATCACTTTCAATCAAAACCCTATTAAAATAGATGTACATAAATAAAAAATTTTAAAAAAAATGAGGCAAAAAATCTGTTAGAAAATACCTTATAATGAATTCAAATCACAAAAAATGCTCCTAGAATCATACAAAAAGACTTGAATTGGAAGGAATTTGGAGAAAAAATACAAAAAAATATGTAATATAGAGATATTGATGAAAGAGAAGATATTGAGGACATAAATAATTATGAATATAATAATAATTTTCCTATTTAATATTTATTTATATTAGATATATATAAAAACTGATTATTGGTATATAATTAACTTTGTTATTTCCTATATAGTTATATCTATATAACATAAAAAAATTAAATTATAGCTATTTTATTCAAATATATATATTGATATATGTCATCTTCTATAGTTTTTTCATTTATTAATTCTTGGATTAGTTTTAAAGTCATGTTAGGTAAATATATACTCCCCTATCAGATCATTAAATTTCCTAATTAAGATATTATGGAGGAAAATCAAGATTGAAAATTATACAATTTAACGTGCATGTACAAGTCAAAGAACAATAACCAATTAAAAAGAACGAGCTATTACATTTGTATTATAATACATGATAACAAAGAGTAGTATATATGAGATTAAGATGTTGAAACTACTCCTAATCATTAATCCAATGCGTCGAGTTTTAAAAATAAAGACAATATATACTTTTTAACTGTATCTGGCGCGAATTCAAATTAACTCAACTAATGATTTAAAATCACAATTTTAAAGAAAACGTATGAAGAGATTTTATAGACTTCAGAAAAATTTATAACACTTTATGATACGGATATATGACACCCCTTTGACCATTTTAAAATGGGAAAATTATATATAATGATAAACTAATAAATTAAATTAAATGTCATAATCATACTTTGATTTAATTGTGCCATGTAGCAAACTGTTTGTCAGTCACCTCTCTCCCTCAAATTCTCGCTCGCCACTCTCCCTCGCTCACTCCATATCTCGCTAGCTCCCTCTCACTTTTATACAAACACAAATGTATATAATGTATTTGTGTTTGTATAAAGAGAAAAAAAAATTGTATATATACATCTATTTTCGTTCTCCTCTGCCAAATCTCGCACTCCACCCTCGTTTCTATCGCTTATACAAACATAAAAGAAATGTATAAATTGCGCTTATGTTTGTATAAAGCGAGAGAAAATTGTATATGCACCTGCAAATACACATATCTTCGTCCTATACACTTATAATTATACAATACAAATATTTCCCCACCCAATTTTCTTTTGTCTTTCTCTGTTTCTCGTTTTATACATACTCAAATTATACAATTGATTTTGTATGCAATTACTTTCTTTTGTATTTGTATAGCGAATTACATAATTGGTTTCTTTGTATATGTATAGAGAATTATACATATTTATGTTTGTTATGGAGCGCAATTATACAAAATCTACTATAACATACAAATTATAAATTTTGTGTTTGTTATATGTGAAAGTTGCTCATCTAAAATACAGGCTTAAAAAAGACAAATTTTGGGCCTCTTTTATCTGATTACAAATGAATTGGCAGTTTAATTTCAAAGTCTTGTCTGCTTATTAAAGCTTCCAACTACAGCTGACTGCTTCTCATCACTTAGTCTATTTGCAAAAACTTTGTAATAACCTGAATGATCCAAATTCTGCAATACTTTCACTGATTTCCCTTGCTTTTCGTCGAGAATTATCTGTCCATCTACAGATTCATACCCCGTGGCGGAGACTTTAATTTTCTTGACATCAAAGGTTGATTTCAGTACAGAATAATCACTAGCCAAAATTACTGCTCCAAGGATTTCTCCGACAAATATATCCTGAAATGTCACAATTGATAAGTTCATATAGGGTCTAGCAAAAAACTGAATTTGTACATTGCACGTTAGATGGTATACGAAGAAAGACTTTGATACAAATTAAGAGAGGATTATATACCATATGCTTGTATCTAGGATGTGTCTTTTGCAGCTGATGTAACGTTGACAGTAAACGCTTCACAAAAATTACTTCAGGTGTCTTCTTAGTTAGGTGAAGTCTTTTAAGAATCGTTGGAAATGCACTGAATTTCCGTTGTATGCCAAGTGGAATGAGAGTGATGTTGAGCTCTGAACTCAAAACTGTCTTTGCTGCTAGAGGGTCAAGAAACATGTTCAGTTCCGCGAATTTATTTGAGGGAACATTGAATACATTTCCCTTATCAGTATTGTCATGATTGATGTGCCCTCCGACAACTACTATATCCTGCATCATAATTCAAAAGAAAAGAGTTTTCTCACTTACGAATGTCTATTATAGATATCTCAAACAACATTTGTTGTAGTTGATTATCTCTCGTAAGATGATAAGGATAGAAGGAACACTTGCCTGGATGGCGTTGGTCATATTTTTTCCTGCGAGAACAATCTTTGCTATGTTGGTCAATGGGCCGTTGGTTAAAATGGTAACCTTGGATCCTGGATCAAGTGATTTCACCACTGACTCCCATACTTCTAGTGCCAGAGGTTGTCTGAGTTCAGGATGATCAGTGTCTCTAGGAGCTCCAAATTTCACTGAATTTTCCGCTGTATATCTGAAAAATATTTACACCAAGATGGTATATCAGTAAAATAGCATACTACAAAGTTTACACTCTACTACACTAGACAATGTACCTGCGAGGACTTCGAGGCAAAGAACGAGATAATCCGTAAAGAGTATCTGAGTCGAGAAATCCACCACTTCCTTGTGGTATAACCTTGTTGTACTTGCAGTCACCAACTGCAGAGAAAACAGGATCAGACTGGTTCATTGCAAAC
The DNA here is from genome assembly GCF_036512215.1 of Solanum lycopersicum. NCBI lineage: Eukaryota > Viridiplantae > Streptophyta > Magnoliopsida > Solanales > Solanaceae > Solanum > Solanum lycopersicum. The sequence continues at coordinate 75,936,648 of NC_090800.1, forward strand.
ACATCTCCAAGGCCCACGGGGATGTCATCACGACCCATCATATGAAGCAAATCATAGACTGAATCAATTGTTGCAGCATTTGCCCAGCCAGTTGGACTCACAATTATAGCCTGAACAGAAGAAGAGATTGCACAATGATAAGCATTGCTTCCTCGACTTAGTCCTAAACTAACCAAGACTTCATAATAAAGAGTTAAACAGACTAACATTCCCATTCACCCAACCAATGTGGGGCACTTAACATCTCTTGCATGTCCGTGACTGGACATCTGGTGTGCAGACAATACAATATAGAAACCAAACATTGGATAAAGCAAAAATTGGATCCTGGGCGTAACTTAACTCATGAGGTGAGGATTGTCTAAGACCGCACCAGGAGACAGTAACTCATTCCCTCCACCAATGTTTTAAGTATTGATCAAGCTATTATTATACTGAACATAAGGAAGGACATCATACCTTGAGATTAATTTCTTCAACTGGTATTTTAAGGAGATAAATGAGAGCTATAAAATCTCCAGCACTCATATCCATATCAAACACAACATTTTTCCGAGGATGCTTCCCGCTGAAATCTGGTTTGCGGAGTTCTCCTCTGTAATGAGGAAATTGTGTAGAAAAATTGAATAATCCTGAATTTTCTCTTTGGTTTAAGACCTGAAAACATGAAAAAACATAAAAATAAGTTGTCCGAATTTAGAATCTGTAAGAAAAAAGTGGTTCGGAGTAAATAAGAAGCTGATATTCTATGAAATATTCTCTGAGTGATTAACTTACATCCAGGAAGCTAACAAAAAATTCTCTGTCTAGTGCACTTTTAGGATTTTGATTAGGCTTTGCTCTTACAGCAACACGAACAGGCACTCCACTTGGCCCAACAACTTCTTTTGTATAACCATCCTGATAAACGACATCAGCTCAGAACACATACACAAATATAATAATCAAACAAATAATGGATCGCAAATCATAGCTCGTGTTTTGGCAAGTTAACTACGAAATGACAACATTTTACTAGATACATAAACGACAATCCATATAACAGATAGTGACATGGGTCAATTCTTCACCTGGCATCTGCCCATCCCATTCTTGACTACACAAAATGGATCACGGAGTCTAGTCTGAACATGACCACTGTGAACTCCATTTCTTTCCAAGTTGAACTTGGGAGTTCTACGTCCATCAAAAAATGGATTTGATCCATCAGATATCCCATACGGCATATTTGAAGTAACAACAGTAATATTGATATACTCCATTTCTGCAAATTCATTTTCTCCTTGGTAGTTTTGTTGTTTCCTCATGATTGAAGCAGCTATTCCAGACATAAATGAGTCCCACATAAAGTAACTCTGCATCCAGCAATGTTATCATCACTCAGTTATATTCAAGTTGATGTTTTTATATCAAAAAGTTGTGTATATTGTTGATATTTTCATATCAATGTTACCGTATAGAATTGGTCATCAAACCAAGTATCACGAGCAATTTTCAGGGACTTGAAACAGTACTGTGCCTCATAGGTATGCTGATTCTTCTCAAAGGTCTCAAAAAACTCTTCGGTTATACGAATGGTGTTTGTGGCATCCAATGGGACAAGAGTAACTGGAATACCAGAATGAATCACCTACATTGTAAGGAAAACGATCATTCAGATTAGCTACAAGCATACAACAAATGACTGGAAGTCACGTCTCGAGAAAAGAATGTGCAGAAAAAATGCCTATTGAGTTTTGTAATACCTGATAAGCAGCAAAAGGATCCATAAACAAATTGAATTCTGCGTAAGGGTTGCTTGTGTAATCTGTGAATAAATTACCACGATCACCACACTGTCGAGGTTGGCAAGAAGAGGTTGAATTCTTTGGACAACACCCTGTAGGATTCTTTGACCTTACACCACCTCCCATTATGTAAATATGCTCAATATTTTTCTTTAAATGTGGATTACTCAGCAAAAATAGTGCAAAGTTTGTATGTGATCCAATGAGGAAAACAACGGTTGGCCCTGAAGAAATTGTGTCAATCATTACTTGCTGAGCAGTTGGCTGTCTAAGAGGAGAATACTGTCTCTTGCCCTGGTTACAAGTTCCATATTAGGTTAGATGTCGTATTAGGCTAAAATTTTGATTGATATGATATTAAGACAAGAAGAATGGTTACCTGTGGAAGGAAGCTCTTTCGGAATCCATAATTTGAGTCGATATCCAAGCGTCCTCCAAGACCAACAGGTACAGCTTGTCTATATCTACAATATCCAGCTGTAGTATCTCCCTAACAAAAGCGCAAACATGGAGATGTATAAGTAAGAGGCATTTCGAATTGTGCCAAAGGTAGAGTAAATGGAGAATTTTGGTCACCTGATCAATTATAGGGAGATATCCACCAACGTCAGGAAGAATGGTACCATTGGGAAGTATTCCTCCTTCACCTCCCATACCAACAGCAATATCGTCACGTCCCATCATGTAAAGCATATCATACACTTGATTTACAGCATGTCCTGAATCAGTCCATCCATTTGTGCCAATAGTTACAGCCTAAACAAAAAGGTTTTATCAATATGATTTTGTCTAGTGGACAGAGTAACCTCAATGATGTGAGGCCTTTTGTGAATAAACCATGAAGCAATATCACAACATGTATTTGATGTTAGAAAGGCTTGTCAAGAATTAGTATATTTTAGCACTTGTGTTTCAAACTTTTCTTCTATGGTATGAAGCTTCTTTACCTATCCTCGTTATTTATCTATTATGTTGTGTTGTATGTATGTCGAGTGGCTTGTGCAGGGCCTCTTAGGATGTTATACACCATGCCACACCTAGGATGTACTTTGAATCGTGAAAAACTTGATATTCAGAGCACAAGGTTTTAGAAAAGGTCTTAGATGTTTGACAAATCACATTGAGTAGAGTCTTGTTCATAAGTGCAAAGCGCGCCACATTTCTGAATGAGAGGCAACAAACACACTCTAATGACTCCAAGTTATTTGCATTTCTTCGTCCTTTTTTTACTTGATAAATTTTAACTTGACATATATATTAAGAAAATAATGGTTTGTATAGTTATCACCTTTTACTTTTCATTTTTAAGAAATCAAGAGAATACAAATTTTTATACCTAATATTAGGGGCGTAGCTACCCTTTGGATAGGATGTCCAATTGGACACCCTTCGTAAGAAAATTACATTGTATTTATAAATAAATAAAAAAATTTAAATGATTAAATAGCGCATTGAGTACACCAGGTTAGTGGTTACTAAGTTCTTTGCAACTTGCCGGGTTGGATTCCTTAAAAGACTTATTTAATTTAAAGTTAATAAGAAAATTTTATTTATTTATTCCATTAATTTATTAAAAGTGAAAATACTTTATATAAATTCTCTTTTAATATAATTCGTTTGATTATATTATTTATTTTTCATTTCTCGTTGTTAGTCATCAGATGTTTTGTGAAATGTTGAAGGATTTCACTCTAAACAGAAACATCACTCTTTTTCTTTTTTTGTCCACTTCCTATCAGATTAACGTGAACACTAAAGCTAAATATTATGTTGTTTGATTTTAAAAAATTTTGGTACAGTTTAATTAAAAAAATTAATCATTAATATTATATAGTTTGATTTACAAATTTAAGTACATTCATTCTTCAAATTATTTCTACGAGCTATGAGATTTATGAACACCCTTCGTACAATTTCTGACTATATCATTGCCTAGTATATTCTCAATTTATTAACATTAAATTAATGTCTTTGAAAAATTTAGTGAATAAAAATATTTGTAATTCTATCAATTAAATAAAGGTAAAATGATAAAGTCAATATAACAATTAATATATATTATTAATAAGTATGGCAAGTTAAAGACACAGATGGTTAAATATATTTACTCACTACATTTTTAAAATGACATTAACTCAATATTAATAAATTGAGAATAAAAAATTATTCTTTCTTAATTAATTAAAAATAACAGATAAAAAGAAAAATCAAAGTAAAAATATTTGATAAATAACAAGGACGGAGGGAGCAGTCCATTCTCTCTTTTTTTTTCCATCTCTTTATCTTTTTTCTTCAAATCAAAAGCTTGACTTGAAATTAAATGTTCTGATTTAATTTCAATAACTTTGATTTTTTTTTTTTTGTATTTTATTAACACAAACATCAAATTAATTATTTCATCTGTTCAACCGTAATTATTGACTATTTACTTTGGCACAAAAATTATAAAAAAAAAATAATTTTACTATATCACTATTTATAATAAATACAACATCATGAAAATGTAATAAGAGAATGACTATAATTAATAAAAAAAAATTAGAAACTAAATATAAAATTATTCATTGATTATAAAGTTAACAAGCATTGTTGAATATCTATTTTTAATATAATAAACAAAAAATGTTTTACGGAGGAAGTAATTTCAATGGACTAATTAATTGATTCCACTTGTGCTAAGATTTTCAAAAAAATTGAGAATTCTCTAAAACCCCTATATGCTGTCATACATACATATATATATATATATATATATATATATATCTTATATTAAATGTCAAAATGTCAATTAGACTTCAACCTTAATCTTGTTTTGTCAATAATGATATTCCACTTTACTCTACTTTATGATAATTGAACCTTGTTATTTTAGGTAGGCTTATACTCTTTTTTAACCTATACATAAATTCATACATACATATAAGTGTGATTTCAGAAACCTATACTTTTTATTTTGAACCTATACATACATATGTATAAGTGTAATTTTATGAACCTATACATATATACATATATACAAGTGTGATTTTAGGAATCTATATTACAAGCTAAATACAAAAGAATTGTTCATTTTGCATTATTTTAATGTCTTTTCCCTCCTTTCTCCTCATGGACAATTCAAGGAAAATTTTTTTTTTGTTACTATTTTGCAAGAAAAATGAAGAGATTAGAGTGCACATTATTAAGAATAATAGAAAAAGGATGAATTTTTTTAAAAAAGAACACACATTAGAGGTGCAAAATGCAGAAAAAATTTATTTTAATAGTAAATAAGAAATATATTAGAAATAATTTTGAAATGATTACATTCAACATGATTATAGATTAATAGAGTCATAAAATTCTTGGATTCAAAGTTTCAAACCTTTTGCAAGACAAAAATTCACATACATATTTGGGCCCAAAGAAAACAACCATGCACCCATATAACATGTTGAATACACGATTAAATAAAAAATGTGATCTCAATCATGATTGTACGATCAAACTTAGAAATAAAAAAAAAAGAAAATAGACAAGGAGAAAAAAGAAATACCTTCAAATCAATTTCTGATCTATTAAGCTTCAAAATGTAGAAAAGAGCAAAGAAATCATCAGTATCCACGTCTGTATCCAAAAGAATTCTATGAAGACTCTCTACTCCATTGAAAAAAGTTGGCACAAATAGCAAAATCATGAAAATAATTCTATGTAAAAATCCCATAAACAACATTTTTTCTTTCTCCTTCATCACAACAAAATCTTTTTTTTTTTCTACACAAGTGAACTTCTCTTCACTAAATATATATATAGAGAGAGAGAGAGATTCTTAGATGAGTTATAAATTCATGTTAGGTAAGTCATATACACCCTTGCATTTAATTTTTTAATGGGATATTGTGGAGAAAAATCAAGATTATGGATTATATAAATTACGTGCATGGAAAAGTCAAAGAAGAATATACAATTAAAAGTTAATGAGGTCAAGGATGGTGTTCGATTGTGAGAGGAATTTTCGTTTGTATATTTACTGTTACTTTTTAGTGGTAATGTTTTTTAAAAATTAATTTGATTAATTTTTAAAATTATATTAATTTGATATGATAATAAAATTCAGATATACAAAAATTATATAGAAAGTATAAATTATAATTTTTATATATTAATAAAAAAATATAATAAAATATTAATAAAACTTTTTATTGTTTGACTATAAAAAATAAATTATGATAATTAAAAACAAACGGAGTGCTAATACTAATTGATGAGACACATGTTGAAATTGGAATTGTTAAAATACTTCATAATTAATGGAAATCGAGAAAGTGTGTACACTTCCCTAAATGTATCCCGTGGGATTTCAATTAATTTTAATTAATGAATTTCATGATTAAAAAGTAAAAAAAAAAAAAACACGTGCTAAGAGATTTTTTGGACTTAGAAAAATTTTCTTACACACTATGGTAGGGACACAAAGATATCCATTTTACAAAATATAATGATTTTTTTTTAATTTAGTTTGAAAATTTTTCAAAATAATGCACTATTTATGAATCTATATTTATTAGCTGATTTTGATTTGCATCCTATAGAGATTCACTAAAAATGAAATAACTTTCTAACAAGAGATTTTAATTTTCATGATCTGAATTTGAAAGCTCTACAATCTACATTATTACAATATAGTCCATTATATATTTCTTGAGAAATTTAATCATATATGTATACAATAAATTATCTCTGTTCAATACATTGTTATCAATATAAATATATGTTAAAAAAATTGAGAACAATAAAAAAGATATTTCTTTTTTAAAAAAAATTGTATTAGACGGGCATACCAAATTAAACCAAATAAGATATATACAAAAAAGTATAGATGAGATGATAATTATTAAACAATACGTGAAAAATATATCTACAATTTACTTAAATTTATTGAATCCATACTGGATTCAATCAAATTAATTAATATAAACAAATTTTCATTTCTTTTAAATTTTAGTTGAGTTTCAATTTTCTTTTTATATAAAAAAATACTCTATATACATATATAATTAAGTGAAGAAAGATCCAATAGGTGTGTCAATATCATAGATCATAGCATTGGAGATATTTTGTATAATTGGATATCTTTTATTAAAAAATGGTCAAATTCTTTGTACCAAATTACTTTGAATAAAAAAATAACATGTTATTCATGACCTTCAACAATCAACACACACCAAATAAATTTCAAAAAAGATTGAAAAATAACTCTTTCACATCTTACCTACGTAAAAGTGCGAATAAATTTTAGTGATAGTCATTCAACTTTAAATTGATTATATAAAAAATTACTTTTAAAAAAGTTTAAAGTTCAATATATAAATTCAATTAAAAATGTTACAACATATTCACAACCATAAATTAATATATAGTGAATCACTTTATATGTGCAAACTCAATCAGATATGTTATAACGTTTGAATGATATGGACAAATATACATCATATATAAAACAGATCTTTAGAACAACTACAGATATTTTCGCATATAAATAAATAATTTTTGTCTTCATATTGTTGATTCTTCTAGGTACACCTAATTGCCTAAATAATTAATAAAAAAACACCCATTCTTTACAACCTTATCACACATTTTAGGATAATGAACATTAAAAAAAAACATACAAGACAACCTATTTATTTGATTCCTCCCTCTTCAACTACCATCAATTTTTTTTAGCATCATGGGAAAATGGACCACCATACCACTTAGTACAACCATAGTTAATTATCTTAAGCAAAAAAATAAATAATTAGAAGTTTTTAAATTAAACCAACATGGAATATAGATGTATAAACCAACAATTAAATACTCACTTTTCCAACTATACAAACGTGGGAATGTTGACCTCAAGACTCTTTATTTTACAATAATATAAAAATATTTGTTTTTTAGGAAGAAATAATTTGTGAACTTTTGAGCATGGTTTATTTAGTTAGTCACGTTGTTTCTAACTGATTTTTAACGTTTTTTTTGTGTGTTAAATTTCAAAGATTAAATTGATAATCGAACCGATTATCAATAATCGATAAGTCAATATCTCAATGGTTTTATAACTATTTGTTGGAAAAAAATACTACAATATTGATATTGGGTTAGAATTATAAAATAGTAAATAATTTATCACAAACACTGTATCGTGGCAAGCCACGACCTTGAAAGCGATTTTGCCTCAATTGCGGTACAAATCATTGTAGCCGGATGCTCCCTAATGTTCCACAGTTACTCTCGAACACGTATACTTCTGGCTGAATGTCTGGAGTTGCACAAAAATAATTGCAATGATTATTTAAGCCAATAAAAAAATTAGTGAAGGAGATATTAAATGAAAGAATCAATTTTTTGTTTTTCCCTCTCCGTTTTATCTCGCGAATGGCACTCCTTTATGATACTCCTTAAATTAAAAAATCATTTCATCCATAATGTACGAAACTAACATATCATAAATATACTCCTACTTTAATGACAAATTTGTCATAATATAAAAGTAACTTCAAGTCTTCTGAATACTTTCTATATTTTCTTACAAAATAAAGAAACTGACACTTGAGATAAATGTGAACCATTAATATAGAAGTAACTCTCCTATTTCACATATACTAAGGACTTAAGCAATGCTCACATAAATTAATTACGGAGAGTTGAAAGATATAACTTATTTTTTGCATTAAAAATAAAGAAATATTATTCACGTGATTTAGCATTGCTATAAATTCAAAACTGATAAGCTCAATCAATAAACTTTAAATCGAACCAATTGATACATCGTCCTTGCTATATGAGCTAGAGAGCTATGAGTTATTCTAATAATAGGAAGTTTTGATTATTAAAATATGAACAAACATAACGAATATGACAGAAGAATCAGATATTATACATGTCTCGAATAAGCACGGGGTAGTGTTTATGACAGAATTATTGAAAAATATATTATTTTTTTTGAGACATAAATACTTCAAGTGATGTGTCAAAAATTTCTAATAATTCATTTCTGTTAAATGAAAGTTAATTACATTAAATAGCACTCATAATTACTCAAAAGCCCTCAAATTTGGGAGTCTAATTTGACATCAGAATAATTTGATATGCTAAGTGATAATCAAAAAGTATAACACATGATGTTCGTTAGCCTCAGGCAGAGGTAGGGGGTGTTTACGGGTTGGTTTAGGTCGGTTATTAGTCAAAATTAACTTCAAATCAACTTAATCAGTTTTTGAAATTATCACAACCAAATAAAATTTAATACAATATATATTTACCAATTTCGGTTTGATTTGGTTTGTTATTTGATTATTAACCATATGCATATTAATTCATTCAAAACGTGAAAAAAATGACAATAATCCATTTAAAACAAAAATTAGTTAGATGACTAACATTACGAAACTTTCAATTATTAAATATATTATGAATAAAACTTCAAAATTCACTACTTTTGTCTTAGAAGGAAGAGACATTTTCAGTCCCACAAATAATTATCATAGATACTCATATACATGAAACCGATAAGATAAATATTCTTATCTTGGGCATTTTTACTTTCATAAGTAAATTCTAAATAAATTTTGCCGGATACTTATATAAGATTTTTGAAATTGTTTACAAAATAGTATATCATGCTATGTATATTATTTATCGGTTTGATTCGGTTATTTCTTTGAATTTTTTCGAACAAAATCATAATCAAATCAAATACTATCAATTTTTTTAAAATCTAAAACCAAATCAAATCAAATCCTAAATAAAATTGATTTATTTAATTGTTGGTTTAATTTTTTAGTTTGGATCAATTTTTATCCAAATCGTGAATACTTTTAACCTCAAACCTTTTTCTGAAAGTAAGTTTGATAGAAAAGTAAATAAATGAAGAATTACTCGAGGAATAATTAATAGAACAAAAGGAAAATATAAAGTCGGGATTCTTATTTGTACAAATGGTACTTCGCGCTTGGAACGAGCAAGAGGATATTAATTAACATATAAAAATAGTCCTACTCTTAGAAAAAATCTTCATCAAGTTGTTTAAAAACACAAAGGCATTTGGTAAGGATAGAAAGGGAGATTTCCTATGAGATATCTGTGACACTTTTCGTTTTACGAATGAGTTATGAGTAAAATAATCTTCTTTTATTTCCTCCCCATTAATTATAACAACTTTAACTGTATAATGTACAATTTTGTTACTATTTCTTAAGCAACAATAATGAGTTAAATGGCAATATTTTTGATGAATTAGTGGTTGAAAAAATCACCTAAAGAAACTTTTTTCTGGAAGAGCAATTAAGGGGTAGTTTTCTTTCTATTGAATGGTGTATTCCAAATTCTTCTCTGCTTATCAAAGCTTCCAACTATAGCAGACTGTTTTACATCACCTAGTCGATTTGCAAACGCGTTATAATAGGCTAATGGATCAACATTCTCCAATACTCTCACTGATTTGCCTTGCTTTTCGTCGATAAGTATCTGTCCATCTTCAGATTCACACCCTGAGGCAGAGACTTTTATGTTCTTGACACCAAATGTTGATTCTAGGACAGAATGATCACCAGCCAAAACTACTGCTCCAAGGATTTCTCCGAGAAATGTATCCTGTTATGATACAAAAACATTTGAACGCGTTCAGTGTTAAGAGGACAAAAGTTAGGATAAACTGAATTGAGATTATGTACCATATGTTTGTATTTAGGATGTCTCTTTTTCAAGTGGTGTAGCCTTGAGAGTAAACGCCTTGCAAAGATAGCTTCAGGTGTCCTTTTAGTCAGGTTAAGCATTTCGAGAATTTCAGGAAATGCACTGACTTTCTGCTGAATGCCAAGTGGAATGAGAGTGATATTAAGATCTGAACTCAAAACGGTTTGTGCAGCTAGAGGGTCAAGAAACATATTCAGTTCCGCGAATCTATTAGAAGGAACGTTGATCACGTTTCCATTCTCAATGTTGTCATGATTCATGTGTCCTCCAACAATTATTATATCCTGCATCAGAATATAAAAGGGATTGCTGCCTATATTAGTACAGTTATTGAACGAGTAATCCCGCCCTGGCTCTTTCTCAAAGGGTAGAGGAAATGCTTACCTGGATAGCTTTGGTCGTATTCTCGCCTGTAAGAACGATCTTTGCTATATTAGTCAATGGACCATTTGTTAAAATGGTAATCTTAGATCCTGGTCTGAGTGATTTCACTGTTGACTCCCATACTTCTAGTGCTAGAGGTTGTCTGAGTTCGGGATGATCAGTGTCTCGGAGAGCTCCATATTTCATAGAATTTTCAGCTGTATATCTGAAATCGTTTAGATGAAGCAGATAGATCAGCATAACTGCACACTAAACAAATGGACATGTGAAAGACATGAAATGTTAATGCTTTACTGTTTTTCCTTTAGGCAAATGATTGACACTAGCTAGACCATGTACCTGCGAGGACTTCGTGGCAAAGAACGAGATAGACCATAAAGAGTGTCGGAGTCGAGGAATCCACCACAACCTTGTGGGATAACCTTGTTGTACTTGCAGTCACCAACTGCATAGAAAATAGGATCAGACTGGTTCATTGCAAAAACATCTCCAAGGCCCACGGGAATGTCATCACGACCCATCATATGAAGCAAATCATACACAGAATCAATGGTTGCAGCATTCGCCCAGCCAGTTGGACTCACAATTATAGCCTGAATGGAAGAAGATATTGCACATTGACAAGCATTGCTACCTCAACTTAGTTATTTTACAAAATTTAGTCCTTTATCTTAGACTCAGCCTGTTTCTACAACGTCACTCGGGATAGAGGATCTAAATCAAAATAGAAGTCCATTTACCTTCAGATTAATTTCTTCTATTGGTAACTTAAGGAGGTAAAAGAGAGCTAGAAAATCTCCAGCACTCATATCCATATCAAACACAACATTCTTTCCAAGATGTTTGCCTCTGAAATCTGGTTTGTAAAGTACTTTTCTGTAATAAGGAAATTGCGTAGAAAAGTTAAATCGTCCAGCGTTTTCTCTTCTGTTTATAACCTGTAACCATGATAAATATAGTATTAGTTCTAAATTGGTCTGTGCTTTTATCTTACATATGAAAATGCAACCAATTTAGACCAGAAATTAGTAACTTACATCCAGAAAGCTAACGAAAAACTCTCTGTCCAGTTCACTATTAGCATTTCGATTGGGTTTTGCTCTTATAGCAACAAGAATAGGCACTCCTCCTGGACCAAAAACTTCTTTTGTATAACCATCCTGATAAACACCACCAACTCAGAATACATAACAGTACAAATTTAAGTATAGAGAAGTGAACGAAAAAACAGAAAGAAACGAAGAAAATCATACCATGAATAAGGAGTTAAATTATGTTTTTGCAAGTTACAACTAAATGTCAACTTTACTAGAGACAATAACTAAAAACCATAATCCAGATAATGACCTGAAACAATTCATCACCTGACATCTGCCTCTCCTGTTCTTTTCTATGCAGAATGGATCGCGAAGCTTAGTCTGAACATGACCACTGTGAACTTCATTTCGTGCTACGCTGAATTTTGGAGTTATATGACCATCAAAAATCGGATTTGATCCATCAGATATCCCATATGGCTTGTTTGAAGTAACTATAGTGATATTGATATACTCCATTTCTGCAAATTCATTTTCTCCGTGCTGGTTGTGCTGTTTCTGCATGATTGAAGCAGCTACACCAGACATAAAGGAGTCCCACATAAAATAACTCTGCGTTTAGCAACACAAAATAAATCTGCATTTAGCAACATTGTCATCAGTAAATCACATTTTCACTGATGTTTTCATATAACTATGCATTTACTAAGCTCAACATTTCTAAAATATTACCGTGTTGAATTGGTCATCAAACCAAGTATCACGGGCCATTTTCAATGACTTGAAACAGTATTGTGCCTCGTAAGTATGCTGATTCTTCTGAAAAGTTTCAATAAACTTTTCAGTCACAGGAATGGTGTTTGTGGCATCCAATGGGACAAGAGTTACTGGAATGCCAGAATGAATTACCTACAGCATAAGGGAACGATGACAGTTGTTTACTAATAGGATTAGCTACCGCATATATGCAGTGAAAGGCCTATTGATTTCTGTAATACCTGATATGCAGCAAAAGGATCCATAAAGAAATTGAATTCTGCATAAGGGTTGCTTGTGTAATCTGTGAATAAATTGCCAACGTCACCACATTGCTGCGGTTGGCAAGAGGAGCTGACCTTCTGAGGACAGCAACCTGTAGGATTCCTTGACCTTACTCCACCTCCCATTATGTAGATGTGCTCAACATTTTTCTTTAAATGTGGATTACTAAGGAGAAATAGCGCAAAATTTGTATGTGACGCGATGAGAAAAACCACTGTAGGCCCAGATGAAATTGTGTTGATCATTACTTGCTGCACCGTTGGCTGTCGAAGAGGTGAATAATGTCTCTTCCCCTGTTGATAAGTGGAAGATGAACATGTTATGAAAACATTTTAAACATAGGGGAACTAAGCAATAGACCTAAGCTCCTTCATCTAGTAATTTCACAAGGGATAAAACTGATCTTCTCCTCAAAAATAGTTGCATTAGTGCCAAGTCTAGGTATACACATTCAGCACTTTCCGAAGTAAGACTCTTCATTACTCATATACAAGAAAAAGTTATATAATTTGCGCAACATAGTCTACGTACATTCTACCCGCCTTAGACCCCAATTTATGGGATTTCATTCGGAATATTGTTGCTATTGCCATAACATTGTGACTGACAGACAGCAAACAAAGACAGATTTAAGTAGGTATTGCTCTTTGGTTGATTAAACGATATTCTGCCTTTACATTCAACCATACTGCAGACTGAAGTTAAAGTGTCTAATTCTGTTTCTTGTGTAAAACCAGAAAAATTGTGATTAAGGAAGCTAGACAAAGTAATCCTCCATTCAGTTTTAATGCAAAATGATACCTGTGGGAGGAAGCTCTTTCTGAATCCAAAATTAGAGTTGATATCCAAACGTCCTCCAGGACCTACAGGAATAGCCTGTCTGTATCTACAATAACCAGCTGTAGCATTTCCCTGACAAATCATTGAAAAGTTAGCACACTCAAGATTTCAAGTAAACGAAAATTATGAAGACGTTTAACTAACCTGCAAATGATTCTTGACTTGCAGAATAGAGCCAATAGTAGAGGAAATGAAAAATTTATGTTCACCTGATCAATTATAGGGAGATATCCACCAACATCAGGCAGAATGGTACCATTAGGAAGTATTCCACCTTCACCTCCCACGCCAACAGCAATATCGTCACGTCCCATCATGTAAAGCATATCATACACTTGATTTACAGCATGTCCTGCATCAGTCCATCCATTTGTGCTAATAGTTATTGCCTGCACCAAAAAAATAACTCTTAATATACGAAAATATATCCCTTCCAAATTATATTACATTCCCATGACATGCTTTCAACAAAAAAAAGGCAAACCTTTAAGTCCATTTGTGATGTGTTAAGTTTCAAAAGGTAGAAAAGAGCAAAGAAATCATCAGTATCCATATCTGTATCGACAAGAATTCGATGACCCTTTACTCCATTTACCAACAATATTAACACCATTGTTAGCATTACAATAAGTTCATTTAGCAGCAACATCTTCTCTTTCTCCTTCATCACAACTTTGCTTCTGATTTTCTTCAAACTATTAGTTATTAATAGGAATAAACAGAAAGGGCTGTAAATTAACAGAAGGAATGTTTAAGGGATTTTATAGACACAATAAATTCTTTTATATAATATTAGTATCAATTTAAATGATCAATGGGGTACAAAGTAACACTTTGCTTAACAAAGTACAAATTTTGTTCGGAATATATAAATTTGAATTCGCGCCGAAAAGTTAAAAAGTGATCCCTACTTTATTTTGGGGCTCTTCAAATTATTTTCTTTATTTTTGCTAAAAGAAATTGGGTAGGCCAAAGTATTCTTATTCATGATGATCTAATTTTGTGTGATATCTAAGTTTAAAGATTTTTTACTGTATAGGTTTGGTAAGAATTTTTTACTGAATTTATGTATCTATTGACATAAGTTCTTAGGAATTAAGTTGTCTTTTACGGTATAACTTGTGAATTATGAATCAAACATATGCCTCTATTAGCAAAGTTTTTTAAGAACTAAATGACATAACTTGTAATTACATTATGATACAAAATATAAATTTATGCCGCAATTTTTTTCAATGGTAGAGATATTTTTGACCACTTTAGCTCTTAGTATATATTTTCTTGTGTTTTTTGTATCCTCGAGACATCCTATATGTATTATGTCATGTAGGATATGTGTGTCTACTTGTTCAATTTTATAATATTTTAAGTGCTTACTTGTGCACATTCAAAGTTGGAGGACATAGTTGTTCGTCAGCGCCAAGTTAATGGTCATATTATGCCTATCTTTTTATCTTAAGATGTACCAGAGATAAATGGTGACTAATCTTTAGAATTTTCGATCACAAATACTAAAAAGATTCTAGCAATTCATCAAAAATTGTGGTCAAAATTGTAATGATCACCATGACAAGTCTTGTGAGTGAAGTTTACTAATGATTTGAATGTTGTATTGTTAAGAGAAAGTGTTTGCCCAATATGAAATACAACATTCAGGTGGTCCACTAAAAATTTTGCTCCAACTTTTGGCTAAATGGTTAAATCTTAAATAGTGCCACCAAAAGATTCTATATGTGTAAATCGCCTTTCTAAAAACAATTTTTTTTCTCTCTCTTTTACTTATCCATTTTATTAAAATCCAAGTATGAGCTTCTTGTTGAAAAATATCATTAATTAGTAAAAGTGTATTATCTCTAATAATTAAGTCTTTAGATGAGAGCTCATACACTTCAACATGATATCAGAGCATATAAAGATCCTGAGATCGAATTTCATCGCTATTAAAAAAAATTCCACGTGTCTGCATGTGTGGTGGGGGGAGGTTATAATGAGTTCTTGTAAAGCACTCCAAGTGTGTGTTGAAATATGGCTCCAAGAGGTGAGGTCAATTCATCATGTTTTGTCATTAAAATGGAAAGAGGATGAGGCTGCAAATTGGAGAGTAGCAAGTGACTGCTGACAAGTATGATCTCTACTTTTGCCTTGTTTTTTTTCCAAAAGGAATGGGGCCTCACCATAATATTGACAAAACAAAATCTTCAATAAGATCTTTAAGTACTCACTCACTATACTTACGATCAATATTTTACGATTAGTGTTCATCTCAACTTACGTGTATTTCAATTATTTCAATCATCCTATGTTTTAATAGGAAAAGTATGACGAATAGTCTCACCAATATGACAAATTACTGTAGAAATAATATCAGCTAGCTACTTTTAGGACGACCTGCATTTAGACTTTAGCCAATTATTTAATGAAGTTAAACCCAAATTGCGGATCGTTCCTTCTCATTTTCCTTCTTCAAACCAGTGAGTCTGAAATTTTAAATTGTTAAGACTTTAAATCTACAATTTGAATGTGAACTATTAGAATCGAATATAACTCATGTCGTCTTCATATTCTAATTTGAAATTTTAAACTCTAAAGTTTTCGTTCAACTTTAAAATTGTCTAAATTTCAACTACTCCTTAATTAAATGTCATAAAACGACGGTTTGTGCCCATCTCCCTAAATCACATATATTTAATTTATAAGATTCCAATTTTAGAATGATTAACCAAATGGATATGATAACAAATGAAATAATCCATTCAACTTAACAAAACTCTGTACCATATTGTGTATGTGTCCGTGTAGTGTTACTTTTAAGTCCAATCAACTTTTGTCATGCCTCTAAACGGATTATTCTCTCCGTCTCTAATTATTTTTTTTTAAAATTGATATATATTTATTAAAAAATAATAAATGACATAGTAAATTTATAATTTTACATATTAATTTTAAAGTTGATTAATTAAAAATTTAAAATTTTCAAGAATATCTATTTTTTTCCAAAGTAATTAATTAAGAGTATAACATGTAAAGAAAATTATTTTTTCTTGATTTGTTAAAATGAACAAGTAAAAATAGAAAATTGAACAAGTAATTAGGGACAGGAAGAGTATTAAATTTACTCTCTTTTTTCTCGTATTTAATATCTATATTGAAACTTGATTAATTTAAATTTACATATATACTAAAATACGATTAATCAAATTTCACGTAGCATATTCAGGAGAAAACATTTCATATGAAAGATTTTTCTTCATATTCAGAATACGATAATCAATGTCTTTATTAGTTTTATGAAAAGCGCAATTTATTAGTGGAAAAAAAAAAAAGATTCCAACGGATTTACAATGTGTCGATGTCGGTAAGATTCTTTGTCGTGTAATTAGAGCACAACTAACATTACCTTGTCGACAAAAAATAAAAATAAAAATCCAACTTAATTCATTTGTTTGACCTAAATTAAAGTGAATATCAACATTGAGAACCTCAAAAAATTGTTAAAAGAACACCAGAAAATGGACTTATTTTCTTTAAGTTACTTCCCTTGAATTTTCTTCACTTTATACTATTTATGATCTTGTTGGTGTATAGGCCTAATATTTATTTATAAATTTTTTAAAATAGTTTAAAATTTTAATATTTTAGAAAAAGTTATATATATTTGTGTCATTGTAATTTATTAACTGTAAAGTGAATACTTGATAAATAAAATTAATATTGATTAATTTGAAATTGTGTTAGGATAATTTTTGTTCTACAATAAATTATATATATTTGTGTGGTTGTAATAATCTCACTTCGAAAATTCAAGACGTGTCTTAAAGCCTAACATAAGTTTCATGAGGTCTAGACACTGTTGTAAGAGTCATTTAATGAAAATAGGTCATTTAAGAAGTTTAGAAACCAAAACGTTCATAACGTTTGGAAAACTAGCTCATGGAGGTACTAACGTGCCTTGGCCTTTTGACTAGCTTTTAGGGTCGAAAATAATGAAGACAAATCCATTTCACCCCTTATATAAAATAAACAAAGATTTTTTTTTCATAAAGAGAGTTAATGTTGAAACAGATGTATCAACGTATCTGCTACGCCTCAACCCCCTCTTATTATATAAGAGAGAGTGAAGGCCGAAACAGACACATCAATTGAGACGTGCCTACTTCACCTCAACTTCCTCTAATATAAAAAGTAATTTTCAAAATAGAGTATTGAGGCTAAAGTAAATATGTTGACGTGTCTGCTTCACCTAAACTCTCTTTTATATAATAAAAGGATAAAGTAAATACGTCGATGTGTCTGCTTCACCTCAACTCTCTCTTATATAATAAGACAAAAAAAAAAGATTAATTAATGCTGTAGCAGACACGTCGACATGAATTACCTCGATTCCCCCTTATCGTATATAAGAGAAAATGCAATTGGGGAAGGCACTAGATTCCAACTTTTTCAGAAAGTTTGACAAAGAAAAATGGAAGATGCAATCCATGGAAATAATGTTCAATCCACCCACCCAAAAAAATCCATGCCTTAAAGAGGAAATAAATTAGAACTATAAAATATTTAGAAGGGCGGTGGTGAGTTATATTGACAGAATATTTACGATGACTTTGTACAAAGAGAGTTTGATTTGTCAATTTTAACACCTTAGATCCATATTCTCCACCACAATATGATATAAGGCACTAACTTTTCTTTACTACAAGTCTCAGAATTAATGAGTCCACTTCATTTTCTTTTCCACATTGTGGTGGAGCATGAAATCATGTAAACAACGACAATAATAAACTATGCTCAGATTCCAAATAAATTAAACACTATTACAAATTTTATTTAAAATGTTTGAGATATAGTATTTTAATTAAATCAATAAGAAAAAATAAATAATAATATTTTAACAAAAAAAAAAGTCAAGAAGCTTTCTAATATTTTCATGAGAATTTATTTTTTATCATGCTTTTTCTTAGTGAATTGATTCGATGAAAATGAGTGAAAAAATTGTATTTTATAATATAAAATTTTCACCGATTTGTGATAGAAAAAACCTTTGTTTCTGATAATGTAAGATCAACTAAATGAATCATCCTTTCTTTCATTTAAACTCATGATATCATATCATTTTATATATATATATATATATATAAATATAATATATATATATATATATATATATTTATTTATTTAGTTATTTTTAAGTGGTAGTGATCACCTATGTAATTTAACTAAGTCTTGATTAAATCAGATATTCGAAAATCTTTTTGAAATCACTTTCTTTCATGGAATAGTTTTAAATTTATACTATATCCCCTTTTAACTTCTTCCTTCTTTTTTTTTTAAATAAAAAATGAAAATAAGGAAAGAAAAAATAAAGATAATGAAAATTGAACGATCACCAATAAGATGCTATAGAAATTCCTCATCCTCTTTTAACTTCAAATTATGTAAACGAATTCTTACTTATAAAAAGAAGAAGAAGAAGAAGATACAAATTAAAAGTGTGGATAAGAATAAAAATTAATCAAAAAGGAAAGGAATTAGCTAGTCTATACAAGCACAAAGTTATTTAGAGAACTTGTTTTCTAAAAAAATAATTCCATGACAGTCTTGGTCAAAACTCAATAAAGCAACCTCCTAGAAAAAGAAACAATAAAGCAAACCCAAACTAAATCTAAAAGATTTTTGTTACTATGCCAAAAGCTTAGGCTCGTTACTATTAGCACAAATAAACAAGTAATATTTTTGGATTTTTCCTCTTGCAAACTAAACGCACACCTATAACATGGTACACCTATATTGGAGTGAATGTTGAGTATGTTTTTAATGGTGATAAATAAACTATGCTTGTTTTAAGATGCGTTTTAATTATGCATGATCGGTAAAATAACAAGGAAGATAGTAAAAAGAATTAGCAATAATATAAGTTATTGCTAAATTACCATGAAGTAATTCATGTGACTGATGTGGAAGTAAGGATTGAGACGCAAACCAGGAACGTTTTAAGTTTCTGGGATCAATAGTTCAAGGAAATGGGGTGATTGATAATGATGATACATAGCGATAATATATATGGGGATCTCGAGATGGATGCATAGAGATAAGATCATGAAGGCAACTATCTGAGATAAGGTGGATGTGACCTCCGTGGTGGACAAGATGTGGGAGGCGCAACAAAGATGGTTCAGACACGGAAGAAAAGACACCCAAATGCCCTAATGGAGAGGTGTGAGAAATTATCTATAGTGGTAAAAGAAGAGATTGGCTGAAGAAGTTTCCGCAAGTGGTGATTAGACAGGACATGGATGGAAAATATGGAAAGTCGAGAACTATGATAGAAAGTTAATAGGTCAAGCTTTAGCTAGTTCCTTTTCCAAAATTGCTATTATTACTCCCCTACTATCCTATTTTTCAATTTTAGTATCATGTTTTGTTTCCTTTGCATTAGTTATCATATTATTTTGTGTTTCTATTGTTCTCTTCTTCATTGTTTTCACATGACTTTTTTTTGTTATTACATTTACTTTCCATACTTATTTTTTTTATATATGTTATACTTGAGTCTAGGAGTCTATCAAAAGTAATTTCTCTATGTCTGAGGTAGGGGTAAAATTTACTTGTTCTCTATTCTCCGCATATCCTACTTTGTGGGACTACACTGCGTATGTTATGAGGTTGTTTTATTTGAGCCAAGGATCTATTGAAAATATTCATTGTATCTTTACGATAAAATGCATACTTATGAGATTAGTGTATATGTGAATCCTTTATGTCCATTCTACTCCGTCATCAATATATAAATGAATCATTGCAATTTGGCTATGCAACATCCTGCTTTCTAAAAACAAAAAAAGATTTAAAAAAACCCTACATGGCTACACGATGTCAATGATCCTTGGTTTAGAGACAATGATAACAAGTATCCATCATAACTCGTGGCACATAAAAACATTAGAAAAATAAAGAGAGATGAGTTTGAATACTAGTAGAAGTAGTGGTGTTCTTTAATTATAAGATTTACAAGAGTACTAAGTGCACAATGAATTGGTCAAAGCACTTTAGGCAACCACTAATACATTTTTTTTATGGCTAAGCTAAGTGTGATTGTAATCATGATGATAATGAAACCATAATATAGGAGCCTGGGTAATTATGTATTTCAAAGAATACCACACTTTTTGAGTTCATTTGCAATTTTTAAAACCAAAAATGAGGAGAGGTATATGTTTTGAAACACTTAAAAATTGGATAAAAGTTTGATATCATCTACTTTATGGTATGACCACGAGTCCTTTTTACTTTTTGGTGACCACCAAACCAGCATGACCTAAGTCCTAACCTTTGCTACGTGGAACTCTATTATATTTTACTTTTTATTAAAGTAATGATCATGTTGATTGTGAAACATAGGTAAGTTCAAAAATATGGTTTCTCAATCACTAAGTAGATTAAAATTATTGGAGACTAATAGGATTAAATCTCATCAGATGATTATGATAAAATTATCTGATACATGTGCTTGTGGAAGATAACAGATATAATAAAATAGTCAACATGCATACAAGTTGATCCGAACACTGAAACAAGCCATAGGCATGACTAAGTGGATGGGGGACCGTGAGGCAAATCAGTGTTGAGCACCCCACCATAGGTGCAAATAATAGTAAGTGGATGGTGATGCAATGGAAAACGTAGTGCTCAAAAAATGCAAGATTAAGGAAACTCGTTGACATTGCTACGAAGTTTTATTAGTTTTCAAATGGGAAAATAAAAAGGAGGGGAAAACATTATCAATAAATTGGTGACAATGATAGTGCTATTCCCACCCAAGAAAGCACAAGTCAGAGCTTTTAAAACATTTTTTACCCCACAAAAAGAAAAAAAAAAGTGAGGGTGACTTATCCCAATACTTTCTTTTTAATAAAAGGATGTTGGTCGAATATATTTTCCCAAATGCATGAACCACAATGTCAAAATTCTTAGCAACACAATCCATTCAAAGTTGAAAAATTCTATTGAACAAAATTAAACTATTAGAGGATATTGGAACCAGTGTAACATTTTCAACTAAGAAAAGTTTAAATATGTAAAAGTAGATTTGTTTCAGATTTTTTATTAGACCAAAATAGCAATGGTGAAGTTCATCGATTATCATCATTACCGAGTTTCACACCCTAACTATCAGTTTTTCCCTTTTTTTTTTACATGAACAATGGTGATTTCCTATTGGTCTTTTCCCTAGAACTGTTCTGAATTAGCACATTATCATCTCAGGGCTGAATCTTGGGCCAACACAAATAGGGACACTTCTATAAGGGGATTTCCCTTATTTGAGCTGACAACTCTTTTCTAATTTTGTCCAAGCCCAGTCCTACAAAAAAATTAGGGTCCAATTAGCTGGCAGAAATGCCAAAATTGAGCCACTAAAAATCGGGTAGGAATATCATTTCCTTTTTTAATGTGATAACTAATAACTAAATGACATTAACATACAACATGCATGATGGGAAAGAGAAAGGCTTTATAGCCGAGGGTCGATTAGAAACCTCTCCACCTCTCTACCTCACACAAGGTAGGGATAAGATCTGTATATAGCTCACGTTCCCCAAACATCACTCATAAGATCACACTTAAGTATGTTGTTGAAGTTGAGTTGTATCTGAACCAACTTGCGCACACCTCGACATCAGGGAAAAGCACGACATAATTAATTAGTTATGCGAATACTGAAATGCCACAAGCTTTGTCCGTTTCTCTTTGACCTTAGATAGACAGACGCATGGCCAGCAAATTTTGGTGTTTTGGTGTTAGTTATATACTAGAATAGGCCCAATACCACTTCCCAAGTTGGTGCACCTGTATTACCTTCAAAATCTCTATTCCTAATACTTACTCAACACTTCGAAGTAATAGATGTAAGTTCTTCAAAATCTCTTACATAATTAAGTCTGGCTTCATAAACTTTTGAAGAACCTTTCAGGTAAAGTAGGAAGTTTGTAATGGATCAGAAGTATCATGATTATGAGGTGATGAATTTATGATAGAGTTCACAGAATTCATCAAGATGGTCCATACATACAGGCTACAGCCTACCAAGAGCTCGAAGAAACACAACTAAATCAATGATTCAATATCAATATTGAAAAACTGCAATTTCTTCAATGTTGCAGCTAAGATTGTGGAATGATCTCTTTGTATAATGCATTGCTCCCTCCCCTTATATGGAAGTCTTTTCCATTGGCAATGTCCCAAAAGGTTTGGCACCTAATATCATTTTACAAATAATTTCAAGAGTTCTAAAACTCAGAGCTATTAAACCAATCGGCTTAGTGTTTTATCTGAAATTTTGCTTTTTCAAACGAAATTCCATTATCATTTAAACATTTTATTCAACTACTACTTGTATAATTATACAAACCAAACTATTTATAATCCTTCCCTAGTCAAATATAGTGTAATAAAAAAATGGGAAAGAGGGAGTACAAGTCATTTTGGAAGTTCAATTATTCAATTCTCCCCAGGCAACTAAGTGGAAAAGCACATTTTGTTTACAATCCCTTTGGGAAAGCACAAATATTATTATCAGTTTTACAAGTCATGCAGACAAGAAGTTCTCTGGTAAGAGAATAGAAATATTTAGAGCACACACTATCTCAGAACAGTGAAAGAGAGCCAACTTTTACATGTAAGAAAATTATACTAAACATAAATTCTACTTGCTGGGGGAAAGTTTCTCAGATAAACCTACTTCTCTTGAAAGAAGCATAATCACTTTCAGACTACAAGACAAACACTTCTGCTTCACAACAGTAAACGAGTATTTGTAGGGCAAATTCACAGAGACACAAAGGATTCTTTTAACTAAAAAGCATGCTATTCTCTCAATCTTTCTTTTCTATTTTGATGTGTTATCCACTTCGGGAACCCGGATTCGTACTGGGAAGTCTCGTTTGGGTTGGGGAAGGGGGGGAGGGGAGGGGGGTAGTGCTCCTTACCAAACACACCCTAATCCTACACCTCAAACTCGAGATCGTTGGTTAAGGATAGCGGAGTACTTACCACTTCACAACAACCTTTGGTAATAATCATGCTATTTACATAGAGTAGCGAGAGAATCTAGCAATTTAAACATGCAAATAAAAACTAACTGGTGTATGTTCTTTCAATGAATTTCTTCCTTAAACATACCTTCAAAACAAAAATCCAATTGTTGCATCTAAAAGATATCCTTTAGGCTAGTAAACTGCTGGAAATAAATTCGACATTTACTCTCAAAAGTGAAGATCCTTGAATAAGAACAACTTGAGCTTGGATATCTTCTATTACTAATCACCAACTAAAACTTTGTAATCCCTTCTTAAATTTAAGAGCACAATAAATTCTCAACGTCAATGCTAAAATGTAACATTCCTCCCAAACAAGTCATTTTTTCCCTAGAGTTAAGTTAGATCTTGTTGAGCTTCTTTCATGTGTGACCCTTGGAAGAACAAATCAAATTAGCATGAGATATACTTCGTGTCAAAAGGATGATGATCTGTAACTAGAAGGTTACCTTTATGTACAAGCTTGTTCAATTAACACAAAGACAGGAATTAACAAACTAGAGATTTTTCCTTTTTTCTCTATTTTTTACGGAAAAGGAAAAGAACAAACGAGAGATCTAGTAAGTGGGATCAAAGTATTTAAGTAGGATCAAGAGAAATATACAGACAATTGATTGTTTGATATTCTGATATGGACTGAAATTAGTACAAGGTGTAGCAACAATTGCAGAAACTTCAAAAGTTTGAAAGTCTTCACAACTACAACACGTTTATTCAAGGATCTACATTAACCACTAGAGACAGTCTTAACACATGAAAGTAACATTTTAAAATGCTTTACAAAACCTTACGAAGAACAATCCTCCTTGCTGCCGCGATTCCAACGTCAAGCACTCCTGAATCGGACTCATCGTGGAACCAGCTGACTGAATTCTGAGCTGCCTGAACAATTTGTGAAAATCCTACACCAAAACAATATTATATAACAATATATTAGACCTCAAAATTACAATGTTGTGATCGCTCATTTAATCATGCTTAGCTAAAAGCATGAATTTTAACACTTAAAACAGAAAATTAAAAGAAAAACAAGGCATGCATTGCATCAACAGAGACACAACTGATGGGAAGAACATTCAGAAAGTCCTACAAAGAAAACAGAATCGACAGATACAATGTAGAAACTCTAATTCAAAGAAGAGGCAAATGCACATCAGTGTACAATGCAGCTACAAGGAAAACAAAATCAAAAGATACAACGTAAAACTCCAATTTGAAGCAGAGGAAAATGAGCATCAGTATACGAGCAACTACAAGGAAAAGAAAATTGAGAGATCAAACGGAAAAACTAGAATTCATTGGAAGCAAATTATATGTGGCCTACACACACAATTATATGATACAAGGTAGAAACTCCAATTTGAAGCAGAGGCACATGAGCATCAGTGTACGAGCAGCTAAAAGGAAAAGAAAACCGAGAGATCAAACTTAAAAACTAGACTTCATAGGAAGCAATTATATAAGGTCTACACACACAATTATACTATACAACGTAGAAACACCAATTTGAAGCAGAGGACAATGAGCATCAGTGTACGAGCAGCTACAAGGAAAACAAAACCGAGTGATCAAACTAAAAAACTAGAATTCATAGGAAGCACTTATATGTGGCCTACACACACAATTATATGATATCACGTAGAAACTCCAATTTGAAGCAGTGGAAAATGAGCATCAGTGTACGAGCAGCTACAAGGAAAACAAGACCTAGTGATCATACTAAAAAACTAAACTCATAGGAAGCAATTATACGTGGCCTACACACACAATTATATGATACAACATAGAAACTCCAATTTGAAGCAGAGACAAATGAGCATCCGTGTCGGAGCAGCTACAAGGAAAACAAAACCGAGAGATCAAACTAAAAAAGTTGAACTCATAGGAAACAATTATACATGACCTACACACAATTATATGATATTCGAAATAGAGGCAAGTGAGCATCAGCGGCTGCATCTCCAATTCATGAATATAGAAAGTACTCTTACAAGAACTAACAAGCCTTTATAAATCCTAGATCCATCTGTGATTCCAAGACAGAAATGTGAACAAATATCCAAACGAATTCTGTTTTCTATAAGTGGATTGAGTAACTAATGTTAACATAATAGAATCAGATTTTTCTTCTTTTTTTCAACGATTAGAGTATCAGATTGAACAAGTGATTGTAGTGAAAGAGAAAGTTGAGATGAGATACCTCCGGAGACTGTTTGTTTGTTGTGGCGGATATCGTGAACGGTGGCGGAGATTTTCCAGTAGAGAGGCCGGCCGACGTAGTAAAGTAAGAGTACTACTAAAATCGCTATAACTACTCTGAATGTCATCTTCCCCATTTTTTGGTTTCTCTCACACACAGAAATCACCTGTTTTTGGTATCAAAATTGTAGTCATGCCCATGACACAACACACTGGAACCACCTATATGATTTACGAACGTCGTCGTTTTCTCACGCTGGCGTTTTGGCCATAGATTTTGTCAAAGTAATATTTTTGTCACAAAATTTCATAATTTGATGCTAAATATTTTTAAACTAGTTAACATATCAGCGTTTCTGGCAGACTCATTAGATTTATGAATATTTTTTTTATTTAAATATTTTGAGTCAAATATTATTATTATTAAACCCACTAACTTATATTTTTCAACTTGTTGTTCACTATCTATGCTTTTAGTATTTTAAATATAGTTGATTTCGTATAATCTACTTGTTATGTTATCTTTAGAAACACGTAAAGAAAGAAAAATAATTTCGTGAAATCTTTTTTTTTGTTTAGCGGTTGTAGTAAATTCTCTAGAGTGGAAATATACAACTACTTGCAAGTCATGCTTATCATATTATTTTATCTAAAATAATTACATCTTTTAGAATCTATTGCTTGTAAAATAATAAAAGGTTGACTTTTATTTTGGTGAAAATCATATTCGGTATATTGAGAAATCATGTCAACACTACATAAGCAATTCAATAGGAGTATCAAATTTGCATTATTCAACTAACAATATACTCAACTTAATTTTTTTTTAATTTAACATGAATCTAATATGAAAAACAAACATTCAATATTTAAAAAAATAGCAACACAAAGGGAAAGTAACTTAAAATATTTTTTTAAAATTGTTATTCTGAAATTATAATCAGAAGAAGGTATTAAAAAAAAGGAAAAGAAAGTGAAAAATTAATTTATTAGGATTGAAAATTAGAAAGATGTGAGTTATGAATGATTATTATTTACTCCTAATAAAGTAGTATGTGAAAAGTTTTTATTGTAAATGTTCCTGTATTAATAAAAAATATTTTTAATTAATTGAGTAAATTACTTTTACAAAAAATCAATTAATTTAAATAAGAAAAAAAGTCAAAAAAGAGAAGATAAATGTCACCTCACTTTTTTTTTATGTATCTCATTTTCAATAATTAAGTGAAGTTAAATAAATTACACTTTTTAGTTTTAATATAATTAATGTGACTAAGGGGAAATCTTTTCTTCATTCTTTTCATTAAATAATTTGTTTATTCATTAAATTTTTTAAAAGTACTAAAAATGTTTAATTCATTTTTTGTTTAGTCTATGACTATTTTTTAATATGATAAACTACATCATGTGTTTTTTAGGGCATCAATATGCAATAGCTATAAGAAATGTATCATGTGCAATATTATATTTTTCACATGAGAGGTTTTGAAGTCATGAATATTATTAATTTACAATTAAAAATAAAAGCTACATATATAAAGAAAATGTCAATTATGTAGAATTATACTATTAAGTAATTATTTGAAGAGAAAATTTTGAAAATATATTTTACAATATCACACTGGTGAAGAAAAATAAAAAACATGCTAAATAATTTAAAGAAAAGATAAATGTGATCGGAGATGATAGAAATGTACCACATCATCTTATTTATTTCTAACATTCTATCTTTATATGTAAATAGATATATTAGTTGTAAGTAAATAATAAATAGAAAATAACTTAATTTTTTTTTTCAAATTGTTATTCTAAAATTATAATCAGAAGAAGGTCAAAAAAAAGGAAAAGAAAGTGGAAAATTAATCTATTAGGATTGGAAATTAGAAAGATGTGAGTTATGGATGATTATTATTTATTTCTATTAAAGAAGTATGTAAAAAGTTTTTGTCGTAGATGTTCCTGTATTAATAAAAATTATTTTTAACTAACTCAGTAAACTACTTTTACAAAAAATCAATTAATTTAAACAAGAAAAAAAGGTCAAAAAAGAAAAGATAAATATCACATCACTTTTTTTTTTATGTATCTCATTTTCAATAATTAAGAGAAATTAAATAAATTACATTTTTTAGTTTAAATATAATTAATGTGACTAAGGAAAATTTTTTTCTTCATTCTTTTCATTAAATAATTTATTTATTCATTAAAAAATTTTAAAGTACTAAAAAATAATTAATTTATTTTTTATTTAGTCTATGACTATTTTTTAATATGATAAACTATATCATATATATTTAATGGCATCAATATGCAGTAGCTATAAGAAATGTATCATGTGCAATATTATATTTTTCAACTGTGACAAAAATTAAAATATTAATTAGAACATGACGAAAAATTACATAAAAATAAAACTATATAACTTTTCATCTTCATTCATTCACATAATAATAATAATAATAATAATAATAATAATAATAATAATAATAAAAGAAAAAGAAAAAGAGCAAAGAGTTTCTAATGTGTTGATTAGTAGAGTTTCATAATTTAATTTTGGTTGAATAACATGAAATTATATATCTAATAAAAAAAATATAATCAAAACAATACATGAATGAATTAATCTTCAAAATATTTGGAAATCATTCAAACTTTTTTACTAATATGACCATCTTCTTGATGAAATCTTGAAATAGTTATGATTCCTTCTTCATTTTCATAAACTTGTACCAAACTAATGCAAACATCAATTTGATGAATCTTGAAGAATATATCTATGATCTTTATCAATATGAAGATCATATGGTGAACTTATTAAGTACATGATTGATGAAAAAGATGAAGAAGAAAAAAATATAAGAGAGGAAAAAACTATACTAATAAAAAGAAAGAATGAGAAAATGAAAATGATCATTGGACATAGATAGTTGTTATTTATAGTTTGTGTAAACCATAAGAATAATTAAAAATAAGTTGAAGAGACATATTATTTAAGTAACAAATGTAAATAGATGGAGGTTTTGTTATAACTTATTAGGTATATTTAGAATAATAAATATGAATGAATTTTTTAATTAATAAACAAATTATTTAATAAAGAGAAATGAAAAAAAAGGAGGAAAAAAAGAAATTGAATGATCCTCCTTTATATATATATATATATATATATTTTTTATTTTTTTATTTTTTACTAACAAGGTGTTTGATCAGAAATTCTAAATATAGAATTTTTTTTGTGAAATTTCTAAGTGTGTTTGACGTTATATATTTTGCAATTAATATACATAATTGAATGTATTTAAATAAGTTAGAGAAAAATAAAAGTAAAAGAAAATAACGATGGAATAAACTTTTCACTGAATCCACGTGGCAAACAAACATTTGCTACTATGGTAGTACTTGGATCGCTATTAAAGCAATCAGCTCTTCTCCAATCTCCACCGTTAAAATCAACGGCGCCAAAAGGATTTCAAACACTTCTCCAAAATTTCCAATTTCCCGCCCTCTATCTCTCAGTATAAATATCTCTATTACTCATTTTACATATCCATCATTAGAGAACTCTACTTTCTGTCTGTGTTTTTATCAATTTCAAATGGCCCGTACTAAGCAAACAGCTCGCAAATCCACAGGTGGAAAGGCACCAAGGAAGCAGCTAGCTACCAAGGCTGCAAGAAAGTCAGCTCCGGCAACGGGAGGAGTGAAGAAGCCTCACCGTTTCCGTCCAGGAACTGTGGCTTTGAGGGAAATCAGGAAGTATCAGAAGTCCACGGAGTTGTTGATTAGGAAGCTTCCATTTCAAAGATTGGTGAGGGAAATTGCTCAGGATTTCAAGACAGATCTGAGGTTTCAGAGTAGTGCTGTTGCTGCTCTACAAGAGGCTGCTGAGGCTTACCTTGTTGGTCTCTTTGAAGATACTAATCTTTGTGCAATTCATGCCAAGAGGGTTACAATTATGCCTAAGGATATTCAGCTTGCTAGGAGGATTCGTGGAGAAAGGGCTTAAGATCTTTTTATTTTTTTTTAGGGTTTAAAGCCATTTTTATTCAATAGTTTTGCTTAGATCTCTTGTTGGAAGTTGGAATGCTAGGCTGATTATTGTACATCTAGTAGATGTTTTCAGTTCTAGTATGTGTAAACTGGTGGTTTACTAGAATTTAGGAATCTGAGTAATGAAATTTGTACTTGTTTTGTTCTATCAAAGATCTTATTATTACATCTGTTTGTTATTTGCGATTTATTGAAGATTGAATCATAGCTTGTTGAATTTGTTGGTGTAGCTATGGTGCTGAAATTTGTTTTGCTTTTTGTTTATTGAGAAACTATCATTTGCTCTCAGCCCATCCGTAGTAGTTTTAATGCTGTGTTGACATCCTCTAGTCGCCTTAATACTCCAGTGACCACTTCTACTCGGATTTTCATCACATTTGGATAAAGCAATCTCTATAGAAGGTGCCCAAGGATCACTCTGCAAGATCTTGCAAACGGAATCCACTGTTTGCCTTACACCGTCCAATTTGTTTGAAAAGGCCTCACTCCACCCATGTGTGTTATCTACTCCATTCTGCACATTCTCTAATTGGCTCGAAAATTCCGGGTTTCTCTCTGGAATGAAGGTGCTGACAGGTCTATCAAAGTTGGAATATCCATTATTTGAAACTGAGAACCTCTTGCAATTAGCAAATACAGCGGTGCGTTTCAAGTCATACTGAGATCGCAATCCTAAAGCAGAACATAAAAAGAGTAAGCAACTAAGATACACCTGATTCAAAAAAGAGCTTAAGCAACTAAGATACAGTGCTGCAATGAGACTGCAAGGAATAAAATACTCCTGGCTGCCAGAAAGATAAGTACCTCTATTGGAACAGCATTTAGACCGATTGCCCACCCCTCACCCCCTTCCTTCACTATATAGGTTGTTTCTTCTTTTCCCAAGTTCTTTGAGTAAATTTGAACGGAAGTATCTTTAAAGCCTAATTAATAACCATTTTGTAGGTACTTAAACAGTAACAACAACAATAACAATTACACTCAATCCTTAACTAGTTGAGGTTGGCTATATAAATCACCAATAACCATTCTGCTCAATTGGACCTGCTTCATTCTAATATTCAGTAGTTCGTCTTTGCTAGGTTTTTCAGGATGGAAGTTTTAGAAAGATCAGCAGGACCACAGGAATAAGCGCTGCTCCTACTGCTATGTACTAAAAACTGCGTAAGATAGATCAATCCCAACTATTGCATCATGTAGGTGTTTGAAGTCTTGACCTACAGTAGAAAGGAAAAAATCATCTCAACCTGAAACAAAGAAACAAAATAGGAGACAGAATACTAGGTACCAGACAATAAATACAGCTGCAACACGCCCAGTGTAATTCCACTTAGTGGGGTCTAGGGATGCTAGGATGTTTACCGATAGATCCTCAGCTTCAAACAAATAGGCTGCAGAATATATTTTCTCAACATAATTATTCTACAACAGTCCTTCAGAAATATTTCAAAACAGACAACAACTGAAGTTCTAGCTTTGACACAAAAAAACCAAATTTTTATGTTCTTGCTTTCAAAGATATGAAACTTTCCTAGCTCAAATGGAGAATACAACTCAAAACAAGGAAACACAAGAACTGGGTGGCAACTAAATTTGAAATTATTTATTAAATAAGTTAAGGGTAATAAGACGTTAGTATAGTATAAATGTGGCTTTGGAATTTCGGGCATAGATTGAGGATAATACTATTGTCTTCCCATAGTTCATATAAAGAAATAGGCGCTTAGCACATAAATCCTGTTTGAGCCGTCGAGGTCACCAATAAGTTAAAACAATCATTAAACTTCAACAACACCAACAAACAGGGCCAACATGACGAATAATATAACTATTCAATCAAATACACTAATTATGTTTAGAATTCAGAACTATTTTTGCAGTAAAAAAAGGATAAAGAAATATATTCAGTTCTGCAAATTTGTTACAAAAAACATTGACAACTCAAAGGAAAGTTTACTGAGGAGAGTTTTAAAGCTACTATTTTATATATATGTCTGTTAAATCTAAAAACCAGCACTACATGGAGCTGCCTACAATCCAAAAAAAAGTATTTTGTGTATTGACTGAAACAATCGCGACTGATGTAGTTCAACATCACCCTTTATTCTCAGAGCATTGATCACTCAAATCTAGCTAAGCTTGTCAAAATCTAATTGTATAATCGAAGATCCAGAAGAAGTCTCATGTAGACATGTAGACATGAGGCTTTTGGAAACAACATGTTAATATTATAATGTCAACTACTGTAACGACAACAAGAACAACGACATCAACCAACTATTACGAAGTAACTTAAACTTTGACCAATGCAAAACATAAATTTTCATCCTTTCGGAATGCCCACAATTGCATCTTCATACCGCTTTTCAAACCGTTCCTTTTTCTCACATCATTCCAGTATTTTACTAAAACATAACTTGAACTTGTCTTTCCATTATTTTTGTTCATAGTCCATTTTCTCAGATTGATTTGACTTACTTGACGCGAAGGCTCAATCAACGACACATTCATCTCAGACATTTTAGCTCCATTGCGCGTATTCAAAAGTTGTTCTTCTCCAGTATTTAGAAACTTATTACTCATCTGGTTTTGTGGGATTGAAAGCCTTCCTTCTGCTGAATTAACATCCGTATCGAATAGTATTTTTTCAATAACCAATTTAGCTGATTCAACTGTACCCCCTATGAATGTAATCTGATTCTTGAATTCAATATTCAATTGAACAGCTTCAGTTCTATCATTAATTTTCCTCCTCTTTCTCACTCTGTTTTTTCCTTCATCATCAACCGTTATTATTCTCTCTTCTTTGGAATCATTTTCCATAGCTTTGTTGATCATCGGTTCACACGTAAACTTTCTTGGCTGCCTGTTTGGCTTTGATAGTTTCCTCTTTGGGACGAAGCAATCAAGAACTGGATGTTTTTGTTCACGAACTTGTTGGTATGATGATAAGATGGACTGTATATTCCGAACATTCCTTTCTTCTTTCTTATAACGAAATTCTTTATCTTGCTCCGCGATTAAGTTATCTTCTTCACTATATTTAGATTTCAAGCAAGAAACTTCAGATACAAAAAGAATATAATCAATAGGATGCATATTGCTTTTGAATGTTATACCCGAAAAATCGTCTAAACTCAGCTGCGTGAAAATCATATTGTGTGTTTGAGAGTGAGAAAGAAAGAAAATATTTATGTATAAATAATATAATTTTCCGATACCTCCGCCTCGAGTGGAAAATATTTTTAGTGTCCTACTAAAGAAAGAAAAGAGGACGAGAGTTTTATTTATACAATAATAACCCCAATAGAGTTTAGAATAAGGAAGAAACCAATTTGCTTTAGGATTATAGGAATCATTATATACTAACACTTTTAATTTCTTTAGTGTACAAATTTACCATAACTTGAACTCTTTTTAGAATAGGTGTCCTTATTATTTTTAATTAACATGTGATTTGAGTGTCTTTGTGATTGATTAAAGAAAAAAGAGGGCATGTGTTAATACATGTAATAAAAATCGTTCCAACTCGTCGTTTCCTTTTATATATATATGTAACCACATCAGTTTTAAGAATTTAAGTTTATTGAACGTGAGATATCTCTCTTTTAATGTCATCCAAATCCGAGACTTCCTTCTTAATTTGAGTAGTTCTGCAATGAGGGAAATCGTGTTTTGTGTAGGATTTTCAGATAGCACCATCTTCTTTAAAAAATTTGAAGGTTGGGTAAGGCCTCACTTAATAGAGGTCTAAATTTTAATCATTCAGATTCAGTTCATTAAGTATGTTTGGTTTTTAGGTCTGAATCAATTCATTAAATTTATTTGTTTATTTTTTAAAAAAAACTCAAGGTCTGAATCTAGATTCAGTTCATTTGTTTTATCATCATATATTATTATAAGAGAGGGAACCAAAAAAGTTAAAAGTTGAATTACCATTTAACTCTTATTATAAATTTAAATGTTATAAAGATATTTAACTATTTAATATAAATATTAAATCATAACATTTTCATCAAAATGTTAATGACTTTTGCACTTCTTTAGAATAATTCTTAATTAAAATATCTAATTTAATTTATTTTTTTGAAATTACTTAAAATATACTTTTTTTATTTAATATTTATTTCAAAATTCAATGAATTTTGATTATCAAAGTTGAATTATTTCTTTGCCTTTTACTTAGTAAAAATATTTAATAAATAAAAATACTTGATCTAATTAGTAGTACTACTTAATTGTTACACAATCTAATTAAATAGGAGTAAAATTTTAATTATCAAACAAATTACAACAGCCTATATTCACTGTCTTGGAATTGCTAGCTTTTTCATCTTCCTAAAATTGTTCTCTCTTCAATATTTTGATTTCGTTTCAACTTCCTGAAATTATGAAATAATAATGTGAAGTCCATGAATTCGTCAAGCCCTTAGTGTAGTTTATCTTTTACTATATAATTATATATGCACTTATCCCATTAAATTTAAATTTGTTACTTCTTTTAATTTTCATCCGTTAGAAAATTTTTCGTGTACTCTATTAAGTTTTATATAGACACACAACATTTTTAGAAAAAATATAGGATGCATTTCCAATTGATTTGCACAATAATTTAGATAAGTGTATTACTATTCAAATTATATCATACAATTGAAAGCTTGAGATTCTTATAGCAGATTGCAGATTTGAGGCAACAATGTCAAAGAACCATTACGAGATAGTTTACCTCTCAGATGATGTTGATTAATTAGTTAAAATTGTTGTGTCTTTATGTTGTTAATCTTTTGTTTATTTTTACACTTTAATATATTTAAGTGCATGTATTGCTAGAGAAAAAAAATGTTATATATGAGATTATATACTTTAGAGGTTTAATCAAAAAATTGAAGTTATTAGTTTAATGCGGTGTTGCAATGCATGAAACACATTGATTTTAATAGCTATATATATATATATATATATATATATAGCTAGATATATATACTCTTTTACTAACTATTTACATAAAATTCAAAAATGAAATGACTCTGAAGTTAAAATCAGACAAAAAGTAATCTTTCCTTTCAAATTCATATAACTCGTATTATTTTTATAAAAAAAAAATTAGTTAATGTGAAATACACGTGCGTTGCACGTATTCGAAAACTAGATTTTTAAAAAACCTCAAGAGGTCTTAACGAATCAGATCTGTAAGAGATTCTTAATAACATTCAAATTTATTTGATAAGTTATTAAATAATAAATTATAGCTTCTCTATTTTGGGCGTGTCTTTTTATCTCATCACTAAAAACTTTATTTCTCTATTTTATCAATCAAACACCATTTTTTCCCAATAGGTAAGTTTTCAAAATACTTTCAAGTATTTCTTTATATTAATAATTTTCTTGAATTGACGCTTGTCAAAAATGCTGATTACAATAATATTTTTGGTGTATTGTTATTTATCAAGATTTTGAACGAAAAAATAATACTCCAAATCATAATTATTAAAACTTTTAAAACTTTTTTTTTTAATCAAAAGTCATGTATTTTGTTAAAATGAAAATTTTGTAATATCCCTTTTATTAATATACTGTAACAAATAACATTAATTATTTAGTGTTCAGATTTAGAGACTATAAATTACCTCATAACTAATATATGCATAACTGTAATTAGCTAATCAATGATTAGAAAGGTCTTACTAATGGAAGCTAAGCTAAAGAATTTGATGTGCAATTGGCTATCTTAATGGCCACATAAATAGAAGATGGAAAAATAACCATTAGGTCAAAAGTTGGAGATTAGTTTCATTTTTGTATATATAAGAGAAGTGATATTTATTAATTATAAATAAGTTGGAAAAGACTAAGGGATTTTTTCTTTAAAAAATAGAAAATATAATTAATTTTATATATGATTACTCATCTTTTATTACAGTAAAGTTACTAAACCATTTTTTTAATATAAAAGTCTTTCAATTTTGTTAAAATAAAACAAAATTAAACTATTTTTTTTTCTAACAATGGACCATTCAATTTTGCCAAATGATCTTAACAAGTCACTAAACAAGAGTTTTTATAATTAAAAAAATTATTTGGCCTTGATTAAATATATATAAATGAAATCAACATAACAAAAGATACATTCATATTAAACTTCAAAATTACTTTTTATAATTAAAAAATCATTCGGCCTTGATTAAATATATACAAATGAAATCAACATAATAGAAGATACATAGCTATCGAACTTCAAAATTACTAAGAGCAATGAGGAGGTGAAGATGATGAGAATCTTTAACATTTAGTCCAATATCCTTTGACATAATGGTTGAGCAAGAAAATTTTTATATCATTGGAAATTAAATTAATTATATTTATGTATTATCCTATCCCCAAATATAGAATAACATTAAAATTTAATATAACTTATTAATCAAACGCCTTAACACTTGATAAGTCGTTAAATTTATAAAATTTTACAATCAAATAAATCAAAAGCACATATATCCATTAGCAAAAATTAACATATTAGACAAAAATTAGGAGAACCATAAAGATACGGATAAATTAAAACTAATAAGATAAACGAGAGCAATTATCTTAAATAACATTTATCAACTTATTTCTCCATAATAATACATAGTTAATTGAGTACATGAATCATATCCTAATCTTTTCAAAATTAGTAATATTAATTTAAAGAAAAACATTACTATATAATCACATATTAGCATATGATTATTCTAGAGTTTAATTTGTTCCCATAAAATTTCATGTTGTACGACTATATAAAGACTAATACTTCACTCATATTAAACCACATAAAAATGAAGTCTTCACAATACAATTTGCAAATTCTTTCTCTTCTTTTGACTTTATATTATTCATGCTCTTTAGTTCATTGTATACAATTTAATGTATTAATCTACAATGAATTAGGAGCTAATATAGGAGCTCATTGTATAATTATGGGATTTGATGATGGAACTTTGCCAATACCAAAAGGAACAAAAAGCTCATTTCCAGTAAATTTTGGTGATCCAAATCAAAAGGCAACTGCTTCTTGTTCTTTGAGTGCTCAAACATCAAAAAGAGTACATGGTACATTTGTTTTATTTGATAATAAAAGAGATTCTAAAAGATGTGCAAATAATGTATGTGAATGGCATGCAAAAATGGATGGATTATATCTCAAAATTCAAGGCAAACAAGTTTTGCAATTCAAATGGTCTTCTTAGAAATAATTACTGTAATGGGGAGGGGAATAATCAGTGAAGTTTATATGTTGTGAGTGGTTTTTGTTACTTAATACCTTATTAAGTGTTATGTGATAAAGAATATGATTTTAAGTATGGATGTTTTTAATCATAGACATATGAGCTATGTGATAAAGGTTTGAATTCGTGATATGCATCGTATTTTTTTTCTTTCTTTTCATTGACTTTATCCGATTTGTTTAAGATTGATTATTTTTATGAAATTTTGAAGGATTATATCTCGAATTTCCTTTTATTAAAGTAAATAATTGGGAAAATGCACAAGTATTTCCCAATTTATGTTTGAAATCTCAGAGACGTCTTATTATTTCTGAACTTATTTTATAAATAACAATCTACGCTTTTTCGGCCTGTGATACTATCTTTTGGGCTCAGCGCGTGTTGACATTTTCTTAAGCTAATATCACGTAGGCTGAAAAGAGGTAAAAAATTATTTATTAAATAAGTTAAAATTAATAAGACGTTAGTATAATATAAATATGGCTTTGAAATTTCAAGCATAGATTGAGGATAATATTATATAAAGAAATAGGCGTCCTGTTTGAGCAGTCGAGGTCACCAATAAGCTAAAACAATCATCAAACTTCAACTAACCAACAAACAGGGCCAACATGACGAATAATGTAACTATTCAATCGAATACACTAATTATGTTTAGAATTCAGAACTATTTTTGCAGTAAAAAAAGGATAAAGAAATATATTCAGTTGTGCAAATTTGTTACAAAAAAAACATTGACAACTCAAAGGAAAGTTTACCCCTGCATTGGGTAGGGGTCTTCTTTTCTGTCAGTCTCCATCTTCATGAAATCTTTTTGATTCTGTTTCTTGAGTTGTTTGTGTCCATATTTGGAAATAAACCTTACACGTAACTTTTCCGTCGATTTTCATGGAATTTTAATTTAAATCTATATATTTTTTAATTTAAAATTGATCGATAAAGCATCCCGGAGTCGCTTCCCATTGAAACTAATCAAATGAAGTTCGAATTATATTTTATATTCATTATTATATATATTATCAATGTTAGACAAACTTATGATGTTTCTGATATTATTGTTTTGTTTTATTACTTGTGTATATCTCTTTTTCAATTTGAAAAAAAAATGAATTCAATCGAGATCCACAGTTGTGGGTTTCGAAGGATGTCTAGCGTCTTTTCTTCGGAATCATTTGAACTCTTTCTGGATAGTGCAACTTTGGCGGAAGAGTGCTCTATATATATCTATATGGTTAAAGGTCAAATATTTTACATCGAATAACATAAGGATCAAAAACACAATAAAATATAATTCAGGGTCAAAAATGTCATTTTTCCTAATTATCTATCTTATTAACATGTATTTGAACGTGTAAAAATACATATATTCAAAGTGTGAGTTATTGTAAAATTGGTGATATTGTAAGCTCACACGACAAAAGGTAATTTACTCCTAATTAGTGGAATTTGTATTACTTAGTGTTTACATTCTTTTAAAATTTTCTATATTTAACTACTTCTCCTAAATTGAGTTAAATTGTCAAGTAAACTCAAATTAAAGAATCAAGTCAAACAAATAAAAAAAATTGACTTGTGATTTAATTTGATTAATTTGACGTGAAAAAGATAATCCAACCATTGTTTGTTTGGTTTAGTAATAACAAGAAAAAAGTTAAATCAATTTCAATTCAATCTCTTATTCAATTATATTATAATTATAGTTAAAAATCATAAAAACCCAACCCAAAAGTATATGGAAATAAAAAACTTTAAACCAAAAAATAAACTTGTTATTAGGGGTGTACAAAAATCGAATCGAGAAAAGTGTTACTCTCTCCATTTTAAAAGAATGATCTGGTTTGATTCGGCACAGAATTTAAGAAAATAAAGAAATTTTTGAATCTTGTGGTCCTAAATTAAAGTTATGTTAAAAAATAAAATTATCATTAATTTTGTGGCCTTAAATATGCCACGTGAAAAGTTGAAAGCAAAATGTTACAAAAAAAAAAGGTTATTATTTTTTAAACAAACTAAAAAGAAAAGGATGTCATTCTTTTTGAAACGGGGGGAGTATTAGTTTATTGCTATTAGGTTATTAGGTTAACGATTTTAATAGTTTTATTAAAAATGTTATCGGATCATTGGTTCGATAATGATATTTAATATTGAATTATTGTATAAAACGATAATTCGTTAAGACTATAGTAATTTACTATTTTTATCTTTACATAAATATAAAATATTAATCTTAATATCTTACTAGTTATGTCTTTGTCATTTAGCATTCAATTCATACTTTAGCGTGACTTTGAGTTCACAACTCAACATTATGCAAACCATCAAAACTCAAAATCTAAAGTAAGAACTCTATTCCTCTTACTCTTTGTGTTATACATGTATAGTTTTTTTCATGTTTATCGAGACTTGAGTATTATTGTTTCTATTTTATGATCATTCGTAAGTTACATCATTGTCTTATCACGAAAAATTTATTAGATAAATCATATATTTATTTGTTGTTAAATGGAAAATCAAATCATTAAAGATCAAAATCAATTAAAAATATTTTATCATTTTAATGTATTTAAAAACTAAAATATTGATAAACCAAATAAAAAATACTTAAAATTGACCCGACCCGACCCGACCGAATGGATCCATACCCGTGCTTGTTTGTATCAAAAGCTAATAGGATATTTAATTTTGGAAAATTTTCCCTTTTTGTTTCCCAAAATTACAGCCCACCGTTTTCTGTTTCTAAATTCCAAAATTTTCCGGTAGGATCCGCTTGCCTTTTGGGCTACATAAAATGGAACCACAGTACCCTAACCGGCAGCAGCATCAGAGAACCTACGGCGGCGGCGGCACCGGCACCGGCGGAGGAGGAGGATCTTTACCGATGGAAACAACAAGACAACCCTCAACTCAATTGCAGTCACAACACTCCGATAACGACCGGACTAGCAATGAACTTCGAGCATTGGATTGTAACCTTACATCCCTTTGTGATCATATTCAATTGGAAGGTTTTAACAACGGCTCATTTTCCGATGTCATTGTTCAAGCCATGGGTTCTACTTATCACCTTCATCGCTTAATCCTTTCCCGTAGTTCTTATTTCAGGTTCGCTTTTGGTCTCCAATTATACCGTTTAATTCCGTTATTGGTATTACTTTATTTGCATTTGTAGCTATCAGTTAGAGAAGTACAAGACTTTCTCTGTAATTTTGCTTCACTAATTCAGGCTAATTTGCACAAGGTTTGATGTTTTTGGTGGAGTTTTTTGTTCTGATATGATTTGGTTTCGTTCTCTTCAATAATTATTTGTCACAGAGTACAAAAGTTTTATTCTTGGTGGGGAGTGCTTTTTTTCTCTTGATATAATTTGGTTAGGATCTCATTTGACCATGAGTAGTATTAAATTCCTCAACTCTTACTTCATGACCTCCTATTACACCCATCAACTTCATTCATTGGGGCTCTCTTTTCATTCTTTGATATAATTTAGTTGGCTTGCGTTGATAATTCCGTTGAAAATGTACAGAGCTTTCTGTTGTTTGGTTCATTACTGTATATTCTGCTGAAATTTTTTTGATGTTTTATGGCTACTTTCGTGGTCATTTTTCCTTAGTATCTATTACTCCATGTATAGCGAAGAAAAATAACACTATTTCTATAATTCTATTTGAATGATCGCAATAGATTTTCTAGTTATAGGAAGATTTTTATAGAAATTGTAATCCACAGTGCATTTAATGTAGTTTCTAAATGTACATTTTATTTCAAGAAGATTTATAAAATTTAAACCTGAAT
The DNA here is from genome assembly GCF_036512215.1 of Solanum lycopersicum. Taxonomy (NCBI): domain Eukaryota; kingdom Viridiplantae; phylum Streptophyta; class Magnoliopsida; order Solanales; family Solanaceae; genus Solanum; species Solanum lycopersicum. The sequence continues at coordinate 75,977,846 of NC_090800.1, forward strand.
CATACTGAAATTAAATATGTTAACCCTCAACCTTCAACTGTCATTCTTTTTGGGAAGGAAGAAGTAATGACTTCAGAATTATCGCTTTACCACTGACAAAACACCCTGTCGGATACTAGCGTCATGTATCCATAACTGCTCTTGCAACCCTTGCACTTGTTCCAGTTTAATTGTACTCAGAGTCCTCAGCGTACATTTCCTGTAATCTTTTAATTAGCAACATCCACTTGGTTAAAATTTGTAATTCAAGACTGCATGCTGTCTGGTCTCATTTATTGCATGTTTGATAACAGTCTACATGCTTTACTTTCATTATAAAACTTACCATCCTGACAAATTAGGGTCATGTAAATGAGCCTTCACCATTGTATCCCTTATCACAGAACTCTATCAGTATTTACATGCATGTAGAAGTGCGAAGGCTATTTATTGTATGTTCTTCTAATAAGATGCATTACAAGTGCCTAATGGAAAGGGTCATCTACCTCCAAACACAATGTTAGAAGGCCAGATGCCAAGGGAGAAAGAGGTTGGAGGACCATTCACCGAAATCATGTTTATTTATGTTCTCTGCCTTCATATTTTGCTGCATTGATACACAAAAATTATTGGTTTTTGCATACAAGTAAGGAATCTTCTTGAACTCTAGTTTATGTACTTGTTTAATGAACAGGAATATGCTTCAGGGACCATGGAAAGAAGCCAAAGCTCCAGTTTTGACCTTGACAGTGGATGATAGCAATGTCAATGGGGAGGCTATTGAAATAGCTTTAGCATATCTGTATGGACACCATCCCAAGCTTAATGATAATAATGCATTTCGCGTTCTTGCTGCTGCATCATTTCTTGATCTTCAGGTATGGAATGTGAAACATATAATGGTTTACTAATTAGTCTTGTGTTCTGATAGACACCATTAGTTTGGTCTTGAAAATGGGATGGAAACATGATTACTTTTGCCAAGACGTACTGTAAAAATTTCTGCATATCGTTATGGTGGCATTGCTTTTCTGTACTTCAAATATCTGCAGTTCCTGCATGATCATTTTCAGCAACTCTTATAAGGGTATGTTGAAATAAAAAAAGTGTTTTATTAAAAAAAATATATTCTTATTCTACTATCTTTTAGATACCAGTTGGTATATTTCTTCATTATTCTGGTTAGCTTTAAGTTTTCAGTTCTTCCGGATGTTTTATTTTAAAGTTCCTCATGAGGAAAAAGGATTTGTAAACTTAGCCAGTTTTCCTTCTGAAAGGGAAGTAACTGGAGTCTGCTATCATTTGGTGTTTAAATTGCCATTCCTTAATCACAATTGATAATGAATTTCGTAGTCATTTCTTAATCCAAATCAAAATTTGACACAGAGTCTTAAGAATCATAGATTATAGGCATGGCCCAAGTTGGTGTTTAAATTGTTATTCCTTGATCACAATTGTCAAGACCCATATCAGTGTTGTCAAATGCGCTCTTAAACCCTAAAGCGAGGCTCAAAACATGTTGAGCACTTCGCCTCGCTTAATGTGCACTTCAATGTTGTCATTTTCATTGCCAATGAGTGTCTTCTATAGAGGCGACACTAAATAATCAATGTTTCACTTTATCATATATGTTTTTCAATTTTCTTGCTCATATATTTTTCATTATGCTTATAATTATAGTTTTGAACAAAACATTTAGATTTGTATTATTTTCTCCCTTCGTGCCTTTTTCACTGAAGTCCATGCTTTATATGCGCTTAAAACCCAATAGACCTTAAAATATTTTAGGGCCTTTTGCTTTTGATAACACTACCCCAAATTTACGTGACCGACACCCTAAACTCTACCTGGCTGAAGCTTACCGACTCAAGTAATAATTCCTACTTATGCACCTAAAGTATGTGTGCAAAAGCTTTTAGAAATCTCAACTTTTGAAGTATTGAAAATCATGCATGAATATAACCATTAAATCAATCACTTCTTTTTCAAAAAGGGAAATATTCATAAAAATAATAAAGTCTCATGTACACATGTCATGAATAACCATAAATATAACTCGAAAGAACCTCTACTATTAAGGGAACCTCTATGAAAATGATTAGGTTAGTCAACAACGACAAGCCCCGGTGACTCAAAAAGACATATAACAATCTAAGCTCCACGAGAAGTAAGTGGAGTCTCACTAAAAGTATCCAACAAGAAGAGGTGGAGCTGTCCTAACAGCATGGCTCAGGATGGTCAACCGTAATCCTGAAATCAAAAGTTGAATGGCAAAAAGGCCTAACATGCCTAGTACGTATCATACAAGCTATTCCCCAAGAAGTGAGACAAGATTTAAAGAAATCAAGTGCTATGCATAGACATTGATATAAGAATGAAACATTTATATTAATTCTCAATTTAGATAGTAATGAAATGTCAAAGTAAAAACATTTCGAAGTCCTCATTTTTAGAATTAAAGCTTGATCAAAATCATGTGAGATTTCATCATTCATTGGGAGTACTATACCATCACCGACACGAGAGGTAGAGGCAACTAGGTTATGTACCTAGTGGCAAAGTTGGAGTGAGGGGATTATCTCTTTGTCAAACCCTAGAATTTTCAAGACTTGAGTTCTTGAGATACTATTGTGATTGAAAATCTATTATTGTCATAATGTTGGAGTGTTAAGAAATGTATTTAATGAACCAAATCTACCAAGCAATGTATTTAATACTCACCTCAAGGCAGCAGTTACGTTGTAGGAGCTCTTCCTTCTCTCTAACCGCCAAGAACCAAACAAATAAAACATTGATTTCACCCTTAAGGCATTTAAAAGACTTCAGCAGCGGCATTGTGGGGATAGGTGTGAGGTGTGACACGACTGTCCCAGGTACTTGGTGCAATTGTAAAGAGTCACTGTTCTGTTTCGTTATTTGCTGCCAACTTACGGATTTTAGATCCTTGGCATCTATCTGTTATGCACCTTTATACCATTGACCAGCTAAAATCCTTGCCTCCAATTGCTTTTACCCCCTACCACCCTTGTTCACTTCACACGTAGCATCCCTTTGTTCCATTTCGTAACATCTGGTAATTAATACTTTTTTCCGCATAATATATCAATGGCTAATCTGTGGAAAATGATTACTCCCATAAATTATTTCTCAATCATAGGTAATTAATTATTCCTAGACAGTGTGATAACACTGATTCATCCAATTAATTCATTCACTTATACCATCGAATTGTAATTTATTCCAAGCTATATCAATGTTAATTACAAGTGTTTCCATGACTTAATTACACTCATAACTCCGCGTGACTCGAATTGGATTAAATCACATCCTTAAGCTCGAAATTAGTCTCTATCATTTTAGAAAAATACGGAGCTTTACAACAATTGATTGAACAAATCCCATAGTATTTTCTTAATCTGAATTAAAATTCGACATACAGTCTTAAGAATTCATAGGTTAAAGATGCCCTCTCAGAATATTAAGAACACTTGAAAATATGTGACTGAATTTCAAGGATGTAGAGAGCTCTGTTTCAAGAGTCAAGAGTTCTCGTTTTTTTCCCTAGTTATATTTTGGTGCAAAGTGGAGATGTGATGTACAGTGCCATTGCACTTTTTGTAAAGCTGACATTATCTTGGTGTGTTATCATTTATCAATAATTACTTTGATTTCTCAACCAACAAAAATCCTCCTGAATTTGCTGATTGATGTGTCTAATCTTTTGCTCCATAACTAATTTTCTTCATTGGTATAACAGTACAGATTTAACATTCATCATGCAGGATTTATGTGCAATTTGCACAGACTTCATCATATCCGAATTGTGGACATCAAATTTCTTAACATACCAGGTTCCAGATTGCTGCTCAATTTACTTCATCATCCATGCGTTCATGCATTTTGCTAACCACATTGTTTTGGAACTTAGGTGTTCGCAGAAAGCCAAGATTATGGTTTACATGGTGAACGAGTTAGAAATGCTTGTTGGGGATACTTATGTCAAAGTGGTGCTATAGAGTTGAAAGAGGTAACTATTTGGAAACTATGCTAAGGTTTTAAGCAGTGAATGTTGGATGTTACCTCTCTACTTTCTCCTTTTATTTAAATTAACAGCTTTTTTTTTCCGGATGCGCATGTTGCAAAGCCTAGCAGAAACTCTGTTGTACCATATTTCTAATTCCCTATTACCTTATCAAAAGAAAACACTCTGCTGCACCACGTGTATTTGAGTATCAGTCGGTTATCTTCCTTCTAATTTCAGGCTGCTATTTTGTTAATTTAGTGTGATACTAGGAGAAACTAATTTTCTCCAGAAAGACAATTCTGTTCCTAATTTATTGCAACGATAAGTAAATACCTCTCTCAATGTGTATGTCAGCACTTTCAGTTATTCCCAACTCTTTATGAAACCCTGAAGTATGTCTTTAACAAACTGCACTTTCACATCAAGGTGCGAAATGATGTTTGCATGCAAGTGCTAAGTGGTGCAAGTTTTTTGTTGTTGAACATGTGATGCAACTGGGGTTAAGAGTTTTATCTTAAGTTGCGATTCATTAGACTATGCAAAATATCTACAGCAGCTTCTTTTCGAGTAATCTAAGTTGTGCGGACTCTTCACTTTCAATGTTGCACCTGTGTTGGATTTTCCAAGAATACACTACTTTTGGTGAATCCGACATGTACCCCTTGACATTTTTTGAAAAGTCCGAGCAACATAGCGAATAATCACATATGTAGAGATTCCTGCCTATCTTCTGACATGGGCTTATTTCCATTTTAGCGGCTTTGTTAAAGCAACTTACCTAGCTTCCAGTCACAAATAAGCATGTGGAGAGTGGAGACCTTGTTTTGTTCTTGAGATAGTACCTGATTCTGCAGTTCAATTTCTCGAATGCATGTTCTACACCTTTATCAGTAAAACAAAATTACATATGCATGATTCTCTTTTCTTATTTGAGTTATAATGAAATCCATGAGATGATAAATAGTTGGCTTGTAAACTGTCTTGTGACCAGGTCCTTCCAAAACTTTCTGCTCCTACACTAAATGCTCTACTGATCTCAGACGAGTTATGGGTCCCTACCGAAAAGAAACGGTGAGAACTGTGGCTAATTTTGTAGGAATTGCTAAAATCATATTTGAAATTTTAGTTTAACATGATGACTCTTTCTCTATCTTGATTTTCTACTTGCAAATCTGAGCAGGTTTGAACTAGCTTTATGTACACTTATTGCAAAAAGTGCTCTTTGCAAGGCAGAAAATCATGAAGAAAAATGTTCTGGTTCTGGAGTTGGAACAAGTACAATTTCTGATGTTTCCAGAGTAGTGCCAACGAATTTAACTGATGACAGAAGGGTGGAATCTGGACTAGGACATCTAAGCTTAAAAGATGGAATTGATAGTTGTAACAACGGTCAAAATATCTTGGTTGAGCTTGCAGATAGTATTGTTGATTCCCTCACTGAAGTGCCCAACTCTAAACAAAAGATGCAAGAATCAGCTGGTCTTCAGTCAGACTCGGATTCAAGATACCCATGCAACAGTGGACGTCCTTCATCAAATAACTCATTCTTATATGCTGATGAAGTCAGATCTTCATGTTCTTATTTTGAAATGCCAAGTAGTACTGGAGCTAGTGGATTAGGGGGCAATAATATGGGTGTGGAAGGGCCATCTGAAGAAGATTCATGCTATCAATTGAATAACAACAGTTGGCTTTGTGGGGATCAGAGGAACTTCTCATCAATGGGTTCGTCCTGTAATTTGATGACTCCAAATGAATGGGAAAGATGCAATTTCACTCCTCTATCTTGGGGTGGTAGAACCGTGGGCCGGAGAGAAGTCAAAAGTTGCCTAAATGCTCATTCAGGTGTAAGTAGAGAAGATTATGATGCCTTTGCCAACATTTTTGAGGGTGGCTCACTTTTATATTGTAACATGTCATTTGATGCACTTCTTAGTGTGAGAAAGCAACTTGAAGAAATGGGGTTCCCTTGCAAAGCTGTGAATGACGGGTTGTGGCTACAGGTCTGTAACTATATGTATTCCCCATTTTGCTCTTTTTTTAAAAAAAAATGATAGCTGACAGAATAGTCTGCCTGTCTATGTACCTCCTAATCATAGTAGATATCTTATTTCCTAATTTTATTTTTGCTCTTAAATTATTTGTGTTTTTTTGCAGATTCTCATAAGCCAGCGGGTACAGGAAATTGGTGCTGACACTTGCAAAAGTTGCTGCCTTGTGAGCATGGCATGTGCTTGTCGGCAGCCATTTGGAAATTCGCGTGGAGTCGCAGCTACTGGATATTACATGTCAGATCATGATCAGAGCAATCCATCCAACAATATAGGAAATATGTATGCCACTGACTCGCCTCACAGGGAAGGAAGTGGCATGTTTAGGCCTGTTCGGGTTCATGTTAGGGGCCCCAATGATGGTCTAGCTGGTATTGGACGTGGATCTACATTTGTGCCTGCAGTTGCTTGGCCTCCAACTCGTTTTGTTTTCTCTCGTGTACCACTTGGTATGGGCAACCGGAACTGTCAGCAATCTCCTGCCAATGATGACCCAGAAAATAGAGCAGAACAGAGCGGGGATCTTGCTGGAGATGGACTAACTGCTCTGGTTGGGCTCAGCCAAGAAGGAAGCAATAGTGCTAATATTCATGTTGATAGGGGATTTGAGACAGAACTGCAAAGCAGACCGGAAATACCATCAACTGTTGGCCCAAGTTCAAGCAGTATTTCTCCCCAGATGCCAGGCTCGTCTGAACATGCAATGGGAATAGAGTGGGAGAATGGAAGTACTGCTATATCACTGGATATGAAAACTCCTTTAAGTCACTTTCCCCCCTTTCGGTTCGGGTAAGTTATTTTTTCTGCTATGTTTGGTTGGCTTCTGCATTATGGCAATCCATTGCATGTGAAATGAGTTCCATAGATTAGGTTCTGTATACTTCCTTTCTTGGATTAATTTTTCAAAGTATCAGTTAATGTAGCTCCTAAGCATGCAACTTGTAACCATTGAGAAGAACTTGTATTTTCTCTTTACATTGAAGAGACAAATACAGCGAACATGCTTGGATGTTCTTTTGATTATAGTTCTCATTTCGTAATAAGGTGAACCTTTCCATATCATTAAGATATTGCCCATTTGATCTGTTAGCTTCAGAAACTGCAAATAAAGCTTTCGCTCTGTCCATATTTCTGTGTTTACCCTTTCAACTCTCAGATATCCTACGTCAATGACTTATTGGGAAAAAAATATTCTAAAACAATTTTGTCATAAAATCAGGGACATAATTTTTTTTCTTGAAATCTTTATGAAGATTCTCATGGTTCTTCCATGTTATACTTTCTAGGATTTGAACAGAAAGATGTAACTTTTTTCCCTTAAGAGATGCAATCATTTGGTAGAAAACATGCATCTTTTGCCCTTCAAAGATGCAATCATTCAAATCACCTGAAAATGTTTGATTACCTTTTTGTAACCTAGAAATGAACAGTTGCGACAGGGAGATTCTTATGGGCTTCTCCATGTTTCCTTCTTTGGATAATGAAATACATCCATAAACAATCTCTCTAATTGCAGGAGTCTCAATTTTCCAGTAGACAGACTTCTTTGTGTTGTGTAAATTTCCTTCTGTTCTGTATTCTGAATTCAGTACCCTCTTTATGAAAATAGATTCCTTTCATTCTCTTTATGCTAACAGAAGTGTTTACTTACACCTGACTTGCTTCACAGGGTTGAGTTTCATGATGTTCTCAGGCTTAATGATGGCCAAGTTAAACACTCTCAAGAATTTTTTTATGCTGGTTCGTTATGGAAGGTTTGTGAATCTTTCAACTCTTCTTTGCATTTCATTTACTCGCGTATTTGTTCGGGAGAAAATGCAAATGATTGAGTTTGCTCTTCAGAAGATTTTTGCTATTGCAACCAATAAAGGAGTTAATCAATCTACTATATTGCATTCCTTAGGTTAGTGTTCAGGCTTTCAGTGATGAAGACCCTCAGGGACGTCGAACACTTGGTAATATTGTATTCCTCTGAAATTATCTGCATGATGAGAATAGATTTATTACCTGTTTTGTAACTTTGTTGATATGTTGTTATATCAGGGCTATTTCTTCATCGTAGGAAGGCAGAAATAGCTGATCCAGTTAGAAAGGTGAACTTTTCCTTTTCAATTTCGTGAATAAATAGAAGTTTTTTGAAGTGTGGATCAGCATTTTAGTTTCTTATTCTTAATCCTTACTAAAACCATTCGTGAACATGTATGTATATCTGATAGATCCTCCTCCTTTCCCATCTCTCGTGTTTATGTAAAATTATAAGTGAACATTGATTCTCTCTTCTTGTCCTTGCTGATCTTTTCTGTATTGTGTATTCAGGTGCATATGTATGTCGATTCCCGTGAAAAAGTTACTGCTAGATATCAGGTGAACTTACAAAGGCTAAGTTTCAAAGCCCTTACTTTGTTATCTTCAGCAAATGTCATGCTAAAATTGCTTCTTTTTTTTTCCTGTCAATAATTTGGTAAACCAGTTGATCTTTCCTTCAAAGAGAGAAGTGATGGTGTTTGGTAGCTTCAAACAAACTGGAACTCTTCTGCCAAAAGCTCCCAAAGGATGGGGCTGGCGCTCGGCCCTGTTGTTTGATGAAGTATCTGACCTTCTCCAAAATGGAGCACTTCGCGTAGCAGCTGTTGTACAACTCATTTGATGGTTCTAAGAAGTAAATGATATACTCCCTGCTACCTTTTTAAACAACTTTTAATCTTTTTTGCAACTAAATTAATATGTCAAAGTTATGCCAGACATTATTCTGAAACTGAAATCTTACGGGTTCATATTTTTGTTCCAAAGTGCTGGCAATTGCATTTGGCTAATGAATGTACATATAAATTTTGCCTTACCCTAGTCTTGATATTTTTTTTCTTTATAAATGGTGTTGTTGGAACCCAAATGCTTTATGCAAGTGACTTACCAACAGCACCCTCCCTATCATAAAAATACTGTATTTTCCTTCAATCCGCAGTCTGATGTATTAAAGCTTTCGTTATGTGTGGAGTTTGGAGAAGGTTGGTATTTTATATTTTATTTGGCACAACACAATCATATCAAGGTAACAATCAAACTAGTAGTCAATCGAATTTTGATTAATGATTGGGATCCAATATAAGAATATTCAACCTATTGCTTTTCTAGGAGTATTTTTGACTTTATAATAGATAAATGTTGCATTTCGAAAAGAAAAAAAAAGAAGATTATTTTCATTTGGTATGATAGTGATTGATTCATATTACTGTATATTTCAATTTGTTTGTGATTGATATATAACTACTATAAAAATATACTTCTAAGGAAAATAAAATATTGGACTTTTTAAAAAATTAAAAAAATGAAGTGGCGTGCTAACTAGTTGGTAGGCTGGGGTGTGCAAATTTCAGTTTAATCAATAAATTAAATTGAATAAAAAAAAAGTTGTTGATATTATTTTAACAATAGAGTCTAATAAATTTCATTTCATAATACAAAAATATTTGTAATTCTTTTTTTGTGTGAAGATTTTCTTCTTTTCAATTATCAACACCACTTTTTTTTTTTTTTTGATAAATGCGTTTAGTAGATATTATCAAGTAGAAATATCACAAGAAGTTCTTAGAAGAAAAAAATTATGATGGATGGCTTTTTTTTTGTTTTCATTCAGTGTTCGGAGCTTATATTATAGCTCCGACTAAGGACCCGTTTGGATGGGCTTAATAAAAGCAGCTTTAAAAAAGTACTTTTGAAAGTGCTGAAACTTATTTTTAAAATAAGCAGTTATGTGTTTGGATAAAAGTGCTGAAGTTGCTATGTCAAACGGGAAAAGGGAAAAATGGAAGAAAGAGATGTTAGGGTTATGTTGTAATTTGGAGATTGTATAAAAATATTAAGGGCAAAAAGATAAAAATGTGGTCAACTTAAAATAACTTATAATCTAAAAAAAAAAGCACATCTACCCCAGCTTTTAACTTTTGGCTTAAAATAAGTTATTTTGAGTATTGCCAAACAGCTAAATAAATCAAAAATCAGCTTTTAAGTCAATTTGACCAGCTTTTAAGCTTAGCCAAACAGGCTCTAAATTTGGATCGCGTACTGTAGGGTCCATTCGAGGAGTGGTGCTCCCAACAAAATTTTCTCCATACACAAGATATTTGTGGTCTCTTGAGATAACGACAAAAGTATATTTTTTATCCCAAAAAAATATAATACTATAATTTATAAGTGATCTATTTTACATAGTTTAAAAGCAATTTTAACCTTTTTTATCTAATCAATTAATATCTTTTATTTAATACTTTCTCAAAATAGAATACAATATATATCGAACAAGTAAAAAGAAGGAAAAAATTACAAAGTATAAGCTTCTTACCAAAGAAATTTATTAGTCATTAATATGGTGGATGAAAAATGGTACAAAGTACACGTTTATAATGTTGTGTAGATATAGCACTCCAAAGTGTGCGTTGAAATATAAGAATGGTTGTCCAAAGAAATAGGTCAATTGTCAAGTACCATATCTACCTTTATCTTCTTCTTGTTGTTTTTTCTCAAAAAGAATACTACCAATTGGATCATTGTTCTCAAGTTATAAACCAATTTTTTAAGTATTTTTACTTATCGAAGATAATAATAAAATGTATCATAAAATTTATCGATAAAATCAAATACAAATGTAGAACGTTTAATATTCAAATTCTAATGAATATTAAAATTTAAACTAAATAAAATGAGCAATTAAAAAACTAAAAGAGAACAACAAAAGAAAATGTCAACAGAAAAAAAACTTTGTTTCGAAATATAGAAGAAGAAATTAATTAAATGAATTAGGAAATAAACGACCTAAAAAAAAATATTGGTTATTTTTTGGAGGTAAGCTTTAGAGTTTTCTTTACGGCATGATATTAAGTGTAGTATCAAAAAAATTAATTATGTAATTTAAAATATAACATTACGATAATTGTTATTGTATATAGAAATAAAGTTTCTTTTATGATTGTTCATATTGTTGTGGAGTCAAAAATTATTTTTGAATAAATACTTTTAATATTTAGAATATCACATTACGATAATTGTTATTGTATATAGTGATAAAGTGGATTTCTCAATTGTTTTTGCTGTTGTGAAGTTAGAAATCATTATTTTTTAAGTATTTCTACTTATATAAGACAATAATAAAATGTATCACAAAATTCATCGACAAAGTCAAATACAAACACAGTATACTTAAGTTGAAGCAATAGAGATTTGAAAGACTTTAAATCTATTTTTATGAATTGATTGATCAATTATTAGTATTTTATCAGATGTAAAGCTTATGGTGCAAATATCTCAAAACAAAGATAATAACATTGTGAAAAATAGATACCACTTGTGAATATATATGAAGATCGATGAACTTTTTCAAAGATATCAACATTTTATATATTCCTTGATCACGAAATATTAACTCATAAAATAACGCAATTCTCTATTTCCTTGCTGCATAGAATTTTTTAGAATTCAACTTTCTCAATTTAGATTGTAGATGACACAGTTATGTTGTATGATCATTTGAAATAGATTATAAAGTAATATATTGAAGTTGTTTACTGAAAAAAAGTAGTATAAAGTACAGAAATCTCATATCTTTGGAGGCTAATTAAATAATATCTCAGAAGTTTTCTCTTTGATTTTTTCATTTCTTTCTAATCCATTTTTTGGTTGTCCAATACATTGCAAATAACATATTACTTCGGGGAAGGAATGTATTAGAGAGAAAATAGATATATTCGAGTGGAAATAGAGATGCATCTGAGAGAAGTATAATATCTTAAATTGTGAATTTATGTAACTTTTTAAACAAAAATATGAAATTCTATTGGCCTCGTAACATGGGCCTTTAAAAATCTCATATATATATATATATATATATATATATTAAAAGGCATTTATATAACTGACAATTTTGTTAGTTTTCTGACAATTTATTTTTGTTAGTCTCCATGATACTGATATTTATGTTTTTTTAAAATTAAATAGAACATTTAAAATTGGGGAAAAAACAAATTGACACTTAAAATGTGGCAGTGTGGGGGCAGAATATGGCAGAGGATAAAATATTTATTTTCTTAAAATAAAATAGAATAAAATAAATTAAAATCAACTGAATAAAATTATTTAAAAATCTCAGCGGATCAAGATTTGCATCGTCCAATTGACATACCTATCTTAATCCATAATCTTCGAAAAACAAAATCTTCAATAAGATCTCTGTGTCTATAGTATATTACATTGTTCTAATCATCTAATTTTCTTAAAAGATTGATGTTTATTTTTGTATTTAAATTAACTTACGTATATTGCAATATTTCATAATGTTATGTTATCTTTCATTCAGACAAATATAACGACATCCATCAAAAAATTAAATAAGGAACAACAAATAATTGGTTTTTAGGATCTATATTAAGACTTTAATCTATTATTTAAAATTTAATTAAATTTGACAATTACAAATCGCTCAATCTTGAGCAAACTGTCTTTTGATTTAACGATGACAGATGACTGTTCCAGATTAAGTGAATTGTCTTTTTCGATAATTACTTAAGCAAATAACTTATTTGAGCTCCGAACTTGTAAATGAACTATATGCTAAATGGATGTATAAGTTCAATTAGATTTCTCTATATTTGACCTTATAAAATATTTCATAATCAATGCCTTTATTTTTCATTTTATTTTACATATATAAGGCAATTTATTAGAAAAAGATTCCAACGTATTTACACTATATTATATATTGATGTAGCCATGTGGGGTAAGATTTTTTGTCGTCTAATTAAACAACAATAACAAACAACACTACCTTGTCGATCGACATAAAATATGACCTAAATTGAAGTGCACATCGACATTGATAACCTGCAAAGATTAATTAAATCCATTTTATCAGTATCATAATTTTTCGATAAAAAATAAAAAAAATAGATCACGATAAAAATTTATTTTATACTCAATAATAAAATATTTATTTTTGACTTAATATGGAAATCGAGAAAACGCAAATAAAATAAGTAATGAATGTGAGCTGAGGGGCGTCTATGACGCACGTGCCGATGCTTAATTTTGTTTGTCAGCCATTGTTTTTCTTGGAAATATAAAATAAAATAAACCAAGAAATAAAAAAAAACTTTTAAGGACAATTATTTGATATTAAGTGGTGCTAAAATAGCATAAAATATGGTCACTAGAAAAATCAGTTAAATTTATTTGGAATAGTGTATAGCAATGTAATTAATCCAAATTATTTTGTAAGTTTGAAACAATATGTAAGCGTTTGAAGATGTAATTTCATATCGTGATATAAATTATGAAGTGAAATTAGCGTTCGCAATTTAATGTTAATTTCATTTCATGAATTAAAACTAACCTTATATTTATATCGGCTAATTATTTATTTCATATATAAATATATTCTATAAGTCATCAAACGTAAAATTAATTAAAACATCGTAAACTCATACTTTGCCTTTTCAATATCAGCACATCGTGCGCCACAAAGCCTCTTCCTATTTATCAAAAGATAAAACAAAAATGTTCGTTACAAATAATCTTATAATATAATCAATAAAAATTAACAATACGAACATGCAAAAGTAATACGTCAATCGCAAAGTTATACGCCTCAAATATTTTTAAGAATACCTATATTGTGTAAATGGTTCTTATTTTAATTTTAAGTAATTAAAAAGATAATGAACTAGATTTTAGATTTTATCATTTCCAATATGCAACAAAAAACTTAATGATTACTCTTTTTTATTTTTATATTGGAAGGTAGAAAAGAGTTCAATAATAGAAAAAGTATCAGAGATAAATATATGCATTATTGTACGTTTATGTAGGCCTCCAATTATTGCAGGGGATGCATTATTGCAGATTTGGTAGAATAAGTCTTTATTTTTAGCAATTTTAAAATTTTGATTTTAATATATTTAAGGTTAATTAAAAAAATATTTTAGTATATTTCACATATTTTAACTAAATAAAGAAAGAATACCCCAAGTAAAAGAATCAAAATCCAAAATGTTCTTATAAAATTGAATGACACTATTACCTTTTCTTTTCTATTTAAAAAAAATATAAAAAAGAACTTTTTTCCACTAATTATTTTTATTTGACTTGTATTAAAACTGCAAGAAAAGTTATGTCCCAAAAAGTTAAGTCAAAAGATGGTGAATGTATTTTTTTTTTTTATTTCCTATTCCAGATGAATAATTCAATGATAAAATTTGCAGATTCAAAAGTGCTACTAATATTTTAGAATATGCAACATGTAAATTATATTTTATTTAGAGCTAACGTATAACGTATAAAATAAGAGTAGCTGAGTCAATAATTTTGTTAAAAATAAATAAACTTTTAAGTGGTGAATAAAGATTTGGATGCAATATCATTCATTTATTTATTTTTATTGATGAGTGAAAGTCAACAAAAAAACAATTTAGCTAGTACGTAATTGAATTTTTTTTAATGACTTATTGAATTATACTTTCTGGTACTTTATATTAAGTGAATTGTTAAGACTTTTTTTAATATGTATTGAGTTTCTTAATTATTTTGCATTTTCTAGAAGAACAGTTTAAGAATAATAGTGAAAAGTATAATTTAATTTTTGTTCTTAAATATAATTGGTTATATAGAAAATTGTAATAAATAATAGAAGTGAACGAGCAGTGATGGAGCCACGTTATAGTTAGTGGTTCATTCGAATCTCTTTAATGAAAAATTATATTATTTTATATATAATTAAAATAATTATTTTGATATATTAAACAGATATCAAACCTTCTTCGACTACTTTATGTGTTTATTTCTTCAAATTTATATTTCTTTATTAAAAATCTTAATTCCGTCACTAAATCTAACCGCAAATCTCCGAAACTTAAATGAGCACACTTACCACTGAACTGTCAAACCCCTATTAGGACTAATTGCGTTCATTTATCTAAAATAGTTGAAATTCAATTAACTATATCATTTATTTCAATGACAAAATCAATTTTATTTTATTTTTTTATCAAATTTTTGCGCCAAGGGCCATTTTAGTATTTTAGTTTTATTAGAAAAAATAAAAGGGAAAATTAGTGAAACCCATATCTTGTGTTTCTCTTTATGTCAATATCTTCTTTTATCAAAAAAAAAAAAAAAAAACCCTAAAATCCCCATTACCTGACAACATGAAAAATAATTTTAAAAAATTATGCATTATAATAAATTATTAATATAAAATAGTACTATAATTTTAATTTAATTTTAATTTACAATAAATTTCTTATCATTAGTCTCTCCCTCTCTATGAAGTCTCCGCTCTTTTCAGCGAACATAATTTATTTTTCTAAAATATCATATCAAATAAAATAATATCAAATAAAATAATGACAAGTAAGATCGAAAAAGTACAAGTTAGAATAAAAGATCACATAATTATATGTAAATGAAGTGAAACAAGGATAAAAGTTATTATTCTTTTAGATATATCAAAGAATTTATTATTTGTAAAGTTGTCAGAAAAATAAAGAGAGTTGAGTTCTCTGTTCACTGTTCTTTGTTCAGAAAGCACTAAACTTTTAAAGGAACTAAAAGTACGTTCATTCTTTTGCACAAAATAAAAAAACTAACTGATATCAAATTAGACGTAAATTATTAATTTTATTTATGAATTGTTTATAGTTTTTTGCTTCATTAAGTACATTTTCAATCTTATTGCGTAATAAATGATGTCAAACACTCGTAAAAACGTTAGGCTAGCTCTTAATAAAAAGTTAACAGAAATACTAAAAATACTTTTAATTTTGATAAAACTTTAGAGATACATAATTCATTTACGTTATAAAATTAAGAGTCTTTCAAGTTTAATTAATCAAATAGAAATCTGTTTTAAGCTCGAATAAATTTAAAAATAAAATTAATAATTTACGTAACACAACACGTTGAACCAGCTGTGCTATACTTGTTTGGCACAGACACAGTACGTAACAAACAAAAAATGCATGTGCCTATCAACCTCTTAATTCTTATATTGGAGGGGGGAAAAGTTAATATCGACATAGCTAATAAGATTTCGATAAGGGATAATAGATAATTTTAAATACATGAGATGTTACAATTATATTTTACATTACTTAATTGATTCAAATATAAGACTGGTTTCGATTTCGCTTTATGATATTTTCTTTGATAATTATTGATTCAATTTTGATTTCATTGTATATGACTATTAATTATCTTAATAAGCTAGTTCAATCTTCACAAAGATTTTCTTAGTGAAATAATTCATCTTCTATTTACGTTGTACTCGATGATTTTTTCAAATAAAAGCTTTTTAAATAATTTCTAAAAATGTTTTTCTTAATTTTAAAAAATAAAATTGCCAAAGACATGAAAATATTTTTGGTATTTAAATTTCAAAATTAATCATAACAATCATTTCAAAAATAAATTTTACTTTTACTTACTTAGGATTTAAGCAAAGTATATTATATAATATAGACAAAAGTATTTCTAATAACGGAATGTTTTTTCTTCTTTTTTTTTGTCAAATAGTGAAAATGCATACAAAAATATAAATGAAGTCAACATCGATTCATTATTCGTAAGACTTCGACACGAAGAAAATAAATTGTCTTCATTATATTTCATTATTTGATTCATTGAATATTTCTAATAATTGTCTTAATTAAGTTAGTGAAAATTTAAAATACGAGACATTATAATTATGTTTTCCGTTATTTGATTGATTGAATACTAGTACTAATAATTTACTATTATGAAATAATAGTAAAATATTGATATATAGATATACATAATACAATACAATGTGCCTTTTTTTTGTTCTTGTAAAGTTGTGATTGTTTCGAGTTTGTCCTCTTTGGGGTCCCAATATTGATAAGGACATTTATAGCCTCCCACTGCATACACGTTTTGGTAAAATGTTATTTCAATCTTTTGATTGATTGCAAATATGTAATCTTATTGATCAAATATATATATATATATATATTATGTGATATTCTTTTCAAAAAAATTATCCTAACAACAATGTTGTGTTATCATAGTTGAAAACAAATATAATTTTAAATTGTCATATTATCCTTAATAATATGATTTCATCAGTTACGCAAAAATTTTAAAAACATATAAAATCGCAAATTTTTAAAATATCATGTCAAATTAAAATGTGAAACATAGAAAATATGCCATAAAAAAGAGGTGTCGTAGGTTAATAGAGTAATTCAACATGCTTGATATAACAGGGGTACTTTTGAAATTACCTTTTTTCTGTTAAATTGTGTTGCACTTCTGCTCTGATAATTAATTGAGTTGAGAGGTTACACTTTCTAACCTATTCTGTACTTCCAACGTCTCATTTATCGTGACTTTACTCCTTTCTTTTCTTAGTTCGTTTCAAAAAGCATATCAACGTATGTCAAATTTCAAATATATATTCTCGATGTGATTGATATTCAAGAACCATTATTTATCCCCAAACACAATCTTGGCCTGATTGACTACTTACCAAAAGACTTTGGAGCGTTAATAAACGTAAAAGATCACATAACACTGTCTAAATCCTTAACTAAGTGTATAAAGATCAATTGCGATCTACGGTCTACGAGCCGTCTTGACCAACCATAGAACCAAGTACTGGGAAAACTTGATCCACTTCCTACAAGCCATCTTTACAGATCGTAGAACTTTCTACGCTCTACAGGACCCTCTTGTTGAACCTAAACTTAAAGCTCAAACTTTCTATTAGTCTTGAACTCTTCTATGAGCACCTCCTACGGCTCGTAGAAGTTCATACGACTCATCTTGACAATTCGTAGGACACATTACAGGACTTGAATTTTTCAGATCTCGTCTTGATTTCTACGGCCCGTTGGACTTTTCTACCTTTCATTAAATCAATTCTCAACAATATTTTCTTCAATTTTTTGGGTGTTACACCTTACTATATTAGAAATCATCTAACTTTAATATATTCATTTTATTTTTAACTACGCAAAATTCTAAAAGTTATTTTAGACCACAAATTAAAAAAAAAAATGTCGTGTTAAGTTAAATAATACCACAAAAAATAAAACTAAGGGAGTACTACCATAAAATAGTATATTTGTATATTTTTTTTCTTTTTGTAAATTTAGGGGTCATTTGGTAGGGAGTATTAGGATAATAGTCCAAGTATTATGTGTGGTATTATTTAATACTATGTTTGGTAGAATTTTTTAGTCTATGTATTATCAATCCAGGTATTCGTCATGCACCCTACATGGTATTAGAGGGTGTATAACTAATACCTTTCAGTTGGTGGTATTAGCTCTAATACCATGGGACTAATCTAGGTAAAGACAAAAATATCGCCTCAAATTCTTTTAATCATTTTATTTATTTATTTGATTTTTTATTTTATATTTATACTAATAAATTTATTTAAATAAATTAGCTTACAAATTTTATTATTTAGATATAATTTTTGTTTCTAAAATATGAGTTATTTAATCTATTTATCATTAATATAAAATATTATAATCCGACTAATATGCTAATGTTGATGTATGAATTTAAGAACAGTTCATAAATAAAATATTGTCTCTTAACGAAAGTCCATTAAGCATTACATAAGTAGTCTAAAACAAGAGAGAGAGAGTGTGTCTATATCTATATATATATATATATATATATATATATATGCGCGCACAAACACACATATCGAGTATAAAAATAGTTTAACTTATTTTGCTATATTTATTTATTTGTTAATTTTATTTTGTGATAAAGAGTTTTCCTAAAAATTTATTGATACAAAACAAAGTTCAAAAAAATTTCTCTATGAATCATTATAGTTGTGTGACCTTTTGAGCTATTAACTCCAGTTTATAAAGATGACAATTATTTACTCTCAAATAATTTAAGTGAAAAAATAGTGAATATGACAATAAAACTTTTATTCTCCTAGCTAGTTAAAAATGTTATAAAAAATAATATTCTCCGTTAATTGTTTACCTTGACTGAATTACATGAAATAGAAAATCTCATAATAACTGTAGGGTATAATTTGAAAGAATTTTTTTTTATAAACTTTTAAATCATACACAAAATAAGGTAAGAAACAATGAATCAGACACTTTATAAAAATAATCTCTGCATTATTAATCTTTGTACCAAACAACCCTTTAGTGTCAGGTCATACACTCTCTATTTATTCGTGGTATTAATAAGTGAATGTAAATAGCCATAATTTTTTTCCCAAATATGACCATACATAAAAAAAAATGTCCATAATATCCTTAGATGGAATTTTGCATTTGTTTACCTAATACTGCTGCTCCAAAACAAAAGAGTCTTTTTGCTTTTCCACACTCTTTTAATTGCTAAACAAAGAAAAAATGAAAAGCCTCTTTATATGTTCCTTTTTTTTTTCTCGCGCGCGTATAATATACGATTTCTTTTATTTTTCTTAAACAGTTAATTATTAAAATAACAAAAAAAATTATTTAACTACAAAAAATTAATAAACTTTTTTAAAAAAGAGATTTGTAATTAAAAAAATTAAAAATACAATATAAATTATTCTCAACCGTTCCAATTCATTCCCCTCTACACAGTAAATATGGATTCCAAAAGTATAAAATTGAATTTCTCTTCATATAAAATCAAGTTAATTAAATTTAATCATTAGTAAATCGATCATATAAAGTGTGTTTTCTTCAAAGTAAATAAATACATTAATTTTAGAAATTATTCAACTTTAAGATTCGATTCGGCTGAAGTTAAATTAAAAAATATAAAAAATCTTGCGGTGGTAAGTAAAAATATTTTTGATATGTATATATATCTAAATACTGGGGGGGGGGGGGGGGCGGGAATTTGAGGGGGGAAGATGAAGTAAAAAATGAAATATTTTTATAAAACAAATTTAAACAAAATAAAAAACTTTAAAAAATGGTGTGGGTAAAAAAAAATTATTTTATTTTATAAAGAAAATATTGTTTTTTATAATAGTTTTTTAAATTAATACTAATAATTTATTTATTTTTTGTCAAGATTGAATATTTTGTCCATGTGGAGTGTGATGTTGAAATTCTTTAAAATAAAAGAGAGAGAGTGTATTACACAAACCATGATAAAAGTGGTATAAAAGAAAGAGGTATGCTTCTCAAACTAAAAAGTGATACTTTAGGTATGAAACTAAAACTTTCAATAGTTTAGGTATGAAACTCAAAAAAAAAAAATACACTCCAGATCGTAAATAGTATGGAGATACCCTACGTTATGCTTTTAAAATATTGTTACCTTTGTCGTCCAAAAACTAAAATATATATATATCCTTTAAGTTAACGGATATACACGTGTCATAATCTTATCCACCTACCAGACAGTTATTAAATATTGAATCGACACATAAGATTGTGTCATGTGTTCTTATTTAGTCTTCTATTAGTATGAAGGCATATATGCTCTAACTTTTTGACAACAAAGACATTAATGTCCAAAAGCATGATGGAGTGTATATACATACACTTTATGATAGTTCGAATTTATATTTGTTATTTTTTCCTTTTTCTAAATTCCTCTTCAATAAAACAAAAATACAAAAATACAAAATATCATGTTTAAAAGTTTTGGCATCAAACCTTTATTATATTAAGCAAAAAGTTTTTTTTTTAATTTATAAAAATTAATGTTTTCAAAATGTTTTTTGGAGCGAGTCTCAGGACGGGGCGTACCAAAATTACACTGGAGCGCAAATACAAGACGTAGATCTACAGGGACTAAATCCTAGAATTTGTGATGTAAGCTCCAACGGTAAAAACGTAAATTCTAGGCTTTTTTTAATTTTTTTTGTTTTAATCATATTTTTATTATTGATAAAATTATATTTCTCAAATAATTAATTGTAATTACTTTTTTCTTCATTATTGATGGTTAATACATTACTCAAATTAATAATTTTTATATATATTATAGGTTATTTAATAAATATATTTATAAAATAATTTATAATTTTACTTTTACTTTTTTTAAGTAACATATAAAATTCAATATGCATAAAAATATGCTCGATAGATCAATAAGACTTATATAATATTCCTGAAAGTTTACGTCCCTCGTACAACATAAAATATCTCATTTTATGATATTTTATATCTTTGCCTTTTAAAACACCCATAAAATACATCATAAACTCAGTTTTTCATCAAATTACTTTTGGCAAACTTTCAAAATTGTAAACTTGTATCCAAAATGATTACACCCTTTATCTTCGTTTATGTGTTATCCTTTTCTTTTCCTTATAAAAATAAATTATTAATTTTATCTCGAGTTTTGTTTTTATTGAAATTTCATCTACTTTATGAAAAAAAGCTAACCAAAACAAGTATTATCAAACTAAATTTAATAAATAATTAAAAATCTCTTTTTTCTTTCTTAAATTTTGTAAACAATTAAACGATACGGTATAAAATTTAATAATTAATTTATATTTATTAATCAATTTAATAAAATAAAATAAAATAATTTATATTCATTTATAAAAAATTAACATAAAAATTATTAAGGCGTGAAATCTAAAATGAAAAGAAGGAGCAATGAATTAGTTGAAATTCAATTAAACATATCATTTATGTCACAAACAACATCAATTTTTACTTTTAAATAAATTTTTATGTCACGATAACCATTTTATTTTTTATTTATATTAGAAATTAGAAATAAATAAATCAATGCCCAGTCTGTACCTGACAGCTTGAAAAAATATATTAGAAATTAGAAATTATATTGTAAAACGGTGGAAAAAGAGAATCTTTTAAAACAAAAATTCAAAATATGTGTGGATCTGCGTTACGGGATTCTGGGAACCTTGTAATCTTTTTAGAAATACTATAATTATGACAAAATATTTTTAACTAATTTTTATTTTTTGATTTTCCTTGTTTGAAATCTATATTAAAATCTGATTAAATTTAAATTATGCATTGAAAGATTTATTTAGAGGTGAAATTTTCAATAAGATTTTTTCCAAGGCTCAAATTTAAGACATTTACTTAACGACGAACCAAGTTGCACCAGTGATATTATAGAAGCATGAAAGGAGAAGCTTGTTTATGATTCGACTTGGATGTTATTAGTTAAAATCAAAATCAAATCAATTTAGTCGGTTTTTGAATTTTCAAAGTAAATCAAATCAAATGAAAAATAATGGTTGATTTGATTATTGTCGATTTGATTCGATTTTTTCAATTTGAAAATAGTAAATTTATTAATGATATACGCATCTTGATAGACACAAACACCTAGACTTAGTACTTAAATATTCTACATGAGAGCTGATTATCTAATGATATACGCATTTTGATAGACACAAACGCAATAGATCTTGATGGACTCCAACTTAGGGTTGTTTTGTAGCTAGATAAATTCAAAGATAGTTCATGAATAACTTGGTTAATCACTTATTAATTTTGTACTATGTTTGATTTTCAAATAGGATAAAAGATATCAATGTATTAATTTAACTCTCTCGCTTTCAATTTATATGACACCTTTTCTAATTTCGAAAATTAAACATATCTATTTTTTATCGTAAAATTTTTATATATATCTTTTAATTATTTTGAATTGTCAATTATTGTGACTTATAATACTTTTTACATAGTTTACAAATATATAAATTTCATTTAAAAAAATTAAAGACTTCACGCGCAAATATTTTTGTCAGATTTAAATTGTTCCCCTTTTGAAAATAAAAAGTGTCACATAAATTGAAACTGAGAGACTACAAAATTTGGTTGGTAGGTTTTCAAATGTTATATAAAAGTCATTCATACATTTATTTATGGTGTCTGATTGTATTTTTTAATCTTACACAACTAATACTTACATAACTTATAAGAAAATTTATGTATAATTTATATGGTATAGAATGTGAAATAAATTATATGGTATTAGTTATAACGTATTAAACTGATAAAATACATATTCACTCATATTAGTTTTCTTTTAAATGTATATTAATCTTCAATAAATGAAATAATTAATACACTATATAACTTTTTGTTGAGTTTTTTGTCTTGTTAATCGCTTAATTACTTTTATTAATTATTTTCTTTGTAATTAATTTCTTTACTTGGTTTCTGTACAACGCACAGTCGATACAAGTTTAAATTTATATTAATTATTTTCTTTGAAATTAATTTCTTTACTTAGTTTCTCTACAACGCAAAGTCGATACAAGTTTTAATTATTTTTTTAGTTATTTGTTATTTATTTTAATTTAAATTTCTTATTGCTTTATTATCTTTAATTGTTGGTATTTATTTAAATTTAATGTGTTATTATATGGTTGATTATTTTCATGTGTACAATAAATGTGAGTTCACTAATAATTTTTTAGAATTAAGAAAAAAGAATTAACTAACTAATATATTGTAATCTCTACGTAGTAATTCTTAAATAATATATGTATAATTAAACCCTCCATAACTTATACATGCATAACTAATATATGTTTAATTAATCTTGCATAATTAATACATGCTTAACTAATACCTTCACTATTAATACTTGCATAACTTTATCCAGCTACCTAACGACAATGTTATAATTGTTAGGCTAAAATTTAAGTGTTAGACTTGAGAAAATATTAAATTAAAAACTTAGTAAATTAAATGTAATAAAATATTTCTATTTTATTTATAAATAGTAATATATAAATAATTATAAAATTTATATGTATAATTTTTACATTTTGGTTTCGTTATTTTTTTCCGCGTAAAATAATAAGCAAATCAAATAATATTAATTTCCAAAATCTAAGCAAGTAAAGTTTTATGTGTGCACTTTTTATTAATTTCTCATTTTACCACTATTATTTTAGATCAAGAATAATTTTAAAATTTACTTTTCTAAAAGAAAAAATTTATCAAATGAATTAGTGACACGTTAAATGAGACGAAGTACTAGTATTGTTGGAACAAAAGATTGTTATGAAAATTGTTATTCCATTAGATAGATACATAAAGATTTTGTTATGTATTTGGATTGTAAAAATTGTCAGAAGCATCAAGGGAGTTGAGAGTTCTGTTTACTGTTCATTTCAGCTTATAAAGCAGAAAGTACTCATTGACCAAAAGTACCTTCTTATAAATTTTTTTGGAAAATTAAAGAGTTGTATAAATTAGGATTTTAAAAAAATGATAAATATTTGATTGATCATAAATCATCTTACTATAAAAAAAGGAAGGTTAAAAAATATCTTTAAACTATATAAAAGGAATAAAAAATGTTCTTTATTTGTAATTTTGTCTAAAAGTATATTTTTTGTCAATAATTTAGTTTTCAAATACCCTTATGATTATTTTGAGTAAAAATGCTCATTTTTGCAAATAGATATATTATTTATTTTCTTTTTAACACATTCTATTTCTAATAATATACTTTTTATAAAAAAAAAATAGCAAATATTTATCTTACTTCAATTCAGAAAAAAATAAAAAAATATTTTTTATATTATTATAATTAGTTACAATTTATTTTTATCATTATACAAATATAGATAATGATGGATATACTATGAACTTATATATATGACATATATTATCTGTTGAAAGGCTACATAAAGTATTCTATTTTAATTGATAAAATGAAATTAAGAAAAAAAAGTATCTCCTACATTTTTATTTTTTAAAGTCATTTTAAAGAAAATAAGAACATCGTTCTTTTATAATAATTTAATTAAGATGGAAATGTGTTAAAGAAAAAAAGATATACTTATTCATAAAAGGACATTTTTAACCAATTTAGTAACTATATGGGCATTTTAGATCAAAGTATTGAAGATAAGGGTATTTTTGTAGCAAAGTATTAACGAAAAAGACAATTTTTGAGACAAACTATAAACGGGGAGCATTTTTGTTTCTTTACATAGTTTAAGGATATTTTTGATCATTTTTCCCCATTAAGAATGAATTAAAATTTTAAAGTTAAATTGTTACTTAATATAGTTTCATCTACATTTATTTGTTATAGTTTTCTTCTTAGAATAAGACTATAAGAACTTGGATTGACACTTTACAATACGTTTAAACGAGCAGTATATTAAGTATTTGTTTGGCAGATACACTGGCATAGCCACATATTGTCAAGGTGTCTAATTGGACACTCTAGCATATATAAGTAAAATGATATATAAAATGACTAAATAATTTATTTGTGACACTCTTAACATAATAAATTACTATTTTTAGATACCTTTTAAAAAATTTCTGACTCCGCCATTACAGACACACGTTACGTAACAAACAAAAAGATATGGACTCATTTTATGTCTAATAGTGAAAATGCATGTGCCTATCAACCTCTCAATTCTAATATTAAATAAAAGAAGTCGACATCAATTTATTGTAAGTAAAGACTTCGATACTAAGATAATAGATAATCTTGTACACATGGAACGTTATAATTATGTTTTCCATTATTTATTTGATTGAATATTATTAACAAATTATCTTGATTAAGCTAGTTGAATTTTCATAAAGAATTTGTTAGCAATAATTGGTCTTTTATTTTCATGTTTTTTTTTTGTTTATTAATGTGAATATTATAATGACTAACAAAAACAAACAACCAATACACTTAACTCCTAAGGAAGCTCCTACTCACATAATCATTTATCGCTCAAAAGTGAGTGATTTGTTTATTTTGGTTAGGTGAGTAAATAAGTGATTCTTTATGCATTTTAATGAAAAAAAAAAGTAAGAAGTTTTTTGACTTCGAATTTTCTATAATATAGACAAATATTCTTTTATATATATATATATATATATAAGATTCAGGCTATGTAAAAACTACGTAGCCAGGTCCATACTTATCGAAAGGTGTTAATTTTTGGAAAAGAACATTAGAAAAGACAAATTATAGAAAACACAACATTGGAAAAGAAAGACAAAATAATAGTATAGTGTTTCCTCTGTTTAAAAAAAAAAGTGAATTTCTTTTTTTTAGTTTTTCTAAAAGAATAATTTATTTAATTTTTATAATATTTTAATTTTAATTTTTCATGTGATATATTTAAGAATACAAGATTAAAAAATATTTTGATAGATTTAACATAACTTTAATTCAGAACTATAAAATTAATATTTTTTTCGTAAATTTCATTTTAAATCAAACTAAATAATCCCTTTTAAAACAGATTGCGTCATATATATATATATATATATATATATATATATATATGAGTCAAATGAATATACTGTGAAAGTGTGACCACACGGTCTTATGAAAAAAGGGACAATTATAATTATCTTATTTATTAGAGAAAAGGGTAAAAAATATCTTTAAATTATATGAAAAAATAAAAATATTTTATTTATATAGTTTGGCTAAAAATATCTTTATCATAAATATTTTTGTTTAAAAAATATTTTTAAATGTAACGAATAAAAATGTCTTCCGTTTATAGTTTGGCTAAAAAATATCTTTATCATAAATATTTTTGTTTAAAAAACATTTTTAAATATAACGAATAAAAATGTCTTCCGTTTATAGTTTGGTTCAAAAATGTTCTTGGCATCAATATTTTGGTCCAAAAATGTTCTTCTTGTTATTTAATAGGTAAAAAAAATTTAATTTCCAAATAAATATACTATTATTTTCTTTTTGACACGTTTTTTTTTCAGTTAATATTTTTTAAAATGTTTATCTTACTTTGATTCTAAAAATTAAAAAAGGAAATATCTTTTATTATATCATCAATATTTTTTATCGTTATATAATATAAACTAATGATAGATATCCTATGATCTTATATATACGACGATATATATTATCTATCGAAGCGTGCATGATATTGTTCTATTTTAATTGATGAAATGAGATTAAGAAGAAGAAAAATATTTCTTACATTTTTATTTGTTAAAATGACTTTAAAAGAAAGAAAACAAGAAAAGTGTTCCTTAATAATATTTTAATTAGAAAGAAAATGTGTTTATATATATATCGGAGAAAGAGTATTTTGACCCATTTTGTAATTATAGAGTTATTTATGGACTAAAATATTAATTGTAAGAATATTTTTAAGTTAAAGTATTGGCGGTAAAAACTTTTTAAATCAAACTATAAATAAAATTTTTTTTATTCCAAACACTTCTCATAGAGGCATTTTTAATTAGAAAGAGTAGTTTGACTCATTTTGTAACTATAGAATCATTTATGGACTAAAGTATTGACTATAAGAATTTTTTTAAATAAAAATATTAATAGTAAGAATATTTTAAACTATATTATAAACGAAAAATATTTTTATTCCTCCCATATATTTTAAGGACATTTTAAACAATTTTTTTATTTATTATTATAATAAATATGAACACTTCTCATTGACTAAAAATGTAACCACCTACCTACCTTTGAGAAAACTTGCTTTGCCGACTTATTCTGTCATTCATCTTTTCATATTTGTTCACAATTAAGTGTATTACATTACGTAATTGATAAATATGTTATGACATGATAATGAAATGTCAAAACATAAATATAATGTGATTAAATAAGTTGAAAGTGAAATAGAACTTTTTATCATATTTAAAAAAAAATCATAAGTTATTTATAAATTGTCCGTTTGATTACAAGTCTAAGTTATTAAAATTTTGTTTAATAAACTCTAAAGAGTAAATATACAGTTATACAATACAATATATTTATAATAACATAGGTTGCTTTAGCTTTTTAATTTTTTCTGAACTTTTTTTTTTTTGATTGTGTCGACTTTGTCCTTTTTGTTTGGCACCTTTTGTGCAATTTGGATCCTATAATATTGATTTATAGCCTCCCATTGCGTTTGTTACTTTGTGTTTATTTATAACACGTATAAGTAATGTTGTGTCAATCTCTGATTAATCAATCACATTCACTAGGCGTAGCCTTGCCTTATAATGTATTCGCGGTGAAACTTAACTTCAAGGAATATATATATCTTATCTCATGTATCATGTAATTTTTTATCAAGGAGATTTGGCGAATTCCCTGAAACACACATGGGTCCGCCTCTGTATATTCCCTGTTACATTTTTTGTGACGTTCTCTTTTTTTTAATTTGCACTAAAATTAAAGTTACTTAAAATAATTAAAAATAATTTAACTTTAAAATTTCTATTTTATCATTGATAATATAACTTAGAGCCTTACAAATATTTATATACGTTTGACCATAACTTTTTTTGAGAAAATATTGTTTCATGGCATAAAATGAGAGGGAGAAATTATGCCACAAAAGAGGTGTGGGGAGGGTCAAAAAAGGAATTCACCATGCTTGATGTCATAGGGGTATTTTTGGAAAAATATTTTTTTTTCTGTTGAACTGTATAGCAGTGTGTTGTTTTGATAATTAATTGAGTTGAGGTCACATTTTGTTAACCTACTTTGAACTAATTTTTTTTAACAATATGAATAAATAAATACATTTATACAATTTTTTTTGTTGTTGTTGTAATTTAGTGTGAGGTCATGTACTCTCAAATTTATTTTATTGTTATACTTAAAAAAAGGTCAGCTTTATACTTCCTTTGTCAACTGACTCTACTCTATTTATTCATGGTACTAAAAAGTGAATGTAAAAAGACATAATATTTTTTTCCAAATATATGATCATACATGTAAAATGTCCATTAAAATAAAAGTAAAATCTCTATTAATTTTTTTATTTGGAATTTTGTATTAAGAAATAAATATATATATTTATTATTAAAAAGGCTTATATTAATTTATAATTACTAAAAAGTTAAGTCCTTCGATTCTGAAGCCTAAAATATGTCTTATTTTTAAATGCATTGAATTGGCTCTGCTAAACAAACAAAGACGAAAAGCCTCTTCATATATTGCTTTTTTTGGGTGGGGTCTAATATAACGTTCATTTTATTTATTTTTTTAAAAAATTATACAATTAATTATCATTAAATCTTACTTTAAGTATGATTAAGTGAATAAAAAGTACTGTATTATGTTCGTTTCTTTAATCATTACTAAAGCATTCATATAAAATATGTTCTTTTTCTTCGAAAAATATTTAAATGCATAATGTGTAGAAATTATTCAACTTTAAGGGTATTATATCGCCGAAGTTTAAGTAAAACTTTTTATTGAAATCATTATAAAAGATAAGTTATTTCTAGATTCGTTTCTTTGTCTTGGTCCATTTTGCCATAGATGAAAAAGGTGCAAATATGCTATTAAATTATAAAAATAAAAAAAATTATTTATATTATCGGCTTAAAATTTGCTGATTTATGTTATTTATGTTTGTGAGGAAAGGTGATTCATGTCATTTGATAATTAAAATTATAGACAAATTATACTTTAAGTGGGTGACGTAAATGAGCATTTGTTCAGACTTCGATAGTATATTCAAGGCTTTTTCTAATAAATATAATTTAATTAATAAATTAGTCAAATCATAGATCACACGTAAAAATTAATCTTGCAAAATTAAAACTTTTTTAATAAATAAAGGGATAATGCGCAAGTACCCCTCAATCTATGCCCGAAATCTCAGAGACACACTTATACTATACTAAGGTCCTATTACCCCCTAAACTTATTTTATTAATAATTTTTTACCATTTTTCGACCTACGTGACACTATCTTGTGGACCCAATGCTGGTTGACTTTTTCTTTCAAACTAGTGCCAGTAGGTCGAAAAGGAGTAGAAAATTAGTTATAAAGTAAGTTCAAGGGGGTAATAGGACCTTATAATATAAGTGTGTCTCTGGGATTTCAGACATAGATTAAGGGGGTACTTGTACATTTTTCCATAAATAAATAATGATACTAATGATTCTTTTATTTTTACAAACTAAAAAAGTGTTCGGTTTCATATTAAGTTAATTTTTGAGGTGTTTCATACTTTTTAAGAAAAGTAGATTAAGAAATAAATTAATTTATCTTTTCATTTTTACCGTTATTAATTATTATTAATTTTATCATTAAAATAACTAAATATTAATTAATCACTAATTTCAATACTAACCAATGAAAAATTAAATTAAAAAACCACTCTAAAAATAGTTTTGAAAACTAGATAATTAAGTTAATTTAAAAATAAAAAAATTTTCAAAAATTAATTTAATATAAAATAAGTGAATATATGTATTCAAAACTTTTAACGAATAACATAAATATAACATTTGACTTGGTGATATACTTGAACGTTTTCCATCTATCAAATTATTTTTGACAATCTTTCAAGATTTAAAACTAGTATCTCAATTTATATATCACTTTCAGGATTTCAAGAGTTAAATAAATTTATTTTTGATCGTTTATAGATCTTTTAAACATTTTGAATTATCAATTATTGTGATTTGCAGTTCTTTTTATGTAGTTTACAAATATATAATTTTTATTAAAAAAATAAAAAAATTCATGCATAAATTTCGGTTAAACTTAAATTGTCTAACATAAAAAAATATGTTATATAAATTGGAACAAATAAAACATATATATTAAATAATACACACTTTAAGACCTGAAATATGAAAAAAAATTATATTAATAGCACCACCTTCAAATAAATCTGCAATGAATAGTTCAAATTTAATTAAAATTTTAATATGAATTTTGATGATAAAAAAACAAATATTCCTTACTCTCACTTTTAAAAAATGATTTTCGCTGATATAAATAAAATAATGTATGCATATATAGGAATTTACCAATTAAAAATAAAATAAAATTTGGGAGTATTGAAGCATTAAATTCAAACTTATCGTTACGGCATGTTTTCTTGTGTTTGAATCGATCGATGCACCATGTGTCTCCTTCTATGTTTCTACGAGTTTTTGAGCCTAATTTGGCTACCAACTAAAATAGTTATCTGTTTAATTTTTTAAGAGTTAAATTATTTAATTTTTTTAATATATAAATTTATATTTTTTTAATTTTTAAATATTTATTTTAAAAAAATTTGAAATCTTAATTAATCTAATTAAAATTTATTTAAAAAGTAAATACACTTTTAGTAGCAATTAGTTTGAGACGAAGAGAATAGTATTACAATTGTAAAAAGTACCGTAGAATAAGTAAGATTTTGTAAATTAGTTACTCAAAAGATATTTGAGTCTTGAAAATGAAAAAAATTTCGCTGAAGAATATTTCTTTCTACCACGTTAAATAAATAGATTTTAAATTTAACTCAATTTCAAAAATTATTTTTTAATACATTAAAAAATATATTTTTCTCATTAGACTATCTCCGATTTATCTCTATTTTATTCTCTATTCTCTATATTTGAAGCATAAAATAGAGAATGAATACGTCAACCCACCTTCAATTCAGTCTCTATTTTTTCAAATATAGAGAGGTGAATAGTCGTTCTCCAAACTATTTACGCTCTCTATTTTATCTTTTGACTATTTTATTTTTATTCTATTACTTTCTAATTAACATATATTTTACATATAATGTCATTTATTAAATATCTAATATTCATATTTCTTTTTAAATATGATATAATATTTTAAATATATATTTATTAATATATGGTACTTTCATCCCGAATTAATAGTGCTTTAATTTTTTCTAATTTTCATCAAGATACAATTTGATTTTATTTAGAACAAATACAATTAAATGATAATATGAAAATTTTAATTTAAAAATAAAATACATAATATGATAATTTAAATACAATATAATAATACAAAACATAACATTATAATTTAAACACAAGATCAAATACAAACATAACATAATAATTAATTCGGAATTAATGAAGCAAGAATCATGCCGAAAAGATGTTGAACGTGCATTCGGAGTTTTTACAATCACGTTTTGCAATTATTATAGGTCCGTCACGTTTCTAAGGAAATGAAGTTCTACGCGAATAATAACTACAAGCATTATATTACACAAATTGGTAATTGAGGATGAACATGATCTTAATATACAATTCAATGTGTCATAGAGGTTCCAACTCCAACGACGAAAATGGTGGTAGATAAAAATCTTATATTTGAACAATTTTTAGCTATATATATATAAAAAATTTAAGGACAGTAATGCTCATTTTGAATTATATATGCATTAATAGAGCATTTATTGAAGAAACACAATAATTTCAAAAATCGAGTGCTTAAGTAATTGAATTTCAATCTTATTAGAGTTTGTCTATTAATATTATATTATAACATATTTTCTTAAAATTTATGTTATTTAAAAATTTAGAATAAAATATCATTTTATATTAAATAAAATATTTAAAAAAAATAAAATATTATATTACATGAAAATTATATAACATAATTATTGGAAAAAAAAGAGATTTATATTATAAAATAAAAAAATAAGAATGAAATTAAAAATAATAATACTATATTGAGGAAAAAGAAGAAAATTCCTTTTTAAAAAGTAAAATAGAAAATTAAATTAAAATTAATTGTCTGAATGGAAATCTTTATAATTAAAGAGTAAAATAGAGGACTGAGTTGACGATGTTAATTCGAAGTTTTAATATTTCTGAGAGATTGAGAACTGAACATATATATAAACGTGTTGACCAAAATAAACAAAGGGTGGCGTCTTGAAATTTGTATTAGTCCTTTTTACCGCTACTGGTCAATTTTCAGCAGACAATTGTGGTCCATAATATCATATTATTATGACAAAAATCTCACAAATGTCTAAAAAAAATAAAATAATAAAATGTACTGCATTATTGAAATGACAGCACACGTTCAATTTTAGTTTTTTCTGCAAGATGTTTATTGTTATAAATTTAAAATAAAAAAAGGACCAATATATTCTATAATTTTATAATTTAGAGTTTGACATATCAAATTTAAAAGTGGCTCACGTATATTTTACGGTTACTCAAATGATCCATATAACTTTTTTTTTTGTCTAACAAGAATATAAATTTTTTTAGAAAGAAGTTGTTGACATTTTTAATTTTAATAATCAAATTTATCTTTCAACTCATTTTTAAAAAGAAATTATTACATATGCTATTACGAATATTAAATTACAATATCGCTGCAGAAAAAAATAATCTAAATTATCTTTTTTTTTAAATTCACCTTTTTCCCTCGTATTTTTCCAGAAAAAATGAAAAAGAAAAAAATTAAATAAGAAGAAAACTAAAGCAATGAGAAGCAAATAGATATATAAGAGATATTACTGAAATTACTAATTAAGCGTTGAATTAAAAAGATAAAAGAAACATGTATTTTGAAATATCAGATTTATCTAGATTATGGCTAGAAGGATCATATACATTTCAATGTGATTTTTTTTTAAAAATAATTTAAAATTAATATTTTCACCTCTATTAGATGAAAAAGGTAATACATAAACCACTTTATTTTTAACAATATACGTATATATAAATTACTTTTGTAATCACACAAATATATATAATGTTTTTTATAATAATGATATATCTGCTCTTAATCGAAAATTTCTTATAGCAGAGAAATTTCTTACGTTATAAACTCGATTTAAGTCAAATTTCTATAATCCTATCACAGAAATAGAAGAAGACAGTTTGACTTAAAAATCTTTTCCAAAATTAAGATTTTTGATATATTCAAATTAATAGAGTAAAATATTAACAAATCCTTATACAACTTGATTTAAATATAATCTTATATTCAACGAAATTTCACAACTATAATATAAAAGAAACAAAATATATATAAACTTCATAATTATCTTACGGATGAAGATTAAAAATATCACTTTTATTTTTCACTGTCACAATTTATATTTTAAAAATTAAATTATAATAATTTGACTAAGGTCAAACAACTAATAATAGGATTGAAAGAGAAACTGTTTTTGGACAAATCATTTACTCTAGTACACACACTCTTCAATTTTCAGCAGACATACCATTTCTTTTAATTTGTATAAATTTATTAATTTTTTCGTTCTTTTTTAATTGTCCTAATATATATTTTATTATTTTAGTATAAAAATGTTATGATTTATTGTATTTTCAATATCATTTTTTTGAATATTTAAAATTTTATTTTAAAATATTAAATTAATATAATTTACTTTTAAAAAATTAATTAAATTAGCTTTTAAAAAAATAATATGACAATTAAAAAGAAAAAAGTTGGGAGTGCATTTAAATGACCTAAAACAATAGGAAAGTACATGGATAATGAGACCCTTTCTTTTTTTGTGTGTGTGTTTAGAGGAAACTAGGTTCACTTGATTTTCTTACCCCAAAACATTTGAATCTACTCTCTCCGTTTATTTTTATTTGTCACGTTTCGTTGTTTGAAAGTCAATTTAATTAATTTTTAAAGTTAAATTAAATTACATTAATTTGATATTTTAAATAAAAAAATTAGATATTCAAAAACTATATGAGAAGTACTCCCTCCGTCCGAAATTATTTGTCATGTTGCGCTTTTCAAAAGTTAATTTGACTGATTTTCAAAGTTAAATTAGATCAAATTAATGCATTATCTTAAACAAAAAATTTAGATATGTTAAAACTATATGAAAAGTACTATAAATTACAATTTTTTGTATATTAATATGATAAAAGACGCATCTTAAAATATTAATTAAAATTTTTATAATTTAACTCTAAAAATAAAAACTATAACAAATAATACCAGACGAATAAAGTACTATAAATTGTAATTTTTTTTCTCCATATTTTGACTCTAAATATTGAAAGTATGACACACATGAGAAAATTGAAAACAAGCACACCCCTAGTATCTTATATAATGTCAATTTTGTTTCAACATGTTGTACACTTTTTTACCATTATACAACTACCGTTTAATCATTACTGTAATTCGGTTAAATAGTAATGCTTGGTACACTTTCATCACATGTTTGTCTTAAATATACAATTGGCCCTATTTGCCCAGAACTTTTCTTCTGACAAAAAACCTTATATTAAAAAAAAATTATTACAAACAATCAATATATATATATTTTTTTATTATTTTATATATTGATACAAATCATATAGCCAGTAATATATTCATTTTTCCAATGCGGTTAAAACAATACTTACTTCGATCGAGTGGCGGATCCATTCTAGTGTATTCGTTATTAACATCGAAAAAAATCATAAGTACATATATATTTCGATAAAATGATAAAAGTTAAAATTTAATTAGTAATGCATTTATAAAGATTAAAAAAATATTAATGTGCTATTGGTAAAAACTTAAAAAAGCACCTGTGGAACTCGAATGAATACTAGCTATTTTGTTATTTTTATTTTAAATTTATCATAAAACTTATATTTAAACTAAATATCAGTATCGAAACCCTAGATTCACCTACTTATATCATCTAGAAGGGCTAAAAATATGAGACAATCGATGCAGACTAATTAATGCCCACTGCGTGAATTTATGGTACCCTTGATTATTATTATATATTACTTACCATATAGTATAATATAATAATAATCAACCGTCTTCTATAGTAAAAAAAGTACCTTAGTTTGTCTGTTTTACAATTGTTTTTATGCTTTTAATTTTAGCACCACTAATCAATCTCCCAACCCTTAAAAGATGCTAATACTTTAACTTTGTGATTTTAAGAGGCCGTTTGAATTGATTTAAAAATCAATTAAATTTATTAATTTTTAAAAGCGTTTTATAAATATAAAATGTAATTCAAAATAAGTTAAAAATGGTTTAAAATAAGTTAGAACGTGTTTGACAATATAAAAAATAACTTAAAATAAGTTAGAAATTAAAAGTAGATCTCTTTTTACTTCTTTTTTTTATATTTAAAAGTCATTTTAATTTAACTTTTTATTTTTGATTTAAAAGTTATTGTGTTAAGTCAATCTGAACGAACTTTTCAACCGCTAAAAATTTTAAATTCAAATTTTGAATATAAAATTTTTCTTTATTGAAAGTCTCACGCCCAAATAAATCTTACTATACGCGATCTAAAAAAATTGTGATTTCACGAGAGGTGATAAGTGATTAGATAAAAAAAACTAATCCTTTTTTTTTTGTATCGATAGAAAAAACTATATTTTAATTTTCTTTATTACATTCGATAATAAAATAATATTATATAAATAAAAACGATAGAAAAGAGAAAAAATTGATATTTGCATGTGGATACATATGAAATATTGATATAATGAGCGCCTAACTATTTATGATATATATATAAAGAATCTTGAAGATACCAAACCAAATACTCCTTAGTTTCTTTCTTTATACAAAAAAAAAAGAAAAACTTTTATGAGTTGTCTCTTCATGCCAAGTTCGTGTGTGCGTGAATGAGAGAAAATTAGTCTACTTATCTTTTATTTGTGTTTTGTTCATCCGAATTGTGAGCTAAAATTTTAGTCATGGTGGCTAATTCTTGGCTCACATCTCTTGATTGTTCTGTTTCTTCAATCCAATCTTTAGATAATTCATCTTTTTTCTCTCTTGTCTTAACTTGGTTGAAGTTCATTTTTCTTTCACCATGTCCTCAGAGGATTCTGTTATCTTCTGTTGATCTGTTTTTCTTGTTTGTAGTACTCTTATTAGGGGTTAAAAAGCTGTATTCAAGATTTATCAAGAATGAAAATTCTCTTGATAAACCTCTTTTAGGTGATGAAAGGCCTAAATATAGGGTTAGTTTTTGGTTCTATGGATCTTTGTTTGTTGTAGCTGTTTTAGCTATAAGTTATAGTGTTCTATCCATTTTAGCCTTTACTAAGGGTGTTCAATCAGGATGGGAAATGGCAGAGGCTTGTTTCAGATTGATTCATGCTGTAACTTATCTTGCTATTTTAATTCTCATTGTTCACGAGAAGAGATTTGTTGCTGTTTCTCATCCCATCGCACTTCGAGTGTATTGGGGGATGAGTTGTGTGATAGTGTTTCTATTTGCTGTTACTGCTATTGTTCGTCTTTTTTTTACTGGAAACGATTTGGTGGTTTTGAGAATGGATGACATAGTTGTGTTGGTTAGTATTCCTTTGTATGTGTATCTTGTTGTTGTTTCGATAAGAGGATCCTCTGGGATTTGTGAAGTGGGAAACGACGATGAATTAATTTCAATGGATTCTAATGTGAGTGGATATGGAACAGCTTCGCTGTTTTCTAAAGCAGTGTGGAATTGGATGAATCCAATCCTTAGTAAAGGATACAAATCCCCTTTGAAGTTGGATGAAGTGCCTTCGCTCCCACCTAATTTTCGAGCGGAAAAAATGGAGGAATTTTTCGAAAAGAATTGGCCTAAGTCAGGTGAAAATGTGAAGTATCCTGTACTAACGACATTGATCCGCTGTTTCTGGAAAGATCTTGTTATAATTAGTTTACTCGCAATAGTGCAGTTGGTTGTTATGTATGTTGGACCAGTTCTTATTCAAAGTTTCATTAAGTTTACTTCTGGGGATAGATCAAATCCTTATGAGGGGTATTATCTAGTGTTGATTCTATTGATTT
Source organism: Solanum lycopersicum (assembly GCF_036512215.1). Lineage (NCBI taxonomy): Eukaryota > Viridiplantae > Streptophyta > Magnoliopsida > Solanales > Solanaceae > Solanum > Solanum lycopersicum. The sequence continues at coordinate 76,015,344 of NC_090800.1, forward strand.
CAAAAGTACTCGAAGTTCTTAGTTCACATCACTTCAGTTTCCTATCTGAGTTACTCGGAATGAAGATTCGATCATCCATTATCACTACTGTATACAAGAAAGGGCTGAGATTGACTTGTTCATCTAGACAAGCTCATGGTGTAGGACAAATAGTGAATTATATGGCGGTTGATTCACAACAGCTATCGGACATGATGTTACAGCTGCATTCTTTATGGATGATGCCATTACAAATTGCAGCTTCATTACTCCTCATGTACTATTACTTGGGTGTTTCGATGTTCGCTGCACTTATTTTAATAATTGCAACTTTGATCGGTACACTATGGATGTCGAGCAAAAGCAATCAGTACCAATACCACTTGACGATAAAGCGTGATTTAAGGATGAAGGCAATAAATGAACTGTTAGGGAACATGCGTGTCATTAAGTTTCAGGCATGGGAAGAACACTTCAAAGAAAAAATTCTATCTTTACGTAATCAGGAATTCAAATGGCTTAGTAAGTTCATATACTTGCTTTCTTGCAACTTATCGCTACTGTGGAGTATGTCGCAGGTCATATCAGCGTTTACGTTTGGAGCTGCAATCTTTTTCAAAAATCCTTTAGATGCTGCTACTGTATTCACAGCAACAACAGTTTTCAGAATTTTACAGGATCCTATCAGAACCTTCCCTCAGTCCCTTATGACAATTTCACAAGCCATGGTATCTCTAGGTAGGTTAGATGGATATATGACAAGCCGTGAATTGGATTCTGATGTTGTCGAAAGACAACAAGGCTGTAATGGCAGTATTGCAGTGGAGGTTAAAGATGGGATTTTTTCATGGGAAGATGATGGTGATCAAATTGTTCTGAAAGACATAAATCTTCAAGTTCGAAAGGGGGAACTTGCTGCAATTGTTGGAATGGTTGGATCAGGAAAGTCTTCTTTGTTGGCATCAATGCTTGGTGAACTTCACAAAATATCGGGAGAGGTAAAATCACGTTCTTTTTTTTTAATACTTACCATGTTAATGTTGGTGATTTTGCTTTTGTAATTTTCTAAAGCATTTCCAATTTTGTTTTATCAATCTCTTTTGCACTGGTAACTTCATAATGATTCTGCAGCAAGCAAACAAATTGAGTTTGGGCGCGTTAAGACTGGCTAGATAGTTTCCTTATATGTTGTCATCCATTGAAATATATCCGAGTGCTGAATTGTTACTACCAGTTTGTTGTAGCTTCTAACACTTGTCTTACAATACAGGTAAGAGTCTGTGGAAGCACTGCTTATGTTGCCCAAACCTCATGGATACAAAACTCTACTATCCAAGAGAACATCTTGTTTGGTTCACCAATGAACAACAAAAGATACAAAGATGTATTACGGGTTTGTTCGTTGGAGAAGGACTTGGAAATTCTGGAACATGGAGACCAAACTGAGATAGGAGAACGAGGAATCAACCTCAGCGGAGGTCAGAAGCAGAGGATACAACTCGCAAGAGCAGTATATCAGGATCGTGATATCTATCTTCTAGATGATATATTTAGCGCTGTTGATGCTCAAACTGGATCAGAAATATTTAAGGTCACTCCAATTGAATATATCGCTTCTTTTTTGTAAAAAATTTGCAATAAGTTGTTACATGTAGTCTGCTCATGTTACAGCTTTTGAGGGTTAAGTCATGTATCTAAGAAAAAGGAAATAGGAAAATGATTGTATCAGCAAACTGTTGTTTTACTTGCATAGTAAAATCTTTGAATGAGGAAAAATATGTTATGTAACTGATATGATTCTGTGCAGGAATGTGTAAGGGGAGCTTTGAAGGATAAGACTGTTGTTCTTGTCACTCACCAAGTTGACTTCCTTCACAATGCAGATCTTATATTGGTAAGCACCACATTGACGTTTATATAGTAAGAGTATGATGAACAAATTATCACTACAATAGAAAGATTTCTATTATACATATGCATCTTTTACAAAAGATGATGATTGTCATTTCTATTTTTTTTATGAAGAAGTTGCATTCGAATTTTGAAATATCAAACCTCATTATTTTCTATTTCAACAGGTGATGAGAGATGGTCAGATTGTGCAGTCTGGGAAATATGATGAGCTTTTAAAATCGGGTATGGATTTTGGTGATCTTGTTGCTGCACATGAGAACTCAATGGAGCTCGTGGAAAGTAGCACTGAAGCTTCTGGTGAATGCCTCCCGCAATCATCACCAAAATCACCTCATCCACTAACCCCAAAGTCTCCCCAGAAATCTCAATTGGTAGCCAATGGTGGAAGCAGTTCTTTAGACCAACAACCAAAGGGTAGTTCCAAGCTTATCAAAGACGAAGAAAGAGAAACTGGTCATGTCAATTTTGATGTCTACAAGCAGTACTTCACTGAGGCTTTTGGATGGTGGGGAGTAGTAGCTGTAGTAATAATTTCTTTATTTTGGCAAGCGGCCACTATGGCGAGTGACTATTGGCTGGCATATGAGACCTCAAAGAACCATGCATGGAATCCTACTCTATTTATAGATGTTTACTCAATCATAGCTGGCATTTGTTGCATTTTTGTGATTGGCAGATCATATCTTGTCGCATATTTGGGTCTCAGAACAGCTCAAAGCTTGTTCGATCAAATTATCAATAGCATATTGCATGCTCCGATGTCATTCTTTGACACTACTCCATCAGGAAGAATATTAAGTCGAGTACAGTATCTTCCTTCACCCGATTCTGATTTATGACAAGTGTAGAATCTTGCTTCACTTATCTAATGGATGATTTTGTTTTTTCAGGTATCAACTGATCAGGCATATGTTGACTTTATGATTCCATTGTTTCTAAGTATAGTGCTTCTGATGTACTTTACAGTAATTGGCATGCTGTTTATAACATTCCAGAGTGCTTGGCCAACTATCTTCCTGATAGTACCCTTAATCTGGCTGAATTTCTGGTACCGGGTAAGATAACTTCTGATTGGAGTGCCATTTTTTCTGTTACTATTGGATAATTTCATCTTCCTTAACCTCATTTCGTCATTGTTCGTTCTATAGTTAGCTACACTTGACAAAGTTTGCATTGAATGTCTTAGCTACTTTCTTTTAACTGCCACCGGGATATGCTGCATCACCAATAGTATTATATGTTTATGCTAGATGTAGCTCAAATATACATGATATAATAACCTCAGAGGTAAAATATTACACGAGTACATCAAGCTACACTGATCATTGGAAGGCCTACCAGACAGCAATTTCTAATTTCTGGTGGTATAGCAAATGAAACATAAAAGAAGATCAAGTCATTCAGATATAATTGCAGTTAAGACAGTAGATTCCTACTATTGCATATGTACTAATTTCCTTTTCCTTTTTTTTTCATCTGGCGTACAGAGATACTACATTGCATCCTCGCGTGAATTAACTAGACTTGGTTCAATCACCAAAGCTCCAATCCTCCATCACTTCTCTGAAACTGTATCAGGTATCATGACTGTACGCTGCTTCGGGAAGGAAGATAACTTCTTCCAAGGAAATGTTGACAGAGTCAATGCTAATCTGCGGATGGATTTCCACAGCAATGCATCAAATGAGTGGCTAGGTCTTCGCCTAGAGTTTATTGGTAGTATTTTGACCTGCGTTGCCACTGTTTTCATGGTCTTGCTGCCAAGCTTTGTTATCCCACCAGGTGAAATTCTTAAATCATCTTTGGTTCGACTTCATTGACAATGAAATAATGTGGAATTATAATTCATTGATCATAAATTACTCTAATGCTAATTGATTGAATCATTTTATCCATCATCAGAATATGTTGGCTTGGCACTATCATATGGACTGCCTCTAAATGGTGTACTCTTTTGGGCTGTATACATGAGCTGTATGGTTGAGAACAGAATGGTTTCAGTTGAAAGGATAAAGCAGTTCATAAGAATACCATCAGAAGCTTCATGGAGGATAGCAAATTGTCTTCCATCTGCAGATTGGCCATATCGTGGCGATATTGAGATCAATAACTTGCAGGTGATATTAGCATGACTACCTAAGTTTTTTAGTTCATGAATCATTTTCGAGCTTCTCTGTCTTGTCGTAGACCCTATTCACCCTTTATGTCTCTCCTGCCTCTGGATACTTCAAATAAAACTATATGCATCTTCCTTGCAGGTTCGGTACAGGTTTAATACACCACTGGTTCTGAAAGGAATCTCTCTTAAAATTAACGGAGGAGATAAAATTGGCATTGTTGGCCGGACTGGAAGTGGGAAGTCCACTCTAATACAAGTTTTCTTTAGGCTGGTGGAACCTTCAGCCGGAACCATCATAATTGATGGTGTTGACATTTGCAAGCTAGGACTTCACGATCTTAGATCACGCTTTGGTATCATCCCTCAAGAACCAATTCTATTTCAAGGGACGGTTAGAAGCAACATCGATCCGCTAGAACAGTATTCAGACGATGAAATATGGAGAGTACGTAAAGAATTTTCATCTAATGATATCATATCTTTTAGAATTTCCGCCTTTTTTTAAAACTCCTTTTTGTATCTATTAGAGTCTTGAACGGTGCCAATTAAAAGATGTGGTAGCAGCAAAGCCGGAGAAACTTGATTCCCCAGTGGTAGAAAGTGGTGACAACTGGAGTGTTGGACAAAGGCAGCTCCTTTGCTTAGGGAGAGTCATGCTCAAGAATAGTAAAATTCTCTTCATGGATGAAGCAACAGCTTCTGTTGATTCTCAAACTGATGCTGTCATCCAGGGGATTATCCGCGAGGACTTTGCAAACTGCACTATTATCACTATTGCTCACCGAATACCAACCGTGATAGACTGTGATCGTGTTCTCGTTGTAGATGATGGTAAGTCTTTCGAAGGACTGAAACTGAACATAGCAGAACATTTTGTTACATTTGACACTTCCAGATTTTTTGCCATTTTTCGAGATTTTGATCTCTGTGTTGTGGTTTTTCTATAGGATGGGCAAAGGAATATGAGAGACCAAGTACATTGCTCGAAAGGCCATCGCTGTTTGCATCGTTGGTTCAAGAGTACTCCAACAGATCAACAGGTGTATGAATAAAAAATTTTACCTACGAGTCCAATTAACAATAAGTGACATGATATTTCCTTTGTCAACATTCCTTTTTAAATCCGAATTTTGTAGTCGAATAGCTTTTAGATGAGTGATCATGCAACATGATATTTTTCTCTAAGTATGTGTTATTTGTTACTGTAAAGGGGGATCTGAGCTTAATGGTGTCTCCAAATCAAACTCTTAACATACTCCGCTAACATAAAATATGTGTGCAACAAGTATAGTATGAATAAGATAAAATCATGTGTATCTTGCAAGTATCATCGAATCTCGATAGCGTGTTCTTTACCTTATACACATAACAAATCGTTTTTTTTTTCCCAAGGTTTTCAAGAAATTGATTTGGAAATAATCAAAAGGGTAATATGGAAAGAAATCTGTAAATCATATCTTGCTTAATTATATTTAAGAGCTATATCGTATCCTAATAATTCATTTCATATGAACTAGAGGGAGTAATCATGTAACTCTAAAATATCAATTTATCTTTAATGAAATGATCAATAGCTAAATGAAATGATTTATAGTTACATAAACATATTTAATTTATTTAATACTAACAGTTTTAAATCCTAAATTTCTTGTCGAATTAAAGTGCGACAAATGGACATTATAAACCTTTTGTCTATTGATCAGTACACCTTGCAACTTAACAACTGAGATGGACAAAATAAGTGTATTTTCATGCGTCAAGCAAGCGTGGAAATGGATGATTAAAGAAAATCGTCTCAATTTATGTGACTCTTTTCATTTGTTTCGAGAGTCAAACAATTCAAGTTTGATCGGAAATTTACGCATGAAACTTTTAATTTTTTTAAAATGAAATTTATATATTTGTAAACTGAGTAAAAGTATTATAATTTAGAATAATTGATAACTCAAAATGTCTAAAATATATATAAAAAAAGTTACGATCAAGGATAAACTTGTTTGGATTTTGGATCTCGAAGTCCGAAAGTGTCACATAAAATGGGAAAAGACCAATGTGTTTTGCGAATATATTTATATTATCGACCATTGAATTTAACAATCCGACCTTAGCTCAGTTGGTAGAGCGGAAGACTGTAGTTGGTGCTGTAATCTTTAGGTCGCTGGTTCGAATCCGGCAGGTCGGAATTTTTTTGTAAAAAAATTTGATTTGCCTTTTTTTGTGTAAAAATAAAATTTTTATCTATAAATATTTTTATTGGTCATCTAATTTTACCCATCATTAATTTAATAATGGTAATTGTGACTGTCGCATCAAGATGTGTCAAATAGATGAGTTATTGTTTCGCGCAAAAATTAATTGGAGTTTATTACTTCGTAAGATAATAGTTTGATGTTGATGTTCATTGAGGTCAAGATCAAACACTTAACGTAAGATTTTAATTTTATGGGTTTAAGTTTTAATTTTTTTATTAGCATTAACCCATTATTACTTTTGAAGTTATTAAACCTACTATGAGAGTTCGATGCGCAAACAAAATATTGTAACTATAAATGCATCTGTCCAAGGTTGAAATAAAAGGACTAACAAATTCTGGACTAATAATTTCTTTTTTTTAAAAAAATGAAAATGATATTTTAGATGAATCTCATATTAAAATCGAAAAGAAAAGTAAAAAATAATTCATTATAACTAAGTTAGATTTATAGTATCACAAAAAATAATCATATGAATATATTTTTGAACCTTAACATATTTTCTCCGGTCCAAACTATGTGTTATCTCAATAAAATAACACTTCTTCGTAAGAATCAATAAAAACTTTTATTTGAAAATTGAGTCTGAAAATATAGTTGAAAAAACATTATTTTTTGTCTTCAAATTCTGAGGCGATGTTTGTCTTGGAATAGTACTTTTTGTTAAAATAGAACTTATTTTAAAATAGAGAAAGTTTATTTCTAAACATAGTTAGTCCTTGATTGTTTGCTAAAATTGATACTTGAAAAACGATTATTCTCTCTATTACAAAAAAAAAAAAAATCTACTTTCCTCCTAAGCCTGTTTAAAAAAAACACACTTTTTTTTAATAAAATTTTAATTTCAATCCTCCACATGACAGGTTTAAGTTACATGATTAAAAAACATTTTTGTATATTTGACATAATTTTAATTTAGAACCAGAAGATTCAAAAATTTCTTTATTTTCTTAAATGTCGTGCCAAATCAAACTAGGTCGGGAGTACTATTCTTCTGTGACTTCCTTTTAAAAATAAGTTTCTTATCAAAAGGAAAACGATCATCTAGTGATTCACCCATCTTACAACCTTTAAAGAGTTGTTAATGACTTTAGAATGGATTCCAAAATTCATTTATATAAACTAAAAGATTTGAGCAAAAACTACACAGATATCAGAGGCACAAGGATAGTTACATGAGAAAAGAGGACAAGTAGCAACATTGCTTTAAGTCCATTGTAACTTCATATATAGAGAACAAGTAGCACATAAACAGAAATAACCAAATTCAACCCACGACTCAGCTATATATTACAATAGTCCATAGGTCTAGAGTGACATGATGGACAAAAAGAAACAAAACATAAATATAACAGATGTAACAATCTATTATAGTTTGCATGTGTCCAATCATCTAGACCAAGATATTCCCAAGACCTCCAAAAAAGATCAGCAGATGGTGATAACAATGAGCAAACCGTCAACGACTGCAAGGAGGGATGGTAAAAAAGAACAATTTAGTCAAATTAATCAAGGGGAGATCACCAATAGAACCAGGTTAGTAGCATATCACAAATACTATACGACAAAGCTCGTCACCAGCAGTAGTATGCAACTTTTCCAATCAAATCCAAGAGAACATAATGACTCGAAAAATTAAATGTCAAGTCAAGGCAACAGCTCAACCACCAACTATCTACATCAAAAGGGTGGGATTCGATGCAGAGCATCGTGGTGTTTCCACGATGTTCCTCGGGATCCACTAAAAGGATAGGTGTATGTGAATATGAAGGAGGAAAAAATGTAACAGAGTACAGAAATATCGAAAAGACATGATTTCAATCGACAGAGTTGATTTCAAAAATTCCTATTCAAACTTCACAAAATTGACATCTTCACAAACCTGTAGGACCTAGACGGAGATCTGGCTGAACTACCTCCATTTCTTCCAGGACTCTTGAGCCTCCTTGGGGTGGAGTCCACATCATGAGCAATCTGACTATTATCTCTTGGAGTCATGCTGATGAACCTGCCTTTTTTCTGAATGCATGGAGAATTTGACCTTGACATTGGTCTTGATTGTCTTGAAGATCTTCCTTTAGACCTACAATTTCTGTCATCCCTTGGAGAAATAGACCGAGACTGTGACCTGGATCTCCTTGGCGAGTAGTAATCATCATCATGATTCTTCTCATGATCCCTGTCCCTGTGAACAATAGTGTAATTAAGCCACTTAATAAAAAGTGCAATGCAATGTAGTTTTTGCAATAGATATTGCTGCTGAAAGCAGTGCAAACAAGTAGAAACTAGCTCTGGTCATCAAATGACTGCTATACCAACTCACAAAATAAAGTTGACATTTAACAAAACCACAAAGGTAGATTCATTCAATATCTTATCTACTAAACCAAAACCTTTACCTGTATCCTCATTTCATTGTCTGGAAAAAACTACAGTTTAATCCAGACACTGTTTAAGCACACTATATGATACAGTTCTTCAGCATCTGATCACTTCAAAGCTCTCCTTTGCCCAACTTTAAAAATCTCGAGATATCTTTCCTCAAGCATTCTCACCAAATGTCAATGACTAAAAGCTTCGAAAATTATTGCCACTTTGAAGATGATTTCTTTTGCCAACTATAAGCTCTAAATTATCTCCCTAACTGGACATTGTGCATTGTTTAGAAATTAAACATGAATTTTAAGATAAGCAAATGAAGGCCTTTTGTGATTGTAATATGTCCAGACCACTTCAATTGGTTCTCCATGGTACAGTAGAAAGCTCATCCCTTACTAGAAAAAAATCCACAAAAGGAAAATCACATGAACTTTGATGATGGTGATTTGGAACTTCTGGAGATTCATCACATTTCATGAGCAAGAGTCTTTGACTTTATGGTGATATGGTCCCTTTTCTCAATTGTCTTTATTAGTCCAGAATTCTTTAAGTCTCTTTCTCAATTTAGCATCTGCATTAATAAAGCCACCAGCAGATGTCATTCAAAAATCTACAGGATAGATGAATTATGCCTGCTAGAAATTTGACACAATCTCAAGATAATAGTGTGAGTATTCAACAAATTAGAAAGCCAACGAGCCTAAAAAGCTTCCAGCCAAAGGGACTGAGAAAGCCTCGGCATTCAAAGTACACAAGATAACAGACAAATAACTAAAGAAAAGATCAATTCCTAAAATCAAGTGGATATAGTGATGCTACCACCACTTCACCAAATAAACCATCCTACTTCACTCTCCTACGTTCCGAACCGCCAAAGAGGAAGAACAAGCATAAAACCATCAGATACCAACTGAGTTTTTGGAAATGGTACAAAATTGGGGAAGATCCACCAATGTCAATTATCTCTCCTTTCTACTAACTCCCAACTTAGGAACTATATGTACCAAAAGAAAGGTTAAAATGTATAAAAGTATATTAGCATTACAAAATAACAGAAAGAAAAAGAGATAAATAGCACCCAATTACAGAGCATCTTAAATATACAAGGCATACAACTGCAATTTATAAAAAAGAAGTTTTGACTAAGGGCATGCACCATAATACAGCAAGAGACGCAAGCAGATCAATGTGCTAAGTCTCTCTTCAGAAAAATATTTATCTAAATGTAGGAAAAGGGACTAATTTTGTCTTGATAGTTGAACTTATGCATAGTAGGGCAACAAATTTGTTGCTGATACGACTACAGGCTTCACATTTCTTACATTCCAATAGATATTCTTCTTAAATTTTGTCCCATTAGAATCAGTTACAGTCCTTACTTTCAATACAAGTAAATAATACTAGAACAACAAGCAAAATTTCTGTTATGAAACACAGACCTTGAGTCACGTCTTGCTGGAGAAGCCGAGCGCGAGTAAGCTGCCATAGAAATTCTAAACCATTAATCTTTAGAGGAAAAAAAAACTTTTGACTCTAACACTTGTTCTTAAGAAACTAAACAACTATTATAAAGAAGTGTGAGTTGAAATTCTAACTGACAGTGATATCTACGACTTGGTGAACTGTGTCTCCAGTAGCTGCCTCGAGCACTAGGTCCACTAGTTAAACAGGAAAAGTAGTAGACTTAGATTCAGTGAAGTGGGTGAATAACACTTGAGCTGGAAAAGAGATTGATAATCAACATGGTTGCAACTTGAAGCAAACCACATATATGCACCTTGTGCTTAAGACCTTGCGCATTTCTCGAGGGGTCTTTCGATTATCCTCAGCAAAAACAATCCTAATATCACGTCCACCAATAACTGTATTGTTCAAGTGTGCTTTTGCTTCAGCTGCATCTTCGGCATAACGGAACTTCACAAAGCCAAATCCTCGTGGTTCCCTACGTATAAGATTAGAAAAAAGAAATAGACAATATCATAGTGAGCTTCTCTTCATCTTCTCAAAAGAAAATTGTGAGTTCTTTTTTGCTCCTAAAAAATCAAAGTGAGCTTTTCTATTTGTTCTAAAAATATCATGATGAGCTCACATTGCAAGTTGCCTGGTTTAGACTCAGTCAAGAAGGAGGGTTGCAATATGCTGACTGTTAATGTAAAGCTTATCAATTTATGAAAGTGAGGGAAAGCTGCTTGCAATGATTTGGCCAGATATGTCGTAAATCTCTAAGATGTAAAAGAGAACGAGGTAGACTTGAAAATATGGCATTAAATTGTCTCCAAAAAATGTATATTCTAGAGCACACACGAAGAGAATATTACAAATAAGTGATTTTAAGTAGTCGAGATTAAAGCTTAAACTTGTTGATAAACTCACCTAGTCAAATATTTGTTAGGGACTCTGAAGTTGTGGTGCAAAATCTGTATGTAAATAAAAGGTGTAGACAACATTCATTTATTGATATTTGAATGAGACATATATACCAGTGTTTTCAAAGGTGAATTTAAAAGTGTTGAGCCCGTCGCGTCGCTTAATGTCCGTTTCACTTTATTCATCAAGGTTCCAAGACATACTTTTCTTTGCCACTGAGCTTCTTTGAAAAGGTGACACTAAACAATGGACATTTCACTTTATTGTGATAAATATTTTCAGCTTTTTTGACCATATAATTATCATTCATGCTTCTAGCTATTAGTCTTAAACTAAACATATATATTTTGTATTGTTTACCCTTTGCGCCTTTTTCCATTAAAACTCACATTTTATTAGCGATTTGTGCTACAAGCCCCAAACACTCAGAGCTTTTTGCACTGTTTGCTTTTGACGACACTGGTCTATACGAGACGAAAAGGATAGTAAGATAATGAAGATTCATACTGCCAACACTAACTAGCTAGGTATCAAGGCTTAATTGTGATGTTATTGATCATGGTGATATCAACAGATAACGGGACATAGAGGAAACAGATTCATTACTTGCTAAATATAGTACAAAATGAGAATCCATCTATCAAGGTAATGGCATACCCAGTGTGATAATTCTTGGGAAGATAAACATCTCTTATGGGACCATAGCGTTCAAAGGGGACCCTAAGATCTTCTGGCCTGCAGAAAAAGTACAAAATGATTAACTTTGTATCAGGTTCAAATCCCAACAGATACAGAAGAAAACTAGGTGATTCTTTCTCTGTCCACCCTTGGTAAATAGAGTTACTAAGTATCTGTTGCTAGTGGGATGTAGCAGATATCTTGTGGAATTAGTCGATGCACGAAAGCTACCTCAGAGACCACGGTTATTAAAAGAAAATAGCAAAATTTGATGAGAGAGGGAGAGAGAGCAAGCCGTTAATGAAATAGAAATGAAAACTACTCTACCCAACCTAAAGAAAAATTGGGTGTGCAATCTTTTATTAACCCAAGTTCACTGATAAGCAGAAACCACTATAAAAAATATGCAATTTCATTTCTTTTTTCATATTCTATAATTACAAAAGGTCTATAGCCATCTGACAAATAAGTAACTTTATAGCCCATGTGTATAAATGTATGGAGATAAGATAGCTTATTCCTCAACATTAGCTTTTAATTGTGATGTTGAGGAATTAGCTTTTACGCCCAAGACTTAAATTTTTATGTCCAGGACTTACGCTTGGATATATGTTTTAATTTACACCCCAGAGCATTTTTGGTACGCCCCGCCCCAAGACTCGCCCAAAAACGTTTTTGAAAACACTGGTTCTTACATAATATTTTTTTTTGTCCGACACTGAGTTGATTGATTAATCAATCAATTCATAATTATCTTTTGCAAATTCAAGTCAAAAAGATGAACTTAAACAGGTCATTGATATGTTGTTCTTTAGATCCAATATAGCATAGTAAGTGTTGGAAGAGTGCTAATTTGCCAATCGATCCAATTATTTTGACGAAGTTATTCCCTAATTTACTATGAGAATAAAAAATGTATTTGATGGATAATATAATTCAAATCAGAGTGATGTTGTTGAGATAAGTTCAGGAGAACTTTTATGGTTTGAGAGGAGCTCAAGTTGAAGGATGCAAAGCTCTTTCGATTTTGAGATGTCCCAAAATATTTAACACCATTCTATCCATTCAATAAAACTTTCAAGAACTCCAATTTATTTGTTACATTATTATTTCAATAGATAACTTTGATCTGAAGTTTTCTCTATCGAACCGAGCTCTCATAATCAAAATCATTATAATATATACAAAGAAGGATTAGTATGAGGACTGAAATAACTCAAAAATCAAATTTTGGTTGACAAATGCATGAGCTATTAAAGGCCTGTATGAAAGAGACTCATTGTTAACCAACATACCTAGAGAAATAATAACCTGAAAAGCACAAAAGGCATAACACTTGAAAACTCCCTTAAACGCCTAATAAGCCATTTACTTCAGACAAAGGCATGTTAAGCATTTCAATCACTGAGATAGGGAAACTGTGACTTGCATATGAGTTCACAACAACAACAACAACAAATGAGAAAGAGAATTGCCATAATTTATGTTAATGTTTGGGGGTGGGGTAGTATCTGGACCAGGTAAAATGGGGAAGAGGATTCATACCTGGCGCTAAGGGGGATATTACGAACGAGAAGGCCAGAAGGTCCCGGAGAGCGACGTTCTCGGCGCCGGTCACGTGGTTCATCGTGGCGTTTACGTCTCACGGGACTGTAACTTCTGCTAAGGCTCCGACTACGGCTTCTGTACCTTCCCATTACCCTCGTCCTCTCTCTGTGAAGAGAAAATCCAAAACCCTCGTTTAATTTACTTGGAATTGAAAACCCTAGCTCACCTCTCCGATTCAGAGAAAAATAAATTTTTCCTTTATTTTTGAACTAATACACAAAACGCCCCCTTCTTTCATGTAAAGCATATAATAGGTCCTTACGAGAGTTCTTGGCCAAAAACATTTTTAGATAATTTGAAAGTTAATAATTTTTATTTTTTCATTAAATATGGTCAAAAAACTAAGGAATTTTATAAAAATATGAGTAGTTCATCACGTGACTATTAACAAATGTCTTATCTTTCAGTAACAAAAAGAATTTGGAGCTTAATTATCTTTACCTTTTTCAAAGTTAAATGGTATTTAGATCAATAAATCTTTGAGTCAATCTAATATTGAAGTGATTATGTCTTGCATTTGAGTTTCGTTCTACATTATTAAAAGTGAAATATCCAACAAACGTCGTTTCTAATCTATTCAATTGAGAAAAAAAATATTTCAACTAATATAATTTTTAACATCAAATTACATGAAAGATAAATGAAAACAACAGTCAAATTAAAAGATTTTGCATAATGCTAATTTTAAGTATCGAAAAAGTTCACGATAATATTTTTAGCGTATCTAAAAATTATAATGGCAAAAGAATGACTTGATTTTTGTGAAATTTGTTAGTTTTATGATAAATTCAAGTTGAAAGATGAAAATTAAATGTTATAACTGTAGTTTGATTTAATTGTACCACATAGCAAACTATTGTTATTTCACCTCCCTCCTGGTGAATCTTGCTCGCCACTCTCGTTTTTACCCTCGCCTCTCTCGCTTTTATAAAAACACAAATGTATAAAATGCGTTTGTGTTTTAATAAAGCGAGAGAAAATTGTATATATACATATATTTTCGTTCCCCTCTCCTAGATCTCGCTCGCCACTCCCCAGTTATCGCTTGCTCAATCGCCTCTCTCGCTTCATACAAAAATGCAAATGTATAAAATATGTTTGTGTTTGTATAAAGCGAAAGAAAATTGTATATATATATATTTTCGTTCCCCTCTCTCCTCTCTCCCAAATCTCGCTCGCCACTCTTCTGGATCTCGCTTGCTCAATTGCCTCTCTCACTTTATACAAATGTGCAAATGTATAAAATGTGTTTGTGTATGCATAAAGCGAGAGAAAATTGTATATATACATATATTTTCGTTCCCCTCTCCCAGGTCTCGCTCGCCACTCTCTCGGATTTAGCTTGCTCAATCGCCTCTCTCATTTTATACAAAAACACAAATGTATTTTTATACATTTGTGTTTGTATAAAACGAGAGAAAATTGTGTATATGCATATATTTTCGTTCTCCTCTCTTAGATCTCGCTCGTCAGTCTCCCAAATTTCGCTTGCTCAGTCATTTCTCTCACTTAATACAAACAAAATGTATACATTGTGCTTGTATAAAGCGAGAGAAAATTGTAAATACAATACAAATGCATATATTTTCGTCCTGTACACATGTGATTATACAAATACATCTTCCCTGCCTACTTTTCTTTTAATTTTCTCTTTTTCGCTTTAAACAGACACAAATTATAAAATTGATCTTTTGTATATGTATACTAAAGCAAATTATACAATTGCTTTCTTTTGTATATGCATAGCGAAATTATACAACTGTTTTCTTTTGTATATATATATAGTTATGTTTGATATGGAGCGCAATTATACAACCTATAACTATAACATACAAATATAATTTTTATATTTGTTATATATAAAAGTTACTATATTATTAGATGGCAAAACAAAATGTACAAGAAATGAAATGAGCCTTGGCCCATTTCCAAAAAGTATTAACAATTTTTTTTTAATAGGAATCACATACTTTTAAGGTAAAATTACAAGCTCTCCTTTACAAGTATATAATTACAATAGTTCTTCAAAAATTAAAAAGAATTTAATACAATAATATAAGTGCTGATATATATTAAAAAGAGGATCGAATAAACTATTAATTAAAAATTACATAAACTAAAATAGATGATACACTAATTTAATACATTAATGGCTAATATTTTATACATAATACACTAATCTAATGTATTTTGTTAAGCAAAATACATTAATGAAGTTAACTTAAAAGAAAAAATAAAAAAATTTAAAGACTTATAAATTAATAAAAGATAATGGTGATAAATAAATTAAAATGTTCGTATTTATATAATTTTCGGTAAAAGATAAACAAAGAAAAACTCATTGGAAAGCTGAAAAGACAGAGATAGGAAAGAGGCATCTGGAAAATTATCCGTAGCAAAACAAAATGTACAATTTCTATTTTATATAATCTTTTTTTGTTCATCCTATTAAGAATATAAAGTATATTAACTTTGGTTAAAGGATTTGAAAATTTTGATCTTGAAATATTGTCTCGATTGAAATTTGAATGATTTAATATTCTTCTATTCTATTTATATGTTATTGTTTTTTATTTCACGTAAATTAAATACTTTATTCTTATTTAAAAAAATTTAAGTCAACTCTTTGGTTAAAGAATTTAAATTAATTTATTTTAATTAATTAATTTGACCAATGAACATAAATTATTCATTTTGTTTTTCTATATTGGTTAAATTTATATTATCAAAATTAATAACTTACAAGGGTAAAACAAAAAAAAATGTTATAATTTATGCATTAATTTTATTAAACGACATATATTATAGATCAACTATTTATAATGATGATGAGTGGATGAATAACTTATACATTGAATTGAATGTGCTTTGAATTTTGATTTGAATAGATTAGTGTCACGACCCAAATTCGGGCCGCGACTGGCACCCACACTTACCCTCTTATGTGAGCGAACCAACCAATCTAAACCTTAACATTTCAATGTAATAGCAACAGAAAGTAATGCGGAAGACTTAAACTCATTAATAAAAACCAATTCAATAACTATCAATATTCAACATCTATTATTCCCAAAACCTGGAAGTCATCATCACAAGAACATCTACTTTAAACTACTAATTCTAAGAGTTTCTAAGAAGCTAAAAATACATAAGAAGCTAGTCCATGCCGGAAGTTCAAGGCATCAAGACATGAAGGAGAAGATCCAGTCCAAGCTAGAAGCGTTAGCTCACCCTGAAGATCCGATGTGACGAAGACTGGCTTGAGTTACTGTTGAGTCGAAGATGACGGCACGTTTGCTGCACTCCACAAATAACAAGAAGAAAAACATAAAAGTAGGGGTCAGTACAAACCACGGGTACTGAGTAGATATCATCGGCCAACTCAAAATAGAAAACAGTATGCATTAAGCAATATCATAAAATCAGCTAATATCCTTAGCATGCAGCATTTACAGTTACCATAACCCTTGGTTACAACACCAAGCACATCAATGAGCACTCACACCTCCTCATCATACTCATTTGGGAATTTAGTTCATTAGATTGGATATATTAACATATTTCAAGATTCATTATCTTTATTCCCCTCGTGTCAGTACGTGACACTTCGCTCCTCAATATACTATCCTGGTGTCGGAACGTGACACTCCGATCCTCATTCTATCCTGGTACCGGAACGTGGCACCCGATCCATATTCTATCCTGGTGTCGGAACGTGACACCCGATCCATATTCTATCCTGGTACCGGAACGTGGCACCCGATCCATATTCTATCCTGGTGTCGGAACGTGACACCCGATCCATATTCTATCCTGGTACCGGAACGTGGCACCCGATCCATATTCTATCCTGGTGTCAGAACGTGACACTCGATCCATATTTTATCCTGGTACCGGAACGTGGCACCTGATCCATATTCTATCCTGGTGTCGGAACGTGACACCCGATCCATATTCTATCCTGGTACCGGAACGTGGCACCCGATCCATATTCTATCCTGGTGTCGGAACGTGACACCTGATCCATATTCTATCCTGGTACCGGAACGTGGCACCCGATCCGTTAATCTCACCACTTTAGTTCATCAAGCCTTCTTTTATACCAAGGCATCATCATTAACAAAGTAGATTGGGGTTTCTTTTCAAGATTTGGGATTCAATAGCTTCATCATGCTTATTTATTCACAATTACATAATCACATCATTCATGCAAGCATACAATTAAGCATATAGAAGGTTTACAATACTACTAACACATATCATTCGCTATTAAGAGTTTACTACGAATAACATGAAATAACCATAACCTACCTCCACCGAAGAATTGAAATCAAGCAAGTTAATCCTCAAAGCTTGGTGTTTTCCTCTTCTTCTCGATCGTTTCTCTCTCTCCCTTCTTGTTCTTTCTATTTTCTTATTCAAACCCTCTTTCTTTTACCCTAATTAGTATATAATTAAGAATAAAGATGGCAATAATACCCCACTAATTAACTTAGGGTTACCTCTTTTAACCCCTCAAGAATTTTAGTTATTAATATAACCCCACGAAATCTATAATTAAGGAAAGAATAGTCCAAAAACGTCCCTTAAAACTTTACCAGAAATCCGACTCTGCCTGGGATTTGCGCAACCTGTGACGGGCCGTCGTGCCTGCGACGGTCCGTCCTGCAGGTCGTCGCAAGGGTCAGAGAGTCAATTTCCACTGAACAATCTATGACGGTCCGTCACGCCTGTGACGGTCCGTCCTGCCATTCCGTCACGAAGTTCAGAGAGTCGTTCCCTGTACCAAATTCTCAAGAGTTGAAGTGTTTTGAAACGGTGGATCACGACGGTCCGTCGTGCCTATGACGGTCCGTCCTGCGTGTCCGTCACAGAGTTCAGAGAGTCGATTTCAGCACCCAATTTCAGATTTTCTAAGTGTTTTGAAACGAGACCCTGCGACGGTCCGTCGTGCCCATGACGTTCCGTCGTGGGGTCCGTCGCTTCTGCCAGTTTTTCCAGAATTGCAGTCTGTTGCTCAAAACGACTAAACGGGTTGTTACAATTAGTAAATGTTCATAGAAATCTTTGAGGTGTTAATCTTCATACCTCTATCATTTGGCTTGTAAAAAATGTTATGTGTATATGAATTTGTCGATTTCTCTTTTAATTTTAGTTATATGGAATTGAATGTTTGTGTAAATGGATTATTTTGATTAGTTTAATTAATGAGCAACTTTCACATATAACAAACAAAAAATTCATATTTGTATGCTATAGCAAATTTTGCATAATTGCGCTCCATAGCAAACATAAAACTGTATAATTTGCTATACATATACAATTGTATTATTCGCTGGCCTAAATTGTATAATTCGCTGGCCTATTTCGCTGCAATTGTATAATTTGTTTTGCATACAGTTGAATCGAATTAAAATGTATGTATATTGCATAATTATAAGTGTATAGCAAGAAAATATATGTTTTTCTCGCTTTATACAAAAACAGAAACACAATATATACACTTCTGTTGTATAAAGCTAGAGAAAATTGTATTTCACTTCAATTATATAATTCGCAATTGTATAATTCGTTGGCCTTTTTCTCTGCAATATTTGAAGTAAAATGTTTGTAAATTGTATAATTAAGTGTATAACACTAAGATATACATTTTTGCATGTGTATATACAATTTTCTCTCGCTTTATACAAAACAAAAACAGATTATACACTTCTGTGTATAAAGCGAGAGAGGCGAGCGAGAATGGAGAGTGGCGAGCGAGATTTTTGGGAGAGAGACGCTGGCAAATTTTAGCTAATGTTCGCTATGGAGCACAATTAAATCAAACCCTAGCTATTACATTTAATTTAGATTATTAGTTTGCTATTATATACAATTTTCCCTTAATTAATCCATTTGATTATTGATGGATTATATTGATATAGTGATAAGATTTGATTTGATCAATCAGAATATGACAAGTTTTAATTATATTAATACATACTTGTGTTTATATTATTTTATAATACAGAATTTGACATTTCTTTTTTTAGACGTGCTTAGATTGGGATTACTCACTTTGATCAGGGAATTGGTGAGTTCTCATGTTTCGAGAACAAGATCATTGATATTTTAATTCCGTCATTGCTTTTTGTGGTCACATTTGTTTCAGAATTGTACGTGGGGTATGAGTTACACCCCAACCTCTTTTATGACATTAGAAAGGCTTGAGGACACGTCTGAAGAGGAGGCGGGCGCCCTCTAAGTTGACCACCCTACCCCTTTTATAACATTAGAAAGGCTTGTGACTTAGTAGTATTTTGCTTATCTCGTATGTATGATATCAGACTTTCTGAAATTTTATTCATTTTGCCAAATGATTTGTTTATGGCCTTTCAAAATTTTATTTATTATGTCATATGTAGAGTGTATTTTAAATTACGATAAAAAAAGTATGTCATTCTTTTTAAATAGAAAGAGTATATTTTTTAGAAACATAATGATAACTATGTGATATTTTTGTCCTAAACAACAAAAAGAAAATATTTTAAACCAGTCCAAAAACTTAAATGACTATCTAGGGGATTAAACTTTTGAATTTGGCTCATCTTTTGGATACCAACAAGTTGACTAACAATAATAAAATTGGGAAAAACTATCTGATTAAACATATTCCACAATTATATAAGGTAATCGTACCTATATGACGGAGAATGATGAAAATATTTTATTTATAAATCTTTGTATATTTTTGTGTATTTCTAATATTTTATCTATAAACCTTTGTATATTTTTGTGTATTTCTAATATTTTATTTATAAACCTTTGTATATTTTTGTGTATTTCTATGTATTGAAAATAACTAATAATTTCTCTAATTAATTTATTATTGGGATAATGCACAAGTACCCCTCAACCTATGCCCGAAATCCCAAAGACACACTTATACTATACTAAGGTCCTATTACCCCCTGAACTTATTTTATAAATAATTTTCTACCCCTTTTTAGCCTACGTGGCACTAGTTTGAAAAAAAAGTCAACCTTCGTTGGGTCCACAAGATAGTGCCACGTAGAACGAAAAGGGGTAAAAAATTATTAATAAAATAAGTTCAGGGGGTAATAGGACCTTAGTATAGTATAAGTGTGTCTCTGAGATTTCGGGCATAGGTTGAGGGGGTACTTGGGCATTATCCCTTTATTATTCCTACGTAAACTTTGAATTATTATTTTCAACTAAGATTCTAACTGGGATTGGAATGAAGCAAAAAACAATTAAAAAAAAGAAGAGAAATTTAATTTATTTGACGCTTAATTTTATTCTTAATTTATTTTTGTGTGTATAATGATATGACTTTAAAAACGAGTTAGCATGAAATAATTGGTCACTTAATCTACGTGAACATGTTTGGTCAATACTCACATAGGATCAACAGAAGATTGAAAAAAAGAAACATCAAAAGAACATAATATAAAATGTCTAAAATAAACAAAATATAATTAAAATACATATGTAAAAATTAATCATAATAACTTTAGAAAGCTATCAAAAATTCAAGAAAATGATGATTAAAAATGGGTCCTTTGGTGTAAAGAAAACGTCAAAATATGGAGGATATTTATGCAACAACAATTATTTGAATTTGTAGTACACAAAATGTCGTCATTTTAACTCTATTATTAGTTCACCTTTCGCTATCATAGTCGCATTCCATTTTTCGCTTATACACTGCGAAAACTTTTTTGCAAACTCTCATTTATTCATGAAAATAATTCA
This sequence comes from Solanum lycopersicum, assembly GCF_036512215.1. NCBI lineage: Eukaryota > Viridiplantae > Streptophyta > Magnoliopsida > Solanales > Solanaceae > Solanum > Solanum lycopersicum. Next base: position 76,036,395 of record NC_090800.1, read on the forward strand.
ACTCATTTCTTTTTATATATTAGGCTAAGGCATCTTCAGTCCAATCCGCTATTTTGCGAATTTTTTATTTTTTCAGACAATCAATTTTGATTTAATTTTCTATTTTATTCTTTAAAAATGATTTTTTTTCTCTTCAATATTATATTATTATTTTTTTATTTCATAATATAAATCCTTTTATTTCTTTTTTCATAAATAATTACTTGATATGATCTTTAGTGTGATATAAAGTTATATTTTGTTCTAAATTTTTAAATAACATGAATTGCAAGAAGTATAATATAATATAATACATAAATTAATGGACAGATTAAAATAAAAGTGACATACAATTACACAAATATTCAATTTTTGAAATTATTACGTTGCTCCCATAAATGCTTTATCAATGCATTACGAAATTCAAAATGAACATTTTTGTCCTTAATTTATGTCTAGCTAAAATTGTTTAAAACGGATATTTTCATCTATCACAATCTTTATAGTTGGAGTTGCAACCTCTACGACATCTTTAATTTTGTGTATTCTTTATAATGAAAATTAATAATAAAATAATTTTGTTTTATCATTGATGAAAATTAGATAATTTTTGTAAAGACTATTAAATTGAAATAAAAGTAGTATATTTTTTTAATATTACATTTAAAAAGAATTATGAATATAAGATAATTAATGAAATTATATGTAAAATAGTATGTTAATTAAAAAGTATAATAGAAATAATAATATAATAATCAAAAAGTGAAATATAGAGTATGAATAGTACTTCTCTAACTTCTCTATAAATAGATAATAGAGGGTGGTTTGGAGATGGGTTAGAGTGCCCATTTTCTATTTTACTCGTTAAATATAGAGAATTGAAAGTAAAATAAAGGTGGATTGCAGATGGTCTAAAATTTACACTAAAGGAAAGCAATTAACTGTAAGAATACTAGTAGATGTACATCTTCGATTCATTATTGATTTTGCTTACTTTTTTAAAATTAGAAAATAGAAGAAAAATTTTACTATATTATGCCTTCAATATAATATATGTAATGCCTTGAAAATTATGATAATTAATGATAAGAGTAAATTAAAAAATAAATATAAAATTATTAAATAATTTAATAAAATAAATAAGTATTATTAGACATTTCAAAATAGTATAATAGATAACTATTAGTTAACACATGGAGTAGTCATTAGTCCTTTTATATTGGTTCTTAGCTACACAACTTGAATACAATATTTTTAATAAAAGAGGGGTGGGGGATGCATTCATCGACTGTGATTTATATTTATTTTCTGTCTCTTCTCATTCATTCTTTAAATTATGTTAATATCTTTTTCATTTAATTTTATTTGTCCAATATTTTAAAATTATTATTATTTCGTTTATTTATTGCTTTTATCATACCGAAAAAGATGATTATTTTTTTTATTTTATATTCAACATTAATTGAGTTGAGAAAGATAGGCATAAAACGCATTTAACGAATGCGATTTAATTATGTTTAATTTTTAGTCTCTTCTCATCTATTATTTAGATTAAGCTATTACCTCTTCCATTTAATTTTATTTGTCCAATACTTTTAGAATATATTTATTTCTTTTATATATTACTTTTATTGTGTCGATAAAAGATAATTATTTTTTAATTTTATACTCAACATTAATTGAGTTAAAAAATAAAGGCATAAAAGCATTCAACAGACGCAATTTATATGTAAGTTTCGATATCTTCTCATTTATTGTCGAAATCATGTTATTACCCCTCCCATTTAATTTTATTTGTTTAAAATTTATTTTATACTTTTATCGTATTGAGAAAAGATAAGCTCAACATTAATTGAGATTAAAAAGAACGGCATAAAACACATCAACAAATGCGACTTATGTGTACATTTCAGTCTCCTCATTTATTGTTTAAGTTACATTATTACCCCTTATATATTTTTTTTAATTAATATTTTAAAAATATATTTATTACTTTTATCATATCGAGAAAAAGATTTAAAAAAAAATATTTTATACTCAACATTAATTGAGTTGAGAAAGAAAGACATAAAATGCATTCAATATATGCGATTTATGTGTAAGTTTCAGTCTCTTTAAAATTATGTTATCACCCCTTCCGTTTAATTTTTTTTGTCCAATATTTTTAAAATATTTCTTTCTTTTTTTATTACTTTATCATATCGAGAAAAGATAATATATATATATATATGTATGTATGTATGTATGTATGTATTATACTCAACATTACTTGAGCTCAAAATGGAAGACATAAAATACATTTATTGAATGCTATTTGTGTGTAAGTTTCAGTCTTTTTCCATTTGTTGTTTAAATTATGTTATTACCTTTTCTATTTAATTTTATTCGTCCAATATTTTTAAAATATATTTATTTCTTTTATTTATTACTTCGTATTGAGAAAAGATAACTATTTTTACATTATATACTCAATATTAATTGAGCTGAGAAAAAATGCATAAAACGCATTCAACAAATGCAATTTATGTGTAAGTTTAGGTTTCTTCTCATTTATTGTTTAAATTACGTTATTATCTATTCTGTTTAATTTTATTTGTCAATTATGTTTAAAATTTCTATATTACTTTTATCGTACTGAGAAAAGATAATTAATTTTTACATTTTATAGTCAACATTAATTGAGCTGAGAAAGAAAAAACATAAAATGAATTCAACGAATGCGATTTATCTGTAAATTTAAGTCTCTTCTAATTTATTGTTTAAATTATGTTATTACTCCTTCCATTTAATTTTATTTTTTCAATAATTTTTAAATAAATTTATTTCTTTTATTTATTACTTTTGTCATATTAAGAAAAGATACTTATTTTTATTTTTATACTAAACATTAATTTAGTTGAGAAAAGAAAGACATACAATGTGTTTAATGAATGCGATTTATGTGTAAGTCTCAATCTCGTTCGTTTATTGTTTAAATTACGTTACTATCTATTTTATTTAATTTTATTTGTCAAATATTTTTAAAAATATATATTTATTTCTTTTATTTATTAATTTTATCGTATCAAACAAAAATACTTATTTTTTCATTTGATATTCAACATTAATTGATTGGATAAAGAAATGCATAAAACGTATTCAACAAATACAATTTGTATATAAGTTTAAGTCTCTTCTCAGATATTGTTTAAATTACATTATTACCTTTCATTTAATATTATTTGTCAAATATTTTTAAAATATATTAATTACTATTGTGAAAATCAAAATTCAAATTTCAAACACGGTAAATTGAAATCTCCAAATAATTAAAACATAGGTACAAGTGCGATCAACATAATAGATAAGGAAGGACAATATCAAATGAGATTTTTTTCTTTCAAATCAAATAGTTTTACCTTTATTTGTTTGTCAAATTATTGAAACGAATAAGTTTGATTTCTTTTTTAATTAGGCCAATAAGATCATCGTGTTTATTGACATGTAATAGTAATTCTAACACTATATCGACTAATATCATCTTGCTTGAATCGACCGTTAATATCACTATTTTTTTTAGAAAAAGTAAACTCATACTCTCAATCTTTCTTATTCTTGAGACTAAAAGGTAGATTAGTGGTTAGTTAGCGTCATGCAAATCTTAGTAAATTAGAGATAGAATTAGTTATATATAGATTAGTCATGCAATATTAATTAGTTATTCATGTATTAATTATTTCTATAGTTTTTTTATTAAAAAAAAAAGTTATTTCTAGAGTTGGGTATCAATTGATTTTGTTCGATTTTAAAGTTTATCGATTTAACTTATAGGGTGTCGATTTGTAAACATGCTAAACCATTAAAATATCGATTTATCCGTTGTTGATAATTGTTGATTCAATTATCTATTTAACGGCTATACACACAATTTTTTTTTTGAAAAAACAATTAAAAATTAAATCAAATGACAAACCAAATGTACCACGCATACAATATGAGTTGATTATCTTGCTCAAAGTAAATAGCACCTTATTGAATAACCAAGAACCTAAGACAATCAAAAATAAAAATATGAAATTAAATTCAGGTCAAAAACTTTAAATACTAGATGATAAAGATTATAATCAAAATTGATATTTAAACCATTTAATCAATACTTTTTTATTCGAATTAACTGTTCTAGTTTGATTTTGAATTACCTTAATAATTTTTTTCTATCATACATAATATAATACACAAATTAATTTATGATTTATAGATTTTTTTGGTTGTGATGAATTGTAAATTGTAAATCATAATTATAAACATTATATTAATTTTGATAAGTAATAATTTGTGTGCTAATCAACCATCAAACAAACCAAAGTGCATACAATATTTCTTTGACTTGACATTAAAGAGATGAGTTGGAATGTATAAGATCTAAATTAAGTAACCTTTAATTCACAGCAAAAAATATTCTATTTTATATTATTAATATTAGTAGTTATTATTATACATACAATGTAATAACTATATAATAATATCCCAAAAAGTCAAAAGACTTTTAATAAAATAAACAAAATTAATTCCATTTCCATATTTATATCCAATAATATATAATACTATACTATATAGTTTTATTTATGATGACTTGTAGTCTATAAGACTATCATGTCCCTACATTTGCTGATTTTTTTTTTTTCACAGAGAATCTTTTTACCCCATTTTCTTGTCACCTAACGCCACCGCCTTCCGCCTCCCTCCGCCGCTGACTCCGACGGCTGACCTTCTCTGTATCTCTTTCCGTTAACCCCACCCACCCACCCCCACCAAACAATCTACTTTCTAGGCCAACCACCCTCATCTACTAACTAACTTCCTGTTTTCTAGGAATCCTGGCTGAAGCTTCGTCAGAAAATGCATAATCAACCTTTTTCATCGTCACAAACGGGAGTTCCGACCGAATTAAGGAATACCCAGATGATTTCCTCTTTGCTTTCCGGGGATGACCCCGCAGCTTCATCCAATTTTGACTGGTCGGATTTACTCGACTTCGACCTACACGAACAATTGAACATCTCATTCGATGACCCACTTCACCAAGAGCAGCAGCCGGAGACAGAATTCGTGGCGCCGGTGATACCTTCTTCGGAGGATTCACCGCATAGCCAAGATACGGATGCGGGTCGGATCAGGAAGAGGGACCCGAGGATGGCGTGCTCGAATTTTCTGGCGGGTCGGATCCCGTGTGCTTGCCCCGAGTTAGATGAGAAGATGGAGGAAGAGGAGATGGCAGGGATTGGGCCAGGAAAGAAACGGGCTAGGACTGTACGGGCTTCTGCCGGAGCTGGGGCGAGGTGTCAAGTACCCGATTGTGAGGCGGATATCAGTGAGCTGAAAGGGTATCATAAGAGACACAGGGTGTGCTTACGTTGTGCTAATGCAACTTCTGTGGTTCTCGATGGGCACAGTAAGAGATATTGTCAGCAGTGTGGCAAGTAGGTTTACTTTTTTTCTGATGAGTATAAAAAGTTATATGCTGGTAGAGTGTTGCTGGATAAACGATGGAGGGGTGCAGTAGGTTGACAGCCCTTATAAGTATAAGTAGGGCAGAACAAATATAGATATAGCCTAATCTAACTAGTTTGAGATTGGAGCTTAAAACATTGTTTATTGTTTATTGATTTGAAAGTACAAGCATGTTATACCGCTTAATGAAAAGTTCAGAGAAATGTCTAAAGTATCTTTTACTAGTACCCAAAGTGATCAAAGCAAAACAAATGCTCCAAGTAATACAAAAGAAAGTTTCACAGAGCCTGCCAAGAAATATAAGTTGATATGTTTGCAACAGATGGCTTTAGATGGATGTGGTGATAACTGTATAGCCTGTTGATTAGTTTGTGAACTATTGGTGACTTTTGTACTTAAAAAGATTATTCGTTTAATTTAGCTTGATATAGTACATTTATAGTTTGTGGGATCTGCTTACTATTGAGTTTTTTTTCTTTTTTAAATTAAGGATTCTCTTGTCTTGGAGTTCCTTTGACAGACATTTCAGTTGTAGTGCAGCTGTTTTAAATGTATGTATGCGAGACTGTAGGGTGTAGACAACTATTTTGTCAAGAACTTGCAAGATATCCTAAAATAGCGCATGCCTTTTCGTGATGCAACTAATCTGTTAATGGTGCTATACCTTTTCCAGGTTTCATATTTTGTCAGACTTTGATGAAGGTAAGCGTAGTTGTAGAAGAAAATTAGAGCGACACAACAACAGGCGTAGGAGAAAAGCCACTGATACGTCCAAAACGTCTGCTGAAAAGGAATCTCAGCAGCTCACAACGGCTGATGATGTTAGTGGTGATGACGACATCGTCAAAGGTATATTGAACTTGAGTAAACCTCATTGCTAGAAAGTAGTACGCTGTACACTTTACCTTTAATTCATCTATAGTAGATGCCATGTTCTATATCTTAGGGTACTAGTTTGAACTGATAACATGGATATGTTTCCATCAAACATGGTTAGAATTGGAGAAAGTTCTGTTTTTCCAGGCATGGCATGACCTTGTCAATAACATTAATTTTATCCTTCAAATTTTTGTTTTAGTGTATTTCCTAAAAATCTTCTGGGTGACCAGATAACACATGCATGGGCAGCCAGTTAGGAGAAAAGGAAATCCTATTAGAATCTGAAGGACATGTGCCGATATGCTCTACTCAAGGCATCCAGAATAATCACAGTGATAGTTTCACAGCTTCTGGTGAAACACAGGTTGATGCAGAAAAGGAGAACTACAAAAATTCCCATTCTCCATCATATTATGACAACAAGAGTGCCCTTTCTTCAGTGGTAGGTCTGCTGACATAAGTCCTTTAATGTCAATTATTTCCATTTATATCTGGACTATACTTTTAATTAACTGGTCATTGTTCCTTTTTGGCTAGTGTCCCACTGGTCGGATCTCATTCAAGCTTTATGATTGGAACCCCGCAGAGTTCCCTCGAAGACTCCGGCACCAAGTACTTAAAGGATTATTATTACAGTTTAGTACATAAGAGAATGTTAATTCTTTTCTTCGATAGAGTTCTTCGGGTTAATTGACATATTACTTTACAGATCTTCCAGTGGTTGGCCAGTATGCCTGTCGAATTGGAGGGCTATATTCGTCCAGGTTGTACAATCTTGACAGTTTTTGTTGCAATGCCGACATTCAAGTGGGGTAAGGTAATATAGTCACTGTTCCTCTCTGGTGATAATCAATTCTGCGTGTGATTAGTCTTAATGTATTTGGGTACTACCATAGATTAATACAATTGTTGAGTTACTGATGAATCTTTTCTTTGAATGGTACTACTATTAATGTGATCTCTTAATTAAAAGACTATCTGTTGAGTTACTAAGTCAGGAATTCCTCTCATAGAACACAATGCTATAATGAAAATGAAAGGCTGTAGAGTTTGATATTACTGAAGAGTTATCATTCTGTTTTCTGTTCGACTGTTTCTCTACATGTGGCTTCTGTAACATTTAGTTGTGAATTTCCATGTTATGTTTATTAAACATAATTTGTTTCTAAATGATCGAGTTCCACATCGGGTTTAACAGTTACTAGAAGACCCAGCTGCACACTTATATGAGTTAATTGCATCACCTGGAAACATGCTTCGTGGAAGAGGAAGCTTTCTTATTTATCTCAACAACATGGTATTTCGTGTTACCAAAGGTAAATGGTAGTTCAAGTTCTCGACCCTCAAGCTGTGGTTGCGACGAACTTATATTAGATCAATCTAGTCTAATCCTTTATTTTTGGGACATTACTTGTTCATTTGATATAGATCTTGTTTGGCTTATGCTACTGATCCGACATTTCATTTTAATCAAATGGGTACAACGATTCTTGATAAAGCAGGTGAAAATTCAGTAGTTAAAGTCAAGCTGAAGGGACCAGCACCAAAGCTTATGTCTATTTATCCTACGTGCTTTGAGGCTGGCAAGCCTATGGAATTTTTTGCCTGTGGAAGCAATCTAATGCAGCCCAGATTCCGGTATGAGTTAAAATTATATTTCCCTGAATTAATATTCTGCTTATTTCTGTTCCGCTTATGTAGCTTGAGTTCCTCATTAATTATTAACAGGAGATATTATGATAGGAATTGGGTTGTTTAAGGGCGAAAGAAATCTCAAGCTCGCCGACTATTAAAAACTAGCATATCCAAGCTTTAGAAACTGAGTCTGTATGTGGTTGCTTTTTTTTTTTTTTTGGTTCAGCAGGATACAAGGATGTTAACCACACTGTTGAGGGATAGAAGTTATTGAATTAGGCGACTTGCATCAATGTAAGAGCATATAAGTATTGGTTAGGTGTCAAAGAGATGTCATTGGTCCTTAGATCAACTTTTGATGAAGGGCTGTGCCAGACTCGTGAGTAGTATGGATATAGTAGGCACATAAAATGGAAGTATGATAATATAAGATCATAGGGTCACAGTACGAGCTTGGCTTGATATTTGATGTGTATAATCTTGTACAACCTATATAATTACAAATGTAAATGACCATTAAGAAATGCGAGAAATACATTGTGACAAATTTATAGTATATAAATGTTACTTAAATTGAAATGGGAGAGCTTTTGTAAGGGTAGTGTTTGACTTTGTTCATATGAGGAACGGGGCACTTAGCGCTTATTTCTTTTTGAGGCACCTACAAGATCACTTTAAGTATAGAAAGTAGGGTGTCTTTCGTAGAAAACCATATAATTCTTTGTAGGATTTTTACTTTTTTGGTATACCGTATGCCTCGTGTATCACCTCTTTTATACAGGTTAGTCAGCAATTTTTTTACTTTATCAAGATAAAAATAAGAAAAAGCATCCAGAAACAACACAAACATTTTGCAGAACATAGCTAAAATTACAATAATGACAAACAATAAAAAGTAACAGTTGTTCCATGAGTTCCAGTGGTTGCAAATAGATTAGCTATGGTGATCTATTATTGATGACCTCAAGTTTGCTAGGAAGGTTACTGATGTGTTAGGACAGGGATTTTTATTTCTTAACACAATACCTGTAACCCCATGTTTCATCATTGTGTGCACCTATTGGTGTAGTAAAACAGGGAACTCATGTTCAAAATAGATGAGACAGAAATATATACAAAATACAAAAGAAAGGACATGTCTCGTAGTGGTGATGAAATTGTTTGCTCCCTGATACACTTTTGAAACTATAAAATGCCATAGACAATAGGCTGCAAAGCGGAGAATAAGCAAGAGAAGATCTTGCTTTCCTCGTTTGCCTTCTCCAATGCAACTCTTAGTTGCGCATAGATGGCAATCACCCGTATGAGCAATTGATGAGGTGAATTTAGTTATTACAAGGATGGTGCAATTTATAATATTAATAAATAGAAGATGAGTTCTAGTATCTAGGGCTAGAATCATACTCTTTATAGATATTTCTCTATCAGTCTCAATTTGTGACATACTTACCGTTGTAGCCTGTCCCAACAAAATCCTCATTCTATCCTCATGCTTGTTGGGACCCCACCACTACTCATTTAAATGACAAGACACGTGAAACTCTCATCATCAGTCATTTAAAAGGATAATTTTGGTACTTAGCATATCATTATCAAAAAAAGTTTGAACCTTGAACAAAATTTTTGGTACTTCACATATATTCATCTATCATATCAAAAGTCTTCTATTTTTTAAACTGTGTTCAGTCAAATACTTCACATACAATTGGACGGAGTATTGCTTTTGATGGAGTAAAATAGAAAGATAAGTTTGTATTTTGTCTTAATGATCCATGGCTGCTCTGTTTGCTTACTTCAGAAGACTGTTATCACAGTCCAAGCCCATGACACATATTGTCTGCTTCGACCCAACATATGTCAGGGATTTGTGCCTCGGGCTACACCATGATTGAGCCCTAAGGCACGTATACCATGTGAACTAGTGCTCTATCTTATATAGCACTCAACTCCTCTTCTTTTCTGATATGAAATTTGCCTAAAGTGTTATAAGTAGTCTTCTCCAGAAACTCGTCAACCTAGAAAGAATGCCAGTCTTTCTCTTTGACTCACCTTCATTAGCCCGGCTTCTGTCATGGGCGTCACAACTATTTGATGAGACCAGATTGCAAGCTTTCTTGTTTGTTCACATCTTTTATCTTTTCCTTTTTTTGGTGACACATGCATTTGACCACATTGTGCTTACAGATCATTTAATGAGCTATGAACTGTTTTTTTGTTAGATTTAGCAGGATATTAACCAAATTCGAAGCTTTTTTGTTCCCTCATACCAACTTTCTTTCCCCCTGTTGGGGACAATTCACTCATACGTGCTATGTTAATAGATATAGTTGCAGTTTTGCTCTGAAAGTTTGTAATTTGTTTTTTCAGAGCTGAAATAAATTAAACACCTATCAGTGCTATTGCCGTGGAGGTTTTCCAGGGAAATTGATGTTATCTTTCATGTTATTTTTTATCAGGTATTATAGATTAACATTTTGATGCCCTTGACACTATACAGGTTTCTTGTGTCATTTGGGGGAAGGTATTTGGGGAATGATATCAATGTCGTACCATCAGATTGTAAATATGAAGGTGATTCTAGTAGCACGGAGCATCAATTATTAAAGATACATGTCCCTAGAACTGAAGCAGATCTTTTTGGCCCCGCTTTTGTTGAGGTAGAAGTTCTAACTAAATATCTTCTTTTGTCCTCATTTCTTGTTTAGTCTTTTTGGCCTATAAATGTTATCATTCATATAATAGGCACCGTGCACAGTTCATTATATATCTTTTATATAGTTTTATATTATAAAAGAGAACTATTGAAGGAATGATGTTAGAAAAAGTCAAATTGCATTTCATTTTTGAGAAGGAAAATCTGTCACATTAATAGATTTTACAAGTCCCGTACACGAGAGGAGAAGAGCTAATAATAATTCCCAATGGCGTGGTTGAGTTGAGGCATAATAGTGATGAACCAGATATTCCAGGTTCAAATTCTAGCAAAAACACTCAGTACGAGTCTATTTGCATCACCCTTGGTGGGCAGACTTACCTGGCACATGTATCTGTGAGCTGTAAAATTGTCTGATGGGTTCGTTGAGTTGAGTGCAAATTGACCCAAACAGCACCATCATTTGTATTGAAAAAGAAGAAGGCAGAGCTAACTATACCTCTGTAACTTCTATATAACACGTTCTTGATGATAATTTCCAATGAAATGAACCTCAACTTTCTAACATAAAGGTCTATCCCAATTGAATATGAGTGCTGATGGAGTAACAGAGTGCTATCTCTTGCAAGATATCAATTCTTCATGCATTAAATATTGTTGAACATGTATTTGTGTTTCACTAATCTTGGCTGAAATGATCCAACCTGGTCTATTTTGTAGGTTGAGAATGAATCTGGCTTATCTAACTTCATCCCCATCCTCATTGCGGAAAAGGATATTTGTGCAGAAATGAAGGAAATACAACGGAAGTTCTGTTCTGGAGGGTCAGAATGCACTGCTGTTTGTTCTCCCTGTGAAGCTTCCACGTCTAGAAAGTCAGAATTTTCAGAATTTATGTTGGATGTGGCATGGTTACTAAGGGAGCCTTCATCAGAAAATGTTCAGATTCTGGCGTCTGTACAGATGCAGAGATTTAATTATTTGTTGAACATTTTAATGGAAAGTCAGTCAACTATTATTTTGGAAAGAGTATTGTCTTATTTTGAAAATATAGTGAAGAGAAACATGTTAGCTGGCATCACTGATGCTGACATGACACTTTTTCAGAAGAATATTCTCGAGAAAAATATTCTGCTCAAGGAAAGATTGCATCTAAAGGAATATTTTGCGGGAGATTCAGGACAAATTATGCAGGAGGTAAATACTTCTAGTCAAATCTTCCAAAATCACATGCGATCTTCTTTTCCAGTTATCAATCAAGTGACAATCTCATTTCGACATTGCCATGTTATCCAAGCATGTTGCACAATTGCGTGCTGCCATATTGTCTTCAAATTAAATCCATTGAGTTAGAATAGTCTTTTACATTTATTTTTATGCTGGTGAATAAGCTGCCAAAATATCTACCGGTTGGTACATAAAAAACGTACCTTGGCGTTGAAGCTCAAATCAAAATTGTTCTTCCCTAGGCTTGAACATGACCAAGCGCCTAGTCCATCTAGAATGAGCTTGACTTGGTGAAGAGTTCTATTGGTCGCTTGAATGGAAGCAAATACATTATCGCGTCCTGGGTGAAGCTGTACACTTCAAATGGTGACGCGCAAAGGGATCCCAATGGCTTCAAACAATGACGTGCAAAGGGATCCCAACTTAAAAATAATTGGTTCGTTGAATCTCAACTTTGAGGAGTTGGATTAATCTAGGGATTATTGTATATTGGCTACTTTGGATGCTGAATTTAATTGTTTTAGTTGCTATTCAATCACTGTTTCATATATGTTTGGTTTTGTTTACTGACCGCTTTTTGCTTTTAACGACAATATCTATGCACTTATTATGCTTACTGATGGTCATTAATATGTTTTATGTTACAATTTGAGTAGGGCGGCACATTTGAATCACTTTTACCTTCAGAATGTCTTGTAGCTGCTCATTTCATGTTTTTACCATAGAAAATCGTGTTTTCAAAGGGTTATATCTCATACCTAATGTTAATTAACTTTATCTGTAGCTTCCTAATTTGCAGGACACAGCGGTACCACATAAGCACAACATAGAGTTTGGTCCTACTTATTGGGAGCTAACTTCTAGAGTCCCACTTTTGGATGCAGAATTGCCATTGAGAGTGAAGGAACAACAATCAGGGAAGTCCTGTGGCTTCTTGGTTAGAAAGACACTATTGACGTCTCGTACTCTTGTTTTTGTAATCTCTGGTTTTGCTTTGTGTCTTGGTCTATGTGCAACATTCCTGCATCCTAGAAAAGTTGGTGACATTGCTATGACAATCCGGAGGTGTTTGTTTGACAAAACTTAAAATTGCATGTAACTTTTACCAAAATGACGGTCTGCAGTCACAGAATATAGGTGTGATCTCCATTGCTCGGGGTCCCCCTTTGTGGCATTCTTGATGTACTATATTACCTGTGCTATGTAAACACAAAACTGTATCAGCTATGTAGCTTCAACTAGTTGTGTAGTTTCTTTGTACAATTTGTTGGATAGTCACCCTAAAAGCCTTTTATTGCTGACATCAGTTGTCCCCAAAGAGCAGATACACTGATACTATTTGTGCTCAACTTCTTTAAGCTTTGGACTCTTGAAACATTTTGATGTGAATATGCCTGTTATTTCAATGCTAAAGAGTGTTGCTCTATATTTTGCGTTTCATGTGAAATTCTGATGAATTCTGTTCTTTTTTGTGATTCGAGGACCTTTAATAGCGTATTTCTCAAGTTGTAGAATAACTTGATCTCCAGCAATATCCTTGTTGTTTTGCATTGATCTTTAGGTAAAATTCTATCAATTAATCCTGAACTAAAGAACTTTGTAATCCATGTTTTTGTCTGATGTTTGTTGTATATTTCCTTTCTATTTATAGTTGTAGAAGATCGACAATTCAAGAGTAAATAAACTTTCTTTCCTCATTTTAATTAGTTCAGGCAAGTCGTCAAATGCTTGTGATTCGTCAATACATGTCATTTCGTATGCTTGCGATTTCTTTGATTGAAATTGTCGCATCATTTAAAACTACGATATATTTATCATTGTCACCCCATAGTTTGCAAATTGAGGATTTGACATGTGAAGTTGTTGTAGGCAAATTGATACGATTAATCCAATGTTGACCAAAACAAATCTAATAATCCACTTAATATTTCAGTCCACTAATAATTCAAATCTTCACTTTACTACTACAATAATTCAAGGGGAAATTATTACAAACATTACTATATTATACATCTTGCACTGTTGTATCACCACATGTTTCTTGTATTTTTCTTTCACATGTATCGATTAATTAAACTTTAGAATTCAATTATTATCAATTAAATTATTAGCATAAAATTCAGACCAAAAATGAAGATGGCCGTATTAAAATTATAAGCATAAAATTCAGACTCAAAATGGTGTCAAAAACATAATGATATTTTATTGGTTAATTACTTATCATAATTGCTTTTGAAGCAAAATGTACGAGAAAATGATTAAACTGGTACTTATTAATGCATGAGGGGTTTAATTTGGATATTTTAATCCTTCATATATTATTATAATAATATATTGTGAATAAATATGAGTGTTCTATTTTTGAAATAGAAAAAAATTAAATTATATCTCTGGGATCCCTAAATGCAATTCCAATTTAAGAAGCTACATTTTAAATCTTCACAAATAGATGTTTAAATTTGTATAAAATTAAACAAATAAATATATACTTCTTATATGATATTTTATTTGAAAATTTTCGTCCTACATAATATCCTATGTATATTATTTCATGTAAGACTAACAAATTATGTTGAACGTATATATCTATTTGCTCCAGCCTCTCGTAATTACATAAACATGTTTAACCTCGATTATTTATTGAAAGCAAATATGACAAATTGATAAAATTAAAGCAGCCTCACATGTACCTGATTCAGCTGAGTTCTAATTACACAATTATAAATGCTAATAAGACAATTATACTACGTTTATAATTAATTACCATAAATTTCCTTTATCTCAAATTTTGCAAAAATAAAATAAAAATAGAACTTCAATCCGATATAATATTATCTTACCCTGGACCAATTTCATAAACCTTCCGTTTTCTTTTGTTGAAAAGTTGAAAAAACAGCCTGTCTACTTATTTTAATAACTTTTAAATAATTGAATCATATATTTTACTAAGCAATTTTTTTTAATAAAAAAATTCATATTAAATGAGTAAATTTTACGGTTATTCGTTCGATTTTACTTATTAGAAGTCAATCGATTATTCAATTTTTAAATTTTACTTATTAGAAGTCAATCGATTATTCAATTTTTAAGTCAAATATGAAGCAACTTATATTTTCGATCTAAAATATGAATAATACATGAGTGTATTCAACTGTACTCTCCTTAAAATACGTAAAAATGTTATGAATCTCTAAAAAGTATGCATATTACTTATTAGGGTATGTTTGATATGGAAAAAAATTTATTTTTCAATTTCTTCATGTTTGATTCGATTAATTGTTCTGAAAAATATTTTTCAATGAATATTAGTTATTAGGGTATTTTTTTTTTAATTTCTTCATATTGGATTCGATAAAATATTCTGAAAAATATTTTTCAATTTATTTTTCTCCAATTCTTATTAAAATGACTTTTATACATAAAATAAAGAAAAAAAACTTTAAAATATTTCTTTTAACTTCAACACTCGAAACGTGTGTAAACTTGACATCCAACTTCCAACTCTAATTTAAGATTTAAGTTTAACATCCCGATCTTAATTAAGGATCACTCATTTTCCAAAAAAAAATATTTACTTTCGTACCAAATTCTAAAAGGGTGTTGTAATAAAATGAGTTTAAATAAAGGTCCTTATAAGCATAATTACCAAAAGTTTGCATATGAACAAATTAACACGTCAGTGACACTTCAATCCCACATGCAAATCCTAATCTTCACCAATTTGCTTTAAATATCTTCACTTTTTTTATTTAATCATTTTTTTAAAAAACCCAATCATTTAATTAAGTCGTCTAAAAATGTCTTTTTTGCCCCTGCATGCATATATAAATACCTCTCAAAAATTCACATTTTTTTCCCACTCAATACTAAAACCCCTTTTGTTTAATTTCTTTTCAATAGCAATGACAATTGATGAGTGTAAAGATCTTGAAAAACCCTTTGTTGAAAATGCAAAAATTGTTGATTGTGAAAATGAAGATGGATCTATTTGGATGGTTTTATTAAGCACTTGTGTTGCTGTTTGTGGTTCTTTTGAATTTGGATCATGCGTAAGTATTTCTATTTATTCTGTTTTATATGACTCGCTTTTCTTTTTAATCAGTCATCTCCTGTTATTATTGCAGGTGGGGTACTCTGCACCCACACAATCTCAAATTAGGAATGACTTGAATTTAACTCTAGCTGAGGTTGGTATTTTTTTTTAAAATTAATTCTTCATGACTTTATAATGTATTTTTCATTTTTGATAAATTGAAGGTAATTTTTTTTTTTGTAGTATTCTATGTTTGGTTCCATTATAACTATTGGTGCAATGATTGGAGCAGTAACAAGTGGAAGAATTGCAGACTTTATAGGGAGAAAAGGGGTATGTAAATTATAATTGTAAAAGAAACCATTTTTTTAAAAAAATAAGAAACTTTGTATTAAAAAGCTATAATTAATGAGATTTTTGTATGTTTTTTTTGGAACAGGCAATGAGAATGTCAGCTATATTTTGTATAACAGGATGGCTAGCTGTATATTTTTCCATGGTATGAACTATGAATATAATGTATATGCAATTTTTTGTTTTTATAAAAAATTTGAAATAACTTTAATTTTTTGTAAATAATTATTTTTCTATTTGTGATGATGCAGGGAACTTTGGTACTTGATATGGGAAGGTTCCTCACAGGATATGGCATTGGAATATTCTCTTATGTGGTAACGTATATAGTTTTTGATTTCTCACTCGTTGTCCATAGCCCACATTTAGGGTGGCACTATTATTATTTATTTTTCGTTTTTGCTAAAATAAATTCAAGAATTTTAAAATTCTTGTGTAAATTAATCAGGTCCCAGTGTATATTGCTGAAATAGCTCCAAAGAATTTAAGAGGAGGATTAACAACAATTAATCAAGTAAGAAAAATCCAAAGTTAAATTTATAAGTATGAAGTAATAAATATAGAAGAAGTGTATAAGATATAATTTATTTTTTTTCACTTTGTAAGTTGTGGGGTTTTGACTTTTGTGGTTAATTGTTTACTCTGCAGCTTATGATTGTTTGTGGTTCATCAGCTGCTTACTTATTGGGAACAATCATAACATGGAGAAATCTTGCTTTAACTGGTAATTCTTGGAACTTCTCATATAGATGTTGTTTACAAGATGTAATCGAACCTTTCCAGAGTCGATGCTTAACCAACTGAACTACTAAAATTCTCAAAAAAAGGAGTTAACAGAATTTACCTTAGAGTCGTAAGAAAATATGAACTTAATTTGAATACATAAGGGATGAGGATGTCGAAGTAGGTTTTAGAGAGAGAGCATGTGTGACCATCTCAACTGAAAGTTTAAGCTGTTAGATGAAATGATTACACACTTTAACACGGTATCAGAGCAAACAGAAGTTTTGGGATCAAATCTCACCATTCTACGTGCTTCGTCCATGAAGAAGAATGAGACCTACACGTGAGGGAGCGTGTTGAATATATAATTAACTACTAAAAATGTGCTCTCTCTAGATGAAATAGTTACACGCTTCGACAGATTACTAAGTGGTTGTTTCATTTGTAGGAATTCTTCCATGCACTTTCTTGCTAGTAGGTCTATTATTTATCCCGGAATCTCCAAGATGGCTGGTGAGTTTTCAACATATTGAAATGGACTACATTCAACTTTCATCATGAATGGAAGGAAAAAAGTGAAAAGTATACTTGTGATTACAATGTTGCAGGCAAAAGTAGGTCTTGAGAAAGAATTTGAAGTGGCGTTGAGGAAGCTTCGCGGTAAAGATGCTGATGTTACTCGTGAAGCTGCTGAAATCCAGGCTTATGTTGATACTCTTCAAAGCATCCCCAAGACTCAAATCTTTGATTTGTTTGGTAGCAAATACATTCGATCTGTGATCGTAAGCCATTTTCCTTAACATTTCCTGAAATTACGCATTTAGAGGAGGTTAGACAGAGCCAATGTTGTTGAAATTTAATTCTTCCACTTTTTTTTCTTCTCAGATTGGTGTTGGATTGATGGTATTCCAACAGTTTGTAGGAATAAATGGTATAGGTTTCTATGCTAGCCAGACTTTTGAATCAGCAGGTAACGTTGTCCTTCGCTTTTTACTCCATCAATGAAAAACTTAAATACTCCGAACAACGTTACTAATGATGTGAATGAAAAAATGCAGGACTCTCTAATAGCAATGTTGGGACTATTGCCTATGCTGTAGTGCAGGTCTGTAAATCTCGATAAATTGTTAAAAAAATTGATGAAATTCCAAAAGTTGAGTGTAAAGTGTTGGATCACTAAACTCTCTAGTCTTATTACTTTGACAGGTTCCGATTACTATTCTTGGCGCATTTTTGATGGACAGATCAGGAAGAAGGCCACTTCTAATGGTATATTCAATTTTTTTTCGTCTTGTGATAATGTTAACTGAATAAAATCTATGGAGATAGGGCGTTTATATGAACTATTTCATCGTTTTCAGGTGTCAGCAACAGGGACATTCGTTGGTTGTTTTCTGACTGGAGCTTCTTTCTACCTAAAGGTAACTCACTGAAAGAACAAAACGTCGATTACTTATTTAAAAGATACATTGTCGCTTCTTATATGACAAGCTCTTACGTTTTTGTTAACCAGGGAAATGACATCTTACTCGAATGGGTTCCAATTCTAGCTGTATCTGGTGTACTGGTTTACATATCCGCGTTTTCCATTGGAATGGGAGCAGTCCCTTGGGTTATCATGTCAGAGGTAATTCAGTCCACATGCTTTATTTTAGTAGAAGGAGCCGTTCTCAAGTAGTGTTCCATCAATTACGTAGTCTAAGGTTATTTGACATGAGCTTGAGCTTGAGCTCGAGTTGGATAATTTGTAAATTTCTGGTCAAAATATTGCAGATATTCCCAATTCAGGTAAAAAGTGCTGCTGGAAGCCTGGTAGTGTTAGTGAACTGGTTGGGCGCGTGGGCTGTTTCTTACACGTTTGGTTTCCTCATGGCCTGGACTAGCACTGGTAAATTTCTGCTATGCATATACGAAAATTGTAACATCTTTTATGCTTTTCTTTAAGACTCAACTTTTTAATTTTTCGGGATTTTTCAGGTACATTTATGCTATATGCTGGATTCTCTGTACTCACTATACTATTTGTAGCAAAGGTAGTGCCAGAAACAAAGGGGAAAACATTGGAGGAAATTCAGGCTATCATCAATTCTTGACTGGAAATTTCACAATGTAGTTTAAGACAACTAGATGGACCTCGGATCACAGACATAATTTATCGAGAAATAGTTCAAATCTTTTTGACGTTAGAGAAACAAAAGAAGGAATGCGATCAACGGAAGCTTCCCTTTTGTACCAAAACCGGATATCCCAAGAAGGGAAATCGACAGTGTAGATTTTATGGTAGGTTTTGTAGCAAATGGATTTAGTTTTAGAGTTGTTCGTTCTGCAGCCAAGAGATAATATGTTGTTGAATGATAGCCTGAATTTAAAAGCTGCATTCAGAAAGAAGAAAAAAACATGTCCTGTTCCTGCTTTTACGCAATCCAATCATTTGTTGGACTTTTAGCCGCGACTTGGTATCATTCAATAGAGTATATAAAAATAATATCGAATGAAATGTAATATTAGGCTGTTTAGGGGCCTTATTACTTTTTTTTTGTTAGTTCAATCTTTTTGTTCAAGTCTAAGAAAAAAAGTACAAGAGAATATTTTTTTTTTGTGTACACACTATTGAACTCCCTGAATATACACCAAAGGTGTAGCTTAAATGGCATTGGAGGGTCTAGAAATTCGCTCTATTGACCACGAGATTGTGTCTTTGAATCTGAGAGATGTTTAGTTCCAAAAAATTAAAATGTTGATTGGGAATTTAGGATTTATTAGTTTAATTCTTAATTATAAAGTCAAATATTTAAAAATTCTTCTCTACTTGGTTCGGTCGTTTATGGATATTATTTACGTAATTGATTTTTTTGAACCCCTTGATGAAAATCCTCCCTCCGCTAATGCTCTCTACTTTGAAAAAGTAATAACTCAAACAATGTCCAATAGATTACTAGTAGTAATTTGTTAAGTAGATCTATGTTCAATAAACAATAATTATTTTAAAAAGCCATTCAACTTTTCTTTTTAATTCCACTAAGGAAGTTTTCTTATAAAAAAACGTCACACTACGAGGAAAGATGTAGATATACATATGTATGTCTAACAAGATGATTTTCCCTAAAACAAAAGCATTAATAATCAATTCCAATTTCTTGTTATCGGATAAAAATCGAACATCATTAAGATTTACAGGGCCATAACAAATAATTGGTGTGTTTTTTGATCATTTTTTATTTACTTAATTTGTTTTTTTACTCTATATCTTATCTTCTAATTTTATCTTAGTGTACGCATGATCAATAATCATATCAAAACTATAATAGTCAATGTATATCATATTTAATTTAATTTGACTTTTATAATTTAAAAATTATTTAATTTCTCATTTTGACCAAAAACCAACCGACTTACTATGTGATCCAACCAGGGCCTTACCAGAACACCCCAGCTATTAGCTAAATCCAATAGGTTTTAGCGGATTTTCCAACTTCCAGGAGTAGACCCTCTACTTCCACGTATTCGCTACACAAACCGTGAGCAAATGTAACAAAATCAAAATTTACTTTCTTGGATTCTGTGCCTTCTTCTCAATCCTAAGGTATCAAACTTTTCTTTTCCCATTTCAGTTCACTTCTTTACATGTTCTGTTGCTCACTATAACTGTATAATTTGATCCTAAGAACTTTTTTCTGTATCTTGTATGAGAAAGATTCAATCTTTCGGAATTTTAAGCTAAAGGGATTGTTCAGATTACCTCAGTTCATTTTTTTGTGTATGTTGTATGAAAAAGATTTCATCTTTTGGAATTTGAAGCTAAAGGGGTTGTTCAGATTACCTCAGTTAATTTATTTCTATATGTTGTATGAAAAAGATTTCATCTTTTGGAATTTGAAGCTAAAGGGGTTGTTCAAATTATCTCAATTCATTTTGATAGCTAGTGTATTGATTAGAGTGCCCCATCTTATTTAAAATATGTTCTTCAGTTTGGTGTAGTATGGTTAGGTACTTTGAGGGGAAGTGACAAAGATAGAGAATGAGCAGGTCTAGAAGGTTCTTGAATGAAAGGGCTAGGGGAGATGGGATGAAACTTATTGATGAAGGTGGAACAAGTGTTCTTGATCATGAAATTTCCCAACTTACAAAGATTAGGTCAAATCCCCACGAAAGAATGAGACACCTGCTTCCTGGCAAGGGAAAAGAACCAGTTTCATCTGTTAAAATGTTGGCTGCTAGAGAAGGGAATTATACAGGCAGAGGAAGATTTTCGTCATCTGATTGTTGTCATCTTCTGAGCCGGTATCTTCCAACAAATGGTCCTTCTGTAGTTGACCAAATGAGGAGCTGTGCTTATGTTTCACAGTTTTCGACCGATGGTTCTCTTTTTGTTGCTGGATTTCAGGTTTGATCCATGTAGCTGAATTTTCTATTTCCGGATATATACAGAGTTCTTAGCTATGTTTCGTGACCAATGTCATGTTATGATCTTATTGTTCTTCCTGGAAACAGGAAAGTCATATTAGGATATATAATGTTGATCAAGGCTGGAAAATTCAGAAGGATATTAGAGCAAAAAGTTTGAGATGGACAATCACCGATACATCGCTTTCTCCTGACCAACGTTTTCTTGTAAGTTCGTGATGATTAGCACAACTTTGTGCATAATTAGTCCTTGTCCACGTGGTTATAAATGGTTGGTTCTTATGCTTCCAGTAATCTGTTAAAAGATACAAAAGTAGTTCTTGACTCTGTAGATGTGGTTTTGTTGCATAACACCGTACATAGATATTGAGATGAATGCCTTCCCAAATAAATCTGGCTGCTTTATTTCTGATTTGCTTCAACAGAGTCTGTGAAACTGAGGATAATCTTTGTTTTTCTTGTTATATCATGAAAGATATTTTCAGTACATTATCGCGAGCTCTTAATATGTGATGCATCTATAACTTATTGAATTTGGTTAACATAACATCTAATACACCATGTTTTTCTGCTGTCATTTCTTCTTTCACTATTCTGAGTTGGTTTTTATGTGTTGATCCACAGGTTTATTCCAGTATTTCACCCATTGTCCATATTGTTGATGTTGGATCTGGCATGAAACAGTCTGTAGCAAATGTTACGGTAAGTCTTACTTGTTATATGTCAAAGCATGTAAATGATAGAAGACTTGTGATATGCATCTTTGCTGCACTATTCTGTCACCTGTCGATGTCATAGAAGTCATTAATGGACACTCCTGTGAATTTCGTGCTATAAAGATGACTGTAGATTTCAAATACAGAGGAACTAACTGTTACCAGTACTGTGTTTTTCGAATGAAGAATCTGAATTTTTGTTGTAATTTCTGATCACCTGCATGAACAGTGCAGGCATCATTTGCGTCCCCTTTACTTTTAGGGTAATTAAGGTGATGATGCTAATTTAGTGTATCCTGTGCATCTTGTTATATTAGTTGATTCAGCAAGAAGTGGTATGTTGTGCCTCGTTATAGGGAAGTAATAGCGCCACTATAATTTCCACTGGGACAATTGCAAGTCTTATTTAAGGGAGTCATTGGGTATGAAATGGTGTATTCCATGACTGTCATATTGAAATTCTATAATCAATGCTCTCAAGTGTCAATGTAGGTTTTTGATAGCCATACAAAGGCTTTGTATAATAATAGAGGTGTTTTAACTGAGACGGTATTAAATTTCAACTTTCTTTTGCATTGGTAAGACTAACAAGTGAAAAATTATACTATAGTTTCATGCTTCTGTTATGCATACTTTGAACCCTCTTACATCACCCCTTCTGGATTTTTGCATACACTAATGTATATCAATGTGGAGGATAAACAACAGAAGTTTCTTGCTTTTTATTATGGTATCATGGATATTGGACCTCATTTGGCACTTGAATTCTTGTCACTATTTCTAAAAGAGGATTTATGCTGAAAGTGATCAATCAACCACATGATGAAATTATCTAATACCTTGTAGTTCAGCAATACTCAAATCATTTTCTAGTTAAGTTTCACCTAGTGCCTTAAAAGTAGTTGTTACTAGTTCTCCCGATCTGTGATCAAAAGCAAGTTAGTTTTGATGCTCCAGTGTGTAGCTGAGTCTTCTTGAGATCTTCTAATAGGAAGCTATTGTGCAGAAGTCTGACCCCAGTACTCCTCCTTAGATCTCCTATGGATGGGGAGCTTCCTTACAAAAAGGAGTAAGTAGTAATTAGGTAGATGAACTTTGGCTGCATTTGTCTGAAAGTTCAATTTAAGGAGGACACCTGGTCCTTGATGATATGGCCGCCCATCTTAACTTGGTTCAAGTCATTACAATGACAACATAACTTTTGAGCATATAGTTCGTGAGTTTTGGTGTATGTTAATTTTTCTGGTATTTCTTCTTTTTCTGCAGGAAATTCATGAAGGCTTGGAATTTTCTTTCCCTACCTATGATCATGACAATTATACATTTGGAATATTCTCTGTGAAGTTCTCTACTGATGGGCGAGAACTTGTTGCTGGTTGCAGCGACAATTCAATATATGTTTATGATCTTGAAGCAAAAAGGCTAAGTCTCCGAATTCCGGCTCATATGGTATTGTGATATTCTTCTAGTTATTGCAGATGTGGCTAACCAATCATTTTGGTATCATCTTCGTATGATGTTATTTTCCAAGTTTATCTTCTCATGAAATCTAAAAAGAATTTGGATGTGCCCCTGAATTAGGTACCTTGAAATAATGTTTCCGTCATTAGATCATTTAAATATTATGTGTGCTATATCTAATTTAGCATTTCTTATCTCTCTTCTTTTGGTGAGGGGAAGAGTTGAACCTACAAAAGTTAATTACACTTAAGTGAGAGTTGGTTCTTAGAACCTGTGTATACATTGTTATGACATTTCCTTTTATGTTGCATTTCCCCTTAGCATGTCACTTTTCTTTCTGTTCTTTTTTCTGATCTGCACAGTTTTATCCTATCGCTTTCCTGAAAGAGGACATTAGTATTTTAGCATGATCATAGAATTTCTGACTCGCAGATTTAGTGTTGATTTATGTTCTCAGTATATGCATAGAGTAAAATGCTTCTTTTAACGAGAATTTCCTAAATATCACAATAAACTTATTTTGGTACTGCAGCATTTTACCTTGTTGTGCTATGTTCCTGAGTAACTTTTAAGTTATTAATCTCCTCAGGAACTTTAATTCACAAGTTTGACCAAATATCCATTAAACTTTGCCATTTGATGTCAAGAGCTTGTGAAGTGGGTGTCTTATGCTTAATACTTAATGCTTCGCATGCTGTAATAGACATCTTGTAGGCACTCTTTCAGGTTCTTAGATATTTCCTACACAGATGTAAAAGCATACTGTGATTTGATTGCTATTTTTCATTGCAGTCTGATGTTAATGCTGTATGCTTTGCTGACGAAACTGGACACCTCATATATTCTGGAAGCGATGACAGCCTGTGTAAGGTAAGTTTATCCTACTTTTTGATGGACTTAATTCATTTCCTATGACCATTTTCTAGGCTACTTCTGCTGTTACTTAACCAACCCAAGACTGGTAAAATGTCTGTTTAGTGAAGCATATTTCATGATGCTGTTACCTGTTAAAATTCAGATAGATGGGTCATTGGAACCCTTTGTCATTTATAGTTTTGTTTACCGATGGTGTTTGTACCATTTCTAAATTCAGCTTCGTACCCACCCCTTAATGATTCTGGTAAGTTAAAAGATGCTTCTTTTTAACTAGCATTGGAGGATTCATGAGGATTCTCATGGACCGCCGAAATACTGATGGTGTCTCTTTTCTTAGAATTTGCATTTATTTATGTTTGACTTAGAAAGGGCTCTTGATCATATTCAGGTTTGGGACAGGCGTTGCTTTGGTACTAGAGAGCAAGCAGCTGGGGTTCTCATTGGACATCTAGAAGGCATTACATATGTTGACACTCGAGGAGATGGCCGGTATCTTATCTCAAATGGGAAAGATCAGGCTATCAAACTCTGGGATATAAGGAAAATGTCTTCTAACATTAATTAGTATGTCTCACTTGATCCTTTTTTTCTTTTTTTCATTTTCTGTTTTCCGTCTCCCTTTCCTACTTTTTCCTCGACACATCTTCCTTTCCGCCCCCCATGGGCATAGTTAGTCCTTGAAGTGATTTTCTTTTCCCTGTCTACTTGTGCTTCAGTGCATGACTAATCAGTGCATTTGAATCATGAGGGCCTACATTGCCTGAGTAATTTGCTCTACCCGTCATTATATAGAAATATTTGAGTGTGTTATGCAGAGAGTGGGCTTATTGGTTTAACCTGTTTGGAATTGTTCCATAATGGTTGCCACTTGAGGCCAAAGAAGATCTCATTGGCACTGCTAATAAGACTACTTTCTTTTATGTAGCTCCCCAAGGCCTAGAAGTTATGACTGGGATTACAGATGGATGGGCTACCCAGAGCATGTTAGAAACAAGAGAAATCCACATGACCTGTCATTGTCTACTTATAAAGGCCACTCAGTCTTGCGCACTCTTATACGCTGCTATTTCTCTCCTGCACATAGGTTGGTGCTTCATGCAATTCTTAATATTTATCAAGTTTTCTTTGCTAAACATTTTCTAAATAAAATGTTTAGCCAACTTTTCTTGCTTCTATAAGTATATTTTGTCAGCTTTGGAATTTTTAGTGCCTCTGCATATCATAATTGTTTCTTTGCTGTGGCTCAAGAAATTCCAGATTTTTTAATATTCCAAATTAATTGGCATCAGTTTTATTGCTTGTATTATGGAACCAATGATTTTTGTATTCGATTACAAATAGAGAGAAATCGTGGAATTGATTTTCTTAACTTCATGGATTTTTCGTGAGACATCCTCATCTAAGGGCCAAGACCAATGTCCAATATTTGCTTGGTATAATCAACAGTTAAATCAAGGAATTGCTTCAGCTTTAAGTGTTTGGTTTGAAGGAAATTATTTTCCACGGAATATGTTCTCCTAGAAAACAAATGTACTTTATTATCTAATGTTTGGTACGTAAGCAATTTTTTAATTTATTTCAAGAGCATTTATATTTAATCTAGCAAAACAATTTGACAGTGGGATGAGTGGGGTTCGGGGGTGGGATGGTCAAGGGGTGGGGGTCAGAGGTGTTTGGTTGGTGGGGAGGAGACAATAAACTTGGAAGGTGACTTATGCAACTTGTTTTCCCTACTTCCATGAGGGAGCTCATTTTCCTCATTTTCAAGGAAATTATTTTCCTCACTTTGACCAACCACACATGATAAAATTGGAAAATATTTTGTTCCATACAGAGGACACTCATAATAATAACTAGTTTTATCGTGATCCATAATTTATTAACCTTGTGAGTCATGTTCCTATAGTGTGTTGCGTTTTGGTCCTTGATTCTGGTATTTGATGCCATCTGTAGAACAGTCGTCTAATCAGCAAATATTCTAATTTGCAGCACAGGGCAAAAGTTCATCTACGCTGGATCAAGCGATTCTTCTGTCTATATCTATGATGTGGTATGCTTGGATTTTTATACCCTTATTTGATTTTGTTCTTTTATCTTGTCAACGTCCTACTTTATTGCTTCATAAATCATAAGCTGATATATTAGGTTCATTAGCTAGTGAATCTTTTGTCGCAATCTACTAAGTACTTCGTAGGACTTGGATACATGTATTCTGCTTGGAGTTTCTGCGCCTTTCAGTGATTGGATTTGTTTAGGCCAATAACTGTTAGCTTGATAATCTGAGAGACTGGTGGAACTATGGTCTTGAACTCCCCTTTCTCTAACTTGACGATTAAGCAGTCAAAGATTAGCTTAAGAAAAATGTTATGTATCCAATTAGATGGTTGATTACAGAAAAAGAAGTTTAATTTAAGCATGCCCTTTAATATATGTCGCTTCCAAGTTCCAACGCTGGACATGCTTCATATAATATAATACGAAGGTCAAGCTGCGTATCCCGTATATCCTTCTTTTTTTGATGATGTGTGGTGTCTGGGGTAGCTTTTGCTCATGTCGCATTGAATTTGTTTTGGAAGCAACGGACTTGATAAAACCTTGGTTACCAAATTACCATCATGCATCTCGTTCATTCCTTTTGTAGGTGAGTGGAGCTCGGGTTGCAAAACTTGATTACCATCAGGAGCCGGTGAGAGACTGTAACTGGCACCCTTACTACCCTACGCTCGTTAGCTCTGGATGGGACGGTATCATTGCTAAATGGGAGTTTTCCGGTGCTGATACAAGCCCATTGCCAAAGAAGCCTCTATCCAGACGATGGAGGCGATCTTAAGTTGATACTAGCCAGTAGCAGCATGCAGAAAGATGCTATTAGAGTCCACACTGATTGAAATTTCCAAAGCTCAAGTAGGTCTGTTCATGTTCTTTCTGCATATCGACATGTAGCCGTGTACTCTGGTTGTCCCTGACGGGATAGTCCAATGGCGCGACAGGTCAGAACGTTGCGAGTTCAAATCCTAATGGTTGCCTTGTTGGGCATTTGTCACTAGATATTATGTAAAAAGGGGCTGTGAATTGTGATCCTATTACAGGTGAATGTTGATTGAGAATTTTATGAAAGATTTAGTGTAAAAAGTTGCATTTACAGTCAATCATTGAATGCATGTCATGTAGTGTACTACTTCGTATATGTATTATTTATTTCAACAAATAATACAAAAAAAAAAAGGAGGATTTTCACTGGTGAGATCTAAAAACATATGGGAAAAGGGTTAAATATGTCCGTAAACTATTCGAAAAGGTTTAGATATATCTTCCGTTTAAAGTTTGGTTTCCCTCATGCCCTCACCGTCGAATTTTTGGTCCAAATGTGCCCGTTATGAGCATTAGTTGCCATGTTGGACATATCCAACTCATTTTTTTATTTCTTTAAAAGCCACATGGAAATGTCATGTATTTTAGACCTTACTACATGACATTTATATGAAAGTGAATATATTCGGACTCATAAACACCTAATCCGATCCATAAATCAACTCCTTTTAAATGTACTATCCGATTCATTTTAACAATTTTGTTTAATTTTTATTTTTTCAGTAAATCACGAAAATGAGTAATTGATTAATAAAAAATAGGAAAAATATGAAAAAATATCAAATTGACGCCAAAAATTCACAAATAAATATAGTAACCTTAAATCTAACATTTCAATATTTTTTTTAAAATTTTATTTTTTCGATAAATCTCGAAAATGGATAATTGATTAATAAAAAATATGAAAAGTATGAAAAAAATATAAATTAAAGCCAAAAGTTCACAAATAAATATAGTAAAATTTCGTTCTATTTTTTTTTAATTTTTATTTTTTTCGACAAATCCCGAAAATGAGTAATTTATTAATATAAAAGGGGAAAATATGAAAACAAAATAAAAAAATTATGTCAAAATTTTACAAACAAATATAGTAATCTTAAATTCAATAATTTCAACAGTTTTTTTATTTTATATTTTTTATATGTATTTTCCTATTATTTATTTGTGAATTTTTTGCATAATTTTTATACTTTTTTGTTAATAAACTCATTTTTGGAATTTGCCAAAAAAATTAAAAATTAAAAAAATGTTGAAATTGTTGAATTTAAGGTTATTGTATTTATTTTTAAATTTTTGGCATTAATTTATATATTTTTTCATATTTTTTATTATTCAATTACTCATTTTTGGGATTTATCCAAAAAATAATTTTTTTTTAGCAAATTGTTTAAATTGAATTTAAGGTTGCTATAATTATTTGTGTATTTTTGGCGTTAAATTTATAATTTTTTTTATATTTTTCCTAATTTTTTTATTAATCAATTACTCATTTCGGAATTTATCGAAAAAATAAAAATTAAACGAAATTGTTGAAAATCGATCGGATAATTTATTTAAAAGTGGGTTGATTTATGGTCTGAATAAGTGTTTATGGGTCCGAATATCTTTCCATTTTCACACAAATGTCATGTGGTAAGGTCAAAATGACATGACAATTCCATGTGACATTTAAAGAAATGAAAAATGACTTGGATATGTCCAACATGACAACTAAAGCCCATAAAGACATATTTGGATCAAAAGTTGAACGGCGAGTGCATGAGTGAACCAAACTTTAAATGAATGGTATAACTAGATCTTTTCGAATAGTTTTGATCCTTTTCCCAAAACATATCTCTATGTGACATAGTACTAAGTATGTTGTGGTTCAGGGCTTTAACAAGTCTACTGATAGAGATTAATCGTTTTATTTATATTACATGTTGAAATTAATGTATTACACAATCTAATGATTACATAATATAGTAATTATGATGACTTATTCGTTAGTCTTAATGAGATTACAAGTGTAAATGTGTAATGGCACATTTAGATAAAGTTTTAAAATGAAAGTTAATTATCAAAAATGTGAAAAATTAAAAATTTGAAAAAATATTTTCATTAATAAATGATCGTATTGAATTAGATAATTAAGATATATATTGTCTGTTAAAAATATATTAATTAATACATATTTTTAATTAATATTATAAAAAATAGCATATATATAAATATATTTTTTGTGCACATCTATTCCAAATTAATAATATTTTAATATAATTAAATTAAAACTAGTTAGGGATTGAATGCATTAGATTATATATACAAATATCTAAAATAAAACAAGAAAAAAAATTGAAAGCTAAAAGTTATGTGGGGTGGAGAAGTTTTTTTTAAAAAAATAAAAATAATATTTAAAGTATTATTTGAAAGGATTGGGAGTGGGGGGGGGGGGGGATGAAAGTAAGATTTTTTTTAAAAAAAATTGAAAACTAAAAGTTATGTGGGGGTGGAGAAGTTCTTTTTTTAAAAAATAAAAATAATATTTAAAGTATTATTTGAAAGGATTGGGAGTGGGGGGGGGGGGGGGAAGATGGAAGTAACATTTTTTAAAAAACTTTCATAAAAGATTTTTCAAAAAACTTTCATAAAAGATTTTTTTCTTTAAAAAAGTAAAAGTTTGGAATGGGGGAATGTGGTAAGAGAAAGGGGTTAGGGTTGTTTAAAATTTAATTGAGATTGATTAGTTTAATCGAAAAAAGTTATTGATTTATCAATAATGATTTATTGATTTAACGTTTTTGATAGCGATTTTGACTTTTTTTTATTATTGGGTTATCAACTCTTAACGGTTTGATTTTATTTCTTTACAAGTTAATCAGTAACTTGATAGAAAATTAATAAATTATGTGTATATTAAGTCTTTGACTTACTAAAATTTAATTTCATATTTTTAGTTTTGTTAGTCTTAAATTTTCGATTATTCTACAATGTGTTAGCGTTGTTTAGCAAGATATAATTTATCAACTCATGTGCATGACTAATTTGATTTGTCACCTTGTTTCGAAATAATTTTTAATTATTTGTTTCTTATGTCAAATCTACTTGACACTCCAAGATACTCGACACTCCAAGAGTCCCACTCTCTCCTAGTTGGCATGACACATCATTAAAGTCTTTTTTTAAAGCAATAGATTAATTTAATTTATTAAACTCATTTAACTGAAATAACGATCATACTATTTTTAAAAAATATATATAGTAGTTTATTAAAAATAAATTTTCATACTTAAGAATTTTTTGTCATAATTATTTTTTTATGCGATGAAGAATAATTTTTAAAAGTTACCATAATGTCATCAATTTTGAATAATTATAAGCACATATATTCAAAGAAAAGAAATATTAATGTATAAATCACTTAGAAATGTCAATTTATATCAATTAATCATATATTATATAATAGATCAATAATATTAAAGGTCAATTAATTGGGTGCTATGAAATCCATACATATTTACAATATCTTTTTTTTAAAAATAAAATAAAATAGAAAGTGAACAATATTTATATTAGAAAAATGAAATTTTGATCTTTATTTATAAGTATATTAATATCATATAATATGCATATTATTGAACTAAAATAGACGATTCAATTAATTATTACTTGTATTTTATAAATTTGGGATGAGATAAGAATATATATTGGTGCTTAATTGTATGAGAAGTTAAAATATCATATAATATAGAATAAAAGAATAAAATAAAAATTAAATTTTAAAAAAGTCAAATAATAATTTTCTCTTTCATATTAACTTTACAAGTTTATTTGAATACTTTTATGGAAAAATTTGCTTAAAATCATCAAATAACTTACTTAGGAATTTTAAAAGTTACCAGGTAATAATTGCACATAGAGATTTTCTTTTACTGAATTTTGTTTGGTAAAAATATATACAGGAATTAGATTGTTTATTTTTTTTCATAATCTTCATGATTTCTCATTGAATTTGTATATTTATTTCGTAGAGATATAAGTTTGATGAATTAAATATGTGTATTATTTTTTTAAATGATGATTTATTGACATGATGTATCAAATAGAATAGAAGGAGACTTTTAAGGTATTTAATATTATTTTTTGAATAAAATAATATTATTGTAATAGTTTATTGACTTTTAATATTATTGATTTATTATACAATTTATGATTAATTGATGTAAGTTAGCATTCATAAGTGATTTGTATTTAAATATTTTTTTGAATGTATATTTATAAGTATTTAAAATTGATGATATTATAATACTTTTTAAAAACCTATTTTTCATGACGTAAAAAAATAAAAAGTTTCATTATGATAAAAGATTCTCAATTATAAAAAATTCTTAATAAACTAATATATATTTTTTTTAAAAAAAAAATATTATGATTTTATTTTAGTTAAATGAGTTTCATGAATTAAATTAATTTATTTTTTAAAAAAAGACTTTAGTGACATGTCTTGCAATTAGGAGAGAGAAATGAGCTTTTTGAGTGTTAAGTATATTTGAAGAAAAATAGTGATAGTTAAGTGATATTATGGTTCTAAGTGAAACATAAATACTCTCTCTGTTTCAAAAGAATGATGTCCTTTTGTCACGACCCAAAAATGGACGTGATGGCACTCGTCTTATCCCACCAAGACAAGTAAGCCTAAAACTCAACTATTACAATAAAAATGCGGAAAATTTACTATCAACTTACATTATACCCCAAAACCTGGTTGTCACGTGTACAAGCGTCTAAAGTATTACAATCGGATCAAAAGAAAATATAAGTCTCATATGATATTGTTTCTAGAGTAGAACAAAATCATAAACAAGAGTAAGGAGGGATGCTGAGATGACCAACAACTACCTCACAAAATCTCCAGGAAGCCTCGGAAAAGAAGAGAATATATCATAAAGTCCGGGCTAGTAACCTACAAAAATTTGTAGAAGCAAGGGGTGAGTACCAAACCACACGATACTCAGCAAGTAAACCTCTAAACACAAGCTAAGGGGATGAAATACGGGTGCTCCTACCACCCCCAACCGAACCTCCACAACTACAACCTACATAAACATCAGCCCAACCTAACAACTCACAGTTTACATAGAACGTAACTCAACAAAAACATTTAGACAAATTACATATCCTCCACAACAACACTTTAACAAATTACATATCCTCCACAACAACACTTTACAAATTATATATCCTCAACATCAACACTTAAACAAATTAGATATCCTCAATAGCAACACTTCCAAAAATTTACATATCCTCAATAACACACTTCAACAAATCACATATCCTCAACAACAACACTTCAACAAATTATATATCCTCAATAACAAGCTCAGTATTCAACAATCACAAGTTCCGCAAAAAGGCAATCACTAGATCAGCAAAACACAATATCAAGTTCACTAATGATAAGTATGCGCAATGTAATGGAATGCAATGTCAAGTATAATGATGCATGTCTGACCTAGTGATACACACCCGCTGTCTCTCAGTCCGGGACCCATGGGGGACATATCTGTCCATGCATCTGTCGCGGCGCACGACACGACCCTCGATAATAGTAACCATCGCGGCGCGCGATACGTCCCTCGAAATATAGTATCCATCGCGGTGCGCGATACGTCCCTCGAAATGGTACATCCTCTTAAGTACCCATTATTTCTCAATGCGCATAACACTTGCCACAACCAATGCCTCAGAATAATGCAGATGACAAGTTCACACATATAATGAGGAGATGACCATTTTCATAACATCGCACAGTTCACAACCACAAAAACATGAAGTTACATAAACAATGATTCAACAAGCCTTCAACCCTTTCTCAACACAACACACACAAACAATTAATCACAATGCCTTTTGTTATCCCCATTCTTTTCATCATTAGAATTAATCAATGTGGACAAGTCAACCCATCACCAGTCCCGTTACTCCCAACATATACCACAAAGACATATACACATTTCATACACTTAACAAGAGTTTAGAAATCCACTTGCCTCAAATAGTCGAACAATGACTCCAAAACTTGAGCCTTCCTCTTTTGGTTGACTTCCAAACCAATAAAATCTATTCAAATAAATAACCACGATATGATTTCGAAACTAACAACATTCATATTGCTATATATCTAGCTTACACCCAAAACTCATCCAAATTTATGATAAAATTTCTAAATTTTTATTCCAACCAATTGATCAAATCTCATATTTTCTGAATTTCAAGTTTAGGGTTAAATCTTAATTCTCCGAATAACATAATTATAATGATTTTTATATATCATAATGCACCCACTATTTAACACATATCTCAATATATCAAAACTTGAATCCTAATATGATAATCAAATGAAAATAATTAAAGCCGAAACTAACTGCCCAACACATCAATGGCGGACTACAAAACTATTTGTTGAAACCACTTATTTTCAATGTTCAAATTCATATTTATCGTTCCACTATTAATAATCCTAATCTTGGAGCAATCATTGTCCAATGATTAGGACTAATCATTGTCCAATGATTGAACCATAATACTTATACACATTTATAACCCCAAGTTCACAAGTTCACATATTAGTATAAATGATACACGTTTTAACCTAAAAATCTATTTCTAGTTACTCAAAAATTTAATAGAAAGGATAAGAATAATTACCTTGATATCTCGAGATAAAAATATCGTTGATTCTCCTCCTTTTTCTTTTTCTTTTCTCCCTTTCTTTTCTTTTCTTACCTGCGTATTTTTTTTTTCCAGATCGTTCCTTTCTTTCTGTTTCTTTAAGCCATGCGGCTTTTTAATAGCCTAGGGCACTTTGCCCCTTTTTTTTTGTTTTATTAATTTATTTAATTAATTCCTTTTCCATTTTTTTAAATTATATATGTATTAAAAGTAACACTTTCTAATAACCTATTTAAATATTTCAAATTTGGCCTATTATTATTAAAAATAAATAAATTACCCGACATTAATTAATTTAGTTAAATGACAATTAAAAATTATCAAAAATGATCTTTTCGGATCCGGGTCATTACACCTTTCCTTTTTAGTTTGTTTAAAAAAGAATGACTCTTTTTTGGTAACAACTTTTCACATGGTATGTTTAAGGCCATAAGATTAAAGTATAATTTTATACATTTGACAGAACTTTAATTTAAACCACATGATAATTTTTATTTTATTTTTTTAAACTCCGTGCCAAGTCAAATTAGACGATTCTTTGTGTGAAACGGATGAAGTAATATTTTAAACCAATTTCCCAAACTTGAACGAGCATTAAGAGAATTTGACTTTTTTTATGACGATAAAAAGGCTTAAGTCATATACTGCCCCTCAAAGTTGTCCGCATAATTCACTTAGACACCTCAACTGAGACTTGTACCTATTGAACACCTAAATTGTTCAAAACATGTACCTATTAGACACAAAATGCTGATATGACAAAAATGTGTATTGCACTTTCCTGAAGCGTGTGAAAAGACTTAAAATAGTGTCTTTATTTATTTAATTTTTACATTTTTTCTTTTTTATTGACACTTGGCATTATAATTAACTTAAAAAATATTTTCTTCTTTATTTACATTTTTTTCGAAAAAGAAAGCACCATACTCCCTATCTATCATCTTCTCCATAATTTAGTTTACAAAACTTTCTTCATTTTAGCTCTAACACTGTTTTTTTCTTTTTTTTATATACAAAAAAATTATATTTTTCAAATATGAAGATAAATGAAATCAACTATAATGATTCAGATTTGAAAGAAAGCCTTCGTATGATTTATTTCAAATCTCATAAAAACAAGGAACAAGTATGAAGAAGATGAAAAAAGAAAAATGATTTTTACGTATAAAAATAGTTAGTCGATATTTATTTATCACAATTTTCGAACAAAGATTTTTACTCAAATTCATATGTGGTTATTAAATTTATCAAAAATAATATAACAAAATTTGAAAAAAAATAATTTTGGAGCTATCAATTTCATTTTGTCATCGATTTAGAGTTGAATAACCGCCAATAAATTTTTCTTTCTTCTTCACTCTTAGTATGAAAAAAAAGATTAATCTGAAAGTTATTTAAAAAGAATAAGATTTTGTAATTTGAGAAAAGGGGGTTGGGGTGGGGTAGAATAGGTTGACATATTCATTTTTTTCCTTTTTTTAAAAAGTTAGATATTAAATATGTGTTTTTTTTAAATAATTTTCGGACTCAATACCAAATGTTTAAGTGTTCAATTAGTACTAATATTAATTAAAATGTTTAAGTGAATTATGCGAACAATTTTAAAATTTCGTTCGTGACTTAAGCCCGATAAATTTTTCGATAAGAATCATTCAGCCATCACCATACAAAAGTGCTGATCACTATGTACAAGAAAGATTCCAACTAGACAAAGTTGCTGCTCCTATTTTATAGCTAATATTGTTAGAAGCTGTTTTTTTTTTTTTTTTTAATTTTCAGAATCAAGAATCAGAGCTTCTGTGTATCAAATTTTGTAGTGATGAAAGAGAAAGCGGCAATGCTGTTTCTGGGTTTTTTAGGCAGAGCAGTTTTAATGATGACTGTGATTTCAATTTTTGGATGTAATAGAGTAAAGGGTCATCGGGTTCTTTTGGATACAGACATGGGTACTGATGATATCTTTGCTCTATTATACCTTTTGAAGCTTAGCCCATCCCAAATCGACTTGCAGGTTTGCTTTCACTTCACTCTACTTTATATTTCCCCATAAATATAGTATTAATTTGTTATTTGCATACCCAATTGAGGAGACAACAACAACAGTCCCACTCTAAGGACCCGTAGCTACATTGATAGGGTAGAGAGGTTGTTTCTGAGCTCTCTAACAACCCTCCTTATTTATTCGGACTTGAGACCGACAATGTGAACAAGCTCATATAGCTAGAATTTACTAGAGGATACACTATGATAAATTTGTTGAGAGAAGTATAGAGAATATACTTAAACTTAGCGTGAATTAATAATCGAACTGTTTGATACACTTAAAAACATTCCGTTACTTTACTAACTGAAGTGTGAAATACATCCCTAATTTCTCGCCAGATTTAGGTGTGTTTTCAAACTTCATGTTCCTCCAATAGTTTGAGATCACTTGTTATGTCACGTGTCAGATCTGACGTGTATTGGGATGTATCTGAGTTTAGTTAGTCAAGTAGAGAGGTACTTTTAAGGCTAATAGGGAGGCAATGGGGTGGGGCGGGACAGATGTAGGGCTTGTTTAGTCAAACCCACAAAATTCTTAATCCGCCCCGCCCGACTCCACTTAAGTTTTTTTTTCTTATTTTATTATGTACCTATACAAACATTTCAAAGTTTATAAATCACCATTAGGACTTTCTACTAAAGAATATGTTTTATCATTTTTTTTATTTAATAGAACATGATAGTTTATAATATTTAGAGAAATAAACTCTTTCATTATTTTATGATTGACTATATTATTCTTGCCTGTGGCATCTCATGTGAATACATATTTAAATGTTAACTATTGCAATTTGCAAACTGGTTGTCTCCTAGAGTTGCTCAAATGCAGATTGTAAAACTGCATTAATAAATATTGGAGGAGACCCGGACCCACATAAGTTTAAAAAAGGGGAACTTACATGAATACACAATATTAAAAAAATATTTATCATTTATAGTAATAATATTTTTTTTCACTTGACTATTTTTAATACTTTTGTAATACAAATTTAATACATATTACAATTTATTTTAATGATGGATGATACATTTATCACATAGTTTAATACACTTATACTACAAGAGTTTTTGGCCAAAATCATCCTTAAACTATATCCCTAACTTAAAGTACATCCTTAAAATATCATTCTTAGCAGAAAACGTCCTTCAAGTATTTTAACTTTTAAAGTAAACAATTTTCATCCTTCTATTTTAATTTATCAGAAAATATATGATCTTAAAAATATTATTAGTTGACATATGTTTCTTTTCAATTGAATATGCTAGAAGTGGCGTTTGTTGGAAACTTCCATTTCTAATAATGTAGAAAGAAACTCAAATGCGAGACATAATCAATATTTTGATCACTTCAATATCAGATTGAACCAAAAATTTTATTGATCTAATTACAGTTTTGCTATGAAAAAGGTAAAGATAATTAAGCTCCAACTTCTTTCCGTTACTAAATAAGAAAAATAGCACCTTCCAAACATTTTTTTATTACCGTAAGCAATAATGTCTAAGATTTTAAATATTTTTTTCAGGAACTTCATATATAGCAAGTAAAAACTTTTATTGATAGTCACGTGACTGCTCATGTTTTTGTAGGATCCCTAAATTTTTTAACGAAATTTAACATAAGGATGAAAATTGCTCACTTTTAAATACTTGGAAGCAGTCATCCTTTGAAGAAAGCGTAATAGCTCACTGGTCTAGCTCCATGGCACCGAAAATGTATCAGGGCTCAAGTGATTCACCAAAGGATGCTCTTTGCTAAGACTAATACTTGAAGGATGTAGTTAAATTTGAGGTATAGTTGAAGGATGTTTTTGGCCAAAAACTCAATGTATTAAATTTTTACCAAACAAACATAATATATTTCAAAAAACAATTACAATACATATATATTGCATACATAATTCATTTTTAATATATATTGCAGATTTAACATAGTATTGCTATAAATGGTAATAAATAAAAAGTACCGCTAAAATCCGTAATTATTTATTAAAATGTAGCAATTCATGTAATTTTTTCTTTAAGGAATCAAGATTTTGACCCGCGCTGCCCCACACTTCCTTAGAGATTGACCCGCCCCATCCCGCATCCACACGACCCCATTGCCATTGCTAGACTGTCAATAGTTCAGGGATGAAACTAATAATTTGCTCCAAGTTCATGGGTGTTTTCAATACTTCTCTCTAAATTATTTAATCTGCTAACTTTTGGTTTACAGAGTTATAAGTAATGGGTAATATGTACCAACCATAATCAAGATGCATGCAAGGTCACCAACACTGTTATCTCAAAGTGAAAGAAAAAGGGAAAAGGTTGTAGCCTGTAAAGTGATGGTTCTATTTCTTGTTCCTTCGTCGTTGAGATTGAGATATCAGCTATCTTGATCCCTTGACTTCACATAATCTGTATGTGTAGAGTGTTTTTGTTGTAGGAAACCTCATGTCATGTACTCATGTTAAAGGTCGTGTATGTGCACTGTGCTACGAGCTTCGTTGTGAGACTGAAGTAAAGTATTTGCATTCTGTGAAAAATTGTTCCTTAAACAAGAGTCATTTTCTTTTAAAAGTAAAGTAATCATTTATATGGACCAAAGAAACACTTGAGTTTGTGATTTGAGTATTATCAGAATCCTTATACAAGTGTCAGCTTGCATACGGGGATAAAGTATCACATTTTCAGTTTGTAGATGCACTCTTTTTCTTCCCAACATTTGAGATTCCTTCTTTCCACGAGTAAATTTTCCTACCCGACTTTTAATAGGTAGACTGAACTAATTACTCATTCTTATTAGAAAAATTCTTTAAACAGATGTCCTTTCCCTTCTTTAGATGAGTGTTGGGATCTTTCAAACTTGTAATTGTCGATTTCTTATCTTGGCTTTCATGTCATGATTTAGAATATTTATTATGCTAAGGTAGTTATTCCATTCATTGTGAAGATATTCATCATTCTTGCTGTTACTCATGAAACACATGTAAAAATTGTTTGAAGCAAGGACTCTGAATTTGTATGTTCACTTACTCTGTTAAAAGCATGTAATCGGTCATTGGTGAACTTGGAGTAGTCTTTGCGGATAGTAGGCCCCTCTGACAGTTTGGGCTAATTGTATCACCATTTCATGAAATAAGGTGTCATAGAGAAAATTAGGTGAGTATTGTTTTTGCTGCAGGCAGTAACTGTTAGCACAAATGCATGGAGTGATGCAGGACATGCTGTTAATCAAGTGTATGACATTCTTTACATGATGGGGCGCGATGATATTACTGTTGGTGTGGGAGGTGAAGGTGGAATACTTCCTGATAGTACCATTCTGCCAAATGTTGGTGGATATCTGCCTATGATAGATCAGGTGAAGAAAGGTTTTCTGAGTTTTCGACTTTTCAATCAATTCTGCAAGTTAAAAATATTTGTAGTGCTGTAAAACAAAATGTTTAGTTATACATCTGCAATTTCTTTTCCTTTTTCTATATTTAATGTGCTTCTAGCATCTCATTGTTTTCCTCAGGGAAATGGTACAGCTGGATATTGTAGATATAGGCAAACTATTCCTGTGGGTCATGGAGGACGTCTGGACATTGACTCAAATTATGGGTTTCGGAAGAGCTTCCTTCCACAGGTATTTTCTTGCATTGTAGATATAAACAAGCTATTTTTGCTGGAAAGCGAATAAAATCATATTTTTAGAGGATAACGTGTAATTCGGTTTTTATTATATCCATCAAAGTGAGGAACTAGGATATAGTAAAACAATCAGTTTCCTCTCTCCACCTCTTTAGTTCATGAGATACAGATGCTTAATTCTCTAACGCATGTGTCTTGACTACGATTATAGGAAACATTTAGACTTATCAATATGCAGATTGATTCCAACTTTGTGATTATGGTTCAATTCTCTTCTTTTCTGGCTATTCAAGAAATGATGCATCAGATATATTGCTGTTTACTTCCCCTTTTCCTCTACATTTTCTATAAAACAGATCTTTACCATTTCCAGAAGATTTCTTGCTTCAGTTCAATAAGAAGTGCCAAATTTCGGCACCTCATGACTAAGTCACCTCCATTCCCTCAGTACCCCTTGGCCTCTTCTTGCTTCACTCAAAACACCAAAGTTGTGCCTGAGACTAGTCTTTCCACAGTACACTTAGCACTTGCTACAGCCGAGAGGTGCATGGGAGATTAGGGGAAAGGCTGGAGAAAGAAACTTTTTGACTGCAAAAGGATCATGTCTCACTCAAGTGTGTCTGTGTCTGGTCTCATGATATTGGGATAAGGTAACTAGTGTACTACTTTTTTTCCTGGGTAAAGAGTGGGATCTGATTGAGAATTGGGATGTGATGGGTCTATATGAAGGTGAAATGGATATAGAGGATTCATATAGTGGACTAGGCTAGCTTGGATATTCTGTTGGTAAAGAAATGGGATTTAATTGATGGAAAAGGAAAGAAAAAGAACGTGAATCATAGTCTTGCGTTTATGTTTATAATGGCTGAGCACAAGATTAGTTTTGTTCCTCACAAATAACATGGCTTGATGAAGCATAATCTCATCATTTCTTATTTTCCTTCTGCACTGGATAAAAACTTTACGTCTTATGTAATTTGTAAACAGGGCAAGAGATCATATTCACCTCTTCGACAGCCAACAGCTCAAAAAGTAATGATTGAAACAATTTCAGCTGGCCCCACAGTAGTTTTTCTTATTGGATCACTTACTAATTTTGCTTTGTTTCTTCTAAGTAATCCACATTTAAAGAAAAATGTTGAGCACATTTACATCATGGGGGGTGGCATAAGGTCAAAGAACCCTCAAGGTTGCTGTCCAGACAATGCCAGTCCCTCTTGCCAACCTCAACAATGTGGTGACCGTGGCAATTTATTTACAGATTTCACAAGCAATCCATATGCAGAGTTTAACATATTCATGGATCCTTTTGCTGCATATCAGGTATTATATGTACCCATATGCGTTTAGTTGTGAACTCCTTTGTTTTGATATTTGTAGCCATATGTCTTTCTAATCTTAATGAACAGGGCCCTCTTATCATTATATTATCTTGCAGGTTATTCATTCGGACATTCCAATAACTATTGTCCCATTGGATGCCACTAACACCATTCTTGTGAATAAAAACTTTATGGAGACCTTTGAGAAGAATCAGCACACCTATGAAGCGCAATACTGTTTCAAGTCTCTGAAAATCATTCGTGATACATGGTTCGATGACCAATTCTATAGGGTAACAATCCAGGAATATAGAACTTAAAATTCTGTGGTTCTAAAGACATTTGTTTGATTACTGAGGACAATGCGATATATGCAGAGTTATTTTATGTGGGACTCATTTATGTCGGGTATATCTGCTTCAATCATGCGTAAACAACATAACCACCAAGGAGAAAATGAATTCGCTGAAATGGAGTATATCAATGTTACTGTAGTTACTTCAAATAAGCCATATGGTGTATCTGATGGATCAAATCCATTCTTTGATGGTAATAAAACTCCAAG
Source organism: Solanum lycopersicum (assembly GCF_036512215.1). Lineage (NCBI taxonomy): Eukaryota > Viridiplantae > Streptophyta > Magnoliopsida > Solanales > Solanaceae > Solanum > Solanum lycopersicum. The sequence continues at coordinate 76,077,958 of NC_090800.1, forward strand.
GTTCAACTTAGAAAGAAATGGAGTTCACAGCGGCCATGTTCAGACGAGACTTCGTGATCCTTTTTGCATAGTCAAGAGTGGAAGGGGCAGATGCCAGGTGATTGATTGTTTCTATCTGAAATATGACTTCCTGTTTCATCTTAATAACAGATGATATGTTGCATCTGTGGAAAAGGTTGGTCCTTCCTGTTTACCATAGTATGATATATATGTTTTCTATCAACTAGTATTAGAAATGAAATAGTGGTATTGTTCTTCTTCTCTATGTTCTTGCATTACTATTCATTTCTTATACCTTTCAGTATTTCATACTTGTTCTAAATTGATGACAATTATCAGGATGGTTATACAAAAGAAGTTAAGAAGCCTGGAGGAGTGCCTGTTCTTGTTGCTGTTCGAGCAAAACCTAATCGAAATGCTAGCAGCATATTAGACAGAGAGTTTTCTGTTAGCTTTCTGGATGTAAGTTTAAAACTGATTTCTCAGTCTGAATTGGTTGGAACTTGTACATGTCTCTTTCTGAATCAGACCGAGCTGAAGTTTGATTGTGACATTTTGCATTACAGTTTTAACATAGTCAGCAGACAGCAGAAACCAATGCTATATTTCTTGTGGTTGCAGGTCTTAAACCAAGCAGAACACACTGGAAGGTTCAATTTCACAACAGAGTTTCCTTATTACAGAGAAGTATATTACAAACCGGATCTGAGGGGAAAGAATTTCGGGAAAAATCTTGTTTTTGATATGGATATGAGTGCTGGAGACTTTCTATCTCTCTTCTATCTTCTCAAATTACCTGTAGAAGATATCAATCTCAAGGTAAATTGGCCTTCCATAAGTTGTGTTCCATCTGTTTATGCATAGTCCTTATTGTCAATGAGATCCTCAACTGGAAATATTAAGAATTTAGTTCTTGATTAGACATTGGTTGAAGTTGCAGTAAATTTCCTCAATCAGAATGTCACTTTATGTTTAACTAAATCCCATTCTGTTCAATTTTGGGATGAAACTGGTGTTTTCCGTCATGAGAATTGTTTTGCGTCACTTTTGTGAGAAACCTATTGGGTTAACACAGTCGATTCCAAAGGGATAATATATTTTCTTGTCATAATTAAGTGATGCCTTTCAATGTGAAACAGCTTCTTTTCAATAATTCAGGCTATAATAGTGAGTCCGACAGGCTGGGCAAATGCTGCAACAATTGACTGTGTATATGATTTGCTGCACATGATGGGTCGTGATGACATTCCTGTGGGCCTTGGAGATGGATTCGCAATGAACCAGTCTGATATGGTTTCCTCTGCAGTTGGAGACTGCAGATACAGCAAGGCCATTCCACAAGGTAGTGGTGGATACCTAGACTCGGACACTCTGTATGGTTTAGCCCGTTCTTTACCTCGAAGTCCTAGGAGGTACATTCTCTACTATAATAAAGAACAAATTCCCTTGTGCATTCATGAAATTTGACAAACATTGGCATATTACTTTTCTCATTTTAGTTATATAAACTTTGACATCTTTATCATCTGATATAGCATTGTACAGTTAAAATATTCCTGAAATAACAGCCATAGAATAATACCAGATACACAGGAGAAAATTCTGTAAAATTTGGAGCTCCTCGAGATACTGATCATCCTGAACTCAGACAACCTTTAGCATTGGAAGTATTGGAATCAGTGGTGAAATCACTTGATCCAGGATCGAAAATTACTATTTTGGCGAATGGCCCATTGACTAATATAGCAAAGCTTATTCTGGAAGGAAAGAATACAAGCAATGTTATACAGGCAAGTGTTCTTCCATTCCTGTGGTCTTGAGGAGAGAATATTGACAATATACTTCAGTAAGGAACCAGATATTAATATATACGTCCTGATTCCACTGTGAGAATTTAGTTGCAGATCCTTCTCTAAAACCTCAGGTAGATTTTCCTCTCATAACCAAAATTCCTTTGTCAGTCAACTCCTTCAAATTTCATATTATAAACATATTAAGTCACCCTGTAGCTTATATAGCTGTTTTATTCCGTTGTGATTGATCTCTATGAAAATCCTTGCGATATCAATGACTCTGTTATGCTTCATGGGTTGAGAATTTGTGATATCCATCATAGATATTTCCATTAATGTGGAAGGTGTTATCTTCTGAATTTTGATGCAGGAGATATTAATTGTTGGGGGACACATCAATTATAATAAGACTGAGGAGGGAAATGTCATCAATGTTCCTTGTAACAAATTTGCGGAACTGAATATGTTTCTTGACCCTTTTGCTGCAAAAACAGTTTTGAGTTCTGAACATAATATCACTCTCATTCCACTTGGAATGCAGCGGAAAGTCAGTGCATTCCCTCAAATTCTTGAAAAGCTTTACTTGATAAGTACACCAGAAGCAGTCTTTGCCAGGCGCTTGATGTCAAGGTTGTATCGCCTGCAAAAGCTCCATCCTGCATACCGACATGTGGTATATAATTCTCATCTCAATTTCTCATTATGTATTCCAGCAATTTGTTTGGTGTTATTCGTAACAGATACATCGTTGCAATATTTGTCTGCACAATGTAGCTGACAGACTCCGTTTCCTAATATTTCAGGATATGTTTATTGGTGAGATCCTTGGAGTAGTAGTAGCTGGAGATCTGTCAGCACTAAAATCTACGTTTGAAGTGAAGAAGTTACAAGTGAGTGCTACTGGAGTTGAATGTGAAGATGGTGAAATCAGTATTGATGAAGAGCATGGAAAAACAGTAAACTTATTGGAGAATGTGGATCCATCAGCTTATTACAATGTTTTTGCAAAACGACTTGGGGATAAAACACAGGCAGCTGTAATTGGAAGCTTCAATGAGCAGAGAAGAATTTGGAGTACACCATCTAATTCATCCAACATTTAACAACCAATGCAAAGTTTCACATTCAGAAAGTGAGCACTATATCCGCGAGGTTTGACAAGCAAGTGTTTTGTTACATTAAGAGTTACTCGATATGTATTTGTGTTGGTGGAAGGTAGCGAGGAGATGGGCTCTTAACATGATCAATTGTTGTGTTGATTGGAGACTACAAATTTCAAAATTTGTTCAGTGCTGTTCTTGCTTCCTATTTAACACGATTCACTTATGCAAAGATTAGGAACACTCACAATAGGATAAGTTGGTCAACATAAATCTTTGAATGATTAATATACCATGTCATATCACCTATTTTTTATTTTATGGTGTGCCTAAATGATTATGTGGTATGTCATATCAACGTTCAAATTTCTCAAATGATCATTCAACTCATAATATTCTCTTTTTTCAAAGTAACTATCTGTCAAGTCAATATTATTTATTTGGACAATTATTTTCTTTAACCAGAACTATACTATTAAACCGAATAAAAGGTAGATTTCTTTAAGGAAATAAAGGGGTGAAATTGGTGTAACTAAAAAATAAGTAGAAAATATGATAATCCCTTTGAAGAAAGAGTAAAGAGTAACCGTGTTTTGTGTAGAAAAAGTAAGGTTAACTAATTTCTAGCCAGTTTCAACCTTGTGATTGATTGGATAGAAAGTCGAGTGAGCTTCAGTTTCCATGTTTGCATCTCTAGGCTACAAAACACATAAGCGTTGTAGTGAGTTACATTTTCAGTTCTCATCATTTTGAGGATATTAAGCAATGTTACATTTCCAATTCACATTCAAGTGCCATATTTGTTTTCCCAATTATAAAAGGAAATTCAGGATATAATCCTTCGAAATTTCATAAAAATAATCAATCTTAAACAAAGAAAAAAAAATACGATGCATATCACGAATTCAAACCTTTATCACATAGCTCATATGTCTATGATTAAAAACATCCATACTTAAAATCATATTCTTTATCACATAACACTTAATAAGGTATTAAGTAACAAAAACCACTCACAACATATAAACTTCACTGATTATTCCCCTCCCCATTACAGTAATTATTTCTAAGAAGACCATTTGAATTGCAAAACTTGTTTGCCTTGAATTTTGAGATATAATCCATCCATTTTTGCATGCCATTCACATACATTATTTGCACATCTTTTAGAATCTCTTTTATTATCAAATAAAACAAATGTACCATGTACTCTTTTTGATGTTTGAGCACTCAAAGAACAAGAAGCAGTTGCCTTTTGATTTGGATCACCAAAATTTACTGGAAATGAGCTTTTTGTTCCTTTTGGTATTGGCAAAGTTCCATCATCAAATCCCATAATTATACAATGAGCTCCTATATTAGCTCCTAATTCATTGTAGATTAATACATTAAATTGTATACAATGAACTAAAGAGCATGAATAATATAAAGTCAAAAGAAGAGAAAGAATTTGCAAATTGTATTGTGAAGACTTCATTTTTATGTGGTTTAATATGAGTGAAGTATTAGTCTTTATATAGTCGTACAACATGAAATTTTATGGGAACAAATTAAACTCTAGAATAATCATATGCTAATATGTGATTATATAGTAATGTTTTTCTTTAAATTAATATTACTAATTTTGAAAAGATTAGGATATGATTCATGTACTCAATTAACTATGTATTATTATGGAGAAATAAGTTGATAAATGTTATTTAAGATAATTGCTCTCGTTTATCTTATTAGTTTTAATTTATCCGTATCTTTATGGTTCTCCTAATTTTTGTCTAATATGTTAATTTTTGCTAATGGATATATGTGCTTTTGATTTATTTGATTGTAAAATTTTATAAATTTAACGACTTATCAAGTGTTAAGGCGTTTGATTAATAAGTTATATTAAATTTTAATGTTATTCTATATTTGGGGATAGGATAATACATAAATATAATTAATTTAATTTCCAATGATATAAAAATTTTCTTGCTCAACCATTATGTCAAAGGATATTGGACTAAATGTTAAAGATTCTCATCATCTTCACCTCCTCATTGCTCTTAGTAATTTTGAAGTTCGATAGCAATGTATCTTTTATTATGTTGATTTCATTTGTATATATTTAATCAAGGCCAAAGTGGATGATTGACTCATTTCATATTAGAAATAATCGCAGGAAATTTTTGGACAATTCGGATTTCTATTTCTCAATAATATTTCACGATCAAAACAATTGGCTAAATCCCGTAAAATCATTTCATAGAAGTTTATTGATATCTTCTTTTTATAAAGCAAAATAACTTCGATTTTTGAATAATCCACATCACTTCTGCTTCTATTGGAACACAATTTTTTAATTATAAAAAAAACTTGTTTAGTGACTTGTTGTGATCATTTGGCAAGATTGAATGGTCCTTTGTTATGAAAAAATAGTTTTATTTTATTTTAACAAAATTGAATGATTTTTATACTTAAAAAAAAGAGTATAGTAACTTTACTGTAATAAAATAAAAGATAATTAGTCACATATAAAGTTAATTCTATTTTTCAATCTTTTTTTAAAAAAGATCCCCTAGTTTTTTCCAACTTATAATTAATAATATTACACTCTTATACGGAGAAAAAAGACCTAATAGTTATTTTCCATCTTTTATTCATGCGGCCATTAAGACAGCCAATTATTCATCAATTTCTTTAGCTTAGATTCCTTTAGGAAGACCTTACTAGGTTAGCTGGTTATAGTTATACGGATATTAATAAAGTAAATATATTAGTTATATATTTTTCTAAATATTATATTAATTTTGTATAATGTACATGAATAATTTACCTTCTAATCAATCACCAAACGTAATATCACGTATGCACCTTCAAATCAACTACCAATCGACCCCTTCATTTGTGAAACATTTCCTCTTACAAAAGAGGTATGATCTAGTTAGTTTCCTTCACTTAGTCTTCCAACACATTTGATCAAATTCTAAAAATTAATGGAACTTAAGTCTGTACTCACGATTTCACTATTAAAAGAATTTAATATAATGTTATCTTTAAGAAGCACAATACGTATAATTAAATGTAATGATTCAAAATTTATATGCTCGATAAAATTTAAGAAAAAACATCTCAAACTCTACTTAATTAACGAAGAGAGTTTAGTAGATATTACATTATTTATGCTAGAAATACAACCAAACTTTTTTTTTTGTCTTTCTTTTAAATTTTGTAAATGTAAATAAGGAGATAATATTAAAAAAAATTCAATTTTTTTTTATATATTTTGACTTTTATTTTGTCACCCCTAAATATGAACATGAAAGAACCCTATGTTAAAAAAAAAAAAAAAAAAAACCCTATGTTAGTAAAATCAAGATGTTTACACATACAAATTCACTCTCAAATCAATATTTTGAAGTGAAAACTCCTCACATTGACAACTCTGTAGCTTCTTAAAGCATAAACCCTAACATTGCTTAAACCCTTTTTTTGAAAATAACTATTTGATTCTTGGGGGTTGTTGAAATTTATTCACCCAAATCTTTGTGTTTTTCCATTATTTGAGCAATCGATCAGAGGTATATTATTGATTTATCTTTGTTTTGTAGGTTTCTCCATTTGTCACAGAAAAGATTCAAACTTGTGAAAATCTTTATACTACTATTGACTCAGAAGATTGTTTTTTTTTTTTTAATTTCAAATTTAGTTGCCACCCAGTTCTTGTATTTCCTTGCTTTGAGTTGTATTTTCCATTTGAACTAGGAAAGTTTCAATCTTTGAAAGCAAGAACATAGAAATTTGGTTTTTGTGCCAAAGCTAGAACTTCAGTTGTTCTGTTTTAAAATACTTCTGAAGGACTGTTGTAGAATAATTATGTTGAGAAAATATATTCTGCAGCCTATTTGTTTGAAGCTGAGGATCTATCGGTAAACATCCTAGCCTCCCTAGACCCCACTAGTGGAATTACACTGGGCGTGTTGTTGTTGTTGCAGCTGTATTTATTGTCTGGTACCTAGTGTTCTGTGTTCTATTTGTTTCTTTGTTTCAGGTTGAGATGATTTTTCCTTTCTACTGTAGGTCAAGACTTCTGGATTTGTCTACTTGACAGGTTGATACTCAGTTCAGGAGGACAATGACATAGCCGCAGCTTTAACGTGCTAGGATGAGGTTACAATTGATTAATAGAGGTACATAAATCTTTATTTTTAAAAGCTACATGTTTCCTAATTATTTGGTTGCCTTTTCCTTGGGAGAACTTGAATGGTTGGAAACATTTCTTGTCCAGTGCCTTATCTGTGTTGCATCGCCTTGCTGTAAGACATCATATTTTGATATTAATTTATATAGCTCAGCTACAAAATCTTGGTTTTTAAATACCTACATGATGCAATAATTGGAATTTGATCTATCTTACGCAGTTTTTAGTACATAGCAGTAGGAGCAGCGCTTATTCCTGTGGTCCTGCTGATCTTTCTAAAACTTCCATTCTGAAAAACTTAGCAAAGACGAATTACTGAATATTAGAATGAAGCAGGTCTAATTGAGCGGAATGGTTATTGGTGATTCATATAGCCAACCTCAACTTGTTAAGGATTGAGTGTAATTGTTATTGTTGTTGTTACTGTTTAAGTACCTACAAAATGGTTATTAATTAGGATTTAAAGATACTTCCGTTCAAATTTACTCAAAGAACTTGGGAAAAGAAGAAACAACTTATATAGTGAAGGAAGGGGGTGAGTGGTGGGGAATTGGTCTAAATGCTGTTCCACTAGAGGTACTGAAACAACTTATATAATGAAGGAAGGGGGTGAGGGGTGGGGAATTGGTCTAAATGCTGTTCCAATAGTGGTACTTATCTTTCTGGCAGCCAGGAGTATTTTATTCCTTGTAGTCTCCTTTTCTTTCATTGCAGCACTGTATCTTAGTTGCTTAAGCTTTTTTTTTAATCAGGTGTATCTTAGTGGCTTACTCTTTTTATGTTCTGCTTTAGGATTGCGATCTCAGTATGACTTAAAACGCACCGCTGTATTTGCTAATTGCAAGAGGTTCTCAGTTTCAAATAATGGATATTCCAACTTTGATAGTCCTGTCAGCTCCTTCATTCCAGAGAGAAACCCGGAATTTTCGAGCCAATTAGAGAATGTGCAGAATGGAGTAGATAACACACATGGGTGGAGTGAGGCCTTTTCAAACAAATTGGAGGGTTTAAGGCAAACAGTGGATTCTGTTTGCAAGATCTTGCAGAGTGATCCTTGGGGACCTTCTATAGAGATTGCTTTATCCAAATGTGATGAAAATCCGAGTACCGAAGTGGTCACTGGAGTATTAAGGCGACTAGAGGATGTCAACACAGCATTAAACTACTTCGGATGGGCTGAGAAGACAACCCTCCGAGCACATTGCCCTGAAGCATATAATTCACTTCTCATGGTTATGGCCAGGACTAGAAATTTCGAATATCTGGAACAGATTTTGGAAGAAATGAGTCTAGCTGGATTTGGCCCATCGAACACTGTATCGATTGAGTTGGTTGTTAGCTGTGTAAAGAAGCGAAAAATTAAAGAAGCGTTTGATCTAATTCAAACCATGAGAAAATTTAAGATTCGTCCTGCATTTTCTGCATATACAACTGTAATAGGTGCGCTTTCTACTGTACAAGAACCTGATCTCATGCTCACCCTCTTTCATCAGATGCAGGAATTAGGATATGAAGTAAATGTACATTTATTCACGACTGTAATTCGAGCTTTTGCTAGGGAGGGTAGAGTTGATGCTGCTCTGTCCTTGTTGGATGAGATGAAAAGCAATGCTTTTGATGCAGACATTGTCCTCTATAATGTTTGCATTGACTGTTTCGGCAAGGCTGGTAAAGTTGATATGGCCTGGAAATTCTTTCATGAGTTGAAGGCACATGGTATATTACCTGATGATGTGACTTATACCAGTATGATTGGGGTTCTTTGCAAAGCGAATAGACTGAATGAAGCTGTAGACTTGTTTGAGCAGTTGGAGTTCAACAGGACTGTTCCATGTGCATATGCTTATAATACCATGATCATGGGTTACGGATCTGCTGGAAAATTTGATGAAGCATATAGTTTGCTTGAGAGACAAAGACAAAAAGGGTCAATACCAAGTGTGATTGCATATAATAGTCTTCTTACTTGCCTTGGGAAGAAACAAAGAGTGGAAGAGGCATTAAGGATATTTCAGGACATGAGGAAAGATGCTGCACCTAATCTTTCAACCTATAATATTCTCATAGACATGCTCTGCAGGGCTCGGAAACTTGATGTTGCTCTAGAAATTCGTGATACCATGGAGGCAGTTGGCTTGTTTCCTAATGTATTGACTGTGAATATAATGATTGATCGTCTATGCAAGGCTCAACAACTTGATGAAGCATGTTCTATCTTCGAAGCTATGGATCATAAAATTTGTAGACCAAATGAATTCACATTTTGTTCTCTGATAGATGGACTGGGTAGGCGAGGTAGAGTTGATGATGCATACAGACTCTATGAACAAATGTTGGATTTTGATCTTACTCCTACTGCCATTGTCTATACATCTCTCATCAGGAACTTTTTCATGTGTGGGAGAAAAGAAGATGGCCACAAAATCTACAAGGAGATGGTGCGTCAAGGAGCTTCTCCCGACCTTACCCTCCTTAATACTTACATGGATTGTGTTTTCAAAGCTGGTGAGACAGAGAAAGGTAGGTCTCTGTTTGAGGAAATCAAAACTTGGGGATTCACTCCAGATGTGAGGAGCTATTCTATACTAATCCATGGCCTCATAAAAGCCGGCTGTGCTCGGGAAACGTATGAGCTGTTTTATGCAATGAAGGAACAGGGGTATGTGCTGGATACTTTTGCTTATAATACTGTTATAGATGGATTCTGCAAATCAGGTAAAGTTAATAAAGCTTATCAGCTGCTGGAGGAGATGAAAGTAAAAGGTCTGGAGCCAACTGTAGTAACATATGGCTCTGTCATCGATGGGCTTGCTAAGATTGACAGACTTGATGAAGCCTACATGCTTTTTGAAGAAGCAAAATCTAAAGGTGTTCCTTTAAATGTGGTTATATACAGTAGTCTAGTAGACGGATTTGGTAAAGTGGGTAGAATAGACGAAGCATATCTAATCATGGAAGAATTGATGCAAAAAGGCTTGTCTCCAAATGTATACACATGGAATTGTTTGCTTGATGCACTAGTGAAGGCTGAAGAAATAGACGAAGCCCTTGTTTGCTTCAAGTCAATGAAGGAGTTGAAGTGCACTCCGAATACTTTTACTTATAGCATAATCATTAATGGTCTTTGTAGAGTAAGAAAATTCAATAAAGCATCTGTGTTTTGGCAAGAGATGCAGAAAGAAGGATTAACACCCAATATGATCACCTATACAACCATGATCTCTGGGCTTGCAAAGGCCGGAAATGTATCAGAGGCTGATAAAATCTTTCAAAAATTCCAGGCCAAGGGAGGTAAACCAGATTCTGCTTGTTACAACACTATGATAGAGGGGCTAAGCATCGCGAACAGGGCGATGGAGGCATATGAGCTATTTGAAGAAACAAGATTAAGAGGGTGTAATATATATACAAAAACTTGTGTTATTCTTTTAGATGCATTGCACAAGGCAGAATGTCTTGAGCAGGCTGCAATCGTTGGTGCTATATTGAGAGAAATAGCAAAGTCGCAGCATGCTTCAAGATTTTTGTAATTTTGATATAGGTACTCGTCACCATAAAGAAATTTTCGATTTCATGATTCAAAGGTCTGATAATCTTTTATTTCTTAATTATTCGGCAAACAATTGCCACATAAATATATCTTTTTGTCGTGCTTTCTGTTCTTCCTCTCTGCTGTACACGCGCACATAACCCTCATTTACACATATATAATCTATATTTTTAAATGTTTTCTATGGGGAGTCAGTTGAATCTTCTGTTACTAAGCAGCCCCGCATACATGGTGTCTAGATGCCTAACAAGGCTCAGTGCTCACCATTGAACAGTCATGGTAGAACAATGTATTATTGTCATTCTCTCGGCAGAAACTCCAAAATCATTGCTGAATTGGAAGTCAAAGTCGCTCATTCTCAAAACTCACTCCTGTATCTGTAGTAGTTTTAACTACGCGTACACTTCATTGGCATTTATCAAGCTTAATGGTTGTGTGGTTAATGTTTAGAATTTACAGCCACTGTATATCTCAGTGTGTGAATCTTGTTATTAGCCTGACATTGATTCTTTGTATATTAAAAGGTGTTTGACTATGTTGGCTTGACACTTGACAGGTTATACTGGTATCATTCATGAGGTGACCTGGATGATTTTATCTTGGATAATGTGTTTTTATGGATGGACAGAGAGTTAATGAATGTCAATGGAAGTGTATTTGATGAGTTCTAGTTTGGAATTGTCCTCTTCATGTAACTTGAAAGCTCTGTTGCTCGAAAAGCTTATGCCTCATTCTATTTGTCAGGGGCTGTATATTGCCTGTTTATAGAGTTCCCTTCACTCTGAGATGCTGTGTTCCAATTTCAAAGCTACTCTCATAGGCCAACGCACAACAGGCTGTATATTGCCTGTTTGTTGTAGAGTTCCCTTCATTCTGAGAGGCTGTGTTCTAATTTCAAAGCTACTCTCAATGGCCAACACGCAGCACAAGGAGAAACAATCCAATCAAACTATCTGATAAGGTAGTCTCAAGGCCATTGGAACTTCATGCTTCTTTATTTCTCTATGTTTCTTGCCTTAGAACTGTGCAAGCCTATGAACATGGTCCATGTCCATGCTCTGAAACTGCAGAAGCTCATGCGGTAAGTGAATGCCACACGAAGTCTGTGATTGACAATTCCCCACTAATTTTGAGTTCGACACTCGGGAATTCACATGAAAAAAAATGAGCAACTCTCAACGAAAAAGTGCTCTCTAAACCGAACGTGAGGCATGGCTGCCCTTTGTTGTCATTTGTTTCCATAAACGCTCTAGAATCTTGCTTGTGACGACAATCATTTAGAGATGGTGTCTTTTTCATCCTCCAAACACCTCATCTTCACTACTACCTCCGTATCCCCCATATACCCCCCCCCCCCGGCTACGTAGTTATTTAGATCATAAACTAATGCAAAAACAAGAAAATAAGTAAAAAAATCAACTCTATTGTTTGCATTTTGCGCTATTTCTACTACTGCTGCATTGTTCTCTTTCTTGTTTTGTGTTTATTGGGATTTGTTTTGTTCAACATTTGTTTGAAGAAATGCCTGAACGATGGTATTGACCCAATTTGCAATGTGACATAGTTGTTATAAATTATCATTTATAATGTGAAAATGAATAAAGTGTATATATATATATATATATATATATATATATATATTTTGTATATTAAAAAATTCAACCTTAGTAAATAATCAATATCAATATCTGTGAAAATGAATTAAAGTATAGTAATTATTAGTGAAAGTTGTGAAAATGAAATACTTAGATTAAATTAAATATAAATTAAAATAAATTAATAATACTACATTAATTCAAATTTCGCGAATGAATAAATATAAGTCATAATACAAGCATATTAATTAATATTATAACGTGCATAATATAAGTCATATGTTATAAAGTATCATTTATAATAGGATAAATTACTTAAATACACACTTTTATTTTTTATAATTTTCATTATTCCCTACTATTTTAAAATATCTCCAAAATCCCTTATTTTCCTTTCAAATCCCATTGTTCTAGATACATTAAGTTTCACATGCAAGCACACGTTTCTATTCCTAATTTCACTCCCTTAATCCCTCCCTATTTCACTCCCTTTAACCTCTTCCTATTTTCACTCCCTCAATCTTTACTTCTTTTATTTTTTAATTTTCAGATTTATTCTCTCTCCATAAGATTTTTCAAGAATCAAGTAAGTTTTCGTTTCACAATTTTTTTCGAAGAACTACCAGATTTCCTCCATTTCCACATTTTTACAAAATATATAAGGAAAAAGTGAAAGAGATGATGTATCCTTATTGCTCCTTGCAACATCATCGTTTCAATGACGTCTTTTGTTGATGAAATCATTTTCCATTGTTGACAGTGAGACAACGATACAGAAGTTGGTATAGAGCAAAGTAAAAGTGTAGGGGAATTTCTTGGTCATTTGTATTGTTGATTTATTTTTTGTACTTCATCCTTCATAATACATATGATTTCATATTTAATATATCTAGTTGATTTTGTTTCTTAAACTAATGTATAATGCCTTCGTTGATTTTCAATGTAACTCGTTGTTTAATCGATGTACTGATACATGTATTAGATATGTACCAAATGTTATAACGTTTAGTCAATGCACTGATACATGTAGTATATATGTATCACATGTTTTTCATGTAGTATGAATTTTCTGAAAACTGATATCATGTATTAGTAAGGTATTAGTTGTTTAGTTGATGTACTGATACATGTTTTGAAAATTGTTATAATGTATCATTCACTAAGTTTAATAACTGCGTCATCAACTGTGCTTGATGATACATATAGAATCAGTGTGTATAGTGTTTTGTCGATGTACTGATACACGTATTAGATATGTACCACATGTTATAATGTTTAGTCAATGCACTGATACATGTAGTAGATATGTATCAACAACGATAGAAAACGAAATTGAATCTCCAACAACGATTCCGTCGATTTTGTAACTTTCATACTGCAATTCGTTCACCCAAATTCCGGAATGTCTCATCAAAATTGAAGTATTCATCTTGAAAAATCCACAGTAACAACAATAAAATTACTGTAGTTCGAAATTTAACAGATTGTTCATAAAAAATGTATTCAAACTAGATGATATAATCTTTGATTTTTAAAATTTGAAATTAATATCCAATTACGTACTAGATGATATAATCTTTGATTTTTAAAATTTGAAATTAATATCCAATTACGTGCTGAATTTATGCTGATTAATGATCTGTTACCGTAAAATAAGTTGTTTTAGTAACAACATTAAATTTACCGTTTTTTCTCCATTTTTTTCTCAACAGTTTAAATTTACCATGTATCATTTACCATGTATCACTAGAGTCTAAAGTATCACGGCGCAACAAATTTAAGGGATTTTTTGTAAATACTAAATTTGTCGGGACAGAGTGTAATTATTGAATTACACTATGGGATTCCTTAAATTTTTACTTTATAATACCTGAGGGAAAATTGTGAAAATGAAATAAAGTATATTAAGTATATCTGTGAAAATGAAATACTTAGATTAAATTAAATATAATTTAAAATAAAATAATAATACAGCATCAATTCAAATTTTGCGAATGAATAAGTATAAGTCATAATACAAGCATATCAATTAATAGGGAAAATTGTTATAAAATATCATTTATAATGTTATATTTTTGTTTATTAAAAAAAGTCAACCTTATCAAATAATGAATATCTGTTTTTTTTTTTATTTCAGCTACGTATTAGTTTGTCATTCAGATGATTGTTGTTGGAAATTGAAGGCATCTGTTAGAAAGAATTCAGAAACATTCATAGTGAGATACTTTAATAGTGAACATACCTGTCCATTAAGGGATAGAGTATTAAGCAAGGTACAATCCACAGTTGGGTTTATTAGTGGTGTGACAGCGCCTAAATTAAAGAATCATAAAAGAAAACATACTCCGAGCGATATAATTGATGATATCAGGGAAATGTATGGCGTTGAGATTTCTTATCAACAGGCATGGCGCGCAAAAGAGCGTGCATTGGAACTGATAAGAGGTAAACCTGCAGATGGCTACAGAAACATGCCAAGATACATATATATATGCTGGAAACTGTGTATCCAAATTCATATATAAGGATGCATAAGTCTGAATACAACGAATTTATGTATCTTTTCATATCATTAAGGCCAATGATGAGAGGATTTGAGTTCTGTAGGCCAGTTGTTGTTGTTGATGCTTCACATCTTAGTGGAGCTTATCGAGGTACATTTGTGTCTGCTAGTACACTTGATGGAGCAGGTATGCCATATTGTTTATGAATTTATTTTATTATTTTCTTAATAGTAAGTAGTTGTTTAGTATATGTTGTTTTGTGTTTATATATTAAGGTTGCATATTGCCTTTGACATACGGAGTTGTTGACACAGAAAATGATTGTTCATGGACATGGTTCTTTCAACAATTTAAGAATGTATTTGGTGAGAGGGAAAAAATGTGTATTGTATCTGACAGAAATGAAAGCATAAAGAATGGTGTGAGTATTGTTTATCCAACTGTTCCTCATTTTGCATGCATATGGCACCTCTGGAAAAATGTGTGTTCAAACTTTAGGAGAAGCAGGACCATTCTAAGTGATCTGTTTTATTCAATGGCTAAGACTTATAGAAAGGATGATTTTGAAAAATTGATGGCTAAATTGGATAAAATTGATGGAAGAGTAAAAAAGTATCTTCAAGATGCTGGGTATGAAAGATGGGCTAGGTCTCATGCAACAGTGAACCGTGGGAGAATGATGACTTCAAATATAGCTGAATGTATCAATGGTTGCCTTGTTGATGCACGACAACTACCTATAATAGATTTTTTGGAGGAAGTTAGAATTCTATTTGGTTCTTGGAATTGCAAAAATAGAGAAATAGCTTCTTATACAAAAGAAACATTGGGCAGAAGATTTGAAGATATATTGGTTTTAAACGCATCAAAAAGTGCAAAAATGAAGGTACATATTTGCTTTGTATTTATTATTTTATTGTTAAACAAAAAATGAAAAATAAACTTGTTGACTGTCTCTATTTTTTCAAAAATTGCAGGTTGTTGCGTCTTCTGAGTTTATTTTTTCAGTGTATGAAGGTGGGATTAGATACATTGTTTGTCTTGAGAGGAAAACTTGTTCATGTGGGAGATTTCAGCATGACGAGATACCTTGTCCACATGCAATAGCCGTCTTGAAGAAGAAGAATATAACAGATGTACACCTCTATTGCTCTGATTATTATAAACACGATGCATTAACAAATACTTACGCGATTCCAATAGAACCAATGCCAGACAAAAGAGAATGGAAAGCTCCAGACTCTGTTTTGGAAGAAGTTGTCTTGCCACCTAAATACAAAAAGATGCCTGGGAGACCAAAAAAAAAGAGAAAGAAAAATGCAGATGAAAAGATAACAACAAAAACGAATTGTTGTGGACGTTGTGGTCAAGAAGGTCATAATAAAAGAACATGTACCTTCTTTCCAAAAGATTCTTGATTTATATTTTTTTAGTTTATTTGATGTGTAATAATGCTTTTGGATATTTTTAATTTGCTAATAATATGTGAACTTTTTTTATTTGAACTTTTTAACAACATGTGAATGATTTAAGTTACAAAATCTGATTTGATACTAAATATATTAAATTTTGTATGCAGAACAAAAATA
Organism: Solanum lycopersicum; assembly: GCF_036512215.1. Lineage (NCBI taxonomy): Eukaryota > Viridiplantae > Streptophyta > Magnoliopsida > Solanales > Solanaceae > Solanum > Solanum lycopersicum. The sequence goes on from NC_090800.1 coordinate 76,094,266, forward strand.
TCAATTACATAAAATAGTAAACGTATAATGGATCTAATATTAACTAATATAATTAAATTTTAAAAGTTAACAAAAATATAAACTAAACTAAATGTATATATTTAATTATATATTTCATACTCTTGTATGATACTACTTATGCAGAACACAAATAATTTATTTTATTTAATGATATACTTAATTTTATTTTTTGATACTAAAATAAAAATTTAGTATACAATGCCAGATTCGGCTGTATACAAGTGTACCAAAAGACCCTCAGTTTTCAATCCTTACCTGTAAAACTCGTATTTGCATCTTAAAAATATCCCCAATTTCCTATTTTGGGATTAAGTGATTATTCTTCTCTTTGCCACAGTTTTGACAGGAAAAATAAAGGATCATCCAACAAATTTATTAATGCGAAGTGGCTAGAGTTACTGAAACACAAAATGACAAGCTAAATTATTAAAACTATAAAATGCTTAGTAATATTGAACAAAAATAATAAGTTGAAACGCAAAATACTCTGTTCCAATAATAGTTCAAAAATAATATAAGCCTAATTAATCAGCATCAACAAATGCATCTTCTGCCTGTTTAGAAAATCCGTCCTTTGGCTTTGTAGGATCATCGCTGTGACTAACATATCCATCATTGTGTTTGTCCATGCCATACTTCCATAAAAGTGTTATCTGTTGCGCAGATAGTCGCTCTGAAGACCAACAGATGAAATTTTGATTTCGTCGCTCAAATATTCAGCATAAGCAGCTACGAACATTCCACAATCACTAAAAAAAATATAAATATTAAAAAAGGATTTTAATATAAATAAAATCTAAAAACTAAAAAAATTTCGAACAAAACAAATAGATTCACAAATACTTACAGGCTATCGCTTTTTTGTTGCATAATCTCTTGCGCATATTCAACTGTAAAAGAATGTTGAGGACCTAAAAGTTCACCTGTTTTCTTGTCTTTGTACGCGTCCAAAGATACCCAATCAATTCTATCCGTTTTATCAAAAAAGCCGCTATCATGTAGATAGTTAGGAAGCATTACAGACAACTGATTAATCTCTTTAGGAGGCACTCTTTTCCTTGACCCACAAGATGAGTCATACACACGTATCAACCTTTTCTTCAAAATAACAACAACCAACACCCAATGAAAAGCTTTGCCACAATTAATAGGAATATAAACCTCATCAACTATATGCCAAGGTAACGAAGCAGGTATCAAAAATCCATTAATAATGTCTTTTATAGACCTTTCATAACCAGCTATAGCTTTACCACGACCAATATGTTGTTGTGTAGTCAGATATTCATCAACAGGTGCACAATAATACCTATTATATACAATGTTGATGTATGACATAAACAAACAGTTGACCGTAGTATATCTGTATTGATCCAAGCCTCTTAATTTTGACTTCTTCCGTAAATAGTAAAAAATCACATCTAGATGCTGTTATAAATATAAAACAACACAATACGAACTCTTCACTCTTTGAAAAATAAATAAAAGATTGAATGTAGGTATAAATAAATTTGTAAGTAGATCTCTAAATAATATGAACGATCTATATATTGTATTATTTAAATAATTTAAATGCATAATGTACCTGATCAGTCCAACATTTCATTGGATGTGACATAGTATAAAACCAGTTCTTGTCAACAGGAAATGCGACAACAAAATCCATATAATCAAAGCCAAAGTTAGAAGATTTGCCTCTATATTTATCATCATCCTGTTTCCTGTAATAAATAATTTTAATTAAAAATAAAGTACTTAAGAAAATGATTTTATAAAAAAGCATTATTAATAAAAACTTACTTATTGGCGTGTGATTTAAGGAGTCCCTTTTTAATCCAATCTAAATACTCTTGCATTAAATCTTGCGATACAGGAGATGTGATTCGACAATCATCAAATGGAGTATATGGACGGATGTGATCTTCTATTTTGTCCTTGCCCTTAGCAGTTGATTCAAACGAATGCACATATGGAGACTGCAAAACCTTAGAAGGTACCCTGTTACGCTTAGCAGGAGTTTTAGTATCAACATCACTGACACCAAGCTGGGAGGGTAGCTGACTGTCTGATAACAAATCATCACCCCATGTAAGCTGTAGAGGAATGACAGCATCCAATGGGTTGACATCCAATGTCATTGCTACATTTTCAGGTGTGAAGGATACCGATGAGGTAGAATCCTATCATATCAAATAATTAAAAAACATAATATATTTTCAATAACTTATGCAAGTTCAAATATACTAATTTTTTTCAACCAGTTTTTTTAATATGCCAGCAACATGATCTAAAATTAATAATATTTGAACAAATAAATTATATGTTACTATTTTAATATATATTATGCAGTCAACGATACTTAAAAATAAAGCAATAAAGTTAATAGAATAATTTATAAAGCAAAATGCATGATTAAAAACATCATATATATTTAACTGTAAAAAAAAATAAAGCAATTGCTGATTTCAACCATTATTCAAAATATAAACTGTTGGAATAATGTATCAACCATATGAAAAGATACTTAATTGCAAAAAAGAAAAATAAAGTATCAATCAATGTATTAAGTATCAGATTTTTTATTACCTTCATTACATCTTCTGTTTGTTTTTCAATCTCCGCAGCAGTTTCAGCAGCATCATCAACAGTAGCAAAATTCATATGCTTTGGTGAAACTTTTGGATGATCAGAGTTATTCTATTAATATGCGTTGTGCAATCAGTGATACTTAAAAAATAAAGTAATCAATTTCATCAATTAAAGTATATACCAACTACATGATTTAGATCATCATTTCTATTTTATAACTAAACAATTAGTTAATCAATGATACACAATTGTCATATAAAAAATGATGTATTAGAGTATCAAGCCTACAAAAAATACTTTATAACAACTGATTGAATAAAATATCAACCATCTGAAAAGATATTTAATTGCAAAAAAGAAAAATAAAGTATCAACCAATGTATTAAGTATCTGATTTTTATTACCTTCGTTACATCTTCTGTTTGTTTTTCAACCTCCACTGCAGTTTCAGCAGCAGCATCAACAGTAGCAAAATTCATATGCTTTTGTGAAACAGTCGGATGATCAGAGTTATTCTATTAATATGCGTTGTGCAGTCAGTGATACTTTAAAAATAATGTAATCAATTTCATAAATTAAAGTATATACCAACTACATGATTTAGATCATCATTTATATTTTATAAATAAACAATTAGTTAATTAATGATACACAATTGTCATATAAAAAATGATGTATTAGTGTATCAAACATGCAAAAATACTTTATTAAACTAATGGAATAAAATATCAACCATCTGAAAAGATACTTATTGCAAAAAAGAAAAATAAAGTATCAACCAATGTATTAAGTATCAGATTTTTATTACCTTCGTTACATCTTCTGTTTGTTTATTAAGCTCCACTGCAATTTCAGCAACATCATCAACAGTTGCAAAATTCTTATGCTTTGGTGAAACAATCTGATGAGCAGAGTTACTCTATTAATGTGCGTTGTGCGTTGTGTAGTTAGTGATACTTAAAAAATAAAGTAATCAATCTCATGAATTAAAGTATATACGAAATACATGATTTAGATCATCCTTTATATTTTAAAAGTAAACAATTAGTTAATCAATGATACACAATTATCATATAAAAATTGATGGATTAGAGTATCAAACAGACAAAATAATACTTTATTAAACTTTCTAATGCACAAAAATATAAAGGTATCTTCAAATAAATTAAGTATAATGGTTCTTAAATACCTTTGTTACGTCTTCAGAATATACCTTTTGTTTTCCAGCAGCATCAGAATTTTCATCAGCATCGTCTACAGTTGCTTCATTAGATTTACTAGAATTGAATTGTGTACCAACATTTTTTTTCGCCACAGAGTCATTCATCATGTGTGGCGATGACACTCCTCCCATATCCTACAATTTTTTAAAATATAAAGTCACTTAAAAACCCAGAAAGAAATAACCAAACTCAAAATATCACCTTCTCATATTTGTTTCCTCTCGCAGCAACAGCTATCAACAATTCTGAATGGTTACTCTTTATTAATGCCTCAAGAGCTTCAACTTTACTATCAAGATCTCCAAATTTTTGGTCAACCTATAATCAAATTTAACATATAATAAATAGTAACACTAAAACATATAAGAGTTTAAATTGCTTGATTACTTACATAAGACTTCATGAACTTCTTCAAATCATCGGTTTCTGAATTGGCCAAACTTGTTTTTTCATTGAATGAATTTGGAGAAACACCAACACCAGCTACATTCTCAGATCCTTTTTGTTGTGGTTCTGGATTTTGAAATGAATGATCTGGTTGATGATCTGATTCCTTTTGTGCTTTTGAAATTCTTGGTAGATCATACTTATGTGGATGTGCAATCTTTAATCTCTTGCGTTTCTGTGGGTTTGTTCCTACATTAACACCTCTTGATGTTCTCTTTAACAAAACATCTGGAGGTTTTGCTGTGAAGTCTTCAAAATCAGAAACCTCCTCCGGATGCACATCATCATTATCTGGAACTGATGAAACAGATTGGTTTGGTGGTACATAATTGATATCTGGTAACCCAAGAGCTGAAATTTCCTCAGGAGTTGCCTGAATGTTAGAACATTCAATCTAAAAAAAACAACAATTAATTAATGACAATAAACATATTAAAGTTGTATTCCATAATAAAACTAATTAATTAAGAATGTTGTATTGAATTAATTACCTCTGAAAAAATTGTTTCCATAAAAAACTCAAACTTGGGCTTCAAACCAACAACTTGCCAGTTGCAAATCCTCGGTATACCGTTTCCTTCTTTGATAACAATATTGGTGTTTATCGTAGAAGCACATTCATAAATCCATATATTAAGTGCATATGGAAAACCATTCAACCGATACAACTTTTTTGAGGGTTTGTACTTTTTTCGAAAGGATTTCATTAACTTTTCAAAAGCTACTTTACCCCAAGGAAACTGTTGGTAACTACCATCTTCCACCATATAAAAATCATCAATAGGAATTGGTGTATTATCAGGTTGGGAATACAAAAATGTATGGATAAAATAAAGTATAGCCATCTGAAGGGCATCCTCAATATTCTCCCATTGACCCACCATAAACCGGTCTACCAATCTTTGTTAACATTATATTTAGTATCAGGAAAATATCTTTCAACTAACCTACTGGTTTTTGAGTCTGGATATGTAAAGTCCTTTACATTACCTTTACAATTCAAACCAGTAATAATTGCAAATTCATTGATGCCAAATTTCAATACATTCCCTTTGGCATGACGAATGTGAATCTCTTCATCTAAATTATCATGCTCAATCTCTAACAAGTATAAACACTTAGTAATTTGGCCTTGGTATTTGCATCTAGGTATATTTAGGTATGGTGCAAAAATTGTTTCTTTAAATAAATTCATACCTTCAACCTTGATAGATGATACTAAGTGTTCAACAAAATTCGTGTTGTATATTGGACCAAACTTTAATGCATTAGTTGGAATATGTTTAATTACGTAATTCATATTCTGCAATAAAACAAACAATTTTTTATCACATTGTAAAATATATAAAAAGTTTATAAAGTATTGAGCGCATATAATAATATTAATGTTTTAAATTGTACTAAAAATTGCATAATGCTGATACTAAATATAAATAAACAGGTTAACATGACACTTACAAATACTATTTGAAACTATATATAAACAAAATATTACATTTAATTATATTTCTTTGATACATTAAATTTCATGTCCAACACATAAAAAGATACTCAAATTCACAATTTAAATTAGATACTTAAATTTTTATATACTTATCAATAATTCATATAAATATGATACTTAAATAACAGATGTATGACAGTATGATACACATATACTATTATTGGATACCTTAATATATACGAACTATAAGTAAAAATAAAACAAAGAATCCTTCTATCATGAGCACCAAAAAATGATACTTAATAAAATTGATAAAACATACTAACAAATTTATTCAAAAATCATGATAAGATTAAAAAGATACTTAAACAATTCATCTTATACTAAAATATAAATAAACATGTTAACATGATACTTATAAAATACTAATTGAAACTATATATAAACGAAATATTAAATTTAAAATATATTTCTTTGATACATTAAATTTCATGTCCAACACATGAAAATATACTCAAATTCACAATTTAAATTAGATACTTAAATTTTTATACACATATACTATTATTTGATACCTTAATATATACGAAATATAAGTAAAAAGAAAATAAAGAACCATTCTATCGCATGATACTTACAAAATACTATTTGAATCTATATATAAATGAAAAAATTAAATTTAAATATGTTTATTTGATACATTAAATTTCATGTCCAACAAATAAAAAGATACTCAAATTCACAATTTAAATTTGACACTTAAATTTTAGTTACAATATATCATCTCATCGAAGCTCCGGCGACAAATACTTATCAAAGGGCATCGTTAACAAATGAGCTATTGTGGTATTTGTGAGAATTTAAATCTACTTTCGGTTTGTACTCTTTGCGTCAATTACAGGTTATTCACAAAATTTAGCTTAATGTTAAGTTCCTCGTAATGGGTGGGGGTTGCAAGATTCTAATTGTGGAGATGATGTGTTTTTGACAGCTTAAATTAGTACAACAATGTTTTCTCATCACTGAAGGGGAGGAGAGAAGCATTATGTGGGCAATTAAGTATATTACTATTGGCCAAGGTTTTCCCTAAGAAAAGTTCTTTCTTGTTATGCCTACATTTTATATCACATTTGCTTTTATTACTTTCTACAATAAGATGCAATTATCTGTAATTGTTTCTGAAAGAGTTTCCAATTGACAATGAAATACTTAATCATAGTTGAAGATATAATACATAAGATTAATGTTGAATTGTTCAAATGGAGGAAATTTCCTGACTCATAAGAGTGCTATACAATATGATGATGCTAAACAAAATAAAACAATTTTTTTTAGAATGGTTGTAAGATCGTCAATTTATTTGGGATTGAATGTGGGGCAGTAAAGACTAAGCATATCCATAATGTGAATGTCATATAAATGCAAATTTTAAGATGTATATAAAGTCATACAATATGGATAAGATCATATACGGGCATATTCAATAGAAGGAGTTGCAAGCAATACACACGAAAAATAAGATCAGATGATATAGCTTTATATAGTTAACTAAAAAAAATTCCATATACAATATAAATTAACAATTAGAATCAACACACTAAATAAACAACTTGAAAATAAAACTGTACATGGGAAACAAATTACATACCATTTGTAATGTTGGTCGAACAATAGGAGGTGCCGCCTTCCTACCCCTCTTTTTTAGGGTTTTCGGATCTTTAGATGTAGATGCATCTTTGTTTTTTGAAGAATTTTTCTTGATAGAGCTTGATTTTTTCATGACCATGGTTTGATTCAACTATAAAGAACCCAGATCTACATAGAATTTGATTATGAAATCAATAATATACATAAAAATAATCACGGAAAATATAAAAAAAACGGAAAAAAATGAAAAATAATAATGTGGATGATGATATACCATCACTAAAAATACAAAAAAATGAGAAAAAATTGAAAAATCGTAATATGAATGATGATATACCTGATTTAGGACTCAAATTCAGAAGAGTATTGATAATAATCCTTATATTTACTCAGCTTGACCGAATGGACCGCTAAAACAACTTTTCACATGCAACTGATCGACTAAAGTTAGCAACTATTTTGCCAAACAACTATACAACCTCAGCAAATACTTCAAACTCTCAACTAATCAAGGGTCATTATCAACAATAGAATCAGGCTTTTATGTCTCGTAGAAAACGGCCAAGGACTCCAACAATAATCCTTACAATAATTCAAATTTCAATTTTGATTCACAAATTTTAATTGAAATCAGTGGGAAAAATTTAGGAGAAGGTTTTTTTTCTGGGGGTGGGGGGGTAGGCGGAAATCTTGGGAGTAAAATTTAGGAGGGTTTTTTTCTGGGGATGGAGGGGGTAGGCAGAAATCCTGGGAGTAGGTAATTTGGAAAGGTGATTTTTGGGGGAAAGGTAAATATGCATTGGGAAGGTAAATCTGATTTACCTTGGAAAGGTAAAGGTTGCCTTTTAAATATTTTAATGTATAAAATATAATTAATATCATTTGGGAAAAAAAAGAAGATTTTTGTAATTAAATACACCAGTAGGGAATAAATGAAATTAAATAAATTAAAGTAGTGTATTTTAGTAATTTTTTCTTATTTATTTTGATTAATTTCCATCCTCCACCATAATTAATATTTCCAAATTCCAAGTCACTTTTGCAAACACAAGCATATATTACTAATATTTTCATGAATATTATCAAAAGAAATGGGTATTGAACTCTGACAATAGAAGAAATGTATTATTTTTTTTAATTTGCAATAATATTTGTTAATGATAACTATCAATATATTACTTAAAATGGTTTAAAAAATAAAAGGAAAATCTTTTGTATTATATAGTTTCCCCCTTCACTTTTTTAATTTAGGATTCCTTTGTCACATTTCCCCAAAAAAAAGTGACCGTTAAAAAAGTCCCTCTTTCATTATCATTTTCATTTTCAAAAATTCAAAACTGACCGTTGCCAAATTTTCCTTTTTATTTTCATAAATCACTCTCATCTCCTCCAAAAAATCAGAAAAAAAGTGTAAAAATCTGAATTCAAATGGCGCTCAGATCTCTCGATAACGCTCTCCCAATCGAGATCGAAAGACCCAAAAAGCAAGCAAAAGTCGTCGTAACCCAGAATCAGAAACAGGCTGATTGTGTTGTCAATGACGAAAACAAAGCCCCTTTACCACCCGGAGACGCAGCGGTTGATTACGTACCATCTGAGAATCTTGAAGCCATTGATGACCCAGATAGTATAATCCATGTATGTGGCTGAATTCTATTAATTTCTTCCCTTTTTAAATTTTTTTATAACCATTTTGATGGATTTTGTGAATTTCAGGGACTTGTTGGAGGGTTGGAATCTAAAGATTGGTTGGAAATTTGTCGCTCTCTGAACGACACTAGGCGATTTGCTTTGTTTCACTCTGCTCTCTTGTTGCCAATTCTGTAAGTTTCATCTCTTCGAATTATTCTGTTTTTGTTTGATTTATGGATTTATTTATTTTTTTGCGGTTTTTGTAATTGTAGGGACAAAGTTTTACTAGTGATAGTTAAATCGATGAAAAATCCGCGAAGTGCTCTCTGCAAGACTTCTGTCATGGCTTCAGCTGATATCTTTAAAGCCTTTGGTGACGAGTTATTTGAATCATCTACTTCTGATGCATTTGATGATGTGGTAAGTATAGTGTTTATCGAGTTGTGTTTAACGTTCTTGTGCAGTGGTGTTAATATGCAGTTTTTTAAAACAGATTTTGCAGCTATTGCTGAAAGCTTCTCAAGATAAAAAGTTTGTTTGTGAAGAAGCAGATAAGACACTCAAGGCAATGGTGGAGTCTATGACTCCTCTTCTTTTGTTTCATAAACTTCATACTTATGTCAAACATTCCAACATGAGAATCAGAGCAAAAGCTGCAATCTCAACATCCCATTGTGTTTCTAAGATGGTTGGTTGTGTTGTACATATTTCTCTACCATGGTAGCGTTTTGATAGCACAAACTTAATGAGTATCATTTCTGTTGTTAGGAACTGGATAGGATGAAGGAGTTTGGATTCGTTTCGTTGGTTCAAATGGCTGTAAATTTGCTCAATGATAGACTCCCCGAGGCAAGAGAAGCAGCTAGAAGTATCGTGGTTTCGGTATACGAGGCATTAACCAAGGATGAAGAGCAGAAACAAGAGGCGTGGCAAGACTTTTGCCAGTCTAATCTTCCAGCTATTCATGCACAGGCCATAGTTAAAATTGCCTCCTCCTAGTAGACTCATTCAAGTTTTTAGCAGTAAAAGCTTTTGTTTAGTCAGTCTTCATTGTTATCTTTTACATGTAACCTTTCCTGGGTAACTAACTATATTGTTATGTTTCTAAAAATAAAATAGGCTCTCGTTTTATCATCTTCTCGAGCTCAAGAAAAGACCACATATGTTTCAGCTCGTTTGGTGTGAGGAATAAGAATAAATAGTTTGGTTGACGTATTTGGGATAAATGGTGGTATAAGTTATTCCAATAGTTAATCCTGGGATAACAGGATATTGGAAAAACCACTTGGAAAAGGGAACTGCTATGTTCTCATCACCCAACAATGCAAAAAAAAAAAAATGGTATAACCTCAAGAAAATTTTGCATGAATTCTTGAAGCCTCATAAATAGACCAAAAAAAAAGGGGGGGTGGGGCTTGTAAAAAGAAAAGAAAATCCTATCAGATCTTGCAAGTGCAGCAAAACCTATAGACAAAAATGCTCTTTAGAATATGTTGATCCCTCATTCTAGTATCTGGTGCAACCGGGTTCAATTTCTCATCACCATAGTGAGTATCCCCAGAATTTCTTCTGCGAAAAAGGTCTATTTTTCGACTTCATTCCTGTTCAACCAATGAGCGCAAAGCCATCTCAGCATCAGCTAATGGTTGTCCAGCATAAAGCTTCAGTTTCCCTTTCTTCACCACAATTACCTTCATACTATGTGATCTAATTGCCTCACTGAGTTCCTGAAAATAAGTGAATGGTCCGCATAAAAAATTCCATGGTTACATGCATAAGTTGAAAAATTCAGTAATACACAAATTAACAAACTTTTCTTGAGTGTCTCTCTCAACAGTGTTAATAGTCTTCGAAAGGTTAGTAGGGCTCTTATCTTTAAAAAGTTAGTAAGGCCCTCTAAGTGCAGTGGAATAAAATACTTTATGCCCCGCGAGGAAATGACGTAGATATATTCAATGCAAGCTTAATATTCTTACTTTAACTGGTAAAGGAACAATTTCAGCACTGAAGTCTCCCAAGTCTTCAAAGAAGGACTGTAAGAGATAACAAAAATTGGTGGCATCACCACGATCTTCAAAGGCGACTGTATGAGATAAGCTACCATTCACTTGAGAGCTACTTCTTAAAGTAAATAATCCTTCTGGTCCTTCATCATCATGACCTCTCCGCATGCGTATAGCCTGCATAGAACAATGCACTTAGTGACAGGAGCATGAAGCTAGAGCCAACAACAACAGCATGCCCAGTGAAATACCACAAGTGGGGTCTGGGGAAGGCAAAATGTGCGCAGACTTTACCATTACCTCATGGATGTAGGTAGAGAGGTTGCTTCCGAAAAATGGAATCAGATAGGAAATTTAAGCAAATACATATCCATTGTGACATTGGATGATTAAGATGTGTCCACACAATAACCCGTTAATATATAAATATTGTTGTGAATATCCAATATAAGGTCAATGAATCACTCAAGACATTTGCCAAAATACCTATGTTGCTAACCTAAATGACTGGTACTTAAACAACCAGATGCCAGCAATACCCAACTAAAAGGCTTTCTAATCTCAGCACAGATAATCAAGTGTCTCAGCAAGGGATATCGATGAAGTATAAACAAAAACATTTTATAGGAGAGCAACAACCAAAGAGAAGGGTACAGTGATGCAATTTGCAAGGAAAACACAAATGGCTGGATAAACAGTTCTAGCACAAAGCTATATAAAATCTGACTAATATTTCTCACACGATAAGACAATGACTCTCTTTATAAAAATAATGACAAGGCAATGATCCCTAGTGCAAGTTAACTGCAATAACATTAGTCTTGATTTCAGTTCCATATATTAGCTTCTTCCTTGGAATCATCATCTTTTGTGTACATAAGCAGGGCTCAATCATTTTTTTCCTTTTGACAGCACCAAGTTTGCTGCTTAGATGCAATCAGAAAGTAAAACAGCCACAAAAGAAAACATGTATAGTAGGAATGCAAGCTGTCGAAAACAAACAAGTAGGAGGTGGACATAAATCCCATATACATACAAGAACATAAGGAAGACTGAACCACCAAAAGTCAGTATCATTTCCTGATTTCATACCCTCCTTCGGATTCACTACTTTTTGGTCCTTAACTTCCTTCATATTTGAAGTTCCGTTTCTATTTGACTTCTTGCGTCTGTTCATCATTGTTGTACTCTTTATATGGCGTGATTCTCCCGATTCCATAACTTCAACCAAAGTATTTGAAATTGTTGCAGTCTCCTGATTGCTTAATTCTTTTGAGTCTACAGGTTCAAACAAACTGCTCCCATTATTTCTATCTACCGAAATATCTGTAGCTAAAAAATGAACAGTGCTACATCAAAATGCATCACTTATTGATTGCAGGAACTAGTACAACAGAAGACAAAATACTGGTTCCCAAATTGCTCAAGTTTTCAACAGGTATTCAATAGGTGCAAGATGTAAAGACTTAACAACATAAACTACAAATTCAGAAGGTAAATGATAGAAAACAAACCTTAGGCAGCAATATAGCATGTGATCAGACAAAACTGAGTTCTTTGCATTTTGCACCAATAACATGTGCACAAAGTTTGAATTTGCACCCTGCCCTTTTATTTTTAATGATTTACCCCCTGTTCTATATGTTTCTTTTCAACACTAAAGTACAGTTCATTTCAGAAGGGATAATATATGAATTAAAATTAATAAAACAAGAGGTGTGGGAGAGAGTGCAAGGAGATGGAAGAAAGATCCAAAGTGGGGAATTAGAGGGAGGAACACAACTAAACACAATTTGGGGTCGTTTGGTAGAGTGTATTAGCAATATAATGCATGCATTAACTCTTTGCATTAGTAATACCTTGTTCAGTATACTTTTTCATGCTATGTATAATTAATGCTTGCATTATTTATACACTAAGGGGTCGTTTGGTAGAGTGTATAAGAATAATGCAAAATAGTGTATTAGTAATGCTTGCATTAGTTATGATACGATTTTTTTATACCGTGTTTGGTTTGGTGTACTAAAACTATTATGCATTACATAATTTTTTTAGAAAAAAAATTGTTTACCAAAATACCACCTATTTCTATGCATTAGTAGTGCAATGGGTTCTAATTTGTCTTTAATAATGCTAATGCATGCATTAGAACCCATTACATTACTAATGCATAGAAATAGGTGGTATTAGTAATACACTCTTCAATACACAATAGCGTGTGTTACTAATACAAGCATTAGTTATGCATGAGTTAGAAAAGTGTACCAAATAAGGTACTACTAATACATCAAGCTAATGCAAACATTAGTTTCTCTAATACACTCTACCAAACATTATAATGCATGCATTAGGTGTGTATTAGTAGTACCTTGTTTGGTACACTTTTTCATGTCATGTATAACTAATGCAAGCATTAGGTATACACTCTATTGTGTATTAAGTTGTGTATTACTAATACCAAGGAATTCTAGGTATTAGTAATGCACAACACTTTAACACTTGCATTAGATTAAATAATTACAAAACTACCCTTGAAGCCTTTTCATTTTCTTTGTTGTCATAAGTTTTTATTTTTATATTGATTTGTTTTTACGTGTCTTTTATTTTTTTGGTGTCTTAATATGCTTTATGACCTCTTAAATATCTTTTTTTTTAAAAAAAAAAAAATCTAATTTCAATATAATTAAATAATTTTTTATAATATTGTGACAATAAATTTGATTAAAAAAATTATTTGCCAACTTTCCACATTCTTTTTGTCACAATAGTACAACTATTTAATCTTCTTTTTGGGGAAAAAAAAGAAAAAGAAGAGTTAAAGATATTTTAGCAAAGAACTTTTTTTGATGTTTTAGCTAAGATCTTTGTTGCAAAGGAAGTGTACAAATAAATAAAGTGTGAAGGGTATATTTGTAAACATATATTTTTTAATAGAGATTATGCAAGATTTATTATTTCTAATATACCGAACCAAACAATATATAAGAAATAATGCTTGCATAACTAATGCACCACATTTTGCATTATTCTTATACACTCTACCAAACGACCCCTAATTTGTGTATTCCTAATACCATGCGTTTTTTGGTATTAGTAATGCAAGGGGTTTTAATGCATGTATTAACGTGGTTTAAGACTTCATTGTCCCTCAAAATCTTTTTTACATCTTTTCCATCATAATTGTGAAGGATATCTTTGTAAATAAATATTTTTATGCAATGCATACTATTTTCAATACACTAGACCAAACAATGTATAAGAAATAGCTTATGCATAATTAATGTAAGTATTACTAATACAAACATTATTAATGCAAGTATTACTAATACACTCTATTTAACATTATTCTTATACACTCTATCAAACGATCCCTTAATCTCTATTACAATAGGATATTGAGCCGTGTATCCATTAGTTTGTACCCTAAGGGATCGTTGGTATGAGAGATAAAGTGGGATATCCCAAGATTAAGTTTGAGATTAGTTTTTATACTATCAACCAAATACAGTATAAATCTAATCCCAAACCAAATCCTAGATATTCCATCTTATCTCATCCAACTTGGAATTATTTTATCCCACCTGGGTGGGAGAGATAAATTAGTCCAGGGATTACAATCAACGACTATAATCCCGGGATACTTTAGTCAGTGTACCAAACAACGCCTAAGGTTTTGAATCACATTCATAAGATGTTTGATGACCCAACATATCTAAGAAACTAGCCGAGAACATACACACGTCAAGTAATGACTTTCTCCAATTCAAACAACTATACTGAATATACTCCCCATTAATTGCAATATAGATTTCTCCATTAGAGTACCTTCTTCTTTGCAGTATTTCTTTCTATTTGGGAACTAGTAGATGAAATGAGGAGAAACTAAAAATCTTATTCTTAATTATCTGAGTTCATTGAAACTGGAATGGAACTGCTAACTATTAATTTATGGATCACAAATGCCACCATTCAGATGACTTGCAAATTATTAATGTCACTGAATTGAATGGAGTAGGCTTTTTAGTACACATGGAGCTCAGGGAGCAACTGGTAGAGGCAGTGTTTTGGACAGCAAAAGGCAACAAAAGGCGCGCCTCGCCTTTTTGAATTGAGGCGCCAATTAATACAAAAAATTTCAAATATTTAATTTGCATATATAAATATCAAGCTATGAAGTACAAAGTTGATATTCAATATTACAACAACTATTTGAAGTATCAAGCTACTGAGCGATGCTATGAAAGTTTTTGAGAGGGTGGTCGAAATAAGGATCTCTATCCGAAAACCAATTCGGATTCATGCCAGGACGATCAACTACAAAAGCCATCCATCTCGCAAAAAGATTGTTGGAGAAGTAGATTGACAAGAAGAGCGATTTACACATGGTGTTCATCGCCCTACGAAGGCATATGATAAGTCTCTAGGGAGGTCTTCTGGAGATGTTTGGAGACTAGAGGTGTACCTCTGTGGCTTACATTATGGCAATTATATATAGGTATGATGGAGCCAAGACTCGAGTAAGAACAACAGGAGGTGACTCAAAATACTTTTCGGTCATGATAAGGTTGCAACGGGGATCCTCTTGATGGACGAATTGTCATGACATATTCAACTCCAGCTTACTGAGGAATATGACCCAAGATAGAAAGGTTTGGAAGTCGATGATTACGGTAATACGTTAGTAGGTAGCCAAGTTTTGTCACGCTTTAGGTGGGAGATGCAAAGGCTAGCCCCATCTCCTCTCCTTCTAATTAATAGTAGTATTTAATAACTGTACAGTTTCTTACTCTTCAATGTATTTCATCATTTGCTGTTGTATTTGCATTGTATTTTGATATTCTATTGTCATATTTTCTAGCAACTCCTCTTTGAATAACATCCCTTTGAGCCGACAGTTTATCGGAAACAACCTCTTACCACACAAAAATTAGAGGTAAGCAATACAAATATCTTACCCTTCCTAGAACCCACTTGTGGGATCACACTAGGTATGTTGTTGTTGTTTGTAATTGCCATTGTTGGCTGGTCTTGGTTCGGACACTTCTTGCTCCCTCTCTTTCAGTTCCTTTTTCTTTAGTTAATCATGTAAGTTTCTATTTTACCCCTCACATAACAAATTCTTGTAAAGTTTTGCAATGAATTACATAGATTAGGGAGTAAATTGTAAAAGAGAAGAGGATAGGGTGCAAATCAAAAGGCTTTACACACATTAGGTGTGTAAAATGTATAGAACTTGATAAAAACAAAGCTAACTTAAAGGATTTTTTAGAAAATTACCAATTCCCGGTTTAGATTCCTCCAAGCCTGATGCAATTCCTTTTTTCTTCCTTCTACTCTTCTCCAATGAGTTCTTCTTGACAGCTTTGATAACATCAGCCTTTCCACTTTCGACTTTAACACTCCTTTCCTTTCTTCCCCTCCCATTGTTTTGAGAAGATTTCTTCACACATAAAGGTGATACCGATTCTGCATCTTCAGTGTTTCCTTTACTCTCTATGTTTTCACCAAATTTCATGGAAGCACCTCTGTGAGAATCAAGGGTGAGCAGGTCTACATCATCATCGCCCGACACATCGACTCCACCTTCTCTATTTCCATTCTTCTTCACTTCGGTGTTGTCTTTTAAAGTTTTATCTCCATTTGTACCAACACTTTGATGGTCAATGGCCATAAAACCCTTTGGTTTATTACTTGGTTTACTGGCGAACTCTCTAAATTTCTGCTTTCTTTTAAATGTTAAAGAAGCACTAAGCTCTTTCTCATCCAAAATACCACCATCATCCCTGACATTTTTATTAACATCAACAGTTGGGAAAGTAACAGAATTTGTAGGCTGTTTGTTGCCAACCTTTCCCAATCTCTTCCTCAGCTTGATTAACCGTTCATCAACTTCCTTTTTTATCCCCATTTTAACATCACTATCCTCAATTTCTTCCTCCTGCTCCTCATCAACGTCATTGCCCTTCAACTCCAACCTTTCCTTCTCTCTCGCCTCCCTTGCCATATGTTGAATTTCCTCAATCTTCTTCTCCATTTCAGCCTCGTCTACAAAAACAGTTCCCCCATTTTCAATACTCCGGTTTCCATCCCCATTCACAAACATTCTCAATTTGTGCTTACTTGTACCCTTCAAATCCAACTCCAAGACCTCATTTTTATTACCATTACCATCCGAACATTTATTTTTTCCACTATAATCAGCTGAACCAAATACCCAAACAGCACAAACTGTTTGAAATACAAAGGCTCCAACTATCCATAATCCAAATTTCAGCAACGAGCCTTTACCAAAGGTACCTAGAGTGCCATAAATAACTCATTTTTAATAATTTATAACGATTAGGATCCAAAGTTTAATCAATTGATCGAATACCCAAACAATATTAATCGTCTGAAACAAATTGCTCCAACTTCCCACAACCCAAAATTTACTAATAGGGTGTTAGAAAATGTACCTGCAACGGCATTACCAGCTTCAGACGGATCTGAAACTTCCGACAGCCGGAATTCTTGTTTTTCAGACGTTTTCAGCTCGTCACCAGCGTCTAAGTCAGAGTCCAAAATGTGGGATTGTTGAATTGGGGTTTCATAAAAGTTACTTTCAGTGTCATTAACACTAGCTTCGGGTTCTAAAACTTCAGACAACCGGAGTGCTTGATTTTCCGTCGCTTTAGTGTCTTCGTCGGAAGGCGAAATATGGGTGTGTTGGATTGGGGTTTCAAGGGGAGTTATTGTTTCATTTTGGGGTTTTATGTAGGGTTTAGTAGTGGTTTTGAGTATTTTGGGGCGGAGATAGTTTTTCCTCTTTGCAAATTTTCTTGGGCGCGGTGTCGTTAAGGCAGAAGCTAAAAGAAGAGGTTTCCTCGAAAGGATAGCGGAAGGTATAGAAGGCTGAAGGAGACATGGAGGAGTGATGCAAGCTCCCGCCATGGTTGTGGAGTTGGAAGCTCAAAACTCGAAGGTGAATTAGCAAATTCTTTTGAATATAAGCATATTATGCTTGTTATTAAAGGATAAATAAATTTGCAAAGCATTTCTTTTAACCCTCTCTTATTTGAACCTTTTTGACTTAAATAGTAGCATTTGACCATACCATTTGAGCCCTAATTTCAAGTTTTAATTTTAGTTTTGGGAAAATACCCAAGTACCCCCTCAACCTATGCCCGAAATTCCAGAGACACACTTATACTATACTAAGATCATATTACCCCCTCAACTTATTTTATATGTAATTTTTTACTCCTTTTTAGCCTACGTGGCACTAGTTCGGAAAAAAAAGTCAACCATCGTTGGGCCCACAAGATAGTGCCACGTAAGCTAAAAAGGGTAAAAAAATTATTAATAAAATAAGTTCAGGGGGTAATAGGACCTTAGTATAGTATAAGTGTGTCTCTGAGATTTCAGGCATAGGTTGAGGGGTACTTGGGCATTATCCCTCTAATTTTAGATAATGACTTTAAGGTTCATTTAAGAACATTTTACCTCCATAGATTTTCCAAATAATATTTGGGGAAAAATTTGACAAATAATGTTTGTCCATACATTTTATTATTATTTGGCAAATATCCCAAATTTCAAATACTAGTTTTTTCTAGTATTTAGGCCAAATCTCATTATTTGAGATCTTTTGAAAATTAAAGTTATATCCCAAATTTTTATCTTTTACAAAAAATATCCTCTATAGTAATTGTTTGTGTTATATTACATAATTTTTTTTACGTGAACATTAAAATAGTGATGAAATATTTAGTGAATATTAAATAATGATATAATTGTTGATGAAAATGATGAAAAATTAACTCAAGGTAATAAAATCATGTGCTTCGTCTACTTCACAATGTATGGAATGATACTTGTTGCACTCGCTCCAAATTATCACATTGCTCTAGTGTGATGGAAACTATTTGTTATTGTTGTAACGAACATCCAATTGACTTGTAATACAAACTTATGGTTAGTTTTAATAGTTTTTAAAACTTATGGATATAAATCATATTTTTCTAAAAAGGTGAAATATATTTCTCAAATCCTATGGCCAGATACATGGTGAAATATATTTGCCAAGAATTTTTGAAAATTTATGTTCAAACGCTAACTTTACTCTTATATCTAAGTCAACAACAAAGGACCATCACAACATCAAAGAATTGTACCTTAAGCACTCTAAATGGTACATTAAATTAGTACTTTTTCCTTTCCATAAAAACACATGTCACAACACACTACTAAGAGTGATCTCTCTTTTATTATATTTATTGTTCATGACTTTAACTTCTCGAACAACTAACACTACAATTGATTAGTATTTAGGGAGTTTCTTTGGTCCTCCTCTTTTATACTCTCTGTTGAGTTTGAAATTTAGTTATTTATGTTCAATGTCAGATCCATATGTGTTGTTGCATGTGTTAAATTCTGTACTAATTAGAGAAATCAATCCTTAAAGTTTTAAATTGTGGCTTTTTAGAATCAAACTGATCTCCAAAATGCAGACAATTTTATTTGGAGTTCAAAGGCAATAAATGGAGTAGATCTACAATGAAGCTGCTTGTTTAAACAATAGGTGATGATTGAATCTCCACTTTTAGAATTTGTTAGCTACATTCTATGTATAATACAACTATGGTGCCTTTTGATTTTTGAAATATTGATCTCATTTGCTATATTCATGATTTTAATTTTTTTTTTTGCAGGTTTATGACTTTTTACTAGCAATAAATGTCATTGGATTATAAGTAGCTATACATTTCCTTCTCCTTTAATATTTGATTTCACTGGCTTATTGTGGGGATATTGGTTTGGATGAGTTGTTTGAGCTTAAGCTTCTCTTTTATTGGTTCCTTTTTCTCTGTGTAATGATTCTTCAAAATATAAAAACTCTTTATAATAGAGTACCTTAATAATCTATGAGTATTGGAATGAAACTGCTTAAAATGGAACAGAATGTACATTTAGTGTTCATATATCCCACCTCAATTGACTTAGGTTTGAAGCATAACTTTTTAAATTTGTTGATCGCAGTTTTTTCTATACATACAAAATTCTTTTTCTTGAGCAAAGTAGGATCAATTTTTTTAATTATATTTTAGTTAAATTTTTAAGTGAATTTAATTCGAGAAAAGACTTAAAATAGTCCATTATTTTTGAGTTAGTTCTATTTCTTTTTAGTGGAGCATTAATAATTATTTCACATGGCTTTTGGCAAAGGAGGAAGCCTTGACACATGAAAACTTGAACAAGAGGAAACACAACCTTTGCTCTAGATGTTATTTATGCGAAGAACAGGTGGAGACAGTCAACCATGCATCTGGTGGACAATTTGAAATGAAAGGAATCAAAGATGTTTTGAAGGAATTAAAGAACAACAATATTCAGAAGATAAAGATAAACTGCCTAGGTCTTTATTATTTTTGGTGTAAGCAAGTAGTAATAGAAAATTCTGAATATGTTTCTAATGTTATTGACTGGTTGTAACTAGAAGACATTAGAGCTGATGTAAGTATAAATTTTTGGAGGGGAACTACACTTTGATGTAATATACCTGTAGATATATCGAAGTAAAGTGGAAAAAAAAGTCCTAATTCTTTAATAAAATAGTAGAGCAATAGGTTATGCATGTGCTCCTCATATATTTCCACCCAAACTTAAAACTCTTTCTGTTGCAACGTTGTTTGGGCTTCTCCTTTTGAAACCCTAGAGACTTCTCTCAGGGTTTTTCTCCTATTTATCTCTAATATCCAAATAACCCTAAAATCTGAAACCTACATTATACTTTCTACAATAACATAATCAATGTTTAGAAGTTATAGTTTTTTAAGAAGCAACAATGACTGAAAATCACCTCCTATTTATGGGAAGTATGATTTTATTTTTAATTTTGTTAATCAAATTTCACTATCACAAAAAAAATTCAATACAAGAAGCAAGTTTACGAATATATATATAAAGATGTCGCTTTGTAACTTTGATAATATTTTAGAAGTTTTATGACTTAATCAATGCCCATGAAGTTTATACTTTTTGTTGTTTGCTTTAGTATTAATATCATGTTGTATGTGTATTATTTGTGTTGATTATAATATATCTTTTGCTATTTGAGAATTGATGGAAGAGACATCATTTTTTCAGTATTAAAATACACCATGGAACGTACTCTAGAAAAGCATTATGTTGAGGGCAATATAGACTATATTGATTATGTTAATGCAACCAAATTGAACCTTGATGAGTTTAAGAAAATGAGAGAGATTTGTGAATACTTAAAAGTTCAATAATTTTTAGGCATTAGATGTAGAAGATTTGATAATATATAGATGAGGGTTGATGTCTACAGATAATGAACCCATGCAGTTTGCAAAAACATCCCAAATGACAACATAATCGAAATTTACTTCGAACACTTGGAGTCATATTTCAGTATAGAAGATATGACTTCTATACACAACTCAAATGCTGCAGACACATCAACTTGTTCAGAAAAATCCATTTCTATATGATTTTAGCGACTCAGAAGTTGATTTAACTAATGATTTACTTGTTGATAAACATGAAAAGACCGCACGATACATAGTGGATGAGTGGGAGATCCTTGGTATAAAAGCACAGAGAAAGATGACAACTCCAGAAGAAGAGTCTGATTGTGTTGATTTTGCGGACACAAAAAATTTGCATAGTGATTCTGAAAATGAGATCTTGAATTTTTCTACATTCAATCCATAAAGAGACGGGGACATCCAATTTTAGCTCTAGAATGTGTTTTTAAAAGGAAGTAAGATTTTTAAAGTGTTGTAGTTACTCATGAGATTAAGAATGGAAAGTATATCCAATGGCTCAAAAATGACAAAGAAAGAATGAAGGTTGTTTGTATACATTCAGAGTGCAAATGAAAAATCACAGCATTTAAAATGTATAGAAATACGACTTCCTAGATTAGGAATTGAAGTACACTCATACACATAATTGCAAGGAGTAACATAATGATAGTAGAAAAACAACATCATCATTCATTGTAAAAAAAATACCTTACAAAAATTAACTCAAACATGACTTAGAGCTTAGTTGATTTCAGATATAGAATAAGTGTAGTTACGAGCTCATGTGACTTTATCTCAAGAGCTAAGATGTTAGCTATTGCATTGATAGATGGTGATATCAAGGATCAATGCAAATAATTGATATGGGATTATTGTATTGAAATTGTTAAAACAAATTGAGGTAGTATAATTCACATGAAATGCACTGAGAATGAGACACTGAGCAAGCCATAAAGATTTCAAAGGATATACACCTGTTTTGATGCATTTAAGCTAGCTTTCAAGGTAGGATGCATAAAAATAATAGGTGTGGATGGTTGTTGGTTGAAGGGTCCAATGTATGGGACTCAATTGTTAATTGTTGTTGGAATTGATGGTAATAATATATTTTTCATTGCCGATGCAATTGTTCATAAAGAAGCAAAGGATAATAGAAGAAGAAATACAAGGTGAGAAGAAAGAAAGCCGATGAAGTTGGAGCAAGTCGAACAAAGATGAAAAGAAAGCAACAATCTTTAGACTGCAGTACATGCAACAAGCCTTGTCATAACAAAGAAAGCTCGCAAATATAATGTTGTGTCACAAGAGACTACTTCAGCTCGTCAAAAACTACATGTACTACTATATCATGTGGTGTTCCTCTGTTTCATTTTCAAGTAATGTATTGTTATAAATTTGTAGGTGCTACGACGTTGCCAGTATAGTGCACTTTCGGAGTTATTTTATGCGGTTTTCAAGTGTTGAACTTTGAAATGATGTTATCGTTCTGCTTTTTCTGGTGTTGCTACTATCCTGCACTTCTTAGTGTTGTGTTGCAACTAGAAGTGGCAAACGATGAGTCGATCAGAAAACGAGTTAAGTAAAAATGACTAAGTTATCCAACTCGACTTATATTTTAAATGGATAAAAATGAGTTATCCAGTGGATAATTGAAAGTTAATTATTTTTTATCACTTCACTCTACCCTTACTTGGTCGAATTGAGACAGATAACAGTAAAACTAGAAGTATTAAGCATAACAGCCCCCCCCCCCCTCCACACACCTCACCTCCCAAAAAAGGTAAAAAATAAATGAATAAAAAAATAAAAATTCTACCCACCCCTACCAGCCCCCTCCCAAAAAAAAATTAACAAAATTTAAAAAAAATTCATTAATTTTTATTTTTTTTAAAAAAAAATTACCACAAAATTTTTAAAAAATTACCACCCCTACACCCTACCAGCCCCCCCAACACCCCATCCCCCCCCCCCCAAAAAGTTAACAATTTTTTTATTTTTTCGTTAATATTTTTAATTTCATTAACATGGAGAAACAATTTGAGTCTCTTTTTTTTTTTGTGAAAATATTTGTTTAATATTATTGTATCATAAAAGTAAAAAAAAGTTCTTTAACTTTTTAATATAAAATAAATTTATGTTATAAATTCATTCGAGATGTCACGCCCCTGGATAGTCACCAAGCAAGATCGGAACACCTGAACCACTACGAAACACTCACCTATGGGGGTCGACACACACAACGGTGTTGTCAAAAGCTCAGAACTCAAACCAATACGGGAAGCATAATAAACAAATAAGGGATTTTCTTAATCTCAAGTAAATGAATATTTGCATTTTAGGAGTAACACGTGCTTAATGCACTTTAAGTAATATCAAGAAAAAATTACATAAATTAATACATTTTAAAAAATAATTACTGATTTTAACGATACTTTTTGTTTATTTCCATTTATAACAATATTGTGATAAATCTGCAATATGTATTAAAAGTGAATTATGTATGCAATGTATTTGAATTATAATTGGTTTTGAAATATATTATGTTTGTTTGTTAAAAAATTGTCACATTGTATTATAAGTGTATTAAAATGTGTGATAAATGTATATCCATCATTAAAACTTGTATCATATGTGAATAATAAATTGTTCTTTGTAATATGTATTAAACTTGTATTATAAATGAATTAAAAGTGGTTAAGTGAAAAAAAATATTATTGCTATAAATAGTAAATATTTTTTTATTATAGTATATTTATGTAAGTATATAGTAATACAAGGTTAACTTACTTTACACTATTATTTGTTATCCAATATAAAATTTAAAAAAAAAAACACTCATAGTTAACCAAAAAAAGTACATTTTTTATATGTATTATTTTTGAAGGACCAAAGACAGCACCATTTCAATTCAATTATAGAGAGGAATAATTAATTTTACTCAAGAACATAAAATAAAGAGATATAGAAGAAAATCTAGTGGTACATGTGATCATGACTTCACTTTGAAGGACTAAGGAATATATTTCAAGGTAACCTTTCAATGCGACTTGAAAAAGAAAAATCATATGACAGTTTCGGTAACAATAAAATTCAATAAATTCAAAAAGAAGTGATCAACTATCAAGTTTTGTTGGACATATTCGACGAAGAAGAACAAGAGGAAAATACTTCAGGTTACTTTACACAAGCAATCCATCTCTTTTAATTTTTACATATATAAATTGAAGTTTGAGGCTGATAACTCAGCTTTATTCTTAAATTTTGTGTTTTTGCATTACTTAAGCATCCTCATTTGTAGTATTATCACAAAGGGTATTATAAATTCCATGATGATCATAGAATATCTAGCTTTCTCTATTTCTTATTTTCTTCATGCTTGTTAACTAGTACAGGTTCGTTACCTCATTAAGATTAGTAAGGTAAGACCTAACCTCCCTTGCTCGTACTTTTCTCATTATTAACCAAAAAAAAGGTTTACAATTTAAAAATATAATAAAGAGAAGTTATAAAAATTTTAGTAATATCATGAATCTTGAGAGAATAAAAGTTGAAACCTTAATACATTTGGCTAGTCTACATTTTACCCATAATTTATCCATATTTTATTCATATAAAAACTACCTAACCCATTAAATATGGGTGGGTTAACAAAATATGAGCTCAATTTACCTACTAGACTAGTTAGAAATAATAAATTTATACCAATTTGATTGATATCAATCAAATCTCTCCAAGTGAATTATCTACATGCATAATAATAAATTTATTGTCTTATGGTTGGTAATAGAAGGATAAATAAGTGCATCATTTCACTAAGATATAGTATGTTCAAATTATTTTCATATGATCGAAATTAATCTTTCTTTAAATTAAGCAATTTCATAATCATTGGGATACTATTCAATAAAATCACTTTAAAATTTTTTAAATTTTTAAATAGTTTCATAAAATCTTCAATGTCTAGCTAGACATGACTACAATTTCATAATACGTATTCAAGTATTATATAAATCACTGGATACACCACAGAAGAACACATCTCCATAATAATGTCAGGATTTTTGCAAAATAAAATTACGTGGCTAGGCACAAGCCGTACTTTAAATAATTCGGTTATACTTTTGCATTATAATCTATTTGTATCCCACTAACATTATACCTTAATCGGCATAATACATATATTGAACTCTAAACTTGGCTTTAAATTTTAACTTTAACTATCCAACTTTTAAATAAATATACACATGAATCCTACATGGCAAAATACACGTAGAACTAGGATAAAAAAAATGACATGTTGGACACGTGTGTATATTTGTTCAACTTTATACAAGTTTAAGTGTCTACTTGTGCACACCCAAAATTGAAAGGCATAAATATGATTCGAAACCAAGTTAAAGGGCATATTTATGAACTAGAGGTCCAAAACATTACTGTTTCAGCTGGCTCTTGTAATGGCTTGGTTTTGGTGGTTTATAGGGAATATGATGACTTTTTGATCAACCCCACAACCTTAAAAAACCAATTTTTCCTCTCCAAGATAGCTTGTACATGCATGGTTTAGGGTATGAGTTGCTAGTGATGATTTTAAGGTGGTTGCTCTTTAGTGAAGGTAAGAGTGTTACTTGTGTATATATGTACTCAGTGAAAAAAGGGTCTTTGGGAGAAACTTGAGAACTCGAACTTTTTAGCCTTGTCTCTCCTTAACTGAGGGTTAATGTTTTGTGTGATGCACAAGTTGATGTTGTATCCAGGTATTACGAGAACATGTTCCTCTGTATTATCCTTCAAAGTCCTCTGTATTTTCTTTTGTCTAGGAAATCTATGCTTGCAATTTCGATAACACTTTCAAGGATACACCTTTAGCCAATTAAGTTGCCTTTTTAAGGAGTATTGCTGTTTTTGTTTTTTTTTTTGTTCTCAAGCTGCTATCATGTCCTAATTTTCCACAAGGGACGTGATGGATAGTATTTTCCACGAATACTATCTCACTACGTAGAGTGTTGCCGTGCTTTGTGAAGGTTATTGCATAGTACTAGTCGTACCCTTATAGTTCTTGTCGCATGTTGTTTGTTATGTTTCAATCTGTTTTTTTTTTTTGTAGACTTTATACTGATTTCTTATTAACTGATATGCTTTCTTCATTGTTTTTTTCTTGTTATACTTGGGTTTGATGCTCTTCCCAACTTATCCATTTGACCAACACAGTTATCTTTCTTCTTCTTAGAGTTTAGTAATTGTTGTATTAGTTCATGCAACGAATACAATGTATGTCAACTGTATTTGTTCGTGCAAAGAATACAACCTGTATTACTGTATTCAGTGTACTGTTCCACTGAACACAATCGAGGTAAAATACAAAACTACTGAGGTGCAAAAACCTGAGTACTAACTACAAAAATTTAGAGTAAAAAAACAAGGATGAACCCATGTGAATACAATCAAATAAGGATAGAAACAACAAAGGTATCAAATTTGGTTTATTTTACATTGCTTCATACCTGAATCTACTAGTTTCTTCAAAATTTCATTTCATACTTGAAAAAATTAACATATACATGGTACAATCAAGACGAAAATTCAAAAAAAAAATTCAAGGATTTAGTATGTTAATAGTTATTTTTAGTATTTCACAAATTGAAATGTACTAAAAAGAAAATAGGACAAACAAATTGAAACAGAGGGATTAGTTTTATGTAATCAATTTCTTTTGATATTCGCCACACATCACGCGGATACTAATACTAGTTCTACACATCCAATACACTATTCCAAGTTGAGAGGATATAGTTAGATATCATACCCTAAGATCTAACATAATTGCAAATTAATTTGCAACTACTCACTTAGATTAATTTGTGATTTCACTTTTGCAAAGCTAACAAAAGGGGTGTTCCCAAGCATACAATAAGTAGAGCCACAATTAGATTATTGGATTTGGAAAGTATTTGGTTGTTTAGCTTGAGAAAGCATTTGGACTACTTCCCTCATTGTAGGCCTCTCAATGCTGTACTCTTCAACACAAAGCATTGCTACAAAAAATACTTGCATAGCTTCAACAATTGCAACATTTTTTAGCCTCTCATCCAAGATTTTCACCACCCCTTCTTTGCTCCATTTTGTCTCCGTTTTCGCCCATTGTACAATGTCCATTCCTTCTTCTCCAAAATTTCCTACTGGCCTTCGTCCTGTTATAAGCTCCAACAACACCACTCCAAAGCTATACACATCGCTTTTCTCATCAATTTTCAGCGTGTATGCATATTCTATACAAAAAGATAACATGTAAAGACCATTATTAGTAGGTTGTAGATTGGCCCGAGTGCATAATAGGCCAGTGGAGAAGAAATTAAATCAACTAATGTATGAACAAACTAGTTACCTGGAGCAATGTAGCCATAAGATCCTGCAATTGCAGACATGCACTCAGAGGTACCATTGTTACGAAAGTACTTGGCTAATCCAAAATCTGCAACATGAGCTTCAAGTTCAGAGTTCAACAATATATTGTTGGACTTGACATCGCGGTGGATTATCATAGGGGAGCAATCGTGGTGCAAATAAGAAAGGCCCTTGGCAGCTTCTATGGCTATTTTTAGCCTAGTTTCCCATTGGAGTTGCCCGCCGTTCTTCCCATGAAGCACTTCACCTAAGCTTCCATTTAGCATGTACTCATAAACTAGCAAGTTGATTTCCTTGTTTGAACAAAACGCGAGCAGTCTCACAATGTACCTATGCCTGATCTTCCCTAATGTTTTAAGTTCAGCAGATAGGCCGTTATCATGTGAGCCTTTGCTTATTCCCAATTTCTTCACCGCGACATGATCACCATTTGGCATAGTTCCCTTATACACTATCCCTGCTCCACCTCTCCCTATGACGTTGTTGTCTTTCAAGCACTGCAAGACGTCTTCACTTCCGAACTCAAGCTTCTGAAATGCTGTCAGCTTCCACAAATTTGAATTCTTACTCCCCTTTCTTGTCTTGATTATTGCTAAGACAACGAAAATGAGGGAGCAGAATAAGAGCCCAAATGCAAATATGAACTTGTATATTGTAGGAACCTTAGTTCTGCTGTCACTTCCGTCTCCAAGTTCTGACGGTGAGTTGGATGTAATGTTGCTAGGAGTCGAGTCGGATCCAGAGAGATAAGGGTTGCCGGTGAAGGAAGTTGAGTTGAAATATAAATATTGGCCTGTTTCAGGTATTGATCCAGATAAGTTATTGTGGGAAAAATCTGCTGAAGTTAAACTCTTCATCAAGCCAATCTCCGCGGGAAGGCTCTCGTTGAAGTGATTCCAGGAAATATTGATGTAATTTAAGATGTGAATTTGAGCAATTTGAACTGGGATAGGACCAGAAAGTTGATTTTGGCTCAAATCCAAGTAAGTTAAGGAAAGACAGTTACCAATCTGAGGAGGGATTGTGCCAGAGAAGTTGTTTCTACTCAGGTCCAGCTTTAAGATGCTCTTTAGTCTGCCAATATCAGAAGGGATATCACCTGAGAAACCATTTCCAGTTAACACAAGATTCTTCAGCCCTGAATAGTTTCCAATAGCACTAGGAAGTGCACCAGACAAGCGATTGTTCGACAGGTTCAGCCCTTCAAGTTTAGAAGACGCTGAGCTTTTCTCGTTCCAGAGTTGTCCACTGATGTAGTTGTTCTGCAGTTCCACCAGTGACAACTCAGGCAAATAAAGAAACCCTGTTGGTATTGATCCACTCAAGTAATTCTGTCCCATTCTGACTCTGGACAACGTTCGACACTGCCCAAAATCATCAGGTAAAGGTCCAAACAGAAAATTATCAAGAAGAATCAAGATTTTCAAATTCCTCCCAAAGCATAGAGATTTTGGTATCAAGCCAGTGAGTCTATTACTAGACAGATCAATTTCAATTAGTTTACCGTTCATCCCAAGCTTAGAAGGAATCGAGCCAGTGAAATTATTCCTCCAAAGATTCAACATTTCCAACTTTGGCAGCTCCGCGATACATCCTGGAATCTCACCGTGCAAATTGTTGATAAAGAGGTTCAACAATATGAGCTCCTTGAGTCCTGACAAGTCAACCGGGATCTCTCCTGTGAGTTCATTGACCGAGATATCAAGAGATTTTAACCTTGTCAAATTCCCTAGCTGAGGAGGAAATACACCAGTAAGTTGATTCTTTTGCAAGAAAAGAGTGTCCAACATATTAAGATTGCCCAATTCTGGTGGAATCGAACCCGTTAAGTTACAGCTTGAAAGATCTAGATGAACCAAATTAACAAGTTTCCCCAACTCTGGTGGAATCCCCTCATCAAATTGATTATAATAACCCAACTGTAACCACCTGAGGCTCGTAACGTTCCCCAGCTCCCTCGGTATAGGACCGTGCAAGTCATTCCCAGCAAGAGACAGGAACTCAAGCTGATTAAAACTACCATAACTCAAAGGAATCTTCCCTGAAAAGTAGTTACCCCCGAAATTCAAGTACTTGAGCTGCACAAGTTGAGTAACTCCCAAAGGGAGTGGACCAGAGAAATTGTTGTTATAAGCATCCAACACTTGAAGTACATTAAACTCGCGATACTCCCAGCTTAAGTTTCCACTAAACAAATTGTTAGAAATATTCAGGACGCGAAGTCTAGTGAGCTCATGAATATCAGGTGATAAAGAGCCAGAAATGTTTAGATTGGATATATCAATGGAAGTTACTGATTTGGTATCATCACACGTTATACCTGTCCAAGAACATATAGACATATAATTCGACATGTTCCAATTGGACAGAGTACTAGGAACAGATGATTGTACAAATGCATATTTCAATGAAACTAGAGTTTTAGCCTGTCGTCTCAGAGACAGGTTACGCGATTGAGATGGAGTAATAAGGAACACAAGGAGGAAATACGCGAAAAACAAGAGACTTGTGTTAGAAGTAGCCATTTAGATAACTAGTGATTTGAAGTTACAAATACTTTGGAAAATATCAAAGGTAAGAAGAAGATGTAACAAGTATTTTGAAGGATTCCATTGATACTGATGCTAATTTTTGGCTTTGGATGCTGTTGATTTGTAGCTCTAGCTTTTACCATTTTTAAAATGTTAATAATTTATTTATTTATTTTCGCTTTGTATATTTAGATTCATCATCTTTAACTTTATGGAGATAAAGCAAAAGCAAAAGCTAATAAAGAAAAAGTTAAAGGAAAAAAGAAGAAGCAAAGTTAACATAAAGATGCATTGGCAACATAGAGATATACTACATACTGAATTCAGTTGCTTTTAAGGCAAAAATTACTTGTGTGTCCACATGAATTTCATAATTAAGATATAATGTTAATGTAGTTCCATTCTTTACTTTTTTAAGGCTTCAATTTAAACCTTCAAGTAGAGAATCTTAGTAAATTGGACTCTTCATAATTCAAATGTGCTATTGACTATCACGTCATCAAAAATGATTTTTAGCAGCAATTAATTAATAGCAATAGCTCAACTATCGCTAACACTCTTTGCATATGTACCTAAAATCTGTAACAACATTGGATCTAATGTCACTTGAGTAATGTCATTAAAGACTTTAACACTCTTTTCAAAATGTTTTTTAAAAAACCTATTTGAAAAAATATATTTAAAAATAAGTCCGTTTTAGCACTAATGTCAAACAGACTCTTAATGTGATTCTAT
Source organism: Solanum lycopersicum (assembly GCF_036512215.1). Classification (NCBI taxonomy): domain Eukaryota; kingdom Viridiplantae; phylum Streptophyta; class Magnoliopsida; order Solanales; family Solanaceae; genus Solanum; species Solanum lycopersicum. The sequence continues at coordinate 76,125,250 of NC_090800.1, forward strand.
GTCCAATCACATGTTGAGTGAAACTCCTTTGCGCATTCTTTAAGATTGTATTTCTCGTTTAACAAATTAATGTGATCTTGCTTTTGGTATTAAACTAGCAATGATTGCTTAGAATATATATAAAGCAAGTCTTATCGTCTAATTATTTTACCCTAAAAGAGATATATATATATATATATATATACTATTCTACTAGATTAGCAACTTCGAAGAGAAATTAGGGATCCTAATTTTTTTTTTTAAAAAAAAAAACTTATCGTGGACATAGGATTAGTGTGAAGAGTTTCACACTAGTTATTTAAGAAATTAGTGGTTATTTCAATTTGACTCGAACAATCCACTCCTATTGGACATAATTTTTAACGTTGAATAAGCTAGATCCAAAGTTCATAACATGATATTTAAGTTGAATCTGTTTTAATTCTTATTTTCGATGTTAGGGTGCATTGCTCGCACTCCAATTTATCTTGGACAATCATCACCACTAAACTAATTTTTGATGCTTACCAAATCCCAATCCATAAGAAAAATTAAAGAAAAATGGGAAATTAAATCTCTTTGGTAATTGTATGCATGTAATGCTTTCTCCTTTTCCCTTTTTCCTTTTTCTATAGTGGGAAATAGGGGCACATACTCTCTTTTTTTTTTTTTATCTTTAACAAAAAAAAAAAAAAATTGCATGGAAATGAGCAGCAAGAGCCCACCACCCTCTCTCACTTTAGACCGTTCCATGAAAAAGCTAAAGATACCACTAAGCGGAGGCAGAGTTAGATAGGGTTAATAGATTTTTATATATATATAAAGAAAAAGGTTTGAAAAATATTTTAATTTTGAAAAAAAAAATTTAAAAAATACTAATTTTGGTCGAAATTGAAGTTACGATACCAAACTTTATGAGGACCTTTTAGCCTCTTGGACTATTTAATAATATATTTTAAAGGTATATATGTGTCAACGTAGACACATTTATATTTTATAATGATACAATATCTATGATGTCCACGTGAACACATATATATCTTTAAAATACACTATTTAATAGTATATAAGGATAAAAAGTCATTTTCAAAGTTCGATATCATAACAATAATTTCGATCAAAATTCAAATATTTTAAATTTTTTCCATATATATATATATATATATATATATATAAACTTGTGAATGCATTAACAAAATTGATTGATATCTCAATAGAAATTGTGGTGAAAAACAAAATTTTTCTCTTCCGTCCTAAAATTTTAAACCCCTCAATTCTTGATCATGGCTCCACTCTGTCCGTACTACTAAAGAAAGTTACTATTCATTTATTTTAATATGTTTACCTAATTTTAATTTAGTAAAATTAAGTATGTAAATATATTAAAATAACATATAACTATATATTTTTAATTATATAAATATATAAGTATTTTCATCAGACAAAAGAAGTTGCATTTCTTTTGAAAAGTATTGTTGTAACGCCGCTCTCTTACCATATCATGATTCCCTCAGGCCCCTATTCAAATTAAAGAAAGCTACATATATATTAAAATTTGTATTAATTTGGTTAAAATAATTGAGGATTTAAATCTTATGGATTATCTTTTAACTTTCTTTTCACTTAGAGAATTTTTAGAATTATAAATTATAAATTTATTGTAATTTTGATATTTTTATACACAATTAAACATTTGTGGCACGTGTCTTTCATAAAATGAAATCTCTCAAATATTTCTATCATTTCATAGTCATCCTTTTCTTTTTTTCACATCCCGGAGGTCCTTTAAAGGTGGATGCTATTTATCAAAAGTCACAACATTTTCTCCAAAATCGAAATTATTAATTAAGAATAATAAAAATTTTAAAATGGTAACGATTAAAAATATATGTAAATAATTCTTTCTTTTTAGGCTTCACGTTTAAATTATTTCATCATTCAATAAGTTTGAAAAATAATATATTAAAATAATATCTAATTGTGTTTGTATTTTTTTAAAACAAAACTGCCACATAAATTGCTACATGAAAACAGTTCAAACCGTGACAAAAAATGTCAACAAATAACTAGCATACGCAACAATTCCAACTGAAAATATAAATTGAAACACAAAAATTCACTATATAAAAATCAATTGAAAATATAAAATAACAATAAAAAATTTATGGCAGCAAAAAAATAATAAATCACGTGAACGAAATCGCCTAAGTGCTTCTCAAATTGACGAGTGATAGTTTAGGAGTGTTTCTCATGAACACCGCAATAGTTTATATATGAAATTTAAAGAAAATGAAAATAATTTGAATAGTCACAACATTATATATGATGACATAAAATATTGGATGGTCCACTTATAGAAGTAGCTATTATATATATAGTTGCATATTGTCAATCAATTCAATGTCTCTTTTATGTTGTATACTTCAAACTTCATTTATAATTACATATGTCCCTTTGGGGGAGAATATCACATAAATTGTCTCCATTTATAATTAATCTTCAAAAAAAAAAATGCATCATAATGTTTGGTCATGAAAAGCAATCTTATGACCAATGAAGGCACATATTGCTTGTTTACAAAGGAGCGAGTAGTACATATATAAACTAAGTTTTTTTTTTTTTTTTAAGTACGGTTGCGTATAGATCGGTTCGATTTGATTTGAAGTTTATCAGTTCAATTAATCAGTTATCGATTAATTTGTAGATACCCTTAATCGTTAAGAATCATTAAGATTGGCTTATCGTATAAGTTTATTGGTTATTGATCGTTATCGGTTTAACCGTTAAGATTTGACTCAAAAAATAAATAATTGAAAATCACTTAGAAACATGGTGACAAACCAGATAAACCATGCACATGAGTTGATAAATTGTATCTTGCTAAAAAACAACACTAAGACATTGTAGAATAATCGAAAGTTTGAGACTGTCAGAAATAAAAACACGAAACTAAATCCTAAATTAAGGACTTTATATATCAAAATGGTATAAATATAATTTATTAATTTACTATCGGGTTATCAATTAACTCATTAAGAAAAAGACTCAATCCATTAAAAATCAATAACTCAATAATAAACAAATTAAAATCATTAAATTAATAACCATTACGTATTAACTAATAGCTTCCATTACGTATTAACTAATAGCTTCTTCTTTTTTTCAATTTGAATAATTAACTTCTTCGATTTTGAACAACACTAGTTCGTAACACTAGTAGTAAGGCTAATAAATTTGCTAAGAATGTTCAAAACTTTTAAGATATATCTCTCTACAAAATTATTTTTGACCTATATATCCAACAACGCCAAGTTTTGCTCAAAGGGTGTTCGAATGACCATAATGAAGTCAACGAAACTAAACCCTGAAGTACTTAAATCCATGTTTTGGGAGATAATATCAAGAATTATGTGAATAAATTAAATAAAGAATTAGGAAAGGCATAACAATTCCCTATAAGTTGCATGTCAAACACATGCAACAATATTATTGTATTATGTTTATATTTTAATTTTAAATTCATGTGAAAATTACAAGCTATCACCAATAACCATAAGCGATAATTAAATTATGAGAAGTGCTAAATGATTAGAAAATTTATTTAAAAAAATAAAAAAATTATAATATTTTTTTAAAAAAATAATATTTTTTAATTAAAAGATAATAAGATTTTATAAATAAAATATCACCCTCCCGCTAAAATCACATAAATTAATGTAAATGTCAGATTCGGTATCGAGAGGCAGGCATTATATTGCAGTACTAAATATTATGACTTTGAAAAAACAATAAAGAGGATTCAGAATTCACCATCTTTGACACGAATCACAATGTCTTTTTTTATTCTTTTTTAAAAGTGACTCTAATTTAATTAGTGAACGCACTTTAATAAACCCCACACCCAGTTGAGAAACCAACAAGATTCTCCTTCTCTCCAAAACATCAGCTTAATTGGGTGATTAATTAAAGAGAAACTTCCATAAATGACTATAATTTGAGCTTAATTAGTGATTTATAGATATAATTTTTTAAATTATGACTCATCACTGCATGTTAGAAGAAAGAGAGATGCGAGCAAGATTGGGAGAGTTAGGAGAGAATGTGTGTGTGAGCTAGGGAGGAGAAAGAAGAGTTAGATCGGGAGCGAGAAATGCGAGAGGCGAGTAAGATTCAAGAAAGAGGAGAGATGTTATATTAATGAATGTAATTGATTTGTATCCAAAGTTCTCTATATGATATAGGTGGTTCAAGTAGGTTTCCAAGAATAAGGGCTTCCCTTTGGATAGAAGATCTCCCCCCGAATCAAGTGTCTTTTCTGAGATGTGTCTTGCACTCTGTCCGAACGAAGGGCTTAACAACTTTCTCAATCATACAATTGTATCAAGTGTATATGTTCCTTGTGTATTCACCCTATATCAAGTATATCATCAGATATAATTGTATCAAGTATATCAACAAATATAAATTGTATGATTAGGTTGTTTTCACAAATGTAAACATTATAAAATACTGGAAACCCTAAATACTCAGATATAAAGGGTCGGCCTAACATGTTAGCTTTCACGCTACAAGATGAGCGTGAAAGAGAGGCAAACCCAGAAATTGAAGATAGAAAGGGCACTACTGCTCCCGGTGAAGCGAGATACGGTCACACCTTCAACCATTGCAACCAAATGAGTTCATTTCTAATGAGTAATACCCGAGAAAACATGCTTGGACAGGGTTCCACTGCATTGTAGGAAATATGGAAGGAAAATAATATCTTTAGAGAATGCTCAAGTTTATTATAGGCTACTTAAGGCCACTTGAGATGATTACAGTCATCAATTACATCACTATTTATACTGCTCAAAAATAGAAAACAAAAAATCTTGCACAAATAACTAAATACATGTAGCACAATTTACTAGATACATGTAGTACGAAATTCTAAAGAGACTTCTTGAAAAACTAAGAGACAATTTCGAAATACTAAACATTGATGTATTAATTTCGACCATGCCTTGCTTTCTTTCTAAAGTCATTTTGACTGTCCAAGTCGAGAGATAATCATTTCACCAATGAAAAATAACACAGGTCAACAGAAACAAAGCCCTTAGAAACATAACTGAATCTCGAATATACATAATCTACGACATACTCTTTTACTTGCTGTTTAGAGAATAAACACATTGTTAGTAAGTTATGTTGCAGTCTATCCAAACAGTTTTTACCTTAAGAATTAAAGTTTACTCTATCTTGAATCAGATAAAAGTATATTAATATGAGTATTTAAAGACTCCCCTGTGTGGATTATATATATTTGAACAACTGGAATCATTTGGAGGCTTTAAGAAAGGGTAAGACTGTAATTTGATCTTTTCTAAAACCACAGTTGGACTTCCAACATTTTAAGAAAATACATGAAGAGTTTACTTGGAACTAAATTTACTTTATTAATTATGATTTTCAAAATCATAATTTGACTTCTACAACTCTTTTTTTAAAAAATACAAAGCCCACTTGGAAATCAAATTTTCTTAATGAAATATGTTTTCTAAAATTCTGAGTTAAATTATTAGCATTTTAATAAAATATATAATTAATTCACTGTGGAACCAAATTTGCTTCATCATTATACTTTCCAAAATCACAATTAAAATTTTAACCTTTTAATAAAATACATGAAGAATTCTATTGGAACCAAATCTAATTCATGTATTACATGATAAATAGTTATTTAGTATTTTAAGAATACATAAAAATATTTTACTTAATTATATGGTAATAAAATTATTCTTATGCCTATATATATTTATGAATTTATATTCTTCACTTAACTTGCTCAATTGTAGTTTGTTCTCTCTCAAATAAAAAATTCTATTTTTTATTAAGTATAACAAAATATGTCTAATAAGGAGTGTCTTGAGAACTATACAAAATCAAGTGGTGGTAATACAAATAAGGATAGTTATTTTCTCTCCAAGAGAATATATTTTATATTTTTGTTATTGAGTCAATGATACCTTCATAGTTATTTAATATTTTTTACCTTTTAATTTCATTTTGTTTATCTTTTCTTATTATCATGTTGTATGCTTTACTGATGTATTGAAGTCATCTATTTTACTAGGTTAATTATTTTATTGTTGTTTAATCAATATTATTATATGTGTAAGACTTTTCATGTAGTAGACTTTCAACATTTTAAGAAAATATATGCAGAATTCACTTAAAAACAAATCTGCTTCATGGATTATGCTTTCCAAAATCATAGCTGGATTTTTAACATTTTAAGAAAAAATATGAAGAGTTTATTTGGAATTTAATTTAATTTATTGATTATGATTTTCGAAATCATAATTTGACTTTTAGAATTCCATTTTAAAAAATACATGAAGAGCCCACTTGGAAACCAAATTTGCTTCATGAAATATTTTTTTCCAAAATCACAGTTAAATTACTAGCAATTTAATAAAATATATAAATAATTCACTTGAAACCAAATTTGCTTCATAAATTATACTTTTCAAAATCACAATTAAAATTTTAATATTTTAATAAAATACATGAAGAATTCTCTTGGGACCAAATCTAATTCATGTATTACATTTTTTAGAACTACATTGATCTCATGTGTGCCTATTGTCATCTCGTAACTTGGCATTTGCAAAATTATTGGGCACACTTTCCTGATAATCAAATTAAGTCTATTCGTCTTGATAATGCTGCAGAGTTTTCATCCTAATCATTTAATGATTATTGTTTATCAATTGGGATAAGAGTTGAACACCCCGTTGCTCATGTTCATACTCAGAATGATCTCACTGAGTCATTAATGAAACGCCCGCAATTAATAGTAAGACCATGCTCACTTCTGTGTGTAGACATACAATTTTGCATGCTGCAATACTTATTCGTCTCAGACCGACAAATTATAATAAGGTTTCTCCATTGAAATTGGTTATGGGTCAAGAACCTAATATATAAAATCTAAGAATTTTTGGATGTGTTGTACATTTGTCTGTGGCACCACCAAATCGCACTACGATGGACCCTCAAAGAAGGTTAGGAATATATGTTGGGTTTGAGACACCCTCCATTATTCGCTATCTTGAACCATTAACTGGAGACATGTTTAATGCTCGATTTGTTGATTGTCGATTTGACGAGACAATTTTTCTAAAATTAGGGGGAGAGAATAGTGAAATAAAATGATAAGGAAAATTTTATCATTGTCTCATCTTGATCCATATTCTTCTATTTGTGAGGAAGAAGTACAAAAAATTATTCATCTGCAGAAAATTGCAAATCAAATGCCTGATGCATTTACAGATTTGAAAAGGATTACTAAATCACATATTCCTGCAGAGAATGTCCCAATTCAATTGATGTCCCTATAGGACCATCCACTAGTGTCATAACTAATCAGTCAAAAGCACGGCTAAAGTATGGTAGACAATTGGGTTCTAAGGATCAAAATCCTAGAAAAAGAAGGATTAAATGCCATGATGACACTATGAAAGAATCTTATATGGAAGTTCAAAATTTGAATAATTTTGGTATTCATGAAAAAAATCAATGAACTTGAAACTCAAAGAAATAATGAACAATCCATAAATTAGAGATGTTGAAACTAATCTAAATCGATTAGAAATAATGGTTGATTATATCTTTGCATATAATGTTGCAACAAATATCATGCAAGATAATGAGGATCTTGAACCTCAATCTGTTATAAAATGTCGACAAAATAATGATTGACCAAAATGTCAAGAAGCAATTCAATCAGAGTTGAATTCACTTGACAAGCGTGAATTTTTTTGACCAATAGTTCAAACGCCTAGTAGTATTAAACCTGTTGGTTGCAAATGAATTTTTGTGCGAAAAAGAAATCAAAAAAATGAAATACAAAGGTATAAAGTACCCCTTGTGGCACAAGAATTTTCTCAAAGGTCTGACGTCAATTATGAAGAGAAATACTCACCCGTTATGGATGCAATTACACTGCGTTATCACATTAATTTCACAGTCCATGAGCAACTTGAAACATATCTGATGGATGTGGTTACAACCTACCTTTACGGATCAGTTAATAATGAGATATACATGAAAATTTCCGTTGCGATGCCTAAATCATGTAACTCAAAATTTCAAAAAATGTATTCAAATAAATTGCAAAGATCATTATGTAGTTTTAAAAAATCTCAACGCATGTGGTATAACCATCTTAGTGAGTATTTAATTAGAAAAGGTTATACAAATGATGAAATTTGTTCATGTGTCTTTATAAAGAAAACAATATCGAAATGTATTGTACTTGTTGTTTATGTTGATGACATAAATCTTATTGGAACTCCAATAGTGCTTCAAAAGACAATTGATTATTTAAAGAACGAATTTGAGATAAAAGATGTGGAAAGAACAAAATTATGTCTTGATTTGCAAATTGAGCATTTGACAAATGGTATTTTTGTTCATAAATATGTCCACATAGAGAATGTGCTGAAAAGATTTTGTATGGATGAAGCGCATCCATTAAGTACTCAGATGGTTGTTCATTCATTTGATGTGAATAAGGATCCATTCCGACTTCAAAAAAAAGATGAGAAAATTCTTGGTTTTGAAGTATCATATCTTAGTGTAATCAATGCACTAATGTATCTTGTTAATACTACAAGGCCTGATATACCTTTTGTTGTTAATTTGTTAGCAAGGTATAATTCTGCTCCTACTAGAAGGAATGAGATCAAACACATTTTGTGATATCTTAAAGGGACAACTGATATGAGATTATTTTATTCTAATAATTATAGCCCCAATCTTGTTGGTTATGCTGATGCAGAATATTTATCTGATCCACACAAAGCTCGATCCCAAACATGGTATATTTTTATATGTGAGGGGATTGTCATATCTTGGAGATCTACAAAGCAGTCCATCGTAGCCACTTCATCTAATCATGCTGAGATAATAGCTATTCATTAAACAAGTAAAGAATGTATGTGGTTAAGTCTATGATACATCTCATTCGAGAGAAATGTGGTTTAGAGTGCGATAAAGTACCCACCATTTTATATGAAGATAATGCAGCATGCATAACACAACTTAAGGAAGGATTTATTAAAGGAGATAGAACAAAGTATATTTCACCAAAGTTTTTCTATAGACATGAATATCAAAAGAATGGTGATATAAGTGTATGACAGATTCATTCAAGTGACAATGTGGTTGATCTATTCACCAAGTCTCTACCAACTGCAACTTTCAAGAAGATGGTGCACAAGCTTGAAATGCGAAGATTCAAGTCTCTGGATTGATGTTCTCATTAGGGGGAATTAATACGCGTTGTAATCTTTTTCTTTTACGAGGTTTTGTCCCACTCGATTTTTCTTATAAGGTTTTTAATCAGGCAGCCTGGATGCGTATTAATAGATATGTGTATTCTTTTCCTTTGCTAGAGTTTTTCTTTTCTTAATATTTTTTTAGTAAGGTTTTTGACGAGACACATCATCTATGAATTAGACATTCAGGAGGAGTGTTATAAACTATTTGTATTATAGTGAATGTCTAGCTTGAGCAGTCTTTTTAGGATATGGTTAGAGTCCTACTTGAGGACTAAGTTAGATTTCCCCTATAAATAGAGGGTTCTCTTCATTATAAAATCATCCCCCAAGAGAAACAATAAGTCTTCTCTTCTCTCTACTTTCTTCTTCTTATTCTATAGTTTCATAACAATAAACAATTATTTTTTCATATTTACGAACCGATATATACTTTGTGGTAATATTACCAATAAAGGAGTGTCTTAGTATTATTTTAGTTGGTAATCCATTGATATGATGTTGCTAAATTTGACGCCATTTTTTTCCGCCGTATTTACCAACGAAAATACTTAGTTAGTAAGGTTTTGTTTGCTAATCTGCTAGAATTTAGTTATTAAGTTTTAAAATGTAATCCACTTAGAAATATGTTGGTAATTTATTAGTAGAATACTAACCAACTTAAGTTATTGGTAAAATCTGTTGGCAATTTGATTTTTTTTTTTTGTGGTGAACGCAACGCCGACCCTGAACATGTGTTTGCATCATAATAAAATACAAGTCGAATGACAACAGTACTTTGAATGTTTGAGTATGTAAGACTATCTCCAACCCACCGCTATTTTACTCTCCATTCTCTATATTTGGAGAGTAAAATAGAGAATGGGTGCTCCAATCCATCTCCAAATTACTCTCTATTCTTCAAATTTGGAGAGCCTGAATAGTAGTTTTACTCTCTATTCTTCAAATTCGGAGAGTCGAATAGTAGTTCTCCAAATTTGGAGAACTACTATTCAGACTCTGTATTTTACTTTTTTAATATTTTATTATTATTTTCACTACTTTCCAATTAACATATTATTTTACATATAGTTTCATTAATTAAATATCTAATATTAGTAAGTCATTTCAAATGTAATATAATATTTTAAAAAATATATTATTTAATATATACTACTTTAATTTCAAATTAATGTATTTTTTTTTTATAATTTTCACCAATAATAAAATTTTATTTTATTATTAATTTTCATTATAAAGAATATACAAAATTAAAGTGGTAAGATGAAACATTTAATTTAAATACAAGACAACAATACAATACATAACATAATAATTTAAATACAACATAAAATACAATAATAACATAATAATTAATTCGCGATGAAACAAGGATCATGTCAAAAAGATGTTGAACAAGAATTTGAAGTTTTGCAATTATTGCAAGTCCGTCACGTTTTCGGAGAAAGAAAATGCTACATGATATATTACTACATAGATTATACAACACAACGTGATAATTGAGGATGAACATGATCTTAATGCACCAATTCAAGATGTCGTAGAGGCTCCAACTCCAGCGATAGAAATGGTGTTAGATGAAAATCTCCGATTTGAATAATTTTTAGCTAGACATAATAAAACTAAGGACAAAAATGATCATTTTGAATATTGTAATGCATTAATAGAGCATTTACAGGAGCAACATAAGAATTTCAAAAATTGAGTGATTATTTAATGTTTATCTAATTATATTACAATTTTATTTGAATTTGTTCATTTAATTTATATATTATATAATATTCTTGTGCAATTTATGTTATTTAAATTTTTTTAATAAAATAAAATAATTAAATAAAAAAATTGAAAAAATAATTGTTTGTATCACATGAGAATTATATAAAGTAATTATTGGAAAAAAATTAATAATTTATATCATGAAATAAAAAAATAAAAAAAAAATAGAAATAATAATATAATATTGAGAAGAGAGAAAAAGATTCTTTTTTAGAGAGTATAATAGAAAATTGGATTGGAATTAATTGTCTGAAAAAATAAAAAACTCTATATTTGAAAATTAAAATTGAGTGTAGGGTTGGAGATCCCCTAAGAATAAACACTGAGTCATAGATAACTGGAAAGATAGTCACCTCACCTCAACTCAATTCAAAAGCAATAACAAGAGAAGAAATGCTTAAAACTTGATAAATAAAAGATATTAAATCAAGGATGTATATCAAAATACAATAAATTACTTTTTACTCTTATTTGGGAGTTTCTCTAACCGACAATCATTACTATGAGTTATGTTGGTGATGATACATCGACTCATCCATATTGCCAAAAGTATCTTATACCTTGTATGAGTATAAAGCACCTCAACTAGGTGAATCCACTAAGTTATGCTCAAAAACAGTAAGGACTTGTCCAAAAAATATGACCATTTACCCATGTTGGCTACGTGATTTATGAGGAATGTGAGTTATCTGAACTCATCTCCACGTAAATGCTCAATATTACTCCCAATAAATCACTTTCCTTTTGGTACCAAATGAATTCATTTGGTGTTCTCTTAATCTGCATCTTATGTATTTGTTTGTGTTTAATTTTTAAGCAGAAACATATTATAAAAAGGAATGGATATTCAATTTTCTTAGTTATAAATATAGTGTAGGTCATGACTAATTGAATCATTTGCAGAGCTCTGATGTATAAGTTTCTTTTTTTTTTCCTTCTAAATATTTGGTATTGGTAATGTAAAAAAATTAATGTCAAAAGTTCATGGCTTGAAAGGTAGTTCTTTATGATTTAAATTTGTTCAACTTAGAAATTAATTTAGTATTTATTTGTTTTGGCTTAGCTTATATTTTGATTGTGTTTTTCCTTTTTTTTTTTTTGGTAATAGCTAATAGTGGTTAGATGATTAGGTTATTACATCATTTAATCTAATTATTAACGCTTCACTTACCATATATAACAATATCTTTTAACTTCCAATTTTTTTTTTAAATAAAAGAGCAACATTTTGTTTAACCTTAAGTTTGTTTTAGAAATGTTTTCCTAGTGCACTCATTTACTTGAGCAGCAATCATTTTCTTTTTTGAGGGAATGACCTTTTTTTATTTACTTCTAGTTCATGAGTTTGTCAAGGTTTAAAAGTGTTTTTTGATTTCAAGACCCAAACAAATATTTTCTAACTAATTTCCTTTGACGTTTATTTAATCTTTTAGTATATATTTCCTTTTTAAAACTAATCAACCATAGTTTGGATGTCTTACATCTTTGACATAATACATAAATATGCTATTTAACTTGATTTCGAATCACATTTATGCCTTTCAACTTTGGATGTGCACAAGTAGACACTTAGACTTGCATAAAATTGAACAAATAGACGCAAATGTCCTACATGTCATTTTTTGTCCTACGTGTATTTTGTCATGTAAGACTCATGTGTTTATTTATTTAAAAGTTGGAAAGTTGAAGTGTTTGTTTGTGCATTATGAAAGTTGGAGGTCAAAATTAATATTTGAAGCTAAGTTTAGGGTCTAATATATGTATTATGCCTACATCTTTTCTTTAGGATAAATTAGAACCTTTACCTAGAATCATATAAGGTTAATAAGACCTTAATATAGAGTTAATTTAGCGTAAGTTAAGCAAAATAGGTGTACATACTAATTCACCTTTAAAATAATTAGGTGGAAACTCTTTAAAATAACATAAAAATCACCAATGTGTTGTATACCAATTGAGCCTAGAGTTAAAATAGGATATAACAGTATGTTAAGAGATATGATCGTTTGAAATTAATTATTGAACAAACTAATGCAAAAAACGTAGTTGGTAGGGAGGTTTTGAACTTGACTAAGTACTAGAGGTCTCTTATGATCCTAAATCACTCCCCACACATAAGACTGAACCTTAATGTCATCACCCAAAAAATGGACGCGATGACACTAATTTTTCCCAACAAGACAAGTCAACCTCTACTCAACTCAAACGAAAAAGAGTAAAAAATAGATCAAGATAGAACAAAAAACTTATTCTTCTATTGAAACCCCCCAAAATTTGATTCTCACGTGTACAAGCCATTACATACATAAATGCAATAATTAAGAAATGAATACAAGTCTCAAGCTTTATTTCTCAAATAGAATAAAGTGTAAGGAAAGGAAAAAAAAACCGTCAAATAACAAACAACTACGTACCTCTTCAAGTCCTTGACGAGCTTTGAGATCAACAAAAGGAGAAAGAGATCTCACAAGTTCGACCTCAAAATATTATGCCATTACCATACCAACTTCGATATGATTCGGTACTTTTAACAATTTTGATATTTTACGGCACGCTTGTTCAGTAACCATAATTTGTTTGACTTCGACTTACATATATTCAGATTTATAACTTAAATTTTTATTAAAACATCTCAATCATAATAGACTAAAATGAAAATGACATAAATTAATCAAACTTTTTAACAGTAAATGACCCTTAAATCAAAGTTCAATAACAAATTTGAATCTTTTCGCTTAAATATAATATACATGGATTCGATATATACTATAGAATACCATGGTAAATACCAAAATTTTAAAAAAACGTATACGAAATATCATAATATACATATATACCAATACTATGTCCACCTAAATCGAAGCATAGTTGAAAAAAAGGAAGGAAGGAAACACAAAAGCCAAAAGAACTACTCAATGTGATATACATGCCTATGAGTGATATCATACCTAGAGTAGAGGTTTGAAATAAAGCCAAAAAGAGGTCCAAGAACCTTATCACCATGGTTTATGTTTATGTGACCTTTCTCTAACCTTTACATCAACCAATAATCATGAGCTCAATCACCAACAACAAACATAAAAAAACCAATCTTTGAAAAAACCCAAAAAGCAAACCTACCATAAAACCCCCCCTTTCTCCTGTTTTTGTGTTCTTCTGTGTGTTTTTATATTGGGGGACTTAAAGAAATAGTATTGTTTTTGTCACCATGGACTCAAAGAATTATGGTGTTCCACTTTCTACAACACAAGGGAGCCCACCTGCAAATGTCCCTCTTTTCACTTCAACAGGTATTAGAGCTCCTATTACTATTGATGATTCCGACTTTGAATACTCTGTCTCTGTTAATGGACCAAAAAATAGTAGTAGTTATTATGGTAGTGACTCTGAAGGTTTTGTTAGTGGTGAAGAGGATGAGTTTGAAACTGCTTCTGAAAGGTTATTTCTGTCTGACCCAGATGAGCAAAATCTTGAAAAAACTCATTTTGTTAATCAATTTGTTGTTTCTAGACCATTTGTGAAAATCCCAGATGAAGAAATTGCTGAAAGAGGTAGTAGTGTGGGGGATTATGATGATTCTAGGTCTTCTTTAACTGAACCGTATGCGGAAGATGAATATAGGGATAGGCCTTTTGTTGTAGATAGGGAAATTGATGAAGGACATGGTGAATTTAGTGATACTCCTTTTGTTGTGGATGAGTCGATGAATGGGTCTGATAAAGATATTTCCCTTGAGGGTACTGGAGTTATTGATAGTGCAATTCGAGGCATTCCAATTGCACAGTTGTCCTGGGATAGTGAAGATGATGAGTATTTGAGTACTGGTGTTCTAGAAGACAATGATGTTTCAGGTGTCTTTAGAATTCCGAATGCAGTGGTGTTGGATAGGTTAGATAGTGCTCCAAAAGTTAGAATTTCCGATTTTTCGGATTATGAATCAGAGTCTGAGAATGCGATACAATCTGGGATGGAAGAGGACTTGATCATTACAAAAACTGTTGAGATGGTTTTGGATTCCGACAGTATTGAAGATGATAAAGCTGAAATTGACACTGTTCAGAATTTCATAACGGAGGGAGGTGAGGCCAATTATACTTTAGAAGGAGGAAGAGATTTGTATCAGGTTGCAAGTAAAGAATCTACTTTGTTGGGACAAGAGTTGGACAATGATAAAATGCTTTTAGCAGAAGAAAGTCAAATTCTTGATAGTAGTGTAGAGTCAAAAAGTGCAGATTCGTCTCGTGGTGTTAAGCCTTCTGATACTGCTTACTCCAGCCCAAGGGAAGAAAATAGAGTATCAAAATTTGGAGCCGATGATTTGAACTCTGGAAACAGCATCATCTTACATACTGGAGCTTCCGGGGACAGTCAGAAATCAGAAAGTAAGGAGGATGGGGTTTATCAAGGAAGTGATTGTCAGGATATTGCCACTAGAACCGAAACCGAATCTTATCATGAACCCATCAAGGATAGTGAAGCTGAGAGCTTGGAGTGCATTGATATTTCAGTACCATCAACAGCTGAAGAACAAGTATATTCTTCATCAGATGTAACTTGGTCCACCAGAGCTGAAGATGATCTACCTAAGTTATCGGATAAAACACAACACAGGGAGGCTCGTTTAAATCCAGACTTAGAAGCTAAATGCAAAGACATTGATACAGTCAAATTGTTCAAAAATGAAGAAGCCCTATTCTTACATGAAAATGATGAAAGTTTGACCTTTGATGGATCCGGTGGTATGAAACTTATCATAGATCAGTCGGACCAACAAATAGCCAATGCCGACTACGATGGAGAGGTTTCTGAGGGTCATTTACCAAAGGTTGATGCTGAGATTGTGACAGACTTAGCTGAAGAGGTAGATACAGACGAAGAGAGTGAAGAGAATGAGATGTTTGATGCTGAAGCACTGGCTATGCTGTTGAGGGCTGCTACCGGTGTTGGGCCTGAAGGTAGAAGTGTTTCAATTCCATCAGCTGATGGTACACAGGTTTCTTCTCTGGAGCTTCCTGATACCCCGGGATCCTCATTTCACTCGTCCAGACCTGGTCAGCCAACAAATGCAGATAAGTTTCCCCTATCTGATAATAAGACTGAAGGTATATCAGAAGTGATTTTGTCTGAAGAAGAAAAGAAGAAGCTTGAGAAATTACAGCAGTTAAGAATAACATTTTTGCGGCTCGTCCACAAGCTAAACCGGTCTCCTGAAGATTCCATAGCTGCACAGGTCTTATACCGGTTGGTTCGTGCTGCAGGGAAGTCAGCCTCTCAAGTATTGAGCCTTGACTCTGACCAGAAGGTAGCTATAGAGTTGGAAGCAGAGGATACAGACAGTTTGAATTTTTCTCTGAATATCCTGGTTATTGGTAAAACAGGAGTTGGTAAAAGTGCAACAATAAACTCTATCTTTGGTGAAGCCAAATCAATGGTAGATGCATTTGTACCTGCGACTACCGATGTGAAGGAGATAATTGGACAACTGGATGGAGTTACATTGAACATCTTGGATACTCCTGGTTTCAGATCTTCCCTGACAGAACAATCCATTAACCGAAGAACTTTGTTGTCCATAAAGAAATATATGAAGAAATACAGTCCTGATGTAGTCCTCTATGTCGACCGCATTGACACACAGTCTAGAGATCTTGGTGATTTACCATTATTCAAGTCCATCAGTAGTTATCTTGGTCCATCAATATGGCGTAATGCCATTGTTACCCTGACACATGCTGCTTCAAGTCCTCCAGATGGACCCTCGGGGCATCCTGTAAGCTATGAAATGTTTGTTGCTCAGTGCTCCCGTATCATTCAACAGTTAATTGATCACTCCATAGGTGATCCACACACGATGAATGCTGGGTTGATGAGTCTTCCATTTGCTCTTGTTGAAAACCACCCAGTCAGTCCAAAGAATGACAAAGGAGATATATTGCTTCCAAATGGAGAAAATTGGAGATCGCAGCTTCTGCTTCTGTGTTACTCAATAAAGATTTTATCAGAAGTAGATTCCATCATGAAAGATCAAGATCTTCATGACCACAGAAAGCTTTTTGGCTTCCCCAAGCGTTCACTCCCTTTACCATACTTTTTATCTTCACTGTTACAATCAAATGTTCATCCTAAAGTCTCTAACAATCAAGTTGGTGGGGATATAGGCTCAGACATTGAGCTGGTACATTCATCTGATTCCGATCAAGAAGTTGATGATTACGATGACCTTCCACCTTTCAGACCTTTGAGGAAATCTCAAATTGCTAAGCTGAGCAAGGAGCAGAAGAGAGCATATTTTGACGAGTATGATTACCGTGTGAAGCTGTTTCAGAAGAAACAATGGAGGGAGGAGTTAAAAAGGCTTCGGGACATGAAGAAGAAAGGCAAGGCAGAGATAGGTGATTACATGGAAGAAGGTGCTGACCAGGAAACAGGGAGCCAAGCAGGAGCAGCAATCCCTTTACCCGACATGGTGCTCCCAAATTCTTTTGACGGGGACAACCCAACTTACAGATACCGGTATCTAGAACCTTCGTCTCAACTTCTTGCAAGGCCTGTTATGGACTCCCAGAGCTGGGACCATGATTGTGGATATGATGGTGTGAGCATTGAGGATCACCTTGCCATTGCTGGCCAGTTTCCTGCAGTAATAGTTCTTCAGCTCACAAAGGACAAGAAAGAGTTCAACATCCACTTGGATTCATCTGTTTCAGCAAAGACGGGGAAGAAAGGATCAAGTATGGTAGGGTTCGACATTCAAACTGTAGGAAAGCAACTTGCCTACATTTTGAAGGGAGAAACAAAAGTGAAAAATCTGAAAACGAATAAAACAGCTGCAGGGATATCCATTACTTTCTTGGGTGACACTTTAGTGACGGGATTGAAATTGGAGGACCAATTTTCCATTGGTAAACAGTTAGTTGTGGTGGGAAGTACTGGCACCATCATGTCTCAGGGTAATGCAGCATATGGAGCCAACTTAGAGTTGCGTCTGAGAGAGAAAGATTACCCTGTTGGACAGGACCAAAGTTCACTCGGCCTTTCTTTGATGAAATGGAGAAACGATCTCATATGGGGATGCAATCTGCAATCTCAGTTCTCTGTTGGAAGGAATTCCAAGATTGCTGTTAGGGCCGGATTAAACAGCAAGAAAAGCGGGCAAATCACAGTTAGGACAAGCACCTCAGATCAACTATTGATTGCTATTGTAGGACTTCTGCCAATTGCTAGAGCAATAATGATGACCCTTTTTCCTCAGACAAGTGGAAAGAACTTAATATAGTTGTTGTATCTTAGACAAATGCCAGTTACACCTCCATAATTTTTAAATATTGTTTTTAGTGGTAGTTTTCTTGTATTTGTTCCATTTGATCTCCGAAGTTCTCAATAGAATTACTTCCTTTCAAATCATGAGTTATACTCATGGTACAGGTCATCAAATGTTGTAGGATTTTGTGTTCTGATAAAGAGTTGTTGCATCTGCATTCGGAGGACCATATCTGATAACAACGAGGGCATATTTCTTCCACAGCTTATATTGTGGATAAATATGAAACAATTTCTCGAAGTACATGGATAAATTTGACCCTCCTGCTTTGTGTTCATTGCCTATGTGTTACATAATATGAATCATGTATCATGGTGTGAACCAGCCTGTCGATATCAACATGGATGTCACACAACTAGTCGAGAAGAAGCAATAAAACTGGAAGGACTTAGCGTAGGCTGATTCAGGGCAGAAACTAATTGCTACAGGTTGATGGTGAAGTTGCTAAAAATTCTGAGTTGTGTAAGGCCAATTTTGTTGGAGGGGAAAATGAGAACATGGGCGGCTAACAACTGATAAATATACTGATTTGCAAGCTGAAAAGTACAGCAATGTAGAAGATAGTGAAGCTACAAATTGGACTTTAGTTGCAGATAAAAATTCAGCCGGTGGTCAAGGTAATTCTCCAGGCGACTTAGCAGCAGGACTTAATTAGTCCAACTAACGCTTATGTTATTGATTTGGGCGAGGATTATTTTAACGAGGATGAGGAAGATAATATGTTAGAAATATGCGTTGATAAAGTAACTAGGGACGTAGATAGATATCTCACCGAGGGAACGAAGAAGTGGAAGCAACAAAAGTAAAATAGAAGACATATGGAAGACAACATAGTTGGGATGGTAAAAGTGACTAGGGACTTTGTTCCCACGCACCTTACTATGCGACTAGCAACGCAGAATCATATGACAGTGTCAATAGCTTCCACAAAATCCAACAAATCTAAGAAGAAATGATGAACTATCGATTGTTGTTGGACAAATTTGAAGAAGAAGACAAAGAGAAAAATACTTCAGGACACTTTAAACAGACAACCTATCTTTTATAATATACTAGTATATGGGCACGTCCGTTGCACGTTTACTTCATAACGATGAATCTGAACTATTAAAAAACACATAATTTTTTAAAAGATAGTATTTGAGTTAACAATAAAAATATAAAAAGTAAAATGAAAAACGTTTTAGTGTATAAACTTATTAATAAAAGGGCAATGCGCGATTTAACTTTTAAAAAATGTTTAAGTGTATGGATAACTTGAATCCATTTAGTCCTCCCTTTATTATAATTTTGATATAGAAATTTTATATTTGTTTTTAAAAGATAAAATAAAGTAGCAAAAACAAACATGGAGGCACGCTATCTTATGATTAACTTCCCTAAAATGTCTTTTTTGTCTCATTGAATAGAGTAAAATTATTGAAATTCTTCCTTAAAATGTCTCTCTTGTCTCATAGAATAGAGTAAAAATTGTTGAAATTAAAGTTATAGTTACACGAGATGTACATTTCAAGAAGATAAAATGTTTGACATTAATTAGTAAAGATGAAATTCTCCTTTTAATTAAGAATACAATTAAGTAATTCAAATTTATAAATAAGAAACTTATTAGAAGGAAATAACTAAAGATTAAAGTGCAATGATTGATATTTAAATTAAGTAATTATATAAATAAAATAATATTTAGTTAAATAAAAGAGATTTTAATTTAGTGAAGAGCCAAAATGACAATATTAATCTTCTTATAATTAAAAGTTTGTTAAAATATATTTTACATTTTTTTTGTTAAAAAATTAATAGGAGCAATATTTAGTCAAAGATAAAAGATCTTCTAACTTCTTAAGCATTTTGATGTATCATTTTTTTTGTCTTTGGAATTTGGATTTCACGATAATTTTAATATAAATTGTCTAAAAACTATAGATTATATCCACAAGCCCATGTAAGAATGATTCTTCACATATATTTAAAATACTAGTTTCCGAGCACGCGCTTTGCGCGTCTAACCTATGAGTGTATTATTTCTTAAAAGATAATATTACTAAATAATAAAATATATCTAATTGAGATTCCTTACTTTGTTATACTACTAATTGTGACACTCCAATTTTCTGACCTCCAAGTAAATGCATCGAGATAATAATATGAGAAATTAATAAACTAAACTTTGTTTGTAATTAAAAAAATAAGTTTGCAAAGCTAAAAGGAAAAATAACAACTATCTAAATTAAATTTCTTGATAGTTCCGTTTTATTGGTAGAATAATGCTAGATAGTGTAAGATTAACTTTGAGTGAAGGAAAACAAAACCTTTCAACTTTATTAATGAATGTGTTTTAAGTATTGTATTAAATTTTTATCCACAAACACTTTAAACTAATTAGTTAACTATAAATATTTAAAACTAAGATGTAAAAAGTTTTATCATTTATATTTTAAAAATCAGGATATTTATGAATAACTACTATTTTTATATAAAATTAAATTCTATCATATATAACTTATCCACCATTAATCTAATATTATATGTTTCACTTTTTTTTTTCATAAAAAGAAAAGAAAAGAGTAAACATCCTATTTTATCACATTCATTCTTAAAGATGAAAATTAATGTATATGTAAAAAATTATAAGTACGGAGAAAAGAAAAAAAAAGGTACACATGAGCAAGATAATTAGGCATTTCATTTTGTTTGTCTCTATAGTAAAACTGAACATTTGAGCATACAAAATACAAATATGAATTTAGAGCAACTTGCTAATAAAACAAGAATTCAACTATATGAAGAGAGACAAAAAAGTCTTATTATAATTCTTACTACAAATAAGTATAAAACTAACACATCAAGCTATCTTTTTTTTCCATAAAAAGAAAAGAAAAGAGTAAAGATCCTATTTTATCACATTCATTCTTAAAGATGAAAATTAATGTATATGTAAAAAATTATAAGTACGGAGAAAAGAAAAAAAAAGGTACACATGAGCAAGATAATTAGGCATTTCATTTTGTTTGTCTCTATAGTGAAACTTAACATTTGAGCATACAAAATACAAATTTGAATTTAGAGCAACTTGTTAATAAAACAAGAATTCAACTATATGAAAAGACAAAAAAGTCTTATTATAATTCTTACTACAAATAAGTATAAAACTAACACATCAAGCTCTGATGCTTCAGTAATTGAATTCTTATCTATTCTCGTAACTGCATAAGGGAATCTCACAACTTTCACCTCAAATTGTGACATTATTTCACATGTTTAGAGTTCCTACATACAAGAATTGTAGGAGTGGTAAATAAAAGTTCTTCTCAAAAAAGTTAAATTTATAGAACAAAATTATGAAAACATGAAAAGTCACATGAATTATTGTTAAAATAAATATAAAAAAGATAGAGATGAAATTTAATTTTAAAGATACATGAATCTACTTTAATTTCTTGATAATTACTCATTTTTGTTTTATTTTACATTTATGTTACAAATTTGAAAGGTCAAGATTATGAAATGAGAATAAGAAGATTTTATATATATATATATATATATATATATATATATATATATATAAAAATTATATTAGTTTTAATTTATTAGAGGGGCAAAATGGTAATTCAACTTTTAAGTTTTGAGCTTCATGCTTATAATAATATATGATAAGATGCAAAAATGTAAGTATTAATAATTTGAAATTAGAATATCTTGTAGGCATTTATTGTTTTACATGCCTTGTACACTAATTTTTATGATTGTATTTGTCTCATTTTTTAAAGCAAAAAATACACCCTTCAGTTAAACATATTCTTAATACAAAATTACAAATACAAAGAAAAAGTATCATAGTCAATTAGATGTTCGTTGCAACAATAACAAATAGTGTCCATGACACCATAGTAATGTGGTAGTTTGGAGTGAGTGCAACAAGCATCATTCCATACATCATGAAGTAGACAAAACATATGATTTTAATACGTTTAGCCAATTCTTCATCATTTTCACCAACAACCATATCATCATTTAATATTCACTGAATATTTAATCATTACTTTGGTGTTCACGTAAAAAATGATGTAATAAAACACAAGTAACTACTATAAAGGGTGTTTTTGGAAAAGATAAAAATTTGGGGTAAAATTTTAATTTTTAAAAGATCCCAAATAATGAGATTTGACCCAAATACTAGAAAAAACTAGTATTTTGAAATTTGGGATATTTACCAAAATTATTTGTCAAATAATGGCAAATTATATGAACAAACATTATTTGCCAAATTTTTTCCCAAACATTATTTGGAAAATCTATGGCCAAACGCGCAATATGCGTATGAAATCATTTTTATCGCTTCATGATTGTAACTTAGGTAAAATTAAAAAAGCTAAGTTTATTTGATGCAATTGAACGAGATGAAATCACTCAATTCATACTCTCTCTTTTGAATAACATCAGATATGCCATCCTTTGACCACTCTGTTTCATAATAGTTGTAGAGATCTAAAAGTGCTTCTCATGTAATGAGTGAGCAGATCAATTTGGCTAATATCCCACCTAATAAATGAAAAAGAAATAAATTATTTAATTTGTTATGAAGAAGGATTTTGCAAAAAGTTGTTATTTGTGAATTACATTGATCATCTTTAAATGCACAAGGAGGAGGAGAGATTGCTACAATACAAAGAAAACTGAATATAAAGAATCAGAAGATTACAACAAAACTAAGAGATATTAACAACATATGTGATAGATGGTGAATTTACCAATTATTTTAAATTACGATATTCTTTAACTCGTCATAAGTTACAAAAGTATATATTATGAGTTTGCAAATGCTCTAAAACACACGGAAATAACTTAAAGTTTTAAATTTTAAGTGTTTAAACTTTTGTTTTAATAACCAAGAATCCGTTTGTGACCCTCCGCTCTTTGGATCAATCGCAACCTTTTAAGCTCGGTGAATAATGGGCCCACCCCTCTACCCTTCTCCACTTAAAAACCGGGCTTCGCTTTGCATGGTGTGGGGCTTGAACCTGCGACCTAAGCCACAAATCCTCCACCTTTTGTCACTCGAGCTAGGCCTTGAGGGCACATTTAAACTTTTTTATATACTAATATGAGTAAGAAAATAAATATTTTCGTATTGCTAAAGCTAATAGTGGAAGATTGTTTATTAAGCATGTCTACATTAGGAAATACACAGTTGAATAAGAGCAAATTTAGAAAATATACAAATACAATAAAAAAAATAATTATCCCAGAAACTATCATTAATTTACATATTAACTTTGCTAAGACGTATATCACAAAAATGACAATAAATTTTTTCCGATGGTTCAGTAAATAAATTATACTAAAAAATATGTCATCGGCAATTACTTTAGTTATGAATTTTGACAAAGATACAATGAACAAAAAAAGAATTTAATTAATATTATAATTTGGCTCAAATTTTACAAAATAAGGGATCATTATAAATATTTTTACTTTTTGTTATTGGGTTCATTTTTCATCAAATAATATAATAATTCCATCTCTATAAATACACCTTTAAAACAAAGACTCAACATCACATTTTTTACGTCCTCAAATCAAAAGTTTAGCCATGAGAAGACGTAATGGCCGCAAAAAAATTGAAATTACGAAGATGCAAAATCAAACCAACTTACAAGTAACATTCTAAAAAAGACGTACTGGCCTATTTAAAAAGGCAAGTGAACTCTTTACTTTGTGCGGTGCTAATGTTGCTATTGTAGCTTTTTCTCCCAGCAACAAAGTATACGCATATGGACACCCTTCCGTCGAGTTAATTGTGGATAAATTTGTCGAAAAGAATCCTCCACCCGATACTGATGATCCTAACCCCATCATTGTAGCTCATCAAAATGTCAATATTGATGAGATCAATGAAAAACTTAACAAGTTGGAGAGATCACTCGAAAGAGAAAGAAAACATGGACAAGCACTTCAAGCATTGAGGACAAAACCTTCAAATGAAAAACATAGCTTTTGTTCGAGTCCTTGGAGGTTGCGGATAAAAAAGTTGAAGAACTAGCAAGCCAACTTATGGGGCGTGGTGTTGAATTTCCATATCAAACCATTGGAAGTGCACTCGCTCCTTTAAGAGCTAGGTAAAGCACTTCGTCCGGTTCTACCAAAGGGTCATCTGGATATGGTGAATAGCTTTTTCTTGCTTTATTTAAAGTTCAGTAACTTATTTTGGTATTTATAGTATGTCAATTCGATGATTAAATTTTGATGTTAATTTTATCTTCGTGGAATGGAATGAACTTTTATTTTGGTACTTGATTAGTTTGAATTACTTTGTCTTACTTTTTTTTTGGTCCATTTAAAAAAAGTCTTTTTACAACACTAAGTTTATTTCATATGTCATGTTTAAAATCAATTCTTCTTTAGACAAATGTGCCCTAATTTTTATTTGTATTTCATGGTCAAACACAAATAAACATTATAATATTATTTTTTATTTTAAAAATAAATTTTTATTTTCAAGATTCGCAACAAAAGACGACTAAACACCCACTTATGAATAATGACTTATAAATTTACAAATGGTATATATGCTCTAGTTTCTGAACGTAGGGACACTAATGTCCCAAAAGTATGATGGAGGGTATCGGAGTGATATTTTTTATTTTTCCTTTTTTTAATAGTAAGATTTTAATGAGTCACATTATTTATTTGAGTTATCATCATCGAAAGCGTTGCGAATGTTGTTATTGACTTATTGTGGATATGAATAGTTCCTTGATGATTCCACCTTTGTGTTAATAATACTCGCATCTCCAAAAGGGGGGAAATTTTTATTTGAGTTGATTAGAAATTTTGATGATTTAACAAACTTCAAGAATGATAAAACAAGGGGACGAATGCCAGTTATTTGAAGAGTCATGCTGATAGGGGAACCGGTGAAATAGTTAACGTTAAATAAATTTGTTATCATTAAAGGGGGGAAATCTTATTTTGAGTTGCTACGAAGTTTTGATAATTTAACAAACTTTGAGTTCTAACAAGGGACCTGATCGAGAAAAGACTTCGTACATGAAAAAGAACTGTCTAGAAGATGTCAAACTCGTTGTGGTTGGTGTATGTCTTTTTAGAGCACCATGCTCCCAACCAATGGCTTTTCTCCAAGGTTTTGTGTCCATATTGTACCAAAGACACAATCGAAGTTTTTGGCAAATTAAGTTTTGAATTTTGAAAATTCATAAGCTCAAAAAGAAAAAATCATATTCAAGGAAGAATATTGCTTATACTCAACAAGGGACTTGATGGAGTGCTGAAACGTCTTTTGTTGTATTTTGAGCTTTGTGTCTTGTGATCTAATGTTGTGTGATATATTCTGATGTTATAAAGGAATTAGATCGTTTGTTGAGTGTTCCTGTTGTTAGCTAGAGTTTGACATTGTCGGGTTATTAAAGTCAAGACAACTAGAGTTAGTTGGTATAGTGGACAATATAGTTATTGTTTAGTGCAGTAGAGTTGCTGCTTGTGTATGCTAGAGTTGGTGGCTAGAGTTAGCCTTGTTAGATTCTTTAAGTCTAGATGGACAAGAGCTAATTGGCTTAGTGGGCAATAGAGTTATTGTTTAGCTCTTTTGCTTGTTGTAGAGTTACTACAGTAAGGAGAAGGGATTAAAAATTTAATTCCTAGGTTACAAGTGTTCTCCTCCCTTGAGCAAGAGGTCTCCACGTAAAATCCTTGTGTCAACTTTACCTTGTGTTATTTACTTGTTGCACTTATTTTTTGTCAAGGGACCTGGACCATTAGTATTCTATCAGATTGTATCGAAGACACAACAAAAACCAGTATTTTGTCCAAAAAAATGGAGATGCAATGGGGAGATGCTTCCTAATCTGGGGTTGATCAAGGCCTTTTGCTATAAATTAGCAGTAAAATCTCTATCAGTTTTCAAAGAAAACGTAGATGCGATTCTCTTACAACATCTCTGAGATATTGTAAAGTTCCATTTTTATGTTTCATATGTACATATTGATAGGTGGATGATTTTTGTCACCAGAAATGGTGTCAAAGTTCTCTACCTTCACAAAGTACTTATAAATTATCTTCTTATGTACTTAATTGTCCAATCTTGACACATTTGGAACTCTTCGACTGTTTTTTCAAACCACCAAATTCCTTTATTGGCTTCAGGCATCTAATAAACCTTCGTATAGAAAGGATAACCTTTGTACCAACCAGTGAGTTTTGTGTTATCAATTGCCTGTCGTGGCGCTCAATACCTGAGCATTATTGTCTCATCATGATTGGAGTCCTTGGTTGGTCATGGGTGTCCCTGTCTCGCTATAATCACTTTATGAACTGCAAAGGATTGAGAAAGTTACAACTTGAAATAGACAAAGTACTGGATTGTAATTCCAAATCCAAAACATGATGAAAGATCAACTTCAGAAAAGCTTCACTTAAGCGCCGCAGCTACACTTGAGTTTCTCCAATGGGTTTAAGTTGCCTTGAGGTAAGCATTTGACATGTCGTTATACTTACTTATATATCTTAAAGGATTTGTATTCATGCAATTCTAATTTTTGTTGCTCTGAAGCTTTTGACTGCTTAGATAATTCCTAAGGGGGCTCCATTTACGAGCATCCAAGAGTTTTCATTAGGAATAGACTTCGGAAAACTGTGTCAGATTACTTAATGTTCTACAGTTGATAGAGAGTTGCCCCAATTCGAGTATACTTCAGATTTGGGTAAGTAATGGTAAATTATGTGGCCATGATATGAGTATGATCTCGTTGATTTTTTCACTTCATATTGTGAACATGAGAATCCATGTACGTGGTATTTCTTTATATATATTGTGTATAGCATCGTACTGCATTGTATGTTGGTTATAACTCCAGCAACGTAAACCACTATACATAATTCTCCTGAATTTCTTAATGTAAGCATGTCATTTTGAATATTGGTTTCAGTCCTATAAATTTCTTCTCCTTTAATCTTATGTATTCTGTCAAACCTTTAACATGATATGGAATGTATTCACTTAGTAAGACATGTATATGTGGTATATATACGTACATGTAAGCACGAGAAGTTTTACCTGATTAAGTATTTGTTTTATAGGTATGTGGTTAAAGCGACAATGCTGATGGCACTGTTTTGAAATACCTGGACAGACCGATTACCAGCTTGTACCTACAACTGAACTAGCTCAAGTATGTATGCCCACAGCACAACAGACGTGTGCTTGAGAGGCTCATTGTAACGCGATCAAATATGTTACTACTTGTATGAGCTGTAATCATAATTAGAAGAGTATTACTTTAAAAGTTCTTGTTTTTTGTGCTGCAAACTGAAATCTGCAGTACAATTGGAACTTAGAAACAGCACTGAATCCTATGTCTTAAAATGTCAATAGTGTCCACCAACAATGCAATAATGTGAGGATTCGGTACTTTTTCAGTATGGGTGTATCCATCTGGTTGTGTTTGCAAGTGAAATCAAAAATGCGATCAAGATGAAGAATACAAGTGAGAATATCTGTAGACACGGGAGTTGGGCATAAAATTCCTTCATTTCATTTGCACCAGCAGTTCAAAGCAACCTTTTCTACTTCTCATGAGGACACTATTGATTATATTTCTAAAGCTAATGGGTGCATGTGCACCCCCGAATTCACATGTGGATCCGCCTCTGTCTAAAAGTGCTTCTCATGTAATGAGTGAGCTGATCAATTTGGCTAATATCCCACCTAACAAATGAATACGAAATGAATTATTTAATTTGTTATGAAGAAGGATTTTGCAAGAAGTTGTTGTTTGTGAATTACATTGATCATCTTTAAATGCATAAGGAGGAGCAGAGATTGCTACAATACAAAGAAAATATAAAGAATCAGAAGATTACAACAAAACTAAGAGATATTAACAACATATGTGATAGGTGGTGAATTTACCACTTATTTATATCTCTTTTCTTATGATTTTGTGTCTTTTAGGTGGAAAGCTGCAAAATATGTTGGGTAAGGAAAGCAGTTCTTCTGTTTGGTTTGCGCATGGCTTTTAAAAACTATTTAACTCCACTGGAAATCGCTCTTCAAATGTTATATCTTTGCTAAAACAATGGAATCTAATATATTGATCCTTGCTTCCTGAATGCAGATTCTTGCTGCTCCTCCTGGAAACCCGATAATTGAAGTGCCTCGTTTGTTTGTGTTGCCTAGCCTACAGGAAGACTAAGTTTATTTTACACTCCTTCCGCCTTTATGATTTTAACTCATATTAGATCATCCCATTAAGGGAAAAAAGACCATATCACATAAGTATGAATCGTACATTCTGATTTACAATCAATAAAATAAAAATATAGAATTTGAACAGAAACCAAAAGTGTGATGGTTTAGTTGGAGCAGCCCATCAGGCGTTATTGGACTTAGGAGGGCACCGACTCGTTATCCTTCCACTGCATAGAGCGAAAACTGTTCGTTGCTCTGTGAAACCAGCCTCTTTTCAGCCTCACGCAGTCTGCTCCACTTTAGGAACCCTGCAGCCCATTCCTAAAGGCCCAACTCTGTGCTTGGACAGGGCAGGCCAGAAACTAACCCACCAAACCCAACCATCTGGACAGCCCAACATTCCACCAACTTAATGACCCCACTTGGGTTACAAGCCCACGTTACTGAACCAGGCAGGCAGTATTGCTTCATAAATTCATATAAACAAAGAAAGATTATTATTCAATAACGATGTGGGACACATTGTTGTCAAAGCATAAAATCTAATTAGTGAAATACTTAATATCTTAAGAAAGTCAAAACATGTAATTAATACTTAATTATACTCTAAAACTAATATGTAAAAACATGAAATCTATTGGAGTGTTACATGAGAGATTATGGTAGGGAAGGATAGAGGTCAAATTGAGACTAGAATTGAGTGTTACATGAGAGATTATGGTGTATCAACAAAAAAGTGGCAATGAAAAAATTTTAAGAAATGACTCAAGTATCGTGGAAGGATTTAATTGAAGGAATTCTACGAACTCTCTTCAAAGATTCTCACGCATAATTTATGTATCAATTTTCTGTCAGCTAGACAAATCTGAAAATGGTGTAAAAAAAATAGTCTTCAACAGTTTCAATTTTCGCCATAAGGAAATAAATTGTCAAATGATAATGTGTAAATGTCAGAATACGCACAATAGCTTAATTATGTTAAATATGTCCTTAAAGTAGATATCAACATTAAATCTAACTATTATTGGTAAAAATTATAGCACTCTTTGTTAATACGCACTCAAAATATTTTATTGTAGTTTAACTCCCAAAAATCTCGAGACTTGATAATTCTCAAACTTTTTCTTGTTAGTCCATCTAATATTGTCCCCACCGAAAAATACAAGTCTTGGTTACAACAATGTTCCCAATCAATAGGTAGACCAATTTAATATTAGTTCAATTTCAATATAAAAAGTAGAAAAGTAAGTAACAAGCAAAATATCCCAAACACTAAGTCTTTTAAAATGAAATGCGATAAACAGAAATACCACCTAAGTACAACAGTTTCTACAACATGACAGAAGTCTGAAACTGTAATGACAAGTCTAAATGTACGAAAATTTATGTACAAACACATACTAAATTATTCCATTATATATGACGTGCACGTTGTGGTTCTTAATTCCCTAATCCGGAAAATGGAAGGAGAAGCTCTGAGGAAATACATCAATTTTTTGATGATTTTGCTCTCTTCTCTGGAATCAAATGGCTTTTTTTATGCTCAATGCACATCCTTACCAAAGATGGAACACAAGCAAACAATAGCTTTGTAAAAAGCAATTCAGTTTTTGAGCACTCATAACAATTGACGGCTACATACTTGAGGTTGTTGAGTCGTAGATCCAAGCAAATAATAGGTCTGTCTTTAGCATAATCTCCAGAAGCACATACCTAATGGTATTAAACAAACATTGAATTAGTCAAAACTTCTCGTACTTACATAGGCCTATCATACTAAGTGGATGCATTCCATATCATGTTAAAGGTTCACAGAATACATAATATTCCAGGACAAAAAACTTAGAGAGGAGTGGAACCGGTATTCAAATTGGCAGTCACAACTACAAAGAAGTACACATATCAAGTTATGATTACATTATAATTTTCCATTACTTACCGAAATCTGAAGTATGCTCAAGTTGGGGCAACTCCTAATCAACTGTAGGGCGCAAGTAGTCTGATGTAGTTTTCTCAAGTCTATTTCTAATTACAACTTTTGTAAGCTCGTAAAAGGACCCCCCCCCCCTAGAAATTATGTCAGCCGTCAAAAGCTCTTGCACACAAAAATAAGTCGACTTTCTACAATAACCTAGGATCATATTCATAGACTTTATTTTCACCAACCAAACATAAGAAAACAAGTCAAAATCTACTCGTTATCTAGGAAAATATTCCCCATGGAAAACATTTTCCTTCATACCAAACACACCCTAAATTCAAAAATAGTGATTTGATAATAACAATAATGGAATAGTTGGTGGGTAATGAATATGGGGAGCAAAATATAACTACCCATACGAATCTCAAAAGAACCTCTTTAAAATTGCCTCTACCGAGCTCTCAAGGTTCAAAATAGTGAAATGCGGATGAAACCCTAACTTTTGGAAAGAAATTATTTCCACGTCACTTTTGTCTTCGCAAACGCAATGTAAGGTATGGTGAAGGACAAATATTGTAGATTGCGAACAATTGCCCATAAGAAAGAGCCATTGCAAGACCCCGAAAATGACCTAGGTGAACTAGAACCTAACATGTTGGTCTTGATGTTCTTAGGTCCTAAAAAGGTCTAATATATGGTTTAGAGGCAATATCTAAAGTATTAGGTGCATTGGAAGTCAAATGTCAAGGGACGACCAAGACGTTCGACGACGAAGTCACCTATGTGCCTCATATGTGATTCTATGTGTTTATGTGTGATTCATGATGTTATAAGGTTCATAAATGAGTTATTATAGCATATAGTCAGTGTGTCAAGTTTCATGGAGTTTGGAGGTCAAACGTCCAAGAACGTCCATGACGTTCGAAAGATGTGCCTTGAAATGACCTTGTGTGTCTAGGCATGTTTCGTCAAGTTTAACGTGTTCATTTTATATGAAATTCATGTAAGAGGTGATAAACTCATAGACGATCATATTTGGGTTGGAAACGTCCGGGTAAACATACCCAAGGACCAACCAAGGGTCCTTGAGGAAGGACCCAAACTTGTTGTCAAGACTGTCCCAGGTAGGCCCCAAACGACGGAGGCATCGACGGCTCGTGGGCCAATCGACGCCCCGTCGATGGGTGTCATCTGTAGGGACTTATTATTGTGAGGAAGGAGGACCTTGACAAGTCTCTGATCCAACCAATGGATGGACAGGACAGTCTGTTTGTGGACAAACGGTCCGTCGACTGTCCACCGTCTATGGTCATGTCCCTGCGTGCAATTTCCCTGCTAAGTTAGGGGTGAATTTGTAAATTCACCCCACTTTTAAAAATAGACTTTGGCGTTTCCTAAGGGGTATATTGGGTATTTTAAATGTGTATATAAGTGTTAAACACATTTAAGACTTCATTCTTCCAAATCAAAAACCCCAAATCCCTTAAGAAATCTCAAAGACTCCATTGAAGTCCAAATTGAAGGAACAACTTGGTGTGGAGTTTTGAGTGTAAATTCTTAATCAAAGTGAATAATTATCATCATTGAAGTATGGATTTTGATCCTTGAAACTCGTTTCATCAAGGAGCCCAATCCTCAAGATGTTTTTCAAAGTTTTCTAATGTGAATTATCCAATTTCGGGATTCTATCATGGGTTCTTGCATAAATGATTTCTAAACATTGAATTATGATCTAATTGATATTGTATTGATGATTTTAACATAAATTACCTATGAACCCATGAATTTGGATGAACCCTAGGTTTTGACTAAGATGTGGGTAACTTGATACTAAGCTAATTGATGAATTATTATGGGCTTTCTAATGATGTATTAATGTAGTAAATTGATATCTAGGTTGTGTTGTATTGATGAATTTATATTGAATTGACCCAGTTCATTTATTATTGTAGTTTTTATGTTGAATTGTTGGTTATGGCCTTGGGTAAGGGTCTTGTGTTATCGAATTGAGTAATTTAGCATTGAATTGAAGTGTTGATAATGGAGGGTAGGTATTCTGCCCCATTCTCTTTATTTTGTTATTTTTTATACTTAAATTCTATTGTGATTGGTATGGTCCACTTATGGTGGTGGTGTTATGTGTTTTACTTGCAAATGATGTGGCCTTTTCGGTGTTACTTTATGCAATATGATGACCATGGACCTATTGGCAACTACTTGAAGTAATATGACTAATTGTGTAGTTTGATTATGTGAATCATGACATTATCTATCTACATGTGAAGCCATATATGTATTCTTCTATTAATGTTGTCTTAGGTGATCATGTTGGACTATGACTTTGACCTTGTGAGTATGATCTTAGGGCTGAGTCTTGGTTATTCCTACTTGACTATATGAGTCTATATTAGTTACATTGATGATGTTATGATAGTTTATAGGATGATTTGAAGATGTTAGGGTTGTTTTTAGGCGTTTCTAGAGAATGACTTGCCTTATAAGCTAAAAGTGAAGTATGTGGTGTCTTGTCTTGGTTGACTTGTGTCCCTGCTTGATGTATATATGATTATGAATATGTGATGTCTTGATTTAGGGTGTTAGAACTCTTAGTATTGAATGTATGAATAACATGTGACCTTAAAAGAACTTAGGAAAGTCTTTTATCTGAAAACCTTGACTTAAATGGTAAGGTTAAGATTGTTGAAGTTTTAAGCCGTAATGGTATCCTTCAAAGTAAAGGAATGATGGACTTAAGTTTAATTGGCTGTAATGGCATCATATTAATCCTTAGAAAAGTCATCATGAACTTCTTGTCGCCATTGTGAGATAGCCCTAGTGGACCTTCTTTGATAGGTTAAATGTGATTGGGTTATGAACTTGTTATGGAACTTTTTTATGTGAACCTAATGTATGAATTACTCTATGAGAACGCAGGCTAGCATCGAGTGAGTATGGTAAGTGAAAGTAATTCTAGTTAAGTATGAGACTAGATTACAAAGTATGCCCTTCATATTCATTAACCATGTGCCTACATGAGATGCGTGCAAGTTCTACCATTGGCAAGTAGAACATCCTCATCGGAGTAGGATAGAACTCCAGATTCCATGTCTTGTTACCATGGTCTATGTCGGTTATTTCCTATTCTCATCATGTGGAATACCTATTAGCATTGGAGAAGTTTATGAGGTTTAGGTGGTGGTATGAGACGTTATCTAGACATTACACAATTGGCTTTGAAGGTGTTATTGAGAGTTCCTAGGTCTTGTCTAAGACCATTATTTGAATGTCCTTTATGTGATGTATGAGTCTTAATGAACTAATGTCTTATGTTAAGGAGTATATAAATAAATGAGTACCTAATATAAAGTGACTTAAGGATTCCTTAGCTAAAGTATGAAGAGGGCATAAAGGATGATCTCTTCATGTCTTATCTTTGGAAGTCTTGAGGATGACTCTAGTTAGGGAAGTTGGTTAGTTTTGTGGACATAATTTAAGTCTTAGGTAGTCTTAAGGATTACTTAGGTAATCTTGAAGAGGTCACTATGGATGTTATCTTCTTGATTTACTTAAGTAGGCCTTTTGATAGCCTTTGGAAGGAGAATGTCATATCACATATGTGTTGATGTATTATGTGAGCATGATTATATCCTAGGGAGTCTATGGGATCTCTTAAGTGTGTGTGTAAGGGATTGTATGGGCGGTCGCTTCACAACTCACTCAAGTGAGACTTAGAGTTCACCTTTGGTAGAAGAATCTTACCTTGATGTTCATGATACTTTCTAAGTGTGTATGTGACTCATTATAAGTAATCCTAAGGGTCGTTTAGGCACATCTAGAGAAGGTGTATAGGAGGTCTCTCTTTGTGTGACTTAAGTTAATCTTAGGATAGCTTTGAGTGAGAATATTACATGCTAAGGGGTGTCAAAGTGAAGAATAAGTCACTTCACTGTAACAGTGAATGGGCTCACTGTAAAGTGAGTTCTAAAAATGTGGTTTTTGGTTTAAAGGTCATCTTATGTGTTTCTAAGTTGGTAAATATTGTTCTTATGATTATAATATGATTTCTAAATGAAAAGATTCATATTTCAAATAAATGTCCGTTTCCATGATTTTCATGCATTAAGCCATACTTAGTACATGTAGTTGTACTAATTCCATTCTTTTATCTACCTATCTATCTATATAGTTCTTGGTAGGTGAGGAGATTTTGTGGAAGTGAATACTTGGACTTAGAAGATCGTGCTAGAGAAGTTGAAGTATGTCATCACTTGACTCGAAGGAATATGTCTTTTATGTTTCTTTGAAGTATTGTAATAGACTAAGTATTTCTATATTCGTATTTTGTATTGGCCGTGTCCCAAGTATTCTTGTGTCTTAAGATGATGAGATTGAGACTTAGTATTTCCTATTACTTTTATATGAAAGAGATTTTAAAGACTATGATATATTCTATGAAATTTTTAATTCCGCACTATTTTTCGATATGTATATGCAATGAAATATATATATGAATGGGCTGTATAAGACCTCCGAGAGGTCGAGTACGCCGGTCTCAATCCAAGATTGTGTCCTAACTTCTAGGGTGTGGTCTTGGGATGTGACAGCCATGAACAATAAGGTCAACTTGGTCTACATTGAGAACATCAACGACGGACATCGGACGTAGGAGTAAGAACTTTTTTAATTTGTTGTCTTGCATATTGGCCTCCAAGTTAAAGTCTCCTATATAATTCAATTGACAATAGTAGGCCACCTTGATATGACAGAATCTCAACACCCTAAAAATTGTTAAGTTGCATAGGTTCTTGAGAGAAAAACATTAATTAAGGACATTGATAATTTTTCTAACACCGTGGTATTGATTTTCAGTAAATGAATTCACAAATCATAGAACCAGAAACCTTCAGAAAGTGATATGCTTGCAATTGACATGAAAATTGAGATTTACGACCTGTGGATGGTTCTACATACTATAGATGGGTCCGTAGACTATGCCCTTGGACCTCAGGGAAGATGAACTTAAGGATGATTTTAAAGGAAGTTTTTAACTTTGTAAATATCCACAAACTGTAGACCTTGTCGTGAAATGAAAGATCTGAAAATGGGATATTTTGGCTTCACTAGGATAAGAAGACTTCAGGGTCCATGTAAGAATTTACAGACCGTGGAAAGGGCATGTGAAAGTGAACTTTCTGTCATGCACCGAGCCTACACCCTAGATGTGGTCGACACTCGAAAATCATTTCTAATCCCCAAGCGAACCATTGACCTAACTAACTATTTGCGGAAGACGTACTCATGAATAAATGAAGAAGCTTTAAAAATAGAATTTATAACATTCAAACTCAAGTAAATACTTCACTCAATTGTCTGAAAATACTTAAGTGCAATAATAATAATACTTTGCAAAACCATCTCAAAATATCTCAAACAAAAGGGAAATATTGAGAGACTCATCAACACTTACTATCTATGAAGCCTCTAATGCTTGGATAGAAGCAATAACATGAAAGTAAATTCTGAAATCCTCCGAAAAGCAAGGAGGCTCACCAAAGTTATTTGAAGCACAAAGTGATCTCAACGAAACTGCTGCAGATGATCCTGAACACCTATATCTGCATCATAAAAGATTCATGTCGAATGACATTAGTATATTAAATGTATGAATATGTAATATAGCGTAAAATTAAACAACTAAAAGAAAGGGTTGCAGTAGATGTAGATTTATATTCAACTGAATGTAAATGAATTAAATAAGGAAGTGAAATCATTAAAACTTTACAAATATAATATACTTTCTCAATCTTTGAACATTAGCATAATAAATTATATATAAAATACACTTTAACTCTATTGGGAGATTCTTTAACTGACAACCATTACTATGAACCAAGTGATGATACAACATTTTCTCCACGCGCTGTCAGAATTATCCTATATCGTGTCGGGATATATGACACCTCAACTAAGTGGATCCACTAAGTTATGCCTGAAGTCTCTAAGGATTCATCTAAAAAGTATGATCATGTACCCATGTTGGTAAGACAAGGTTTATGGGGATTGTGAGTTGTCAAAACTCTCCCTTATATCGGTAATCAGTACTACTCCTAATAATATTTACCATTGCTCAATGTATAAAAACATTACTCTTTCTCATGTTTACTTAAATGAAAAAACAAGAAAGAAAAACATTATTAATTCCTGAACAGAAGAAGTGGACATTATTCCCACTCTATTTCATATTTCAAGCCTTTTTAACTTGAAACTTATCATAGGATTAATTTGTTGTTCTTTAATCCTTAGATATTTGCATGTTTAATAATTTATATTACTTCCAGTAAAAATTTATAACATCGATGACTTCTACACATGAAATAATATATACACAAAAATATGTATTTATTAGATATTCTTATTCACTATACTAAGTAAAAATATAATGATTTGAAGAATGATGTTCATAATTCAAGTATAATATTGACTACATTTTACATTATTTTATACACTAAATCTCATAAAATTAGCAGGTTCAAATCAGCTATGACTGTGTGGCAAAAACAATAATATATTTTTTATAAGTGAGAAAGATGTCCATCCCAATAAATGATTTAGTGAAGAAATATAATGTAAGAAAACATTTGAAAACACATAAATAGAAAGTTAATAATGACATATTTTATTTTCCAGCAATACGAAGAAAGAGCAATGAGAAATATAATAAAACAAAAAGGATTATTGCATTAAAGTTATTTCATTTGACAACTCTTAGTCACATACATTAGTGATGCTTGCATTTATAGATTTGACTAGTTTTCAGATAGGTGTGTTGCATGTTTATTCCAAATAATAATGCATGCATATCATATTTTTCACGCAACCAATAAATTTTAAAAGTTTCAAAATTGATATTGTAAAACATAAAAAAAATGTTATAAAGAAATAAGAGATTCTTACCAAATAAATAAAATTAATTATTGAATTATCACATTTAATTATAGTTATACACTATACCTTGTCCTATATTTATGATTTATATGAGGCCACCAAAATTGAGAGAAGGAAAAAATGACGTATGATTTTCAAAAACGTGTGTTTATTCCAAATAATAATGTATGCATATCATATTTTTCACGCAATCAACAAATTTTAAAAGTTCAGAAATTGATATTGTAGAACATAAAAAAATGTTATAATGAAATAAGAGTCTTACCAAATATAGTTAATCGTTGAATTATCACATATAATTATAGTTATACACTATATCTTGTCCTATATTTATGATTTATATGATGCCACTAAAACTGAGAGAAGGAAAAAATGACAAAAACACAACTAAATATGGTAAAACACATATGAAGATGGAATCAAATAAAAGAAAAGATTTTGAAATTAATAATTAAATACTACCATTTCTTATGATTTATAAGATATTACCGAATGCATAATTTATAGTTTGCATGTCCAATTTTTTCCTTCATTCAATATGAGAGAATGGAAGATGAAGTTTTAAAATTTAATTTGTAGAAATTAAATGAAAAGTGTTGATCTTTGATGTTTCATCTTTGTTAATGTTTTTCTCATTTTATTGCATTAAAGGTCTATTCAAATTTTTACTTTTAACATCTTTTCACTTTTAGTATTTAGTATAATATATATGATATTGTTTACTATTTAATTAGTTAGATATTTAATTTAGCATAAAGGTAAAATGATCCATGTTTACACTTAAAAGCATAATGAAACTTAGCATACCTAATTTGTACAAGTCACTTAAAAGCATAATGAAACTTAGCATACCTAATTTGCACAAGTCAAACAAGATGAAATAAAAATTTAACATGAGAAGCTATACTACATAGTCCTTAAGAGAAGAGTATCAACAACAACTTGCTTCAACAACAACTTGCTTAACTAATTGAAATTTAATCTTATTTATTAATTATTTTGTTTACTCTTATTTATTAATTATTTGTATCACATAAACAAGAAAATCGATGTAAAACTTATGACTTTACTTTATAGTATAACTTTCTCAATACAATTTTTGAGCCATCATCCTTCGCACTACATACAAAGCATATGAAACACTACTATAAAGAATTTCTAATTCATAATTTAATTCCACATCTTCTCTCTATTGAAGAAGCAAAATTACAAAAAAGAAAACTTATGACATATAATTCAAGAGATTAGCCTATCAAAAGACCAAAATAATTGCAACTCAACAAACCTATTTATCAAAATATACAAAGCAAGAAAAATAAATGGTTAATTTATACAAAAGGAAAAAATGAAGGGATTTTCAGCAAGACAATTGTAAGGAATATTAGTAAAAATGTATAGGACACAATTATCATTACAACCCATCCTAAAAGAAGTATAAAATATACCCAAAAATAATTAACATATATTAATACATAAATTATGGGAGTACAATCGGCATATTTCTAATACCCAAATAAAGTTTCATACAATTATCAAAACCCAAAGAAGCATAATATTTTTTGCACCAACTTTCTCATACCTAGAACGACTTGCTAGGGAAAGGATCAATTCGGCATCAAAGTAGACACTTATGAAAAGGTTTTCAAATCTAAAAGGATTACTGAGAAGTGAAGGAGAAGGGCAATTATATATGCTTGAAGAAACAAATATATAAAATTGTCTTATGATTGCTTTTCTAACATTGTTTTCTATCAAGAAATTAGATGTTTGAGTGATAATTTGATTGATCAATGTATATATTTTTCAATGCAAGTTTATAAAATTTTGTAAAGAATATGAAAAAGCTATTACTAACATGGAATATGAAAGAGACAAAACATTAAAATTGAAATAAATAACGGTGATAACTAAGTAATTCAAACATTTAATAATTGTGGGAAGATGGAACAATTTCTACATTCAAATTCAATGTAGAAAATGAATGGTTTTCTATTTAAAAGTTTTTTTTTTAATGTAGAACAAAATTGTTAATAAAAATTTGTACGGGCATTTTTTTAATTCAACTTTGGACTTGGAGACTTTTCACTTATAATAATATATGATGAGCTTTTAATTCTTTGTTGGAGTTAATATTGTTTATGATATATTTATTTTAATTTTATTTTTGATCAATATATACTACTAGTCAATACGTCTAGTGAGATTTTATTAACGATAAAACTAATAATTTATCAATATAGATAAGTATAAGTAAGGAGACCAATATGGGTTTTTGTGCATTGATGAAAGTGTTTCAACATTAATCAGAGGTCTTGGATTGATCCGTGGGTATGGAGAAAATCCTGTTGGGAGCACCAGCTCCGAAAGGGCCTTGCAGAGCTCAATCCAAGTTTAGTCGGAAGTTCTAATGTGAGCTCTGGACACCGAATGGAAAATCAAAAGAAAGTATAAGTAAGGAGGTCCTTACTTTACCAAAACATAGTAAAGTGAAATTGTTTATATATGTGAATATAGATACAGATATAATAAGAACCTTATATCTTTTAAATTAGTTGTTGCACTTCAAACTATTGACAATGTCATGTTCAACAATCATTTCCTACTTGCTCTTTCAACACTTGTACATCGACATTAATGTTGACAACCAACAAATGATCACATCCTTCTTTGTTTTAATTTATTTATCTGATTGTTACTTGACATAAAATATAAAAGAATAAAGAAAACTTTTGAATCTTATGGTCTTAA
This sequence comes from Solanum lycopersicum, assembly GCF_036512215.1. Classification (NCBI taxonomy): domain Eukaryota; kingdom Viridiplantae; phylum Streptophyta; class Magnoliopsida; order Solanales; family Solanaceae; genus Solanum; species Solanum lycopersicum. The sequence continues at coordinate 76,165,467 of NC_090800.1, forward strand.
ATTGAAAAAATGTGAAATATAACAAAATGTTCTTTATTCTTGTGGTTTTAAACATGGCATGTGAAAATTATAAATTAAGTGTTGTAAAAAGACATTTTTTTAAGCCGGTAAGAAAAAGTAAGACCAAGAAATTTGAACGAATGAAGTACCAAAATAAAAGCTTATTTCATTCCATGATCATAAACATACCAAAATATAAAATTAAAGTCATATATAAAAAAAAACTTAATCATCGAAATAACATATTTAACTCTATAAATACCAAATTAAATCACTAAACTTCAAATAAAGCAAGCAAAATCTATTCACTTGATTGAGATGACCCTTCATCGAAATTGGACGAAGTGTTTTCCCTAACTATTAAAGGATCAAGCGCACTTCCAATAGTTTGATATGGGAATACCTCATCAGCTTCCAAAAGTTGGCTCACTACTCTTTCAACTTCTTCATGCGCAGCTTCCAGGGCCTCAAACAAACTTTTAAGGCCAGGAAAGTCAAGTTTTTCATGTGAAGACTCTGTCCTCAATGCTTGAAGTGTTTGTCCACGTTTTTTTTCTTTTTCGAGTTCTCTCTCCAACGTGTTCAGCTTTCTATTGATCTCATCTTCATTGGCATTTTGCTGAGCTATAATCATGGGGTTAGGATCATTAGTGCTGGCTGTAGGATCCTCTCCGAGAAATCTCTCCACAATTGACTCAACAGAAGGATGCCCAAATGAATACACTTTGTTGCTTGGAGAATATACTACAATACCAACATTAGCACCACACAAAGTAGAGAGCTCACTTGCCTTCTTAAATAGGCCAAAACGTCGCTTTGAGAATGTAGCTTGCCTGCTGGTTTGATTTTGTATCCTCACAATTTGAATTCTTCTGCGATAATTAGGTCTTCTCATGGCTAAACTTTTGATTTGAGAATGTAAGAAAATGTGATGTTGAGCTTTTGTTTTAAAGATGTATTTATAGAGATAGAATCATCATATTGTTTGATGAAAATTAACTCAAATAACAAAAATATAAAAAATATTTATGATGATTCCTTATTTGGCATGATTTGACCCAAACCATAATATTAATTAAATTCCTTTTTTGTTTCATTGACATATTTTATAGTAATTCCTTTTTTGTTTCATTGACATTTTTTTTTTAAATTCATTGTACTAAATTATTGAAAAAGTTTTTATCGTGTCATTCTTTTGTGATATATGATTTAGTAAGTTAATGTGTAAATTGATGATAGTTTCTAAGGTAATTGGTTTTTTATTTTATTTGTATATTTTCTAAATTTGTTCTTGTTCAATTATGTATATTTCCTAATTTAGAAATGCTTTATAAAATACCTTCCACTATTAGATTTATCAATATGAAAATCCTTTTTTTAACTCATACTAACTACAAGAAAAGTTTAACAACTTCAATTTAATTTTAAGGTATTTCTATGTCTTCTAGAACATTTGCAAACTCGTAAAATATACTTATAACTTATGACACATTAAATATTATCATAATATAAATTCAAATCCTAACACATTTTAACATGTATAAACCACTTTAGAATATTCTCACACACTTTATATTCACAAGCAACTATGATGACAAGTCAACAACGTACCTAAAACGCAAGACAACAACCTATTTACAAGTAACTAAGATACCAAGCCAACTATCTAAGGCCGGGAGGACCCACACCCATAATTCTGAAGTCAAAACCTATCAGCTAATAAGAAAACAATAACTGAGAATATAATATAGTCAAACAATAACCTAATTGGACACCATAAGCTTGCAAGGTACAACACAACAACAACTATAACCCAACCCATGCCCATAAACTGAAGGGTACAATCAACAAACAACTATATTAGTGACAGGTGATTCATATGAATGCAACGTGAGTATTAGGACCATCTTTAACCTTTAACTACAAGAAATCCCATCAATGGGCTTTCTAGAAGACAGGAAACTCTAGGGGTGTAAGTCACCCAGCTAGCAAGGGTAAACTTGGGAATGTAAATATAACAAATCAAGGCCACCTAGTCGTACAGTAAATTGTTAGGGGTGTAATCCGTCCAACTAACAAGATTAAACCGGGGGCATAAGTATAACAAATCAAGGTTGCACGACAGTAAACTGCCAGGGGCCTTAGCCGCCCAACTAAAAAGAGTAAACCTAGGGGCATAAGTATAAGAAATCACGCAAGAAAGGGCATCGACATGCAGGGTAGAAGAGTAAAACTAAGCACATTCCAGATTCCTCTAATATTTCAAGTACGAAAGGAGTACGTCCCGACGCTTCGTAATCTCAAAAACTAGTAAATCAAGTGATCCACGTAGTATGACTCACTCACGTTAAAACCAAATCAGAATAAAAGATAATAAAATAATATCTCATTATGTACAGTAACTATGCCAATGAATGAGCAGAGACCGTACTAAAAAATGTGAATGGAAAAACAATACAACACATGTCATCAACAACATTCTAACAATTCACTAAATCAAATATGTCATGCCCTGAGCCTACATCCTGGACATGGCCGACACTCAAGAATTATTGCTGCCCCAAGCAAACCGTTGGTATGCCTCAAGTCTTAGCATAAGACCTACTCGACATAAGATAAAATCAAAAGCACAACTCTAACTCAAATGTCTCAAACAGTAAACTCAGAATAATAGAGTATTCAACTAATAAGAAAATAGTCAACTCAAGCCTTTTAAGCATTTAACAAAGAAATGGAAAAGACTGACGAACTATATATGAAGCCTTTAATAGCTATGATGGAAGTCTATACAAGACCCACAACAAAAGTAAATAAGAATCCCTCGGAAGCAAGGAGGCCTACAAAGCTAAATCTGGAACTCTACTGTATTAACGAAACACTGGTTGATGATCCTAGTTACCCATATCTACATCATGAAAAATATAGGTCAAATGATGTCAGTACATGGAATGAACGAGCATGTAAGGGAAACACTTAACATAACCTGCAAGCTTGGACTGATAAAAAGGAAACTAAACTCACCTCACCTCAACTCATTTCAGTATAAAAACAACAATATATATGATTTATAAAGAAAGTTTTAAAAACAATAGATAACAACTGAATTAAAATACAATAATAACTTTTCTATGTAAAGATATGAAAATAACTATTTTTAGGAGATATAATGTAGAATATGTTGAGGACCGATCTTCAGATGATCTAAATGATGAGGACCTAAACCTACATCATGAAAAGATGTTGCGTATAGTATGAGTAAGCATTTGGAAGGTACTGAGCATGTATGATAAGATAAAAGCTGAACAAACATATAAGTTGAACAAAGCATAACTAAGCAATGACGCAATTTGAACATAATGGAAATAATGATATATACTAAATAGAACTAAATTGAATGCAATGACCAAGTACATGACATTTTGTAACTAAATACTTAAGTATTATTGAAAATCTGGTTGAATACACTAGAGTTTGACTGTGTGTGCTACTATTAACCAACATAACCACCACGCGAGCTAATCGTGGTGTACGATGTATTTGTCTCATCAAGAGGACCAAATATACCTTGCAAGGGGTATAAAGGCATGATTGGCGTGATCACTAAATTTGATACCCACCTAGGGGACTTATACTCCTTAAGGGAATATATTTCTAGGACTCTGAAGATATGGTGAACCCTAGTACAACTCGGTGTTAAGTCTACTCCCAACTGAAAATATGTATAACACAACAGATCTGAAATACTAGATAGCTCAATATTCGGACATGCAAATAAGAGAATGCAACATCAATGTACTGACAATGAAACATTCAAAATATGGGGCATATATATTTGTTTAACTGACCTAGATAGTGTAATTCATGAACTAACTAATCGACACAACTAGGGTTCCAAGTTTCATGCAAAGAACTAAGCAATGGGTCCACAAAAAACATAATAATTTGATTAGGAATACTATATGAGATAATTCATTATCAATCTCTAAGGTTTTAGCAAACTCAAGGTCTAAATAGTATATAAGAGTCAAGAATCTAACTAAAATCCCATAAACCTAGTTAAAAGATTCACGTAGAAATCTTTCGATTTCGGGGCTGGTACTAAAAAGCATCTGCTAAATTCTTGGAAGGGTTTTAGGGTGCCTCTTTTCACCTCTATTCTTCTTAGTTTGATGAATTTTTAGTGAATGAATCACTTAGAAAAGGACTGACTAAGTTACTAGGCTTAAACTGACTAAAACTATGTAGTTTAAGGATCAAACGATGTAGATTAAGTGTCCAAAACATAAGCAAAATGACTAAAATGACTTTGACTTAATTATGACAAAGGCTACCTACGGAGGGACCTATAATCCGTGGGTGGAATTACTAACGTAGGTAGGGGTCGTCAGTGAAGTCAGCCCGATAGGGCTTCACTAAAATGAGCATATCTTTATACTCGGAGATGGGATTTTAGCAAACTCGATGGGCGTTGGAAATAGGATTTAATTATATTTCATTTGATAGGTCGTGTTCCACCTAAGTTTTTTTGTCTAAGAGTTATGAAAGTTTGAAGTTGACCCAACAACAATTTCCCTATAAGTGGTTGTTGACCCTCACCTACAGTTAGACCCACGGTCTGTAGGTCAGAGACGATAAGGATTTGGGCTTAACGACGAAACCCCATAGTCCTACCTACGATACTTTGGTGGTTCCGTCGGTACTAACAACAAATTTTTTGAAAACTAGATTTTTCTTCGTTTTGATATCTGAGGTGTTACAACTTAGTCATTCGATCTACAATCACTCAAATTGAATCATGTTGCCTGGGAGATGTAAACCAGTAATAAATTCCATATTGATCACCTCTCACTTCCATTCTGGAATATTTATGTTCAGAGCCATACCATGGGCCTCTAGTGCTCTACCTTGACTTTTTGGAAATTCAGGCACTTAGCTATAAACTTTGAATACCCTCTTTATAATACTCCACCAATAGACTTCTCTCAAGTAATGATAAATTTTTGTTGAACCAAGATAGATTGAATATCTGGAGCTCTGAGCTTCCTCCATAATCCTTTCTTGGAGTTCATGTGCCTTTGGTACATACAATTTACCTTGATACTTCAACACTCTATTTCCCCCTTGTTCAAAAGTCATCACTTTATGCTTATGAACAATTACCTTCAATTCAAACAAACTTGGGTCTTTGTCTTTTTTTTTTTTACTTTATACATTAATGATGATTCATCCTCATTCATCGACACCATTCCTCCTTTATTAGAATCCATTAACCAGACTCCCAATCGTGCAAGTATGTGCACATCTTTGACTAATTATTTCTTGCCTTCCTCAAAATGGGTGGTACTACCCATAGACAATATTTTCAAAGCATCAATGACAACATTAGGCTTACTTGGGTGATATAAAATACTCATGTCATAATCATTGAGTATCTCAAACCACCTCATATGTATGAGATTAAGCTCTTTCTAACTGAATACATAATGAAGGCTCTTGTGATCAATGAACACATATACATAAACACCGTTAAGATAGTGAAACCATATTTTCAAAGTGAACACTACAATAACCAACTCAAGATCATGGGTTGGGTAATACTTCTTGTGAATCTTAAGATATCTGGAGGCATAAGTTATAACTTTGTCATTTTGCATCAATACACAACCCATTCCAACTCTTGACGCATTATAATACACAACAAAACCTTTTGTACCTTCTGGTCATGTCAAAATTGGGCAGTAGTCAACCTAGTCTTTAATTCTTGAAAGCTTTTCTCACAAGTTTCAAAGCATCAAAACTTAACTGTTTTCAAAGTCAAGTTAGTCAACAGGGATGAAATAGATGAATACCCCTCGACCAACCTCTTATAGTAACCAGCCAATTCCGAGAAAATCTTAAAACTAGTTGGAGATATGGGTCTATGCTAGTTCTGCACTGCCTCAATCTTCTGAATGTCAACTCGAATCCCATCACCACAAAAAATGTGATCTAAGAATGCCACTGACTTAAGACAAAACTCACACTTATAAAATTTGGCATACAACTCTCTATCTCTGAGAGTCTAGAGCACAAATCTGAGATGACTAGCATGATCCTCCTCATTTTTTGAATAAATCAATATGTCATCAATGAAAACGACAACAAACATATCAAGATAGGGCTTGAACACTATGTTCATAAGATCCATGAGCGGTGCAGTAACATTCATCAAACCAAAAGTTGTCTTTGGAATATCATTCTCTCTTATTCCAATCAGAACGGTGTCGTTTAAGCACGTTTAGAATGGAATCTTCAAATAATGTGAAATTGCAATTACTTAGAGATTGAAAAATGTCACTCACTAATTTATTTGCTTTATTCTTGAGAAGGGTCTGCACTTTCAACGCACAGTTTTCTTTGTTGGATATTGTGTGCATTAGGCGATGAAAGTGACTCGTCATTTTGGGTTGAAAACCGTAGAAACGCTGAATTCTCCGGTAGAGTTCTTTAGTTGACATTCCGATGAACTTTCCGGTGGAACGCCGGAAAAATAGATTTTATTGGAATGAAAGCAAGAGCAAACAAGAGCAAGTCATATAAGAGAGAGTTTAATTTGTGAATTGTGAAGGTTGGTATTATCTAGGTGACAAAATATTTATCTAGGTGGAAAAATATTTATCTAGGTGTCGTGTGCGTGTAGACACAATCGTAGTGAGTGGACAGAAAAGGTGTACACGTTCGATGAATAAGCAAGTTCAGGGAGATAATTGAAACAAAATAAAGTTTAGGTGTACACTGAATAAAAGCTACAAATACAGGGGGTAATGAATACTTTTGCCAAAAAAGAATGAGTATATTTCCTGATCATAGAAGAACGAATATACATACATACATACATACATACATACATACATACATGCATGCATGCATGCATACATACATACATACATATAATATATATATATATATATATATACACACACACACACACACATACACACACACACATATATATATATAATATGAGTGGCTACAAGTCTTTGTTCTAGGATTGTAGCTATTGGTAATTGTTGAACATTGAATTTTATGAATTAATTTGTGTTATTAAAGAAATTACTTCAGTATTCTTATTTTAGTATTTCATTATTGGCCACCATTTATATAAATATATTGTATATTTTTGAACTCGAGAGACGAATATGCAGATAGACCAAAGAATATAATTGATATTTCTTACAAAGCACTTGTTTAGATTCATGTTAGGACTGACACTCAGACGAACATCAAACTTGATTACAAAATGAAGAAAATGATTGTCAATTGAGTGTATTTCTCCCAGCTTAATGATGTAGTTAAACATTCAATATGAAGAGGCGATTAGAGTACGAGAGATCATGATCATAACATTAACCCTGTAAATCAATAATTTGATAATTTTAAATAAGGTCTAACACATCGGTGGCCCCTTAAACTTGACATGGAGTTTCAGCTAGACACCTTAACTAGTCAGTGTTCATATTAGACACCTCATGTACGGTATCGCTGGGTCATTTTGACACTTTTTTCAAATCAACAAAAATATATGAAGTGTGTGTATCACACTCGCGAATGACGTGTAAAGTGACAAATTAAACAATGACATTTGTCATTTATGTCAAAACTAATTCTTAAATAATAAATTTTAAGTAAAAATAAAAAATAACCAATGAATTAATGACATGTGAATTTTTGCCCAAATAACTATTTAAAAAAATTAAGCTAATACCCCACTCCCACCCTCACAACCTTCTTCTCCAAACACCCCAGTTCAATACCCTCACAACCTTCTTCTCCAAACACCTCACCCGTTTTGCAGTACACACCCCGTTCTCCCCCCAAACCCATTTTGCAGAGTCCCCCCCATAAAAAAACTCAGAAGTGATTTTCTTGTGCAAAAACATATTAGCATATTTTTTTTAAAAAATACTAGTATGTAAATATTTAATTCTTTTGGAAAGAATATCATGAATTGATTTACTAAGTAAATCCTAAAATTGATATATTTCCAAAATTTCTAAAACAATTTTTGTCATCTTTCAATTGCTTATGGTAACTATTTTGGTTCACCATAGTTGGATGTTTGAGTTTCAAAAATGGTGGTTGAAGGTGAGAAAGAAGAAGAAAAAAATTAAAAGTCAACTAAATAGGTTTTTCACGCGCGGTCAACGAGTGCATTACACTCACTAAGCCATGTAAGCATAAAGTGTTAAAATGATACAACAATTTCGTACATGAGGTGTCTAATATAAACACTAACAGTTAAGATGTCTAAGTGAAATTTTGTGCCAAGTTTAAGGGGCTACCGATGGGTTAGGCCTTTAGTTGATTCATACATGAGATGGGATACATATAGCCTTAAGTAAGCTATAGAAAAACACAAGTTTCTTGACAACACTTTATTTAATTTGTTGAATTAGTAGAATTGATTTGAATTTATCGTAAAGTCCTTTGGGTTCTACAATTCAGTTCTAAAAGAGTTATTAATTACTTCTACGACCACATATATTCGTGTGTGCATTTAAGAGCAACACTACTGATAGGGTTATTGATGTCCTAACCAAGCCACTTCTACATGATTTTTTCAATCTATGTTTAACAAGTTGAGTATTGTAGATGTCAACACCAATTTGTGGGGCTGTAAAAGAGATATACGTGACTAATTTTAGTTATCTACTTGTACAACTGGAGTTAGTTGTTGTATCACTTTAGGACTCATTGTAATATCAACTCCTATATATTCTTCTTTAGTGTATGAGCAAAAGATAATTCTTCTCTTTCTCTATCTAGTCTTATTAAGTACCTTTAATTTCAAGTGATTAAGTTAGATAGATTATGTAGCTAGAATGGAGTGCTACAATATTCACAATTTACACGTTGTTTTTATTATTATCATTAGATATTGTTTCCTAATGCATCATATCATATTCAAATATTAATTAGTTTGTTGGGTAAGAAAAGAGACACAAATTCGTTGTATCGTTTGAATTTTTTTTAAATAAACTATAATGTGTATGAGAATACTCTAAAGTGGTTTATACATGTTAAATTGTGTTGGGATTTGGATTTTCTTATTACGGTATTCTTCAACTTGTCATAAGTTACAAGTATATTTTACGAGTTGCAAAAGTTCTCGAACACACAAAAATAACTTAAAATTTTAAACTAAAGTTCTTAAACATAATTGTATGTCAATATAAGATAGAAATTAAATATTTTTATATTATGAAGCTAATATTGGAAGGTTTTTATTAAGCATGTCTACACTAGGAAATATACATAGTTGAAAAAGAGAAAATTTAGAAAATAGACAAATACAATTTTTAAAAAAACCTCAATAATTGTCATCAATTTACATATTAACTTATTAAAACATTAATCACAAAAGAATGAGAATATAGAAACTTTTCCAATGATTCAGAAAAATAATTTAACTAAAAATATTACGGTATTTGTAATTACATTAGTTCGGATCGACAAAGATAGAACGAAACAAAAAAGGAATTTCATTAATATTATGATTTGGGTCAAATCCTACCGAACAAGGAATCATCATAAATATTTTTAATTTTTTGTTATTTGAGTTCATTTTCATTAAATAATATGATGATTCTATCGATATAAATATATCTTTCAAATAAAGACTCAACATTACATTTTCTTGCATTCTCAAATCAAAAGCTTAGTCATGAAAAGCCCTAATGGCCATAGAAGAATTGAAATTGCAAGGAATCAAAATCAAACCAACTTACAAGTAACATTCTCAATTGTGAATAGATTTCTGGGAGAGAATCCTACACCTAACATTGATCATCCTAACCCATCATTTAGCTCATCTAAATGGCAATGTTGATGAGATCAATGGAAAGCTGAAAAAGTTGGACAGACAACTCGAAAGAGAACGAAACATCCACAAGCACTTCAAGCATTAAGGACAGAACCTTCACATAAAAATCCTTAGCATCTTTCACTTTAAAATCCTACGCGAGTCCTTGGAAGATGTGGATGAAGAAGTTGAAAGAGTAGCAAGATAACCCATGGTGTTTGGTATTGAATTTCAATATTAAACCATTGGAAGTGCTCACTCCTTTAGGAGTTAGGGAAAGCACTTGTTGTGATTCCGACAAAGGGTCACCTGGATCCGGTGTTTTTCTTGCTTTATTTAAGTTCATTGACTTAGTTTGGTTTTTATAAATTTAAGATGTCATATTAATAAAATATCATTAAAATCATATTTTATCTGAAAACATCTTTAATTCATAAAAATCTGAGTTCAAAAAGTCTATATGTGAAACTAGCATAGTTGTGATCATGAAAATACTTCCATGTCATAAGTTCATAATAATGTCATTGAGATAATTAACTTATAACAAATTCATGCATTATAAGATTAATCTTGAAGAAGAAATTGAAATTCAATAAACCATACGAAAGGAATAAAAATGTTTTTCGTTTGTAGTTGGTCCAAAAATGCCCTTCTCTGGTCCAAAAATGCTCTTCTCATCAATAATTTGGTCTTAAAATGCCCTTATTGTTATTTTGGGGGGGGGGGGGGGGGGAAATGCTCATTTTTTCAAATAAATATATTATTTATATTTCTTTTTAACACATTCTTTTTCTAATAATATTTTTTAAAAGAATTTTTTTATCTTCATATAAAAATGAAAATACGTTTTGTTTTTTTACAATTATTTTCATTGATATATAAATATAAATTAGTGATGGATATACTATAATCTTACACATATAACATATACTATCCGCGAGATGGTACATGATGTTATTTTTATTTTACTTGATAACATGCGATTAAGAAGAAAAAATTATTTCCTGCAATTTTATTTAAGTGATTTTAAAAGAAAGAAAATAGTTCTTTAATAATTTAATTAAGAAGAAAATTTGGTTAAAAGAAAAAAATATATATTTATTTTGGAGAAGGGCATTTTTGACCCATTTTAGTAACTATAGGGGCATTTTTGGATCAAGTATTGACTACAAGGGTATTTTTGAACCAAAGTATTGATGACAAGGACATTTTTGAGGCAAACTATTAATGAATGGCAGTTTTATTCCTTTCGCATAGTTTGATGACATTTTTTACCTTTTTCCATTAAGAAATTAAGGTTTCTTTGGAACTCAATGAATGAAAAAGGACCCATTGGTGAAGTTCCCACATACCCATGATAAAAATCCTAGTAAATCCTTTAATGGAGACTTGAGATCATGAAGCCCTAATTGCTTGAGGGAGAAGACTTGAGGGAGAGGGAATTGGAATTTTGGGAGAATATATGAGTAAATGGGGTAGTTAGGGGTTTTAGGAGTCAGTTATAGTCTTCAAAATAATTCTAAATGGCGTAGTATAGGTACTAAAAGAGTGAGAAAAGACTCAATTAACCCTGAAATAAAAATTGTTGAATAGGCTTAACGAGACCATCTACACACCGTAGTTCCTTTCACAAAACGTAGAATCCGTCTATAGTAATCAACTTAAAATCCTAAGCTTCTGAACTCTAAACCACAAACCCCTTTTACGACCTGTAATGTCCACTTGTTGAATTAAGTTGCTGAAAAAACACCAAGTCTCTAAAGAAGAACTAAGAAAGCATTTTACGACATGTAGTCCTTTGTATAACTCATACTACCTTCTCGTAGAAGCTAATGTACAAAAATTTCTCAATTCTCAAGTCTGACTCTACAGGACCCAACTACGATTCGTAGTTCCTTTCGCGAGCCGTACTATTGTCTCGTACATGACATCCTGAAGTTTTGAAGTTTCAGGGCTTGTTTCCATGAGCCTATTCACGACCCATATAAACATCTACAATCTGTAGTTCCTTTCTGCACATTCTAAAAAAAATTAGTTATACACATCCAAGGTGTTGCACTTGAGGTGATCGAGGTTGTTTGAATCGTGGCGAGGTTGGACACTACGTCAGAAATTGCCCCAAGTGTAAGGTTGTAGCACCTACGAGTAGAGGCGGTGCTTAAGGCCGAGAGGTGGTCCCCCAAGTGATTGAGAAAGTACTCAGGTAGGTAGAGCAGATGGAAGAGTTTGACTATAGTTTGTGGGAGGATGTGGGGATTTTTACGTGGTTCCTACTAGGTCAGAGTGTAAGGCTTTAGAATAAGTGATTGCAAGTACGATCTCATTTTTTTATTGATCGACCTTTGCTTTATTTTATTCAGGATCTAGTTATTCGTACGTATATGTTTATTTCTCTCCTCGATTAGAGATGCATTTTGAGCACTTGTGCTAGAGTTTGTAGATGTATTTCCTACTAACTTACTTGGCCTTCACCCTGAACGTGATATTGATTTACCTATTAACCTTGACTCGAGCACTCATTCTTTGAGTAAGGGCTTTATTAGAACGATTGTCTCACCTTAGTGTGATCCCATACTGTTTATAAGAAAAAGGATAGGTATATGCGTATGTGAATCAATTACAATCAGCTCAAAAGGGTGACAGAGAAGAATAAGTGTCATATACCTTGTATCAATCTTTTTGAGAAATTGGATGAGAGTTGAAAGAGAGAATATAGAGTTTTGATTGATTAGATGATGAGATGGTCATCGAATTCCTAGCGTGTCCTTTTATGTGTGACTTGTTTGGTCAACTTCGGGGTGTTATGGTGTTTTCTAAGATTGAGTTGAAGTATGGTTATCATCAACTAAGAATTAGGGTGAAGGATATCTACCTTTAGGTGTTTTCCTACTGTGGAAAAAGTACTCTCTGGATTACTAAATCACCATATAAGTAATCATAACTCATAAGACTACATTCAAATACTACTTGGCACTGATACTTCATCAAATACTGGGCCAGTGCGCGCACGGCTAACATCATCTAGTAAATGAAACAAAGATCAATAGAAAGAGTCGTGAAGGACGTCAGAGTGAAGATAGAATCAGTTATCTGTCATGCACAAGCAATGGCTCTTTCTTTTCCTGTAGCAAGATATCATACATGATTCGGAGTTATCATTCCATCATTTATTGCAACTAAAATCTAGTCCTCAGCATCTAGTACTATACAAGATTCAAGGTAGCCAATTGTAGGTTTTAACTCGTACAATTGTACCACTTTTATTTGATCAGCCCTATTCTAGTAACAGCAGTGGTCTATAACATTTTCCAGCCAGCAACAGAAAGAAGAGAATTAGACAATGATAAGCTGAAACATAGAATGTTAGAAATTTCCTGTAGCAAGATATCATACATGATTCGGAGTTATCATTCCATCATTTATTGCAACTAAAATCTAGTCCTCAGCATCTAGTACTATACAAGATTCAAGGTAGCCAATTGTAGGTTTTAACTCGTACAATTGTACCACTTTTATTTGATCAGCCCTATTCTAGTAACAGCAGTGGTCTGTAACATTTTCCAGCCAGCAACAGAAAGAAGAGAATTAGACAATGATAAGCTGAAACATAGAATGTTAGAAATATTGGTAGTGCAATAGAAAAGACAATGATTCTAATCTTAGATCATCTACTCATCTAACGTCAGAAACTCAACTGATATATACAGAGTCAACAAACTATCCTATCATGATGATCTTTCTTCATATTTGAAATCGTAACAACTTTATAACATCAAAATGAAGGAGTAACCCCCTTGGGATTAAAATATATAAAGATTCAGGTCTATGCATAACACAACATTCCGTCCAATATAAGCACAAGGACATATCCACGGAGGCAGATTTATTCTTGTGCAAACATCAAATAGTACTGTATCAATTTGGCTTTATAACAGATCTTTTTCCCTTCTTTAATAATCGAGAAATCAGCATATATCACAGTCTTCTAAGATCGGTGGATAATAGGTCCTCCCCTCTACTCTTCTCTGCTTAAAAATCGGGTTTTGCTTTGCATGGTGTGAGACTCGAACCTGCGACCTAAGCCACAAATCCTTCACCTTTTGCCACTCAAGCTAGGATTGGGGGCATGTTTAAACTTTTTTATACATTAATATGAGTAAGAAAATAAAGATTTTCATATTGTTAAAGCTAATAGTGGAAAGTTTTTTATTTAGCATGTCTACATTAGGAAATATACATATTCAATAAGAGCAAATTTAGAAAATATACAAATACAATCAAAAAAAATTATCCTAGAAACTATCATCAATTTACATATTAATTTTGCTAAAACATATACTTTAGTTACGAATTTTGACAAAGATACAATGAACAAAAAAAGAATTTATTCATATTATGATTTGGGTCAAATCCTACCAAATAAAGAATATCATCATAAATATTTTTACTATTTTGTTATTGAGTTCATTTTTCGTCAAATAATATAATGGTTCTATCTCTATAAATACATCTTTAAAACAAAGACTCAACATTACATCTTTTTACATTCTCAAATCAAAAGCTTAGCCATGAGAAAACCCAATGGCCGTAAAAAAATTGAAATTGTGAAGATGCAAAATCAAACCAACTTACAAGTAACATTCTCAAAAAGACGTGCTGGCCTATTTAAAAAGGCAAGTGAGCTCTCTACTTTGTGTGGTGCTAATGTTGCTATTGTAGCTTTTTCTCCCAGCAACAAAGTATACGCATTTGGACATCCTTCCGTCGAGTCAATTGTGAATAAATTTGTCGGGGATAATCCTCCACCCGACACTGATGATCCTAACCCCATTATTGTAGCTCATCAAAATGCCAATATTGATGAGATCAATGAAAAGCTTAACAGGTTGGAGATATCACTCAAAAGAGAAAGAAAACATGGGCAAGCACTTCAAGCATTGAGGATAGAACCTCCAAATGAAAAACTTAGCTTTTTTGACCTTAAGATCTTGTGTGAGTCCTTGGAGGCTGCGGATAAAAACGTTGAAAAACTAGCAATCCAACTTGTGGAGTGTGGTATTGAATTCCCATATCAAACTATTGGAAGTGCACTCGCTCCTTTAAGAGCTACGGAAAGCACTCCGTCCTATTCCGGCGAAGGGTCATCTGGTTCCGGTGAATAGCTTTTTCTTGCTTTATTTAAAGTTCAATAACTTCATTTGGTATTTATAGAGTTAAGTCTCTTTCATATTTATGATTAAGTTTTGATCATAATTTTATCTTTCAGTATGTTCATCATGGAATGGGATAAGCTTTTATTTTGGTACTTTATTCGTTCGAATTACTTTGTCTTACTTTTTTTTGGTCCATTTAAAAAAGAATATCTTTTTACAACACTTAGTTTATAATTTTCACATATCATGGTAACCTTCCTAAGTAATAACTACTACCCAATGTCGATCTAAAGAGTTTTTGTTGTCATAGATAATTATACATTAAAGGAGGTACAGAACATAATTTGTCCCCTGTATTTTAGAGAATCTATCCACCAAGTTTTACCTTCAGATTGCTTCAAGACAAGCACCACGGATCAATTAAAGATTGTTATTGTAAGACTAATATAGTACAAAGCAAGTGCAAGTTTCTCCGCTATTTTTTATGCTTTTAGTTATGGTTCCTGTCAGTATGAAACAAACTCGATTCTAGCACAAGAATTATCATATATATTTATCACTGCATACAAGTTACAACGTAGAATATGCACAAAAAATAATAACACACTAATTAGGGAGAGATTATCATAGAGAAAGGTAACTAGAAGGGGATGGTATACTAGAACAGAGAAAGATGATGAGAGATAACTGACAGACAAAATTTCGACAGAATTAACAAAAGGTTATTGGTCATGGATCCCAAATAAAATTCTCTAATAACTCATAGACCCTTACAAAGTTAGTTTGGTTCATAACACAGTCCCTAAGGTTTTCGAGTTAGGTACTTCCTTTCAACTCATGAGTTGTAATATATACATTGTATTACCTGTCCTAAAATATTGTGGGGATTTACTTTTTTCTTTTAAATATTTGTGCAACATGTCTCTGGATTCAGCATTTGTGTCAACATAACTAGTATGAGCTGCCAAGATGCTAAAGTATGAGTACTTTTATTAATGACAGTACACCAAGTAATGACTTGACTTAATTCTTCATTATAAAAATATGCCCAAATCTATAACATGATATGAAGTACAATATGATGAAGAAAATACGAAATGTAACATCTATGCAACACTAAGATTAAAAATTCTCGCATCCAAATACTCTATCAAATCAACAAAGTTCGCAGATCCAAACATTGTTTTGGTTGTAAGATACTGATTTCTATCAACCCCATTCAATTCAAGGAATTCAAAAACAGTGAATTCTAAATAATCTATGACGTAGGAATGATAGTGAACCAAGACATGGAAGTCTAATGCAAAAGAACACCCTTGTTTATCGAGACTTCATGCAGTGCAAGATGAACAAGGAACAGCTTGAACTAAGAGGAAGCAGATTAATTCCTGTGCAAGCACAAATCTGATAGTATGTGGCATTACAATAAACTGATGTAAATCCATGAAATGTTGTTCTTTACACTTTATGCTACAGGTTCATAGACTAGATCTTCTAACATGTTAATTGGCTAAAGAGCTTCCTTGAAATTGCAAGCATAGATATCCTAGACAAAAGAAAAAACAGAGGCTTTTGAGTAATCTAAAGGAGATGTTCCTGTAATACCTGTATACAACATAATCTTGTGCATCACAAAATACATGAACCCTCAGTTGCCAAAGTAAGGAGAGACAAGGCTATCCACAAAAGTTTCGAGCTTCATACGTAACAGGATTTACTTCAATCAATAGATCCTTACACGAATTGTCTTTCAGATTGTAGACAACCCATTTCTTCGTCGACTTCCGATAAACATCATCATCATTAGTAGTGGAACACAATAGCGTACTTACAGAATCATCCAAACTCAGTTCTATAAACTCAAATTTGGTCCAATACTCCTTAAGCCCATACTCTTTCATGATCCAAAATGTAACTGTGTTTATGTCTCGGGGTAAACTGGTGGATATACAAAGACACCCTTTAGAAGTTGCAATATTACACATCCAAATACTCTTTCAATTCCTTTTACATTAAATTACTTTTTTTTTTTATTCATCTTAGTTTACCTTGTTGTTACCCCAATGGATGGGACCGTAAATCTGACAATGTTGACTCCGTTGCTCGGCCTGAGTTGATAGTTATTTTCACTGACGACGAATTTTTAATTAATTAAACACGAGACCACCAAATCGATATTGACTCATGTGTGCTTCTCGCTATTTTCTCGCTACTGTGATTGTCTTTTCCTTTTTTTCTATTTTATTTTAAAGATTATGCTCTTTATGTTTTTGTTTTATTTTCATTGTTCTGTAATCGACACACAATTTCACATTGCAAATAGTCAAGCAATGCCCCTTTTTGATATGTAATTTTTCTTTAGAAAAAATTGAAATTATTATCTATCTTTTTTGGTTAAGAAGAACTATAAAACTCCATTTTAATGGAGTTTCAATTCCATCATTAATATAATAGTTTTGACTATGAAGATAATGTGATTTTAGAAATGGTGAGGTTTGAGTTTAGTAAATGATAGAATAGCAATGACTTCAGTGGAGATTGATTCGCGGCGGCAAGCAAGATGAAAGTGATTTTCCGGTAGGTGAGGAACAATTTAAGGGGATAAAATTGGTGAAGAAATTTTAAGGGGATGAAATTGGTGAAAGAAGAATAAAAAAGGAAAGAGAAAGAGAGAGCTGAAAAAAAAGTAAAAAAATATACTGTTCAAATTTAGAGTACCACATGGCATTTTCACATTGGTTTGAAGGTATATAAATATCCCTTCACGCGCCAACATTTCGTGATATCACGGATACCGAGAAAATAGAACAAAATGGTGTATTTACTATGGATATATATTGTTTCATGGGGTGATAGGACCCCCGCA
Organism: Solanum lycopersicum; assembly: GCF_036512215.1. Taxonomy (NCBI): domain Eukaryota; kingdom Viridiplantae; phylum Streptophyta; class Magnoliopsida; order Solanales; family Solanaceae; genus Solanum; species Solanum lycopersicum. The sequence goes on from NC_090800.1 coordinate 76,183,327, forward strand.
AACTTAAGATGTCTACTTGAAAAAAAGGTATAAGTTTCATGGGGTAATTATGTATTTCCTCAACTTTTATTTGTATTTCATGGCCAAACACAATCAAATAATATTGGTATTATTTTCATTTTAAAAAGGTTGAATATATAAATAGATCTCTACACTTGTTGATTTTTCCCCTCATGTACCTTAACTATGTTATTTTTCTATTGAATCATTAAATCATCCATACTTTGTTTCTTTAAACAATGTTGACTGATGTAGAACCACATTTTGTGAGGGGTATTCATAGAGGACACATATATTGCTTAAACACAGTTGACTGATGTGAAACCACAACTATGTTATTTTTCTATTGAATCATCCATAATTTGTTTCTTTAAACACTGTTGACTGATGTGGAACCACATTTTGTGAGAGGTATTCATAGAGGATACATATATTGTTCCAGAACTCATTAGTCCAATTGATAGTGAAAATACTCGAGAATAATTGTATTTACTTCAAGTCATTTGAATATATTAGAAAACAAATGAGACTAACACACAATTTGTCTTAATTCGTTCAATCAAAATCATTACAATACAAACACACTTAAAGGCTTTTACAATAGAAAAGTCGATCAAATATCAGTCAACATTGTTTAAAAGGAACATATTATGAGTGGTTCAATGCTTCAATAGGAAAATGACGTAGTTGAGGCACCTGAACGAAGAATTCAAAAATTTAGGAATTTGTTTATGAGTTCAGCATTTTAAAAAAATAATTGATTCATAATAAACTTGGTCAAACGTCCACTTATGAATGAATTAATGACTTATAAATTTACATATTATATTTTAAATTTTTTTAATATTATATCACTTCTGGTAGAGCTTTTAAAATGGTTGTTCAACTCAACTCAACCAACCTTACGATTTAGAGAGTTAAATGGGTGGGGACGAGCTAGCTCTTTTAATTAAAAGGCTTATAAAATAGCAGCTCAACCTAGCCCTAAGCGGGCCACTGGTTGAGACGGGTCAGTCTTTCACCCAAATAATAAACTTCATTGGTTTTTTAGTTAGAGTATCTAAAAATATTGAACGTTGATGTTTGTTGAACAGAACATCAATACACACAAAAAATCAAGTGTGAGTTACATACTTTAGTGATTACTTACAAAAATATATAATAGTCAAGATACAATATCATAAGATTCCTCCTACAAAAAATATTACATAATCAATTTTTTTACAAAAAGACAACAAATAGGAGATGAAAAATTAGACATAAAAACAAAAGTAGGCCTAATTTTAGTGGGGTAATGGCCCTTAAATGTAAAAGATCTACAAAGGAGTAAAACTTGATTTTATATTTTTTTTTAAATCTTTTAAAAATTAAAACACTACGTAGTGTAAATCACATAAATCTCACAGTTTTAATATAAAATTACAATTTATCTCTAATAAGTTTCTAATTACACTAATTCCTTAAAAACAAAGAAAAATCGAATATAATTGTTGAAGCTTGGATACATAAAATATTATTTCAGATACATTAATATATAGCTTGGATACATAATATGTAGCTAATGTACATCACACCGGCTAGGATAGATTAATATGTAGCTCAGATACATTAAAAACTAGCTCGGATACATTAAATACTGGCTTTGATACATTAATATACAACTCAGATACATTAAAGAAATAAGGAATTTTGGAGATTTTTAAAAATAATAAGGGATAATGGAAATAAGTGAAACAAATGTGTGTATTTCTGTAATTTGTCCATATTTTTAACATTCATAGCCCATATGTTAGTCTTTAAGCCTTGTAGGTTGGGTCAACGAGGCTATCGGGCCAAATGAGGCTGGGCCATAATGCCTCATTTCTAAATGGGCCAAAAAAATTAGACTCAACCCTTTAATTAATTGGGAAATTTTTAAAAATGTCAATATTTTAGTATTTAATAGGAATTCTTAGCCACATTTTCAATATTTATTGAAAATGTCAATATTTTAATTGATTATGTATTTGATTTATATTTTTATTATTTGTTTTAATTGAAAGAAAATAAATATTTATTAACAGAAAGGAGAAATTTATGGGAGAGAATATCTTTTTAAAAAAACATATCACTTAAAATTCTCTTCCGTTACTAATTCTAAAGATATGTCCCCTTGTTGATGAAATTTCCCTATATCAATTTTCTAAGTTTTCATCTTATAATACTTAAACTCTAATGAAGTGAATTCATTTATTTTTTTTAAAAAAAAAAAAACTATTTCGGAAAAAACTTTGAAAACAAACAGGTCCAAAATTTGTTGACAATCAGCTTTAGAGAATGAATTTTCGATTGAGACTTTGATATAACTGGTGAAAATATAAACTTAACCAGCTACTATTTAATTGTTGAATGCTTTATCAGTTTCAAAGTGATTAATAAAAGGGTATGAATTTTTTTTATAATTGTAAAGTGTATCTAATTTCCTTGCAAATTGTATGTATTATGAACAACGTGGAAAGAATTAGTTTTGATGGAGTGTTTTAATTTTAGATTAGTTGAATATAAATATGAACGAATCTAGTTGTTTGAAGATCATTTTGTTATGTGGCTGCTGAGTTACTCCCCCCCCCCCCCCTAAAATTGTATCCCTATTGAAAAAGCTATAATAACTATATTGTAAGTATTTGATTGTAATACAACAAATAATTTTGATAAGGATACAAATGTGTTGGCGATCATACAATACGATTGTAATGATAGGGATATAATTTTGATCGAAAATATATATTAATGTATTTTTTGTAACTTGAATACAATATTGTTAACGATTTCTATTTTGTATTTATTAATGTATTTTTTTAAAATACAACGCAAATATGGAGAATATTAATTTTCTAATAATGATTTTTGGAAGATGGAACGAAGAGCTACATTGATTATACAATACATATAATTATGGTGAAGAAATATACAACATTTAGAGATTTAGTGGATGAATTTGCTAAATAAAATAAACTGGTGTTGATTTGAAATACAATTATGAAGCTTAAATATAAGCTAGAAAAAAGTAATGCTTCTTTGAAAATAGATGGGAGTGAGAGTTTATGTGTTATTGAAGAAAGATAACCAAATTTGACAACATATTCCCTGTATTTAATTGTATTTGTGAAGGATTATGAATTAACAAATAGAAATATGCATGTGAAGACAGGGTTAAAATGTGTGGAATAGATGGAGGATATATTGTTGAGTGTTGATACACAAACAAAAAAATGTGTAGTTACTTTCTTGAACATCTTTAATGAATATTTTATCTGAAATGTATTCAAATGAAAATCTATATTTTTACAATTAATGATGTATTCATTTCAATATATTACTTTAAAATGTTCTTGTATACTCATTTGAAAGTAAACATGAATACGTCAAATTGATTGTAAAACTTTATGATGTCTAGAATATAAAATTCAAGGTATATAGTTATGATGACTAATTAATTTTTGAAGAAATACAAAATCGTATGATTTTGAAATTGAATTTTAAAATAATCAAATACATAAATACAAACCTTATTTGTAGTTCGTTTGGATGAATACAAAATTAAAAAGAACTGAAAATATTTTTGACATACAAAGTGAACTTAAATACAAAATGAAATACAAAACTAGTTGATATACAATTATGATGAACCAGAAACTGTTTTGGCATACACTAACGACTCTCACTTGTTTTAGTTTATTTTCAACCATAACCATTTGTAATTAGTACTCTACAAAGAGATACAAACTAGAATGTAAGGAATGGAGTTCAAAAAATATTATATAAAATAAAATTAATAGTATATGTCAAACCTTTTTAATGATAAATTCAAACTTCGTAAGGTTAAAGCGTTTATTTTGCTAAATAAATTATTACAAAAAAAAAATATCAATGTACAATAGACAAAATGATTTAGAACCAAGCAAGATTAGAAAGACAGAACTAAACAACTATTTTATTTCAATTGTTTTAAAATCCTTGTGAACTATGTGAGGTCTGTTATGCCTCGGAGGTGCCTCACACTCACTAATGACTCAGACATCTGTTGGCCATAGTTCCAAAAAGGTGCAGTGTATCTTGATCATAGAATTATTGTATTCGAGTTACCTATTGAATTTTTTTTTCCACAAGGCAACTGCTAGGCATAAGCAAACACATAAATACTACAATCCCTACATACAACAAATTAACAAGAGAAAATAAAATTAACAAATATATCATAATGAATACAAAATCAAAATAATAAAGTATGAATACAGTCTGAAATAACATGAATAATCTTAAAAATGAATACAACTAAATAAAGTAAATATGTATTTTTAATTGATTGAACACGAACACCACTCGTACAATGTTCTTAGCTAGAAAAGATTACATTGATATGATGATTGATGATTGATGATTCCATATATGTGAGTATAATATCAACACTAACATCATGTCCACAAATACAAAAATAATAATTAAAAAATACATTCGATAGTAATAATCACATGTTATCCATAGACAATAGCAACACTATTCTAAGTCAATATACATACTTTTTAGATTTTGAATACAAAGACAATTGCTACAAGTACTCCGATCCAATCTAATAGAAAAATCAGTTTTTTATGTGTTTTAACAACTTCAATCGAATATTCAAATATTGTGATGGTAATATTTTCAATAAACTTAATATTTCATAAAAATAATTAAATACCTCTTTATCAATTGTTTGGTCTTTATCATTTTTTTGAGTTTCCCAACCGATATACAAAGATTCTACACCTGCTTTAAACTTGAGGAAGATTTTGTATACGGATTGGGTCATGTACATACTTAAATCGTCTCTCTTCCGCAATTTTTAGTCGTTGATCCAATCTTATCTATCATTCTTGGAGTAATAAATAGATTAAAAGATGGAAAATCGCTAAAACATAAACGATTAAGTTAAATACCTCTTGTAACCCTCTTAGAGTCGGCCATTAGAGAGGGGTTTTGAGGTTTTCAATATCCAAAACCCTAAATTAAATTGAAGAAGTTACTACTCCACTAACTAAACAAATAAAAATTTTTGAAAGATTTAAACAAAAACAAAATTAACAAATCTAAAAATCGGGTAAAGATGCATCTCTTAATCAAAGTGATTGTGATAAATATCTTTAGAGGTATATTTTTCATTTTTTGAAGAAAAAAAACCAAAAAAAGGGAAGAGAGAGAATCTGGGATTGAAAGATTGAAGAAGATCTGAAAAAGATTTTTTTTTTTTGAAAACATATGAAAGAGAATGTATTGGAAACGTATTATTAAGGGAATGTGAGATAATAAAGGAACTAAAATAGGATACATTATACTTTATAAAATATTGACATTTTGACATTTTTAATAATATTTATAAAGTGTAGATGTTTTTACTAATTATGTTAGAATTTTTGACTAGATTACTAATTTTTCCTTAATTCAATGCTTGAATTGGGGTGACTTGACGGGCCAAACCCATTTTGATAGCTCTACTTGCTAGAACCATTTTCTTTCGGCATAATCATCACATATTTCGTCACGACCATGGAAATCAATGCGAATAAGTAATTTCACACCATTAGAAAGTGACAACAACTCAAGAAATTTGAGTCAACAATGATTTCGTCGCATTTCTTCAATCAACAAAGTAGGTTCTACAAAAAGACAATTCACAAAGTACAACTATCAAGACGTTGCCTTTTTCATTTATTAAGATTAACCAAGTAGAATAATTGAACTCTTTACCTCATTCCCACTACTCCCCAACACATATTAAAGGAAAAAAATACAAGATTCTACAAGGTTTAAAAAAGTTCACTTGCCTCAATTCAATCAAAAGTCAATCGAAGACTTGAGTATTACCTTTCCAAAACAATATTCAAAGCCACAATATAAAGCAATCACAGTTAGAATTCGAAAATAACAACAGTCATACCAATGAGATTGTTGAAAGTCCAGTCCGAGCATTCAAACCCTGAATGTTGACCAACGTCAAGAATAAAATTCACAAACTTTCAACTTAGGACCTCAAATCTTTGAAACCGACAAACCAGTTACACCAATTTTCAAAATTCGGAACAGATGGAATCGACATAATTCTACTTCCAAGACTAAAAGGTCCAAAAGAAACCAAAAGTCACTTTTTAACAACTTTTGTTTTGAAAGTTTTTTTCAACTTTCAAAAAAATCGTAATTCACAACTTTTAACTCAAAACTCGAAATCAATTTCAAAATCCAATCATAAATAACTTGGGGACAATATATACTAGGAGAGATAAAAGAAGTAATTTTATGAAGAATTCCAAAAATGACTTTGCGTGTCATTACAGGGTCATCAACATAGGCAAACCTATATATATAGGTGAGGTTCAAGTCAATGCACCCTCCCGTATGACCACTACATGACCAGGGGCCGATCCGGCTAGAACTCCATTTCACTATTTTATTATAATTTTTGAATTTAAAGGGTTTATTTAATTGTAGCATCAAAGTTACTAGATAGAATATTCATACTCAAGACAATCCAGTATAATAAATCCACTTTACCATTGAGCTATCTCACTCAACTGTTTTTCAATTCTTTTAAGAAAGCTAAAAAAGTATGCATATTATTTTAAAGTCTTAAATTAGTAAAGTTTAAGTATTATCTTAGAACTTATGTATGATCTATATATTTGTATTTAATAATTTCGGTATTATTCAAATCATTAGTGGTCAATTAATTTCGATATTTTCCTAAATTGTTATTGAAAGTTTTGTCAATGCATAAATTAAAATAATATTGATACATTTGTCTGCAACCTTCAAATTCCGAATCCATCTCTAATCATCTACATACTTAATTAGTTCCACAAAATAGAGTAGAAGCACCAACTATCGCTTCCTATTTCTCTATACTAAGAAATTTGTGGGATGAGTATGATGTGATACTCTAGACGAATACCATGCTTACTCTTTCCTTTTTCTTAAACATAGTTTATATACATAACCAATTTAAATAAACTAAAAAATCATACTAATAATTTCAACAAAAATATACTTTGATCCTTGCACTGGAATTGCTTACTTAAGTAGTCACACGAATGAAATAACTTGTGCTTATTTTTATTATTAATAATATCTTCAACAAGAGTACAAGACCGTGACACAAATACTTGTAATATTGGTACAAAGGCAATAGATGATGTTTCTCATATTCAATTTAATATGAATTTCTTAAGTTATGCACGAAATTTAGCTTTGTAATCGCCCCAAAGTTGATTAACTGTCTTCCCTAGTAAGTCAACAAAGAACTGATCATTATAGCCATTTCTCATTTTCTTGTTAAGTTCTGCCACAAATCCATTTCTCAAGTTGTTGCAGTAATCAAGAAATTGAGCAGTCACGTCGTAGCCTTGGTCCCAACGATCGCCCTGGCCAGGTTTCACCCAGTGGCTTGGACCAAGACCAGCTTTGAGCCTCACATAATCAGCAATCCCTTCAATTAATCCTTCGGGAGCCCCATTGTTCGCATTCCACTGCCAAACATGAGTGGCTTCGTGGTATAATACTCCAATGATCTCTCTCCTAACATCCCCAGAGTAACCTTGGATGTACCTGCAAATGTATACTTAACATTTGAGTATAATGAGTACTATTACTTAATTATATATGACTCACAATCTCAGAAAGAATCATACATTTCTATATATACATTTCTTATTATTATTTGTTTGTTTTTTGGGAAGGGGGAGGGGTATGTATTTGGAGTTTAAGACGTGCATTCACTAATTATTTATTGAATTAATTTAATTATGCATACCTTGCACTAACGTGAATCTCATTGTTGCTAGCGTAAGCTACTCCGTCCATGTCATCGACAAACATATTTACTTTTGGCACGTCTTTACGGTCAGCCGGAGAATTCTGTTGGAAGATGTTCCATATGAAGGAAGTGGCAGCTACCAATGTTTGTTGACTATATTGAGCTCCGATATCTCGGTCGAAACGGGCACCACCAGGGGTGTTTGCAGCCGTGTTTGTAACAAAGTAATCTACCGCTTCCATTTTTTGGGTGAATATAGCCAAGACAAATAAAAAAGAAACGAAGAAAATGTTATGAGCCATTGCTTATTTGCTATGCTAGTGATATGGTATTATGGTATAAAAAGATGAGCATTTATATAGAGTTGTTTATGAGTAGGTCAAGTAAATAATTGTTTCTTGTAGTGTAGCTAATACTCCTAATATATTTTCTAGGACCCCATCATTTCCATTCCCTATTGCCAAATTTTTGCATATTAAGTTTAAAAGAAATATTTTATTTGTCCAACAATAATTGTTCACTATATTATTTTAGGATGTATAATCATATTTATCCATTTTATTAAATTAATGAATGATTTTCCACTTAGGGTGTGTTTGGTATGAAGAAAAATGTTTTCCATGGAAAATGTTATCCTAGAAAATGTTTTCCTGGAAAACAAGTAGATTTTGGACTTATTTTCTCATGTTTGGTTAGTGAGTAGAAAATATTTCCCGTGTGTTTGATTTATGAATGAAATTAATTTTTTAGGAGTTGGGGGTGGGTGGGGGACTAGTAGGGGGCTGGCCGGGGAGGTGTAGGAGTTTAAAAATAAAAATTCGAAGTTGAAAATATTTTTCAAAAGCAAAATTAATTTTTTGGGGAGGGGTTGGGATGCTGGACAGTGGTGGGTGGGTGGGGTCAGGGATCAGGTAAACAAATAAAATTTTAAAATTAAAAATATTTTTTTAAAATTGATGTTTTTCGGGGGGAAAATGCAATTTGAAATTGGAGTACTGTTTTGGAAAATGTTTTCCTTAATTTTTGAAGGGAAATCATTTTCCTTAATTTTGAGGAAAATGAGTTGATTTAGAAAATATTTTCCAAAACTTTTATCTCAACCAAACATGAGAAAATTGGAAAATATTTTTCAGAAAATGTTTTTCTTCATACCAAACATACTCTTAATTTTTAATTTATTGTTTATACTTATCATTAATTATAGCCATTTCTCTGAACATTGTACTTATTATATTTAAAGAGTGATATAGTAAAACTATCTTTTTATTTAGGGAAAAAGGTCTGAAAAGTACTCTAACTTTGATCGAAATTGTCGTTACGATACCAAACTTTATGGAGGATATTTTACCCTCTACACTATTTATTAGTTTATTTTAAAGGTATATATGTGACCACGTGAATACATTACTATTTATAATTATGCAATTCTATGATGTCCAAGTAGATATATATACACCTTAAAATACGTTATTAAATAGTGCAGGTGGAGTAAAATGTTCTTTCCAAAGTTTGGTATCATAACATCAATTTCAGTCAAAGTTCAAATTTATTTCTGACCTTTCGTCCTAAGACTAAATATAGAGATGTGTAAAATAATTGTGGAAAGATAAAAAAATAAAAATTACTTTCGTCCCAAAACTAAATATAGAGATCTTTTTTTTTAAACCCGATTAAAAAGAGTATATTGCATAAATTGGAATAAGTATATAGTATTGTTTGGTTCTTATTATTAACTACTCATATATTTCCAATTATTTCTCAAATGTATTGCGATTATATATCAATTAATATAAATATTAAAAAATATAATATTAAAAAATATATTTTTTAAGGGAGTATAAAGTGCAATGAGGAAGTAAAAATAAACTAAAAAAATAATAAGAGATTGATACCATACTGCGGTGTAAGATTCATATAGACTAGTAGTAATACATTATTGTGGAACACAAATTTATGTGCAAACAAATCACTAAATTACAATAAATAGTAAGGCCTTTATTTACAATTTAAAAAAAGAAAAACGGTTGAGAAAATATTTTAATTTTGATGAAATTACTGTAACAATATCAAATTTTATAAAAGATTTTTTACCTTACACTATTCAATAGTGTGTTGTAAATGTACATATGTGCACACGTGGACACATTACTATTTATAATGATGCAATATTTATGATATGCATCTGGACACATATATATCTTTAAAATACACGATTAAATAGTACAGGATAAAATGTCTTTTACAAAGTTCAATATTATTATAACAATTTTAATCAAAATTTAAATATATTTCATAAATTTTTCCCTTAAATATAATAAATTTGATATTAAAAAAATTAATAATTGAACTCAAAAAAGGGAGTCAACAAGTCCACCACGATTGAGTCCAAATACAAACAAGGACTTGCCTTAAAAATATTTAAATGAGTAGGACATGATTCATAAATAACGGTCCTCTGAGGCCCTGCCCAGATAAAGGTAAGGGAAACAGTCCATTGTGGGGTTATTATTATTAGAAGAGATAATTGTATAGAAAGACAAATTAATAATGTAAAATAAATGTAGTAGATGACGTTTGATTTATTTGTGTTTCATAGCAAATTGTTTGTCAGTCGCTTCTCTGCCTCATAATCTCGCCGCCACTCTACCTTTCTCGCTCGCCACTCTTCCTTTCTCGCTCGCCTCTCTCACTTTATACAATAGAATCGTAAAAATTGTGTTTCTATTTATATAAAGCGAAAAAAAATTGTATATACACATTCAAATACATATATCGCCGTTCTGTACACTTATAATTATATAATAAAAATATTTCTCTGTCCAAGTCTCTTTTGCCTTTCTCTCTTTCTCGTTTTATACAAATTCAAATTTTATATAATTTTTCTCTCTCAATTTTTATACAATTTCGATTCAATTGTATATTCCCTTCTCAAGTCTCTTTTGTCTTTCTCTCTTTCTCATTTTACACAAATTTATATTGTATATAATTTCTCTCTATCTCGTTTTACACAATTCGATTCAATTGTATACAAATTCAAATTTTATACAAATATACAAACACATACAATTGAATTGAGAGGCTAACAACGATTTATACAAATGAAAGACTAACAACAATTTATACAAATGGCCTATCAGCGAAATTATGCAAATTTGTAGAGGAAACAACGAATTATACAATTGCTTCATTGTATATACGTATAGTGAAATAGGTATAACTTTCAGTTGTATATGTGAGAATTATGCATATATATGTTTATTATGGAGCGCAATTATACAAACTTTGCTATAACATACAAATTTAAATTTCGTATTTGCTATATATAAAAGTTGTCCTTATTATAATTAAAGAAAGAATATTATTAAAATTTAAACTAGCAATTCTCTGAAAAGTATAATTAATTAAATATAACAGTAATATGATTTATTTTCATTGTCCTATAATTATATGTTCTTAATTATAGTAAGTTACAGCCAATGTGCTTTAGCCGGCCGAAAGATTATGTAATTCTTATTTTGGTGAAGCAAAATGCCTTTATCGAGAATGGCCAAACGTTGGATCGTATGTTTATTTGTTTGATTTATAAATTAAATAAGTGGATTGAGTATTTTATAATCAATTCATATTATTTTTCATAAAATATGAAGAGTTGGTGGCCTTAACTTATGATTAATATTTAATGGACTGAATTTGAATGATTAAAATTTTAAATCTAAAAATTAAACGCATTTAAAATGAGTTGAATCTCAATAATTAAAATTTAGAATTTCCTTAAGTGCAAATAAATTAGGCCTAAGTTACTCAACTTTATTTTATTTTTTAAAGTCATTCAACTTCTGTAATTCGTTTTGATGGTTATTTTATTTAAATATATAATTTGTGGTACCTATTTAATGACACGATAATTATATACTTTTAGAAGAAAAAAATATTTCAAAAATTAAAATCTAACATGTAAATTTATTTAGGGTTCAACTTATTCTAAACTCGACTTAATTCTTGACCTGACCCGCTAATGGGTTAATTATATAAGAGGTCATTTTAATAACATTTAATACGATTCTGTTTTGCTATTTTGATTAAATTCGGATCCATTATAACCTCGATGTACATAGGTCTGTTCATGATTATGGTTAAAAAATTAAATGAACCGCAATTTGGACCAAATCGATTGAGAAAATCAATATTTGATTTGATTTGGCTAGGTTTGATTTACATATTTAAAAAATACTATTTGATTTGATTTTGGTTTACTAAAAAATAACTGCAAAAATAACCAAATCGAATCAACAAATTAGCTAAGCTAGTGGGGGGTAAGAAAAAGATCAAAATACCCCTCCTTAAAACGGATGAACTGCCTTAATTAGATAGCCCGCACTCAAACGGGCATATCTTCTTCATCCAAATTCGAAATTTAGCAAACTCAACAGAGTTGAAATAGGAATCGAAGTCCTTAGATTTGATACCTCATGGACAACTTAAATTATCCTGTATTGAATGTTATGATCATTGGAAGTTGATCCAATACTCACAAATTTGAAGATTCACTTGTATTATTGTAATTTAGCTCTTTCTAATTTAGATCTTTCAAAATTTAGTGAATTCCAAGACCAATGTGTTACAATTTATATATGTATTTTACCATACTATCCCTATTAATTAATGTTTATTGTTGGGTCTTCAAAAATGATATGGAGAATAATATTTAATGCTAGGGGTAAAACATGAAAAAAATTTATCTTTTCTTGTTATGTCAAAAATAACAAGTAAAAATGAAAATCTATATAAGAATAAATGACAAATAGAAATAAAGGAAGGGAGTAACTATAAATAGTCGTAGTATTTTAAAGATTCAAAAATGAATTACGGTGCACTTTGTTCTATTCCATCATTTGTTGAGGGTAAGACAATGAGTTTAATGTAAATTTCTATAGTCCACATAATTATGTTTTAGTTTGATGATTAATATAAGTTAAATTCTAAAGATAAGAAAGTTATCTAGTAACTTTAAACTACCCATAAAGATGGGAAGGGAAGTTACCTAATAACTTCCGACTACCCATAAAGATAGGAGTTACCTCGTAGTTTTAGAACTATCCACCATCTCCACAACTTACGATGATGGATTGTAGAAATAACGTTAAAAATTCTATATTTTAATCATTATTTAAGAAAATCAACAATAGTTGAATAGTGAATTTATTATTCCTAAATTTATATTTCTCATAAAAGTATAAATATCTCTCAAAATTATACTTATACATTATTATTGAAATTGAACAATTAAATGCACTCCTCTTGATTATACAATTTAATTGTCAAAATAGTAATATTTAAAAACAAGAAATATGTACTTGAACTAAACATATTCTTCTAAGTTTTTCTATTTCGATTACCGTACTTGTTATAACTAATTATTACACTTGTTACGCTCGAGCTACCCCCGAGACGCGGATACGGAACCTATGACCACAAGTGATCCCAAGCTAACCCTGCTGACATAATCATGAGCATACTAAATAATATAAACTGATGCGGAAGCTAAATCATAATTTATTCAGAAAAGATGGGGAATATCCATATTCTGTAACTGAGATATTTTAAAACAATGAGTTTAATACAAAGAAAATATTAACTCAATACTAAGCTGAAACTAAATGTCTGAAATAAGCCTCTAACTGACTAGAAATACTGGAACAAGCCCCAGCTAAGTCTAGCAAAAACTGAAACTAAATGACTAAGTACTTGAAAAGAAACGCATGACTGTTGTCCTCGGAGAATGAGGATTCACCACTGAATCTGCTGAACTGGAGATCGGAAAATCAATCTATGCGTGATCTGGATGCTGAGAACCTGAACCTACATCACGAGAAGATGTAGCGCACGTATGCGTCAGTATTTGAAAGGTACTGAGCATGTAGGATATAATAAAATTGAAATAAAACATAACTGAACAAGCACAAAAGCAAGTATAATAATCTGAACATAATATACTGAATTCTGAGTTAACTAGATGCAATGACCAATTTATAACATGCTGAAACTGAATACTGAATATACTGATAAATGAACAATGTAGAGAATCTGATTGAACTGTGGGAGCTACTAATAATCGATAATAAAATCACATGAGCTAAATGTGGAGTCTGATGTATATGCCCCATCGAGAGGACCCAATATACCCTGCCAAAGGTATAAAGCATGCTGGCGTGATCACTAAACTGATTGCTCAACATAGGGGATTTACAACCTACTTGGCTAGTACTTCTGGGACTATTGGGTACGTTGAACCCTAGTCCAACTCAATATTATGCTACTCATATTGATTTATGTAGTTAACTGATAAAATCTGAATTTTCTGTAAATACTGGATAGCTCAAAACTAAATATTCAAACTGAGAATGCAACATTTAATATAATAATGATGCATTAAAAATTGAAGCATGTGTAAGTGCATAACTGAAATATCTGACCTAGCATGTGTATTTCAAGAACTAAAGAAATACAAAGCTAGGGTTCTGAAATTCATGCAATAAAAAATCTGAGTAATAACATGATAATCTGATTTGGAATATATATTTTAACTAAATCATGAAGTTATGCTGTAATTCTAGGAACCCTCAGTTTAATCATGATAAAAGAATCAAGAACTGACTAAAAACTAGGGACTCAATGGGTAAAAGGAACCCACTAGTGAAATCCCACATACCTGGTGATGAAATTCATGGAGAAACACTTATATTTTGTCACTGGAACTGCTGGAAACTTGCTTCATTCTTGAACTAGGGTTCTTGAGCTTTTTCTCCTTTCTTGCTTCTAATTTTTTAACTTTTGATTTAATGATTTGACTTAGATAAATTTTAGTTATGTTTCTAGGCTTAAACTGACTAAAATATGATGATTTAGGGTCAACACGACGTATTTTAAGGTTTAAACAAAGTGAAAAAAGACCAAAAGACCCCTGGGTAAGTTGTTGTCGGACCAAACGATGGCCAGGACAGACGGTCCGTCGTTGGGTCTGTAGGTTGGGCCTGTTCGACAGACTTTTACTAAAACAGGCATAACGTTTTACTCGGACGTCTGATTTTAGCAAGGTCAGTGGCTATGGAAATCTAATTCAATTATCTATCTGTGGGTAGGTCATGGGACACCTAATTCATTTTTTACTAAGAGTTATGACCATTTGAAGCTGACCCAACTGCATTTCCCCCTTAACAGTCTGTTAATTCAAACCTACGGTCAGACCTATGGACCATGTTGGTCATCCATGGCTCTTTTTCAGGGAGTGGATGAATAGTGGTCTCTATCGACGGTCACGTACTACGGACCGTCATCTGACCTACGGACCGTAGGTCCGTCCGTCGATCAAGACGGTCCGTCGATGGTTACGTTAGTTGCACCTGCAGATTTTTCTAAAAAACTAATTTTTTGTCTATTTTGGATACGGGGTGTTACAACACTATTCGTCTCTCTAGATTACAAATAAGTGTAAATTCAATTATAATATAAAAATAGATTGATCTCACTAAAATATTAGTTCCTCCGTTTAATAAAGAATGATCATATTTCCTTTTTAGTCTGTTTCAAAAAGAATGTCCCCTTTCCTTTTTTGGCAACTCTTTAACTTTAACTTTTTAAGTGGCATGTTTAGGACCATAAGATTAAAGAAAATTTTGGTACATTTGACATAATTTTAATTTCGAACCTCAAAATTAAAAAAAAAATCTTCTTTTCTTAAACTTTGTTCCAAGTCAAACTAGGTCAACCTTTTTGAAGTGGAGGGAGTAATAATATACTAATACTTCAATTAATGATATTACTTCTTCCGCCTCTCAGTTACATAATTAGTAATATGTAAATATGTAGTAAATATATGCTAACAAATGAAATAACATCTAACTATGAAATAAATAAAAAATAATGCCATAATACATATATTGGACCTTAAACTTGGCTTCAAATTTTAACTTTGACCTCAACTTTCATAATACACCAATAAGCACTATAACTATCCTATCTTTCAATAAATAAACACGCTCTCGAGCCAAAGTGCGTGAAATGCAAACGCTCCCATGTGTATTAGTGAGCCAACCACTGACTGCCAACTAATTAAACATTTTACAAGTGTTTTTAAAAAAAAAAATATTTTACATGTCATTTTGAAACTAAAAAAAATTATAAAAGAGATTCATTAAGGGTAGAATTGTCATTTCAATATTTTTTTACCGTTTTGAGCCTCGAAATTACCCCTCACTCCGCAAAATGCGTGCATTTCACGCATTTTGCCAGGTAGAAATCGCGTGTTTATTTATTGAAAGATATGATAGTTAAAGTGCTTATTTGTGCACTATGAAATTTGAGGTCAAAGTTAATATTTGAAGTCAAGTTTAGGAATCTAATATATCTATTATGCCAAAAATAATCTATAGCTTAAGAGCACACACGTAAAATTAGAAATAATACTCACTATTATATAGAAATATCAAGATTAGAAAATTACTCCATAATAGAAAAGGTACCACTAAAGAAAATATTCTTCTCCATAAAATAAGAAAATAAAATAAATATTCAAAGAAGAATAAGGAGGAACTAGGATAATTTCAACATCAAATAACTAAATAATAGTACAAGAAGAATTTGGCGGAATGATCTGGTAAACTCTTATACTTGTATCGATTTGTATTCTGAACCTTTCTTAGGCATCAACTGGTTGTTGTGCCCACACTTCATAGCACTTGCAGCAAATCTCCTAATTGTACTTCCTAGCCAAAGTCATCAAAGAAGGCTCAATAATTCCTCGACGAAGCCTCAAAGGTAAAGTCGACTTTTGCTCGATGTAAGTGGCGGATTCAGGATTTGAAGGTTGTGGATGCTCACTTTCTTTAACATATACCTTATATAGTGACGGATTTAGAAATTTTGTATTTTGTGTGCTCAACTATTTTTAGTTCGAAAATTTCTACATATAATGGGTGCTCAATTAATATATATTTCAAGTGTATTACTAAATTATGTACAGAAATAATGATGTTGTCACAAAAAGGCACTGGGTGCTTAAGCACCCATAAGTCACTACATAGGTCCGCCATTGCTCGATGTTATAGTCAGCAAGAGTGCGACCATCCTCTAGCTAGTTGCACACCATTATTATTTTTTTCCTCCTCCAACCACCACAGTAACAACCTCTTCTGTGAAACTCATCGAAATCTACCCAACATTCTCCTGAGATTTTTATTGGGTTATCAAAATCGGTTGAAAAAGACAAGTTTAAGGGATTAGAAGGAGACTATGTTGTGAAAGATTGAAGATTGGGACCTGCAAACTCCCATCTCCCTCTTCTCGGCGTACCCGAAAACCCCTTCGTTGGTCGCCGCCTCCAACATCGCTCCCTATATATCAAAAAACGGACAAGCCATCTCTCTCTCACACCACTGATAATAACTTGATGTCACCTAAGTGTCAGTTTCAAAATCTGGCTAAAGAAGATAACTATAGTGTGGATGATAAAAAAAGAAGAGGTTAGGCAGCGATGTGTGGGGGTTGCTAAAAAAGTGGTGTGGTGAAGAAGAAAGATAGATTCTTTTCTTTTTTTATTTTTGTATTATATAATTTTAATAATTTAAAATTTAAAGCTTAAAAAATATGATGTTCACTCGCTTTAAATGTGTGTAGTCATGCTCTCCCGCCAATTCAGCTTTTGCAATGTCACATAAGCATGGTCAATGGTCAGAGGTGTTTAAAAATATCATTTTAATTGCGTTTAAGGGTCCAGATGGCAAAAAGATAAGTAGAAAGGTTCAGAATACAAATGGATACAAGTATAAGGGTCCACCAGACCATTAGGCCGAAGAACTTAAATAAATATATGTATTGTTTTGTTTCAGCCCCTCTTTACTGCTTTAACAACTTATTTCTCGTGTTATTTATAGTCATTTTCTAAAGATGAAAATCACTCTTTTCTCTTAATTTGTCGACTTGCAAGTTGAAATTTTTGACATTAAAATGGTAACTCCAATGCACTCCAACATTTGAAAAGTTTTCTTACTAGCTTGTCTTTTGCTTTGTTTTCCACTTTAATGGCTATCATGCTATTATATTTTTCAAATTTTATCATCCATATTTCCTGCATCTTTCTTTAATTTTATTTCCCTTATTTGTTTCTTTCCATTTTTAGCTTATGAGTTTCACAATATGTCCAACTCTTTCCTACATTTTCACAATTTCTTGTTCCTCTCTTTCATAATTTCTTAATATCTTCATTTGTGTCGGATAATTTCTTGTAAATCAGCACTTGTATTTTCTTGTCATATATCTACTTAGTTGATGTTTTCATACTATATACTTCAACATTTTCTGCAAACAAAGATTAGAAATAATTGGTAGTAAAATTAAATAAAAATTTAGTGTATATATAATATTTTTTAAATCATCATTTGCACGTACTTAATTAGTTCTACGAAATAGAATAGAAGCACCAACTGTTGCTGCCTATTTCTCTAGACAAAGAAATTTGCGGTATGTTGTGCTACTCCTAGTAATGGATGAATACCATCCTTACTCTTCCCTTTTTCTTAAACATAGTTTATATACATAATTAAAGTCGAAATTTATATTTTTAATATCAAATTTCACTTGATTATTTAACGTTTTGTTAAACATAAACCAGCGATTTTACTTAGAGAATTCACAAATTTAAATATTTTTAACATTAACCAATTTAAATTAACTGACAAATCATAAATAATTTCAAAAAAAATATACTTAGATGCTTGCACTGTAATTGCTTACTTAATAAGTCGCACGATGAAATAACTTGTAGTAAAACTTTGTGCTTGTTTTTATTAGTAATAATATTATTGTTGTTACTATACTATCTTCAACAAGAGTACAAGACCATGACACAAATACTTAAAATATTGGTACAAAGGCAATAGATGATCTTTCTCATTCTCGATTTAATCTGAAATTTCCGCGAAATTTGGCTTTATAATCACCCCAAAGTTGATCAACTGTCTTCCCTAGTAAGTCAACAAAGAACTGATCACTATAACCATTTTTCATTTTCTTATTAAGTTCTGCCACAAATCCATTTCTCAAGCTGTTGCAGTAATTAAGAAATTGAGCAGTCACGTCGTAGCCTTGGTCCCAACGATCGCCCTGGCCTGGTTTCACCCAGTGGCTTAGGCCAAGACCAGCTTTGAGCCTCACATAATCAGCAATCCCTTCAATTAATCCTCCGGGCGCCCTATTGTTCCCATCACAATTCCAAAAAGAATGATACATTTTTATATATACGTTATTATTTGTTTGTTTGTTTTTTTGGGAGGGGGAGGGGTATGTATTTGGAGTTTAAGACTGTAGAGAATAGTAGAAGAAAGGCATAATACATAAATGTGTCCTTTAACTTGGCTTGAAATCATATTTATGTCCTTTAACTTTGGATGTGCATAAATAAACACTTAAACTAGTATAAAGTTGAACAAATAGACACACGTGTCCTACATGTCATCCTATATGTCATTTTTTGTCCTACGTGGTGTCCAACGTGTATTATGTCATGTAGAACTCATGTGTTTATTTATTTAAAAGTTGGATAGTTAAAGTATTTATTTGTGCATTATGAAAGTTGAAATATAACTCAGAAAGCCTTTTACTAGCCCAAGATCATTGACGAAGATCGGAAGATTTAACTATAGAAGAGGAAGCTATAAAGAAAAACTTGTTTATGGAAGAAGATTCTTTGATTTGGGTTGTTCTTGATTTCTTGGGTTTATTCTTGAGTTGATTACAAATGTACAATATCGTTCCATATTTATACTAACCTATGGATGGTTCTAGTCTTCTAGATACTACAATATTTAGACTATTCCATGATTCTCTACAAATATCTAATTTCTCTAGAACATCTACAAGAAAAATCTAGTAACATTATCTTCTATTCTAGATTATCAAGATTTTTCTACAAGATACTTATCCAAGTGACTATACTAGATTATTACAGAAACTTCCCTAAAAATCTAGGATTGTTTTAGTTCCAAAAAATCTTTATTTTTCACAAAGACGTGCATCCAATAATTATTTATTGAATTAATTTAATTATGCATACCTTGCACTAACGTGAATCGTATTGTTGTTAGTATAAGCTACTCCGGCCATGTCATCGACAAACATACTTACTTTTGGAACGTTTTTGCGGTCAGCCGGAAAATTCTGTTGGAAGATATTCCATATGAAGGAAGTGGCAGCTGCCAATGTTTGCTGACAATATTGAGCTCCGATATCTCGATTGAAACGGGCACCACCAGGGGTGTTGGCAGCCGTGTTGGTGATAGAGTAAGTCATTGCTTATTTGCTAAATTGCTATGCTAGTGATATGGTATTATGTTATAAAAAGAGAGCATTTATAGCTTTATATAGTTTTTTTTTCCATGTATGTGAAAACAGAGAAGTTGGACCTAGTCACTTGGAAAATTTAAATGGATGGTATATAAAAGTGGTCGATTTGGGAAAATGAAAATTTAAATGGATGTTATATAAAAATTGTCAGAGTGAAAAAAAAAATTTAAATAAATATTATATAAAAGTCTTCATAGTGGAAAAATGAAAATTTAAATTGATGTTATATAAAAGTCGTCGGAGTGGGAAAATGAAAATTTAAATGGATGGTATATAAAAGTCATCGATTTGGAAAAATGAAAATTTAAATAGATGTTATATAAAAGTCTGTCATAGTGGAAAAATAAAAATTTAAACGGATGTTTTATAAAAGTCGTCAAAGTGAAAAATAAAAATTTAAATGAATGTTATATATAAATCTTGATAGTGGAAAAATGAAAATTTAAATTGATGTTATATAAAAGTCGCCGGAGTGGGAAAATCAAAATTTCCAACTAATTTATGAGTTGGTCAAGTAATAAATGTTTCTTCTAGGACCCTATCATTTCCTTTCCCATTGCCAAATTTTTTCATATCAAGTTTAAAGAAATATTTTATTTGTCTAATATTAGTTATTTACTATATGATTTTTTGGAATATATAATCATATTTTTTTTATAAAATTAATAAATAATTTTATATTTAACTTCTAATTTATCGTTTACACCTATCATTAATTATTTAAACATTATAGTTATTACATTTAAATAGTAATATAGTAAAACTATCTTTTTATTTAGAATTTCTTAAAGATTATGTAAAATCAATAGTGGACAAATAAAGTAATAAAAATTACTTTCGTCCCACGAGTAAATATAGAGATATGTTATTTTTTTTATAAATCGATTAAAAAGAGTATATTGCATAAATTGGAATAACTATAGTGTTGTTTTATTCTTAATATTAACTACTCATATATTTCAAATTATTTCTCAAATACATTGTGATTATATTTCAATTAATATAAATATTATAAAATACATATATACTTCATTAATTCTTTTTTAAGGGAGTATAAGGTCTATAACGAGGAAGTAAAAAATAAACCAAAAGGATAATAAGCTACAGACATCGATGCAATGCTGCGGTATAAGATTCATATAAAGTAGTAGTAATACTTTATTGTTGAACACATATTTATATGCAAACAAATCGTAAGTCATTTATTTATAAAAAAATAAAAATATCTAAAATATATTTTTATTTTTAATTAAACTTATTGTAACGGTGTCAAATTTTACGAGGGACTTTTTACCTTACACTATTTAATAGTGTGTTGTAAATATATATATGTGTGTGTCACGTGACAGGAAACTATTATAATAATGCAATATTCATTATGTCCATCTGGACACATATATATTTTTAAAATACACTATTAAATAGTGCAGGGGGCAAAAGGTCTTTTACAAAATTTGATATTGTTATATCAATTTCAATCAAAATTTAAATATATTTCAGATATTTTTCTCGTTAATTAATTTAATATTAAAAAAAATTAATAATTAAACTCAAAAAAGGGAGTCAACAAGTCCACCACGATTGAGTCCAAATCACAAACAAGGACTTGCCTTAAAAATTAAATAAGTAGGACATGTTTCATAAATAACGGTCCTCTGAGGATAAAGGTAAGGGAAACAGTCCATTGTGAGGTTATTATTATTACTATTAAAGAAATAATATAATTGAAATGTAGACTAGCAATTCTTTGAAAAGTATAATTAATTAATTTTAACAGTAAGATTATTTATTGATTTATTTTCGTTGTCCTATAATTTTATGTTCTTAACTATCATAAGTTATAGCCAATGATCTTTAGCCGGCCGAAAGATTATGTAATTCTTATTTTAGTGAAGCAAAATGCATTTATCAAGAATGGCCAAATGGTTAGATTATTTGTTTGATTTATAAATTAAATAAGTGGGATTGAGTATTTAATAATCAATTCATATTATTTTTCATAAAATATGAAGAGTTGGTGGTCTAGGTGGTCACTCAATTTATGGTTAATGTTTAATGGATTAAATTTGAATGATTAAAATTTTAAATATGAAAATCAAATGCTTTTGAAAGAAGTTGAATATAATTAATTAAAATTCAGAGTTTTATTAATTAAGTGCAAATATATTAGGTTTAAGTTACTCAACTTTGTTTAATTTTTTAAAAATCGTTCAACTTTGTGTAGATAGTTTTGATGGTTATTTTAGTTAAATATCTAGTTTTTGGTACCTATTTAATGACGTGATAATTACATATTTTTAGAAAAAGTATTTCAAAAAATTAAAATAACATGTAAATTTATTTAGGGCTCAACATATCCTAAACTCAAGTCAGTTCTTGACCCGACCCTCTAATGGGTTAGTTATACAAAAGGTCATTTTAATAACATTTGATACGATTTTGTATCATTTTTTTGATTAAATATGAAAACATTATACGCTCGATGTATATATGAGTTTACTGGAAATGACTTGTAACTTTGAGATTAAAATAACGCAATTGCTGAAATAATTAAGAAATTAACCATTATACATAAATGTATCATTTAACTTGACTTCATATAATATTAATGTTCTTCAATTTTGGATGTATCATAAGCACTTAAATTTTTGTAAAATTAAAGAAGTGATCATATGTATTACATTTATAATATGTGTCTTATATGACATAAAACTAAATTAGTTATGTATCTCATGTGAATTGTCATGTAAGACGTGTGTGTTTGCTTGTTCAATTTTATACAATTTTAAGTATCACTTGTGTTGTTGTGCACGCTCAAAGTTGAAGGACATAGATGTCAACTGAAGTCAAGTCAAATGACATATTTATATATTATTTCTAATTTTAAACTTTTTTTTTTATGATTAGCATACATGTATACTACTTAGTTTCTTGAAATTAATAGGTGCATTTTGTTCTTATGAAATTAATATGACATAAATCTTTATACACAGTTTTATTGTTATAAATCCATCACATTGAATTTGAAAGACTATCGTATTAGAAACGAGATTTGTGTACCTGTTAACAACAACAGAAGATCAACAAAATTCTTTTGAAGAATTGCTCCAAGCCAAATTTTGAATCTTTAGGAAATAAGGTAATTGTTTTACAAACAAAGTGTCAATTTATCTGAAAAAAGGAATTTGTGGTTCTCTTTTGACGGCCCTTTCGTTTTTCATTTCCATGTCCTCTTTTCTCTTATTTCCTCTCCCCTGATAAGAGTAAAAAATAATCTTAAAATAGGGAATGAAAGTGGTTCATTTCCCTGAAAACTGTTCCTACTTTTTTTTCAAAATTCTATTTTTTTTTTTTTTGGTTCAAAAAGTTTATCAAATTGGGTCCGATCGGTCAGATCCACATGAGCGATACATGACCAAAACTTACATCTCACACTTCGCTTCATGGTGGAAAGACCCAAGTTAATACAATATCAACTAGACACACAAGTCATACGACTAATAGTTCGTGCGACCCGTGAACATCAAGAGCTTAACTATAGGATTTTACTAGCTCCACACATGAATTCAATCTCATGTGGGAAGAATTCACTATTAATATGAAGATATCATTATTCACAATACCGAAAACTTCATTCACTACTTCAACAGTTACTTATTCGATCCCTTGTCCTTTTAAAGAGGTGAAATCATGTAAATATTTATCTTTACATAAACAATTACACTCGACTATAATAGTTGTGTATACAAATTAAATTGTTCATTTCATTCATCTTTCTTTTCTACTCAAATCAATCTATTCCATATCAACTACTTTCCTAGACATGCATTGCATTACCAAATCACTCGTGATTATTAGTAACATACTAAAGTAGCAACACTGATCGAATCTTCAAGAAACAGTAAAAGGTCAAAGGATATTTCAATGAAAAGTTAATTTAACTTTTCGGGACCTCACATAGTGAAAAAAAAAGGTACCATTCATTCATTAGCCCATTGATTATGAAGGCAATAATAAATACAAAAGTTGTCGTCAATAAGATAGGGATCATCAAAACACCAAACCATCCAATGTAAAGACAGTTTTCAGTGCGCTTAACACTCGTGGTTTGAGACACATTATACGATGTTTACATCTTATACTAGTGCATGTGTCTCATGCTCTCAATTATTCAACATCGTACACCTTTGGTCTATTTAAATCCGAGTTTCTCTCTTTAGTGATCATCAAACTGATTTTTTCATAGAGATTCTTGTCTGGTTTATAAAATAAGTTATAATATGATAGTGAAAATCATCTTTTCACGTTCTCTGACGTAAGATGCAATCTCGTATCAGATCAATCTTGATACTTGCCTGACACACTTTTTATTTATAAAACATCATAACATTCATATGAAATATGAAAATAAATTTGATATTCTTATATTGATGATAAAATTACAACCACTAAGTTGTTTTACAATACATATAATTATCATATCTTACGCAAACCTACAACCTTAACATATTTCTCAAAAATAAGTCTCAAGATATTACTTTGTAAAAGAATTAACTATCATTTCACGAGTAGGAATGTATTGTAAATTTGTTTCTCCACTTGCTACTAAGTCTTTCACAAAGGATGTCAATGTGGTTGGTCTTGTTATAATTGGATCCTTCGTGCATGCAATAGCCGCTTGACTGTCACAATCACGGGACCCTTAGAATTCTTTAAAGAAGAGTGTATTTATCAATTATTACATTTATAATAATAATTTTTAAATTAATTTCTCAATCAGTGAATGTGATCGTTATTCACAATTATGAAAGATACTTAAAGACATTTGAATAAGATAGATCTCTACATTCTACTATCCATAATTCTTATACGTATTTCTTATTTTATATTAATCATCTTTTATAACATATTGTCAACATAAAACTCATAAACTAAAAATAAAGTTAACTCGACAATTAGATCATGGAAGTTGTGACTTACTCTTTTTTGTTGTTGGTGATTTATAAAATTTTAATTCTCTGAATATAACATGTTATCAGTACTGTTGACCATCTTTCACCACGTAAGCACATATAAGAAGGATAGTATCCCTACTATATCTAGCCTCAATTAATTGCTAATTGTTATCATGGATTTTGAATTACAAGTTGATCATTGTAAATTATTTTAAGTGTTAATGGTAGAATTTGTTTAAATGGAGTATATTATTTTCTGTTGTATTATTTTAGATGAATGGTTTTGTAAATCTCGTGGGTTACTGATACTCTTTTTGTTCAGTTTTACTTGTTATTATTTGATTTGGCACACTCATTAAAAAAATAATTATTTATATCACATTCCAAGCCTACACTCTAGACGTGACCGACACTCGAGAACCGTTGTTAATCCTCAAGCGAACCCTTGGACTGGCTCCCTAACGGAAGACCTACTCAAGAATGTAAGAACTTTAAAATCAACCTCAAGATGAATTCATGGATACAACTTTACATTATTGGCGTGAGGCGAACGAACCAAACACTATGAAAGCTTACATACCTTGAAAAAACTAAGTTCTTTGACAAAAATCCTAAGTGTATTTTGAAAAACTAAAACTAACTTCAATCAATAATCTTAGACCCCTAAAAGATTAACAAAAAATGAGATTGGTTGGTGGGAGTAAGGAAAATATCAAAATATCACTCCTTAAAATGGATGAACTGTCTCAACTAAACAGCCTGCCTGGGCATACTTCCTTCATCCAAACTCAAAGTTTAGCAAACTTAACAGCTTAGAAAAGAGGACTCAAAGTCTTTGGATTTGGTACCTCATGGGCCACCTAACTCATCTTGTGCTGAATGTTATGTTCGTTGGAAATTGGTTCAAAACTTACAAATTTAAAGATTTACTTGTACATATTTCAATTTAACTATTTCTAATTTAGATTTTTCTAAATTTAGCTATTTGTAAGACTAATGTGTTACAATTTATACATGTACTTTATCATACTATTCCTACTAATTAATGTTTAGCATTTGGTCTTTAAAAATGATGGGGAGAATAATATTTAATGTTAGGAGTAAAACATGGAAAAAATAATTATCTATTTTTGTTATTTCAAAAGTGACAAATAAAAATAAAAATCTATTTTAGTAATAAATAACAATTAAAAATAAAGAAAGGGAGTAACATGTTTTTCCTTTTTCCTTTTTTGACCTTTTAAAAAAGAAAGTTCGTAACTATAGATAATCCTAATATTTTAAAGATTCAAAAATGAATTACAGGCGCACTTTTGTCTAATACATCATTAGTTGAAGGTGAGACAAAAAGAATTAATGTAAATTTTTATGGTCCACATAACTATATTTTAATTTGATAATTAATATAAGTTAAATCTTAAAGATGAGAAAGCTATCTAGTAATTTTAAACTACCCATAAAAAAGAGATGGAAAGTTACTTAATAACTATCAACTACCCACAAAGATAGAAGTTATCTGGTTAAAATTATCTTCTCTACAAGTTACGATGATGGAAAGTAGAAATAACGTTAAAAAAATAATTTTAATCATTATTTAAGAAAATCAACAATAGTTGAATAGTCAATTAATTATTCCTAAATTTAGATTTCTCATAAAAGTATAAATATCTATCACAATTATATTTATATATTATTATTATTGAAATTGAACAATTAAATGCACTCTTGTTGGTTATACAATTTAATTGCCCAAATAGTAATATATAAGAACTAGAAATAAGTACTTGAACTAAACATATTCTTCTAAGTAAGTTTCTTTCGATTACATTACTTGATATATCGAATTATTACACTATTTGTCTCTCTTGATTACAAATAAGTGTAAATTTAATTATAACATAAAAAAAGATAGATGTCACTAAAATATTAACAATATATTAATACTTCGATTAACATTATTACTTCTTCCGCCTTTCTTGGTTACATAATTAGTAATATGTAAATATGTAGTAAACAATATATATATATATATATATATATATATATATGTTAACAAACGAAATAACATCTAACTATAAAATAATTAAAAGTTAAATTTATAGTTTAAGCTCACTCACGTGAAATTTAGAAGTAATACTTGATATTATATAGAAATATCAAGATTTGTCAGTTTCTTAACACAAAAGAAAACTACTCCACAATAGAAATGGTACCACTAACGATGATATTCTTCTCCATAAAATAAGAAAATAAAAGGAATATTTAAGAAGAATAATTTCACTATTTGATTAAAAGGAGGAACTAGGATAATTTCAATATCAAATAACTAAAAAATAGTACAAGAAGAACTTAAAGATATATATATGAAGTGTTTAGTTTCTGCTATATTCTACTGCTTTAACAACTTATTCCTCATGTTATTTATAATCATTCTCTAAAGATGGAAATCACTTTTTTCTCTTAATTTGTCTACTTGCAAGTTGAAATTTTTGATAAAATTATAATGGTTCTAACTCAGGGCAAACTATCTCTAGATGGCAAAGTGAAAAGTCGAATTGATCTGCAAGTCCAAATCACTCCAATATTTGACGAAGTTTTCTTTCTAGCTTGTCTTTTGCTTTGTTTTTCACTTTGGTGGCTATCATGCTACTACATTTTTCAAATTTTATTTTTCATATTTGCTATATACTTCTTATTCTTTTTCTTATTTATAGCTTATGGATTCCATACAAAGAAAAATGTGTGCAACTCTTTTTCATATTTTCACAATTTATCGTTCCTCTCCTTCATAATTCTTTAATATCTCCATTTGTGTTTGAATAATTTCTTGTAAATCAACACTTGTGTTTCTTTTGTCACAAATCTACTTAGTTGATATTTTCTTATTGTAATGCAACATTTTCTGTAACGAAAGATTAAAAATATTAGTATTAAAATTAAATAAATTTAGTATCTATATAATATTTTTCTTTTATCAGTATGTGTGTGAGAAAATTATATAGCTTTACAATCATGAATTATTGAGAGGATATATGAATGTTCAGATTGCTTATATTTCACTAGTTTTTAAATCTTTACACATGGTATCAGAGCCAAATTTAAGAACTAGTGATTCTCCATTAATATTAACGTTTCTTCTAATTTTGTGAATCCTAATTATATAAATTAGGGATTAAAATTATCTATTAGTAGTTTACTATGACTTGATGCCTACATTATTTCGATATGATTTTGTTGTTTTAAAAAAAGGAAGAAGACATAAATTTCTCCTTAAACTTGTACCGAAAAGTCAGTCTCACACTTAAATTATTATAGTGACCTGTTACACACATATACAATTCAAAAGTGAATTTATCACCACCCTGAAACGTGTAACATCACTCTCACGTTTTGTGGTGTATTATACTCGCTGTCACGTCAACGTTACGTCAGTGTCATGTCATAAATTATATTTTATTTATTTATTAATTAACTTTTCTTTTATTAACTATATTTTACTAATTAATTCCAAATTAATTATTTTAATTCTTTAATAATTATATCTTCTTCATCACTAAATATCACCCATCAATTCTCATTTCATTGGAAAATATCATATACAAACTCACCTTCACTATTGATTGTGTTATTCGCCATCACTATCACCTTCAATTCTTCTTCTTCTTTGTCACCCAATACCAAATATCACCACCACCTTTATGAATATCAATTTTTTCTTCTTCATCACCTTCAATTACCTATTTTAATTTTTGCCACCCGCCACCCATCATCACCAAACCCAAAAATTGATTGACAATCAAAATTTCTTTAACAAAGTAAAAAAAAATAGAAACAATCAATCGAAACTTTTCTAGATAAAATACAATTATTCACTGACAAAGTTATGGAAGTTAACTTAATTGCAAATAAAAAAAATTGTGCTTTTAGATTGTGATAAAAAATAAAGAAGTATGATAAAATAAAGAATGAAAAAGAAAGAAGACAATACGTGGGTGTGAAGAAGAAGAGGTATGGGTATAGGGGTAGAAAAGAGGATTATAACTTTTTTTAATTTTTTTAAATTTTTTTTGCCATGTCAGTTTTAGGAGGTTAGAAAATTCACTTTTGAATAATATAGGTGTGTAACAGGTCGCTATGATAGTCTAAGCGTGTAACTGACTTTTCGGGACAAATTTAAGGAGGAATTTATGTCTTTTTCCCTTTAAAGAAACTATATGTTTACTTGAATAATTTTATATGTTCATAAAGTTTGACAATGAAATGTGTAGTATTAAGAGAAATAATTATTCATTTTTATGATATATTTTGTTTTTGAAATTATATATGTGTGATTTGTTAATTACCAAAGTGGTCGAATTTTTATGAAGAATTAGTTCTAAAATAATGATTAAACTTATATTCAATTACTCAATAATTTGATGTTTATAACCGGTATAACTCTCATTGGTAAATTGAAGTTTTGGTTATAAGATATTTATAAATCACTCAAAGGTTGATTATTTATTTTTAGAACCATTTAACATTAATAAGATAATTTAGATGAGTTGTTAGTTTTGTTTATCTATTTAAAGATAATAAATATTACTAATTGACACATCAAAAATATTGAAATACGCTGAGCTCACATTCAAGCATTATTATGTCTAAAATTTTATTTTGATGATTCGCCCTAAGGAGGACATCAATATACATTTAAGGAGGACATCAATCTAATAGTATGTGACAAATTCAAACTCAAAGTAATAACAAATGAGTATGTTCTATTTGAAGCATTTGTTCTTCATTCGTACTCTGGCTTTGTTACGACCTTTAACGGTCTTAACTTCTTATACTGGTATGAATAGATTAAATTTCATTTTGGAGTTCTAGATCTTAATGTTGCACTTTACACTAAGAAGTCAACTGCTATTACTGAAACTAGCAGTGTTGAATAAATGTCATATTATACGAATTGAGACCGACTAAAAGATTAGGCCTAATGTTCATGCGAATGAGTATTACATGCAACATTAAGGCCTCATTTGTTTCTATTAAGATTAAGAGGTCTGAATCTGAATACACATCTGATATTAAGAGTTGCAGTAAGATTGGATGTTTCAATCTGAATATACATCTGAATATTAAGATGTAGTCTCCAAATCAGAGCACTAAATATAATGTTGTTTGTTTTCGACATCTGAATGTGTAAACATTGTATTAATAAAATATTATAAAATTTTCATTTCAACAAAATATATCACTTTAGATATAAAAAGAAGTTTTAAAAGTTTTAGTAATCATGATTTGGAGTACTATTTTTTTATTCAAAAATCTTGATTAACAATACACCAAAAATATTATTGCAGCCAGTGTTTTTGATACACATCAATAAAAAAAAAATATTAATATAAAAAAAAACTACTTGAAAAGATTTATGAAAATTTACATTTGGAAAAATATGGTATTTGATTGAGAAAAGTGAGAGAGAAAATTTTTAGCCATGAGATAAAAGGCATGCCCAAAGCAGAGAAGTTATGATTTATTATTTGATAACTTATTAAATGAGTCTGAATGTTGATAAGAGTCTCATATAAATCTTATTCGTTCAGACCTCTTCAGATCGTTTAAGAGGTTTTTAAAAAAATAAACAAATGAACTTAATAGGCTGAATCTGAATGATTTAGATTCAGACCTAAAAACCAAATACACTTAATGGGCTGAATCTGAATGATTAAGATTCACACCTTCATTAAGTGCAAACAAATGAGGCCTAAGACTACACAAATCGAACTCCCTCCTCTCCCCCACACAAATCGTTTTCTCGGTGAAATCCTTTCTTTTAAGTTGATGACTAGTTCTTCACGTAAGACATAAAACTCTCTTGTTTAATCTTTTTCAATTATTTTTCCCTACTATTTTTTTGTTTTTTCATAAATCAAAATAATTATAGCTTGATCTACTATAATGTTGGTCGTTTTTGTTTTAACTAATTAACGCTATAAAATCTACTTTTCCATGGAAGGAGTTTAAGTTTTGAAAAATGATGCTTAAAAGATGGGGAAAAGGACAAAAAATAAAATAAAAATAAATTAAATAAGTTTTTCACGCGCTGATAGTGAGTGTATCCTACTCACTATGTCATGTCAACAAAAAGTGTTAAATTGACACAATGAGGCATGACATGAGATGTCTAGCATAAACAAAGCTTAGTTAAAGTGTCTAAGTAAAAATGTGTGCCAACTTTAGATGCCAAAAAATTAACATATATTTAAAACTAGTGTTGACATGGACTTTTTTATATCTAGTACAAATTAGAAGGGTTGAAAGTGCAATTCTTTTCAACAAAATTACAAGAGCGAAGACACAAAATACAATTATGGGGAAATTAAGGGGGCTGAAATCGAAAACGCCAAGACACGGCGCATAGCAGCTCGTTGCCTAGTTCAGTTATCCACAAAGCAGAGACGCAGCTTGTTTTTCCCTCTTCTGTAGTCAAAGCAGCAGCAGCAGAAAGCTTCAAACTTTCAAATGAATGGAAGCCACTTTTTTTCCTAAACGCATCACTGCTTCGAAATCACTTGTCTTTGCCTTAGCTAGAGCCAAAATGGCAATGCAAACCTCTTCTTATAAGGTTCTTTTTTATGAGTTCTCTTGTTAAATAAAAGTTGCCATTTTGATGGGTTTCATTGCTTTTCCTAAAGTTCTTATTAATATGAATCTTATGAATGTCATTATAGTTGACTATAGAAAAAAATGACAGCTTTATGCCGTCAAGATTCAATTTTTATTTGGTTAATTGTAACTTTGTTGCCGGAAGGGATTAAGTACCAATTGGGGCGTCAATTTATTGTGTATATATGCATAATGGATTGTTGCCTTTACTCATATTTTTTTTGTTAAGAGTCTTGAATATTGTTGGAATGCCGGCTGCTTGATTAGGTGCTAACCTTTGTAAATGAGCTATTATTCTGTTCTTTACTTATTCTTAATGTGATCATTCATTTGTTAGAAGTAACTTTCCTTCCCAGAAGGAATAGGACCAATTGTCGTTGCTTTATTTTGTGTATCTGCTTAAGTGTTGTTGCTTCACTCATTTTTCCTATGATTAATGTTGGCATGCCAGATGCTTGATGAAATGCCACTCTTTTATACTTCATAGTTGAGCAGCTATATATTCTTTGCGTACACCTACTTATATAGTGGTTCATTTCTTTGAATGTTGTGGCATATTCATTTACACTTCATGTGGCTGATGTAGAATCTTTTATATTTGCTCAGCTTTGGTCATTAAAGAGTTGCTCATCCTTAAGGGAACCCACTTCAGTTAGCCTGTTAAATTTAAGGAGTAGCTCTTCTGCTAGAGTTTTCTCTCTTATGAACATGACCCGCTACTCTACCTACTCCAATGATGATTCTTGTCCCTCTGGGAAGAGGAGGTCTCGTGGACCAGTAATGGCGGCCAAGAAGAGGTCTGAAGGTAGGGAATGTGACTTGACTTTGCTGGACAATATGGTTTTCTGAATACAAAATTAACGTAGGCTATAGTTAGTTACTAGTCACTTCTGTTGTTGCTGACAAGATGCAGCGTTGTAAACTGACTGGCCTGCTTGATATTGTCCACTGTCCAGGGGCTAAGCAGGATGATGGGAAATACAAGGACACAGTTGATCTTCCAAAAACTGCCTTTGGCTTGCGAGCAAATTCCACAGTTAGGGAACCTGAACTTCAGAAAATATGGGATGACAACCAGGTTTTTAAAAGAGTTGTTGAGAGGAACAATGGGGTGAGTGCTTGAAGACTGAATTAAGTGTCTTTACAAATGATAATTGCTTTTGGCTAATACTTAGAGTTTCTTGATAGGGCACTTTCGTTCTGCATGATGGACCTCCTTATGCAAATGGTGACTTACACATGGGACATGCTCTGAATAAAATTTTGAAGGACATTATTAATCGTTATAAGGTTCGTATGTAAGCTCACCCTTTTATAGTTCTTTTTGCTGTAGGTGCATTGAACTAAGTAGAAACATATTCGTGGTTTTCTTGGGTGGGTAGCTTTTAAGCAGTGATAGTACTTTAACTTGTTGTGTGCTTATGAGTACATTCTTGATTGGCACATTTGGATTTAGATACCAAGTTATGAACAGTCACTGCTTTGACCATTCGGGTAGATCATATTTGATTTGCCATGTTTGATTATAGGTAATTTGTTGAGAGCGTTGAGCCTGTGGGTTACTCGCTTTCAAGTCTTGATCTGATAACGTGGAACATTTTACTGGTAATGAGCCCTGTTGAGATACTTTGAGATTTATCCGTGGAAATTCACTGTTGAATTAAATCATTTTGTGATAGTGAAACCCCTCATCATAAAGTTAATTCTGTTCTTTTCACCATACTTGGTAAGCATTAGTCCTTCATTGAGGCTTTATAAAAATGTAATTGTGTAAATCTTGGCACAGATAAAAGGTGAATCTTCTGCAGTATCAGATGAAACATACTTTATAAGTAGGTGTTTGGACATGAACTGGAAATCATGATTTGAAATCATTGATTTGGGTAGAGATTGATTTGAAGTTGAAATTTTGTTTGCACATGCAAAACCCCACAGTTTGTGAAAACTATCAAAACTTCCCAACTCTTGTACAATATAACCAAATGAGCAAACCATAGCTCATTTGGTATCTAAATATGTTAAGGTGCTGCATTAACAAATCACCTACAACCATGTTCCTTTTATAAATAATGCTTGAGAATACATGCTACATAATTATACAAAGATTCATTGGTACAATAAATAAACAATAGTAGTTACTAGCTATTCTTTAATATAATCATCCTCATAGTATGGCAATCTTTTAGTGTTGAGCATTGACTTTTTTGTTGCAAAATTTTAAATTATGGACTTCTTTTTTTGCATAAACTTGTGGGTCAAGTTTTACGGAATTGAAATAAAAAACTTGGAACTAAAATTTTTCCTTTTAGGTGAATTTGGGATAATCAAAATCTTAAATTGAAATTGAAATTTTGTTCAAATGTCATAAATAAAAACAAATTTCAAATCAAAACTTCAAATTTGAAGCCCGAATTGCATGGCCAAACTGGCCCTTATCAATTTAAAATATCTTAAGTAACTACTAACCACAAAAGCTTCTTCAACGTAACAAATATAATGAAAACTTTAACTCAATGATGCTTTTCATTCTTTATTTTCTTGATCAAGTACAGAATGACTGATAGCAAACCCAACATTCTACGTGTATACAATCAAAAGAATTTTAGACAAAAACTTTGTATCATCATACTAGTAGGAATTTAATCACTTTTTGGGTGTACCCATGAGGTCCCTATTTCTATAGATGATTGGGTGACTTTTGTAGAGAACCACGTTTTTTGGTAGGTCTTGTACTTCTTGGTATAATGCTTGTATATGGGAATTTCCCGACATCAATGAAATAACAATTTGCCTTATAAAAAATGTTACATAGCTGCAAAGAAGAGGGAAAAGGGAAAGGGCAAGGGCAAGGGAAGAGCATTTAGGATTTGTGTGATATAATGCCTACATCTTCTTAAGTGAAGCAGTGGAAGTGAAAAAGAATCAGGCTCTTGTAAGCTAAAAAAATGGGTATTGGAGAGAGATCAACCTCAGTCACTTCCTTACTGGACCCTGAAACGAACATAGCAAGTTGAGCCAATACAAACCTGTGTATACGTAGCTCACAATGAGGCTCACTGCATTTTCACCCCTCATCAGGTGGGCAAACAAACAAAGATGGTAGAGAAAGATAAATCCTTCTTTATGTTACAGAGTGGAACATAAATGAAGACTAATTGTGCTTTATCTAATTTCTATAGTTGTTGCTGTTGTAAAATAATTTGTCAAAAGATTTCTTTTACTTCTCAGTTCTCACTTGGTAATCATTATATGATTTGCCTACATAATTTGAGATGTAGTATAATATCACCTGCTTATGTTGGCTAGCCTAAGCTCATGAAACAAGCAGGTTAATACCCGTGAATCTTAGGTAAGATTGTCTGCTGTTATCAACTAGATTTGGATAAACCGATTGTTTTGCATCCATGTTGGCTAGCTTAAGCATATGAAACAAGCAGGTTACTACCTATGAATCTTTAGATAAGAGTTGTAGTGGACAAATAAATAAGAAAAAGAAAGGTTTTAAGGCTTTACATGAGTCTGCTTCATAATTTTAACATTTCAAAGTGCTATGATAGCTGTAGTATTGTTCAGTCTAGTTGATGTCTAGTTTTATTTTCACACCCCGAGCTACCTCCGAGACGCGGATACGGGACCTAGGACCACAAGTGATCCCAAGCTAACTCTGCTGGCATGATCATGGGCATACTAAAGAATATAAACTGATGCGGAAGCTAAATCATAATTTAAAATGAAAAGATTGGGAATACCCATAATCTATTACTGAGATATTTGTAATACTGATGAGTTTAATACAAGGAAGTTATTAACTCAATACTAAGCTGAACTAACTATGTCTGAAAATAGCCTCGACTAGAAATGCTGGGACAGACCCATCTAAGTCTAGAAAAAACTGAAACTAAAGGACTAAACACTGAAAAGAAACTCATGACTATCGTCCTCGGAGAATGAGGACTCACCACTAAATCTGCTGAACTGGAGATTGGGAATCGATCTAAGCGCGATCTGGATGTTGAGAACCTGAACCTACATCACGAGAAGCTGTAGCGCACGTATGCGTTAGTACTTGAAAGTACTAAGCATGTAGGATAGAGTAAAGCTGAAATAAAACATAACTGAACAAGCACAAAAACAAATATAGAAATCTGAACATGATATACTGAATGCTGAGATAACTGAATGCAATGACCAATTTATAACATGCTGAAACTGAATACTGAATATACTGATAAATGGTCAATGCAATAGAGTCTTGACTGAACTGAGGGAGCTACTAATAACCGATAATAAAACCACATGAGCTAAATTTAGAGTCCGATGTATACGCCCCATTGAGAGGACCCAATATACCCTGCCAGAGGTATAAAGGCATGCTGGCATGATTACTAAACTGATGCCCACAGAGGGGACTTACAACCTACTCGGCTTGTAGTTCTGGGACTATTTGGGTACGCTAAATCCTAGTCCAACTCGGTATTATGCTTCTCCCAATGAATTAAGTGATTAAGACATTATGACTGAATTTCTGTAAATACTGGATAACTCAAAACTGAACATGCAAACTGAGAGTGCAATAATTAATCTGATAATTATGCATTAATAACTAAGGCATGTATATCTGAAGTAATTGAAATATGTAACTCAAGAACTAAAGAAATACATAGCTAGGGTTCTGAAATTCATGCAATAACCTGTGTAATAACATGAAAATTTTATTTGGAACATATAACTAATTAATTCATGAAGTTGAAGTTTTAGAAACCCTAGGTTTAATCATGATATGAGAATCAATAATCTGACTGAAAACTAGGGATCTAATGGGTGAAAGGAACCCACTAGTGAAATCCCACATACCGGGTGATGAAATCCACGGAGAAATATTTAGATTTCGGGGCTAGAACTGCTGGAACCTTTCTGCGTTCTTGAATCCTTTCTTGCTTCTAATTTTCTAAGTTTTGATTTAATGAATTTGACTTAGGTAAGTTCTTGTTATGTTTCTAGGCTTCAACTGACTAAAATATGATGATTTAGGGTCAAAACAACGTATCTTAGGGTTTAAATGAAGTGGAAAAAGATCAAAAGACCCCTGAGTTAATTGCTATCGGACCAAACGATGACCTGGACAGACGGTCTGTCGTTCAATCGACTGCCCGTCGTTTGGGTCCGTAGGTTGGGGTCTGTTCGGTAGACCTTTACTAAAACGGGCATAACATTTTACTCGGAGGTTTGATTTTTGCAAGGTCGGTGGCTATGGAAAGCTACTTAAATTATCTATCTTTTAGTATGTCATGGGATACCTAATTCATTTTGTGCTAAGAGTTATGATCATTTGAAGTTGACCCAACTGCAATTTCCCCCTAACTGTCTGCTAATTTCCACCCACGGTCATACCTACGCTCCGTGGGTCCATCTATGGACTGTGCTGGTCAATCGTGGTTCTTGTCAGAGTGGGTAAATGGGGTGTTGATCGACGGACACAGACTACGGACCGTAGTCTGACCTACGGAATGTAGGTCCCTCCGTCGTTCGACACTTGGTCAAATTTTCTGGGCTGAGTTTTTGGGGGAGTTTTCAGTCACAATCGACGGATGACGGATGTGCAGCACGGGCCGTGGGTCAGGCTACGGTCCGTCGATGGTAACCATCGATTGCATCCGCAAATTTCTGAAAAGCTGATTTTTGGTCTGTTTTGGATACGGGGTGTTACAGTTATCTCTGATGCCTAAATTTTGTTTTATGGACTCATCAGTCAAGTGAACACTATTATGAGTTAACAATTGATTCTCATAGGCTACCTTCCAGGCATTTCTGGTGCCCACAACTTATGTTGTATTTTACTAACTATGTCAAACTTGAAATGCTTTCTTTAGAATTAACGGGCTGTCACGGTGTCACCCCTGCGTGTATTTCGTATCTGTCTATTAGATAACTTTTCATATCTCATTAGTCCTTCTGTTTTGTCAGCTTCTTCAAAACTTTAGAGTTCAGTATGTTCCAGGTTGGGATTGCCATGGCTTACCAATTGAATTAAAAGGTAAACATCATTTCTTGTGCAGCTTTCAGTTAAGTTTGTTTAATATTCCTGTGCTTAACACTAGATAGTTAAATATGAGTCTAATCTATGTTAGCAGACCTAACCAACAGTTACTGAGAATGTGCTTACGGAAGTTGGCTTTATCCTTAAAGATTACCAATTTGGTGAAGTACTTTGCCTCTGGGCTACTTCTATTGTTATATTCAAGGAGCAGATATTAGTTGTTGCTAAAGCATTTCTGATGCAAAATACCTTGTCTGAATTTCCAAAAATTGTGAACCAATTACAAATCGAAGTTGCAGATGCCAGATGGTTGCCCATGCATTACATAGAGCTTTACTTCTTTGATTGACTTTTGTTGTCCTTTGCCTACTCTCTTTTTGATTCCTTGACTTAGCTACACCGGTATTTCTCAAAATTATAGATCCTGTGTACTTCTGGTTGTCTTTTTCCTGATCAAAACCACCAATCTCTGAGACAATTTCCATGTTTCTTTGAGATGTAAGAAATGCAGAGCTATTATTTGTTTGAGAGCTTGTAGTCCAAAGTACAACTATGAGATAACATCCACTGTTTCCCTTGAACCCAATTGATTATTTTTTCCTTGGTTCCTGATTAGAAAGTGTGCCACAAGCTTCTCCTCAATAAAGTCTGATCCTTTTGCTTAGAAGGTATACAGGGAGTAGTGAAGAGTCTCTGTGGAAACACCATTGCCTAAGTTCTTTTCTTTCACATGCTTTATCAGTTCCTTATGATTAGCAAGCTGGCATTTTCATGCTACTCCATCTTATTCCTTAACTATTTGGCAAGACTCTGCTTTGGGAAAATATAACTTCTTATTCTCTGTGTCTTAATTCATGCTGTACCTTAAAAAAAAGAATATTGTTTTAATTCATGCTGAAATATCTGGATTATGGATAAAAAATATGGAATAAGGGTACCAAAATTTTAGAACATACTCGTATGCTTTCTCCTTGTAAAAAAAAGAAGATATACTCATATGATTCTCTCTTTCGTCTTGCCCCCTAATTTGTATTTTGGTGGCATGACAGCTTATTTTAACTTCAGTGTTACAGTCACTAGACGATGATGCTAGAAAGGAGCTTACACCTCTAAAATTAAGAAACAAGGCAGCCAAATTTGCAAAATCAACTGTGCAGAGTCAGATGGCATCATTTAAGGTTGTTTATATTTTGCTACTTCCTGTTCTGTATTCTTTCATCATTGACCTTCTATTCCTCCTTTCTTGTTATTCTGCTTTATTCCTAATGCTAACATCTATGCTTGCAGCGCTATGGAGTATGGGCTGACTGGGATCAGCACTATTTAACTCTTCACCCAGAATATGAAGCTGCACAGGTATGGTTACTGCAATTCTTATAGCCCCTTCTATGTGTTTAGCTGAATCTCACATAGCTCTGCTCTTATGATTGGTCAAGCTTTTCTGGTTTGCTTTTGCACTATATGTTTTGTGTGCCTTCTCTATTTCTTTCCTTGATATGTAGGCTAGCACTAGTGCTTTTTCTCTTTGAGAATTAAATTGCATATTTTTCTTCTTATATTGACAATAATTATTCAAGCCAGTCTTAGAAAGCTCTTTTTTCCTGCTTGATGCTTCTCTACTAGATTGAAGTATTTGGCCAGATGGCTATTCAAGGTTTTATATACAGAGGCAGGAAACCAGTTCATTGGAGTCCCTCATCTCGAACTGCACTTGCAGAGGCTGAACTAGAGGTATTGGAACTTGTCAATTGTTGTTTTTCTCGAAGAAACCTACTTTCTATGTGACTCTTTGTTTGACCAGGGAGGTTGGTAGAACTTGAAAAAATTGTCTAGGCAGTGAATTCTGCTAATTTTTGGCAGATGAGGGTGAAACCTTGTAAATTGTCTGGGTAATAGTACAGTCTGGTCATATCATTGTTGTATTTCCCATTTTATTTTTACTAGAAGAAATTTGGTCTGGTAAATTTCTCTTCTTTCTCTCTCTCTCTCTCTTTTTTTTTTTTTGATTTGAAATATGTTATATCATAAGTAATTTACTGGAAAGGCTGAACATGTTAAAATTGTTGTTTTTTCTTGAAGACACCTACTTTCTATGAGACTCTTGGTTTGACCTGGGAGGTTGTTAGAACATGAATAATTGACAAGGCAGTGAATTCTGTTAATTTTTGGCAGATGAGGGTGAAACCTTGTAAGTTGTCTGGGTAATAGTACAGTCTGGGTCATATCATTGTTGTATTTCCCATTTTATTTTTACTAGAAGAAATTTGGTCTGGTTAATGTCTCTTCTCTCTCCTTTTTTTTTTAAATTTGAAATATGTTATATCATAAGTAATTTACTGGAAAGGCTGAAGTCTGAACATGGTTACTTTGACCTGCTATTCATTTAGTTATATGAATATGTCTCTACATATGTATTTTTGTGTATGTATATATTTTGTTTGTGTGTCTATACATGGTTCTCTCTAACATCAATGAAGTTTATATGCAGTATAATGAGGAGCATGTGTCAAAAAGCATGTATGCTATTTTCAGACTAGTTGGTGTACCAGCTTCATGTGACTCATTGAAAGAATTCTTGCCCAATCTATGCTTGGCAATTTGGACAACAACTCCTTGGACAATACCAGCTAATGCTGGTAAGGTGTTTTGCGAAATCATCACAGTTTGAACTTTTCCCCCTTTTCTTTAACTAGTCCAACTTACAAAAGGTGTTATGCTTCGAATGTTATTAGATGGAACGTTTCATCTAGCATAAGACATAGT
Source organism: Solanum lycopersicum (assembly GCF_036512215.1). Lineage (NCBI taxonomy): Eukaryota > Viridiplantae > Streptophyta > Magnoliopsida > Solanales > Solanaceae > Solanum > Solanum lycopersicum. The sequence goes on from NC_090800.1 coordinate 76,223,954, forward strand.
GGAACTAAGGCTTCAAATAAAATATTTCCTGCTGGACAGTGGTAGTTCTATGTTCAAGATATTGTATTTGTCACTGTTGTGAAGTGACATAAAAACACGAAATGGTTAACTATAATCTGGGAAAAATTGTTTAGATAGGTGTGCATTATTTGGCACTGCTCGACATAACCAATTTATGAATTGAGTATATAAAAACACCCAAACACCGGATAGTGCTGATGCGGTTCTCTCATGAGCTAGTTCTTGGGGTTGAGTTAGGCCCAAGGTCCATTTTTGACATGGTATCCTTGCAAACCTATCGATTCCTGTTGTGCTTTTCATTTTTGGGTATTCGTGTTATGTTATCAACACTCCAGTTGTCTAGACGTACAGGGGGTGTTAAGTTCTACTTTCACTGAGGAAATGGTGATGGTCTTCTTATATTGTCTTATGCAATTCTCTCCTTGTGGTCTAGCTATTCGGTTGAGCTAGACCCAATGTCCGTTTCTTCACAACTGAGTTTATATCCATTGCTTAGTGAGAGTGAGCTTTTCACTTATTATTTCTGTTATTGCTTTAATTTTAAGGAATCTGCTTCTTGGAGGAGTATCTTTTGCTGAATCGGGTTAGTGTGTGTTTCAGTGTCCATTTTTATGTTGCATCCTTTTTCCTTCCTTTTTGGGAGAAGTAAATATATGAATTAGAAAAAGTTGTGTCTGTGAAAGGTTTAAGTAACCAATGTTTGATTTGTTCAAATTTCAGAATTTGGAAGCATTTCGGGTTTGCGAGGTTGCACTATAGTTTGGCATGCTAAATATATTTTCCTTTTCAAGTGAAGTTCTTGTTTTGCTTTAAAATTTTATCTTATTTAGCACAGTCCATTCTCTCAACAAAATATAAGTGCTGCTAGTCTTTTATCATGTGAAGTTTTGCTTGGCTTTTCTATAGTTTAAGGTTCATCAAGTCGTGGTATGGAAATTCATTTTTTCCATTTCTTTTCATATATTGGGGTACAACTATTGTCTAATAATATATGTGGGGGTTTGCAGCTGTAGCGGTAAATAATAAGCTTCAATATGCCGTTGTTGAAGTTTCCTCAGCCTCTGTAGACGGTTCTACATCTTCTGTTGATGGAAAGAAGAGGTTTGGAAATTTCATGAAGGGCGATAAAAGCCTACATCTTATTGTAGCTCTGGACCTTGTATCAACATTAGAATCAAAATGGGGTTTGAAGCTTACCTTGAAGAAAACAGTACTGGGTTCAGATCTTGAAAATTGCAGGTGACGTGTTGATCTTGTAAGCTTGGTTGTCCCAACTTATTATTTTATGCTGCCAAATACAATTCAAATGGTAGCACCCTAAGGCGTGGCCTAGTGGTCAATGAGCTGGGAGAAGAACCATGAGGTTTCAGGTTCATATCTCAGCTCAGCTGATGCAAAAAAACACTGAGTGATTTGTTTCCATTTGCCTAAGCTTTGGTGGGGTTAACCGGTACCTATGCTGGTGGGAGGTAGCAGGTACCCGGAGGAATAATCGAGGTGCGCGCAAGCTGGCCCGAACATCATTGTTTAGATTTTTTTTTCAAATGGTATATTTCCATTATTTTTCACGAGTATATTCTGTCGAAAGTCCATGCTAAAGGATGGACCTTATGTATAAACCATGTGGTCCGATAGTTCATGATGAAGTTGTCAATACTGTTCTGCACGAGTTGGTTATCAAAAAAAAAAAAATTACTGTTGTCAATGAGTTTCTCACACTGGTTACTAGAGAGGAATTGTTTATTACTTCAGAAACTTACATCCAACTTTTCTCAGGTACACCCATCCTATAGATAGCCGGGAATGCCCCGTTGTCGTTGGTGGTGATTACATTACAACAGAGTCAGGAACTGGATTAGTTCATACTGCACCTGGTCATGGACAAGAAGATTATGTAACCGGCTTGAAATACGGTTTGCCTTTAGTTTCCCCTGTTGACGATGATGGGAAATTTACAGAAGAAGCTGGACAATTTAGGGGGCTTGATGTGCTTGGCAATGGCAATGTTGCTGTTATTGATTACTTGGATGAACACCTGTCATTGGTCATGGTAGAGCCATACAGTAAGTGTTTTTTTCAGTGCCTATTCCGGATGTCTGCAACCTATAAGTCTCGTGTGATTTATTAAATATTGTTGATATGATTTCTGAATCTAATCCTTGTTTTTTTCTTCTAATAAATAAATGTTGTGCAGAACACAAATATCCTTATGACTGGAGAACAAAGAAGCCCACTATATTCAGGGCTACTGAACAATGGTTTGCATCAGTGGAAGGATTTCGTGATGCTGCAATGGATGCAATCAACCAAGTAACGTGGATTCCATCTCAGGTATTTGTTATACTTCTTCGGCTCTCAAATTTGCTAAAGATAGCAGCTGGTCCTCTACTGCTTTGTAACTGTATAATATGGTTCTGTCCAGGCAGTAAACCGTATTTCTGCTATGACATCTGGCCGCTCTGATTGGTGTATATCACGTCAAAGGACATGGGGAGTCCCCATTCCAGTTTTTTACCACGTTGAATCAAAAGAGCCACTGATGAATGAAGAGACTATCGATCATATCAAATGTAAATCCCTCATGTTGTGATTTCCTGTACTTCTCTGTTACGCTGGATTTTTATTGGGGCATGATAATTTCTCTGATCAAGTAAATGTATTTCATTCATAAAATGTGGCCAAGCTGGACTATACAAAGGGTATACCAAAAGGTAAAGAGTCTACAAAAGGATATGATTCTCTATAAACTCCACCCAATCATCTATACAACTAGGAACTTTCTGTTCACACCAAAAGAAAATAAAGGAACGGAGACTACTCTATAGTCGAAAGATACTCGACTCTACACCTTCAAAAGCTCTCTCATTTCTTTCTCTTTAAACTATCCACATTAAAGCAAGTAGAATCACATTCCAGCCCTTCATTTTCTCTTCCTTCTCCTGCTCTTCAATCAGAACATCAAATCTTTCATAGTATTTGGCATTTCCGAATGAGTGCCAAGTCAAGACCAGGCAAATAAATTGAAACAGAGGGAGTATTATATATTAAAATGTTTAGTTTGTATTTAGAATATTCTAATGTTAACCTCACACCGAATCATGCTTTTGCAGCTATTATTTCCCAAAAAGGAAGTGATGCATGGTGGTACATGGCAGTGGAGGAATTACTTCCTGAGAAATATCGCGATAAAGCATCAAACTATGAAAAAGGGACTGATACGATGGATGTCTGGTTTGACTCAGGTGATATAGCTTCTTTCAGTACTCTGCCTGTTGTACTAGCTCAAACAATTTCTTTTGTGGGGATAAATGTTGATCATTGATTGTTTGGAACTTTATGGCACCATTATTAAAATCTGATCATCTATTAGTTTCTACTTCATTTCTTGTTGTATTTTGAAAGCAACCTCATCTATACATCAATACTAGATAGGAGGATATGAAAGTTGAGGATTAGGGTAGAAGGTCAGTAGGTAGTCGGGCGTTGTCTAGTTTTCCTTATCACTGTTATTATTTGTACTCTCCTACCACCGTATTATTCTCTTTTTTTTTTTACCTGTTGTTCCTCTGCTTCAGTTATTATACAGTTTGTAGTTGCTATTGTTTTTTTCTCCATTATTTCTATATGGTTTCTTCACTATTTTATTTCCTTCTCTTGTTGATCTTGATATGCTTTATTTGATGCAAAGGTCTATAGGAAACAACCTCTCTACCTTCACAAGGTAGGGGTAGGGCTGCATACACATCATCCTCCCCCGACCCACTTGTCGGATTACACTGCCCTTTTCTTCCATCCTTCTCTCTCTCTCTTTTTCCTTTTTGTCTGTCTTTCTATTATTGTTGTCTTTTCCTTCTCTCCCCAGACCCACTTTTTTTTGAGGAACAAGTAACTGTGTATTCACAAAATTCCGTCATCCAAGCAATGATAAGAGTGAGCACTTACATCCCATAGGGTAAAAAACAGAAGGCCATAAGAACTAGTCTATGGAGCTTTACAATTTCCCAATAAAATCAACAAAAAGTTCTATATGCCCCACCATATCCTGTTTACACCTAAAATATAGAAGACTAAGGCAATTCGTTCTGATTTTTTGAATGTTGTTGCTTTTTTTTTCAAAGCCTCTTGCATTCCTTTCCTTCCACAATGTCCACCTTGCTTGCAGGATTAATTCCCACCAGTCCTCTTCTAACTCTCTTCTTCCAATCTCTTTCCAATCAGTCCATACTTTTAGAAGTTTTCGGAACCACCCAACTCACTCCAAGTATACACAAGAACATGTTCCACAGATTTGCAGCTGTTTTACAATGTAGAAATAGATGGCTATTTATTTCAGCATCCTGGTCACACATAAAGCATCTTGAGCAAAATCTCTCTACCTCTTCTTTGTAGTACTTCATGAGTCAAACAAGCATTCCTGCAGACTAACCACATGAAAGAAGAAACTTTCAAGGGTTGCTGTGAAGTTTCCACACTGGTCTGTCAGGTGCATTGGTAGTTTTATTGAAATCATTTATGACCATAAGAAAATCTGCAACTCTTTGAATTGCTTCTCTGTTGTTTAATTGATGTTTAAAAGGGTTGTGGGGATTGACCCAAATCCACGTGTTCCTTTATTTTTGTTTGTCACATTGATATAATTCGAAGTCCTGAAAGAACCCAACTGAGTGTCAGGCTAAGTCAAGTGGACTTGATTACCACCACAAAGTTCTTGGAAAGAAATTAAACCTCTGTCAGTCAAAGTTCAGGTTTAGTTGTCTAACTATATTTCATGTTTAGTTCCTAATGTAATTTTCTTTTAGCAGTAGGATTATAAGTTAACCTCTGTTTACACAGGTTCCTCGTGGGCTGCGGTGCTGGACAAAAGAGAAAGCCTTAATTACCCTGCAGATTTGTATCTCGAGGGGACAGATCAGCATCGTGGTTGGTTCCAGAGTTCCTTATTAACAAGTATTGCTACAAAAGGTAAGGGGCATTTAAAGTCCTGTTCTTGATCCTTTATAGTATTAGTTAAGAATCTTTTATTAGTCTCTTTGTTCGCCCATGGAAAATATCAATCTCAGCTATGAGAAGTAGGAAAAGAACAGGGTTATGTTTGAATGTCCAGGGGAAATGGTGATCCCCTTAACCTCTTTTGTCTTTATGGATCTTTAATTTCTACATTTGAAACTATGATTATATTCTCTACTCTCTGCTATTATTGCTATAGGTTTCTCTCTCTTGCCCCACTCTGTGAACTTCATCCATAAACCTATAGTGTACCATCTTGTTCTCCTTAAGAAACAGTGGTAAGTTATATTCTGAAAGAAGCTAAAGGATTTGGAGTAACTCTTGGAAATTGGAGACATTGACAGATGATGCAAAAGAAGCAAATGTCAAAATACTTAAAACGGGATCTTAGTACATGATAGTTATTACCGATTTCATTATTTTTAGGTTTTGGTTCTTCGACGTGTTACCCTATAATAATATCCCCATTGCATGTCATAATTGCAGGCCAGGCCCCTTATCACGGTGTTATTACACATGGATTTGTACTGGATGAGAGGGGGTTGAAAATGAGCAAATCTTTGGGAAATGTTGTTGATCCAAGGATGGTGATTGAGGGAGGGAAAAACCAAAAGGTATGTTGCCAATTTTGCAGCAATTTTTGTGCAAATTAACATGTTCTTGACGAGAAATGACATCTCTACATTTCCTTTGACAGGAAAACCCTCCATATAGTGCTGATGTCTTAAGGCTTTGGGTTTCAAGTGTAGACTATACTGGCGACATGCTAATTGGACCTCAAGTCCTTCGTCAAATGTCTGACATATACCGGAAATTGCGAGGAACACTCCGATTCCTTCTAGCAAATCTCCATGATTGGAAAGTAGGTTACACAGTCTCAATTGAGGCCATTTCCAAATGAAAATGTTTCCGCACATATTCTGATTATACTTGCAGCAGCATCTTCTTTTTTTGCTAAGCTTTCTCTCTCTCTCACACACACACACAAAAAAAAAACACCTAGAGCATTTGAAATCTGTGTCATAGATCCCCCTTGTGCTCGACTCTTGAACTGAGTAGAACTTCTACTTGTTGAAGTTAATGATTTTATTAATTATCTTGAATTAGATGTTCAACTTAACATGGTAGTTTTCGAAGTTGATGTTATTTGAAATTTTCTTTCTGCAGGCTGATTATACAGTCCCGTATAGTGATCTTCCGATGATTGATCAGCATGCATTATTCCAGCTTGCTAATGTTGTGAACAACATTAGAGAGAGCTATGATAGTTATCAGTTTTTCAAAATATTTCAGGTATTGTTTCTTTAAAAGCCAAGTTGATGTTTCAAGTTCCTGAAATGTGACGACTCTTAAACTTTGGTTACATGGAAAAAGGAACTTGTTTGCTTGAAGATAGTAAGAGTGTATATTTTGAAGAGGAGGAGCTTAACAGTTTCTGTTATGTGCAAGAGTGGGAGGGTCTGAGTCATGGTTTAAACTATGTGCGTCACTCTCAGTGCATTATCAGATGAGAATATGGCTGCAACTAGCAGATTAGTTGTGTCGTATCTGTGTGTCAATGTGAACTAATTGTTTAGGTAGATGTGGAACTTTAGCAGTGATGTTTAACGATGTAAATACCATTTCTATCACCAGTCACAGTAAAAGTCAAGTCTTTCATCACCAACTCTGCCAAAGTTTCAGAAGGTTAAAGGCTGAAGTTTTCCTACTTGTTCTAGTTTTACTTGATAGTTATATGATGGTTAAGAAAAAGCGAACTTGATATTATGTGAAGTCTGAAGAAACTAGAAACTTAACTGAGATTCTTTATTCAAGGATACAAACCATGTCAGTTCCCTCCAAAAAAGAAAGAACCATTTCAGCCACCAATCAGACATCGAAGTCAAGATCCTGCCCAAAAATTCAGAGTCTAAACTCTGAAGTTCTCTAGAGGCTGTCAGCTCGCTGCAGTTATACTTTGTAGTGTGGAGCACAAAAGATAGTTGAAGAGTTCTGGCTGCATGGAGGATATTTTGGGAAAATGATCAAGGCTTAGCAGAAGAAGTATGGAAGAAAATATTTGTTCAACAGATGAAAAAGGTAATACAGAAGAAAAAGTAGGACCCTTCGGGGTGGCCCAGTGGTTTGGGCTTGGGACGTCCATGTTGGAGGTCTCAAGTTTGAAACCCCTTGCTTTTGCTAGCAAGGGGTTTCCCTTCTGAGTTGAGCTCGTCGCGCCTAGTGCGGGTTACCTCTCCTATGTGGTTTGCGAGCTATTGCATAGGAGTTTTCCTCATGCGCACCCAAAGAATAGCAGGTGCGGGTTTTCCTTGTCATCAAAAAAAAGAAAGAAGAAAAAGTAGGTCAATATCGATGGTCCTTAAGATTGATAACAAGGAACATATGACACTAATTTTGTTGAATACAATGATTTTTTTTTCAGCGAAGGAGCATTTCCTTTACTTTTTTTGAGAAAGTAAGGAGAAGGGGAGACGAGCCTTGGAGCAATAGTAAAGTTGTCTCTGAGTGACCTATAAATCATGTAGGCTACCCACACCAAACTCCCTTGGGGTGTGATTTTTCCCTGAACCCTGCGTGAATGCGGCACACTCTGAGTACAGGCCTACAGGGTTGCCCTTTTTGTTGTTGAGAAAAGTAATGATCTTATTGATAGTGCACAACTCCAAGATGTGCTGACAACTATGTATAAGTAGAGCAAAAAGAAAAAAAAAACTAAAATCATGTAAGGATTCCATGAATCCTAACGGTTATTCATCCTCATTTACAATTCCTTTCCACACCAAAAGTAAAACAAAATTATAAACTAAACTTAAATCTTTATGAAAGAGTTAACACTAACTTCAAACACCTTATGTTTATTTTTGTCCAAATGATCCACCAGATGCAGGATCTTCATCCTCATGTACAATTGTTTCTACACCAAAATTAAATGAAATTATAAAATTAACTTAATTTTTATGAAACGGTTAGCATTATCTTAAAAAACCTTATGTTTGTTTTGTCCAAATGATCCACCAGATGCAGACTGGTATTAAATTCCACCACTAGTGGATGTGTATCTCTATAAGCGCTAGATGAAAAACCATCAACTTGTTAGGGTTAGTTTTGGTTTGCCAATAGCATTACTGGTGGATATTTCTGCAAAACAGGGAGGGAATTGATTGATTCTTATCTAGTGCTATGTTGGATCACTGCTGAAACAGAATAGCTTGAATATTTCCAATGGAATGTAACCTAATGGCCTGGCTTGAAATGATGAGGTTAGATTGAGAGGGATATCTGGAAGAAAAGCTCCATGATACACTTAAGGAATGTCATCTTCATTGTTACCTAGTTTGTTCTATTCCAGTACAGCGAGGAAGCTCGTCATGTCAGGTCTTTAGCTGAGAATAGGTACAAAAGCGGCAAATTCTTTTTGTTGGAAATGTAGTTAGCAATGTCGAGGCCTAGTGTAAAAATGTGGGAGGAGGTTTAGCTGCTATTAAGTGGCTGCTGCTGCTGCAGTGTGTGTGTGTGTGTGAGAGAGAGAGAGAGAGAGAGAGGCCAGAATAGATTGAAGTAAAGACACAGTAGCAATTTCTGTTAATATTATGGCAAGAAGATAACACGGATCCTACAAAAGATTTGACATGTTACTCCAGTAAAATGCTATCTTTGTCAGATAAATGATTACGGTCTTTAAAAAATGTAGCATTGTTTCTTGTCAATATTATGGCAATCTTTGTCGAAATGAATTTAATTACCAGCTGATGGTCACAGCTGTTTTGATACTTATTTACTGCTTTCATCCCTTTAATGGCTGACATCCATTTTTATGTTATTATTTTTATTGTCCGTGCAGGTGATTCAGCGGTTTGTGATAGTTGACCTCTCAAACTTCTATCTTGATGTCGCTAAGGATCGGCTTTATGTTGGGTAATTCATGTTGCATCTCTACATAATCTCACCTTTTGTTCTCTTCCAAGCTTGTCTAATGTTTCAAGTGCTGGATTTTTTTTAAAAAAATAACAAAAGAATATAAAACAAAGCAAGACATAATGCTACCATATTAAAAGAGCTTTAAATATTGTAATTATTAAGGGTTCCTTTTTCAGTTTTGGCCCCTCTTGTATAAGGTTCTTCTGATGATGGCCTATGTTAACCAGAAGTTGCTTTTTGGCTCTTTATCTATTAAACCCATTTAAATGCCATCAAAATGAGCTGTATTTAGGTAATTTTCATACAATATTTTGGAAAGAAGAAAAATAATCAGAAAAAGTTATACGAAATGAGATCTACTGCTGCTACGAGATTATCATTGGCTCGCCAAAGATCATAAGAGTGGAGATAATGGGATCCCAAAAGGCGGAAGCTGCAGAGGGAAAGAGTAGGGTCAGATCCATACTTTTGTGTTTATGGGTTCTGAGTTCTAGAAATGGCTGCTTACTGGGTTCTGGATAAATCATATATACGTATTAAGTGGATTTCTTAGCACAATTACAGGATTTTGGCCAAAGCTACTAGATTCTGCCGCAACCGTAGCTTGAACTCTAGCTTCGCACTTAGGAAGGAAGGCGAGAAACTACAGTAAAGGTGATCGAGATAAGTTACCCAAATCGTGAAGTTGGGGGTGGCCCAATAGTTCCCAGTGGTTTGGGCTTGGGAACTATTCCCTAGAACATCAACAACCTAGTAATACTGCTTAAAAGAAGATGATTACAACTTGACAAGCCTAGTACAATTGAATTAGGACTGGACTCATTGACCGGAGTGTTCACTCTTCGATAGTCTTCAGATCTTCCAGGAACAGCTCATTGCTTGAAAGCTTTACGACTTTTTCTTTTTTTCTCTTAATGCATGAATGCATGGTTTCCTGCAGCAAGTATAGGATATCTAGTCTTCTTGTTAGTAAGCACATAAACAAGGAAACCATATATCTCGAAGATCCTGGGAATTAAGGAGCACCCAAGGGTGTGACCTAGTGGTCAATGAAGTGGTTGTGAATCCTGAAGTCTCAGGTTCAGAACTCAGCGGAGACAAAAAACCACTAGGTGATTTTTTCCATTTGTTGTAGCCTTGGTGGACAGAATTATCTGGTATCTATTGCTGGTAGGAGATGGCAGGTATCCCGTGGAACTAGTCGTGGTGCGCGAAAGCTGGCCTCAACATCACGGTCTTCAAAAAAAGAAAGAAAAAGATCCTGGGAATTAAGGAAATCATAAACAACTCCGATTCTACATCCAAAAGGATTTTTTAAGATGCGACTTTTCAAAAATATCTCCATGTGGAATCCTTTTCCAATTCAAACACCATGAAGATCCTGTAAATATCTTACATATTCTTATATGAATAGTACAGGAAATATATAAAAAGATATACTTCGCATATATTTTCCAAAGATATCTCAATACAAGATCTTAACATAGATGCTGTTTTTCATAGCATGCAAGAACCATGGAATAAGGATCTGGTTCCTTCACATCTTCCTTCATATTGTGCATCTGTTTGTTAATTAGACGTTAATCTCAATAATGGGTAATCTCGGTCGACTGGAATTGGATCCAGGACTAACCGACTAGGGACGAGAAGCAGGGAATTGGGGAAGGGTTGGATTTTGGGTTGCTGGTGTGGTGGACCAAACTATTCCTTGAAATTTAAATCAGTTTGTTTGCTTTATTTTTATTCGGATGGAAATGTCAAATGTTGGAGTAGTGTCACTTTCCCTTAAACTGAACATCGCCAAATTTACCCTTTTATCATAGTGGCCAAAGCTTGCAAGAATTCCTGCTGCTGATATCTCGGTTAAATAGATTACTGTCTCATTTAATGAACTATCCTGTTTGTTTTGTTGGTAGGCTTGCGACTTTAATTCTTTTTTTCTATCAAATAAATGACCATAATTCGAATTTCCCTGAACCTTGAACAGTTCATCAAAATACAATAAAGCACATTTTATGGACTACTAAGAGATATATCAATGTCTCCTCTTGCACTTTTGTGTATATATGGAGGACAGTTAGTTTGGGCTGTTTGCTCCTTAAATATTGTATTAACTTCATGTCCACATTCAAAAGTTTCTGGAAGCCTAATTTTTAGATTATCGGCTACAGAAAAAGAAAGAGGATCTTGTTGTTCCACTATATCTTTCCCTGGTAGGTTTTGACTCAAGTTGATGTGGCATGCTAACTTGGTTGACAATCGATCACTTCTGTAGAATGTCTTAGTAGGTATCAGTTTTATCTTATGTAGCTCTACTGAGATTTTGTATGTTTTAAGGTGTGTTCATTTCTTGAGAACTGCAGTTTGATGGTATAAACATGTTTACTAAGAGTCTTTGCATCAACCATCAAACTTGAGATCCCAGCTACTTCTCTTAGGGAAGTTAGTATTTACAGACCTCAATTCTTGACTCAGTGTCATCATTTCGGTACTTGTATCATGTCCCGTGTACGAGTTGTTGGGTTTTATGACCTCTGTATATGAGTTTTGAAAGATCTTCTGAAAATTGACTTTGTGTGGGGGATTGCTTACATTGATCTTCCTTTACATTGAGGCTTCTGCTGCTGTTGACTTTCCTTATATAAAAAATTGTAGGCCAAGAGCTTTGAATCCATTTTTCTGCTCGTTACATGAACTCATTAACAGCTTGTATTGAAAGCTTAGTCAGATGCTAGTGTAAATTGGTTGAGTTGCAGTTAGAAATGCATGCTTAAGTCAAGATATGTTGCAGAAAAGAGGAATTACATTGTGCAGTAGATGTGTTCCCTGTGAAAATTCTCAGGAATCTGCGGATCATCTGTTTTCGCATTGCAATCATACAAAGCAGTTATGGGATCTGTTCCTGAATATGAGTGGTGTGCAACAAATGATGCCAAAGAATGTGAAAGGCCTACTAGTTTGTTGACAGAATCAGAAAGTCAGGAAATAACTAACACAAATCTAGAAAAGCATACCTCTCTGCATCTTTTGGAACATTTGGTTGGATAGAATTAAGAGATACGTTGAGAATCAGAAGAATCATTTAGCTATTCTTAAAACATAAAAATAGTCTTCTATGTGTACTTTTGATGTAGGGTAAATCTGGTAGAAGACTTAGTTCAGTACATGGATTTTATAGAAGTTTTGAGATTATAGTAGATACAACTGTGCTGTAGTTTGTATGCTTTGAGTACTTTCTTGGTACCTTTTTGATGAATTTTACCTTACCTAATAAACTTTGTTTATGTTATTTTCAGGGGGAGTGCAAGTTTTACAAGGAGGAGTTGTCAAACAGTCCTTGAAGCCCATTTGCTTTCAATTGGAAGGATAATTGCTCCCATCTTACCCCATTTGGCCGAGGATATGTGGCAGCATCTTCCTTTTCAGTATACTGCTGAAGATGGGCATGTTGCTAAATTTGTTTTTGAGTCAAGATGGCCTGAACTAGATACAGAGTACCTTTCCTTTCCAGAGGAAGAAGTTGACTTTTGGGGAAAAATTCTTGAGGTAACTGCTATACATCTGAGCCAGCTAATCCACATAGTTTGGCCCAAAACTTTATTTGTTACCAGTTGGTTAAACTTAAGTTTGGCTTAGTATTCCAATCTGGCGACCAGTTGCTTAAGTAAGCTCAAAGGGGGCTGATATCTGTTTATCTATGAGCCATACAAGTACAGTGCATATTGGTATCTTTAATAATTTGAGGGAGCAAATGATTGTCCATGATATCAGATTTGATTTTGTTTAATAATTTAAACTATTCGTGGTTTCATTCATGCTGCCAAATAGAGCCTATTTGCTTTATATTGAATCACTATCTTCTGGCTACTTTATCAATCATTTTCTGATGATGACAATTTGAACAACTATGACCAGCTAAGGACGGAAGTTAACAAAGCATTAGAGGTAGCTCGAAGTGGAAAATTGATTGGTTCCAGTTTAGAGGCCAAGGTGTATCTCCATTGTTCTAATGAAAGACTGGCTGAGAGACTAAACAACATGTGCGAACCTACAAATGAGGCAGATGCTTTACATCGCATATTCATAACATCTCAGGTATACTGCAGTATTCATTTTAACTTTGTATAGTTAGGACTCATGCTCAAGGTTCTATAGGTCTTGGTATAAATGTGTCTGTTACATGTCTTTTATGAGTAGTGTTCTCGCTATGTTGTTGCCGAGTTCACTTGAGACTGAAACAAACTAAATTGGATCCTCTTGAAAACCTAGTCACACTCGCAACAAATATTGGTCATCTTTTCAGCTGAATTTCGTTAGACACATGTGGTAATAGTCTTAAAACGTGAAATACGGTCTCTGTTTAGGTATTCTAGGCCTCCATAACAGAAATGTCTTCTTTGAGCGCATAATGTAGTTGTTTTTGAGTACATTCTTGCGATATTTGTCAGGTGGAGATTCTCAACTCCTTGCAAGATGAAAGGATTAAAGATGTTCAGTACACGGGAGAATACCTCATGGAAGAAGGGGACAAAATCTGGGTTGGTGTATCTCGTGCAAATGGCTCGAAATGTGACAGATGCTGGAATTATTCACCTCAAGTAGGTTCTTTTACTGAGCATCCTTTGCTATGTGGCCGCTGCCACAACGTGGTTATCAGTCTACAAACTCGTGATCTTGATGATTTATCCAAGGTCACACAGAGTGAAGCAAAGGAGGCTATAGCACAATGAGAGAGAAAAAACACAGAGATATATATATATTTTTTTATAAGTTAGAATAGTATTATTTTTGTACATGCATTGATGAATAGAAAGATAGTGATTTAACTGGTATTGTGATGTTTTTTCGTAATCGATTTGATTCAGACCTTATTTAATATATCCAACAGTATATTACAGGATTATTTTTAGACATTGCTTTTATTTTATTGTTTAAATTACTGTTTCAACTGAAAGAAAAAAAATGAGCAATATTCTGGTCGATTAAATAACTTTGAACTAAATAATTAAAAATAAACTCATTTGCAGCCAATTTTCAGTTATCCTTCCCGCCATTTAATATATGTCCGTTTCGGTGAAAAAATTTGCCCCCAATTTTCAAAATCCCTACTTTCTCTGTAACGCAAAACCCTCCGATTCTGTAATTTTGTAGATTCCTGCCGTCAGCGGCGACCCTTCTCTCACCCACCGGTGAAATTGAATCGGACGATTGCCAGGTTTCTTCTGTTCTCTTTCTCATTCTTCTTTCTTCACTCTGCAAAACCAATGTTGTTTTTGTAAAAACTGAGAATTTCGAAGAAATCATGACAATTTAACCAAATTGCATCATCTATGTTTCTTTGATATCTTGTTTCAGTAGTTCATTTTATTCGTTAACTTGATGTGGTGGGAGCTTAGTCTGTTTTGAAGTATTGACATTAAAGAAATGTGGAAACTGATATGAAGAAGGGACTTAACGTTTTTGAATTTTGCTTAAGTTGTTTTGTTCGATTCTTTGTTAAAGAAGAAGAAGAAAAGTAATGGGAATGAACTGTGCACACATGTTAAGATATAATTTCATTATTTCAAGAACAATTAACTGTTTCTCCTGGTGAATACAGTAATATGTGCGAATTTCCTTTTCTCCGATAGAATCTTAAATAAACATGTCAAGAAATATTGCTCGCGTAATTTCAATCTACTTTTATAGTAATATCCAGTCAAAACTGTTTTAACAAAAATAGAGCATTTTATTATCTCCAAAAAGTGTTACAGCTGATATGAGGGGAAAACACAAAGCATTGTAGACCCCTTAACTGGTTTGGGAAATAGCTAAATGATATCTTTATTACAATGCCTATGGGAGAAGAGTGTCTAGTCCTATACAGGCCTTCTGCATCATCTTGTTCGCTAGTGGATTGTTTTTGCAATGCGTATTGTTAACTGGTGTCTGTTCCCTAGTGGATTGTTTTCCTTTTTGTCCAATTAACGTCTAGAGCAGATTTAGCCTTATATATTTGTCGTTGGAAATTGTCCTTTCTTCTCTAATAATTTTACCCTTTTTTCACCATAATTAACCATGGTTTTCATCAGGCTGAACTCGAAAAGGCGCAGACTTGAAGATCCAGCTGAACTTGCGAGCTCAAGCAGGAACCCTTGTAATAAAAAGGAGGTACAAAGTCCAACAACTCCAGATCCAGTGGTTGGGCTTTCTGGCAGTAAAAGTCAAGGAGATCAGTTATTTGGTAATGTCTTGAAACAAGTCCATCCAGATAATGTGAAACTTAAACCTACCATAGCCAAGTTTATATCTGGTTTGGGTGCACCAGCATCATCAATCCAAGTTGAGGCTATTCATGTGAAACGTTCCAGTTTTGTTTACGAAACAAAGTTGCAATCTTTCAATCTACTTTCAGAGGCCATGACGAAAAAATGCAATGATAATCCTATTTTGAAGATTGGTTGGTATGGAGCTTCCAAGGAAGAAATTGTTGACATAATTACGATTGGTTTATTCGATCAAGTTACCGTCATGGAGTTCAGTTTTCTGCTTAAGATTACCCTCTTGATTTTCTCCAAACTGCTATTCAAAACAAAGATGGACTAAGACATATATTGATTTGCCAAGTGATAGTAGGAAAAATTGAAGTTGTCACTCCTGGTTCAGGACAGTTTCAACCTAGTTCTGAGGTTCTTAATTCTGGGGTTGACAATTTATTTTCTCCAAGAAAGTATACTGTTTGGAGTTGTCACTTGAATACTCATATCCTCCCTTTAGGCATAATCAGTTTCAGAGTTTCTCCTCATTCAAGTTAGTGAAGCAGCAGGAAACAATATGTTGATTGAACTCATGAAGTCCCTTTGTTCTGCTCAGGTAAATCATCATAACCTCTTCACTGAAGCAGTCATTAGTCGTTGTTCTGTCGTTACAGTTCATGGGGTATTTCTCCCTTAAAACTCATGGTAGTGTCAGAGTGTCGATTTGACTAACCACATGGTCACTTAAAGTAACAGAGCTATGCAAAGCAAGGGATTGGTTATCTGTTCAAATCCCTGAATCGTGTTGCTTTTTTGTATTTCTATTTTAGATACATTATCTAACTTTATAACTCTTCATTCAGCAGCGTATTTATCTCAGCGAAGACTGCCAGAGCAATGACGACACTAGGATTCTGTGTTACCGTGGATTGCTGACTTTACATATATCTGTGTAGCAAATACTTCTTTTACACCCCACCCCCCCTCCATTGGTAGTAGTCACTAGTATAACAGTTTTTAGTTGTTTGTAGGAGTAACAACTGTTGTTGACAGTCCTTGTACCTAAGGTGGTGATGTTAACCTGTAATGCCATTCTAACATGGTTGTCTTTAACCTTTCTAGCAGTGATGAATACTATCCTTTCACAAATGTATATTCTTGAATTGCTATTCTAACAAAAGTATGCCTACAATAAGGACGTATTGGAACAAGCAATAAAGGTTGTGATGGAGTGGTAAATATTCATTTATAGTCTACTCACCAAGTTTTGTGTTCACTTAAGCTATATAATCATCAATCTTTCACAAGCAAGGAAATCTTGTAGATACAGAAAGAAATATCCTCGAACTATGAGAACTCACCACGAAGCTGCTAATTATAGGCTGGAAGTCAAACTACGCGTGAGCTGGATGATGAGTGCCTAAACCTACATCATAAAACGATGTAGTGTAAAGTATGCCTCCGTACTTGATATGTACTGAGCATGCATGATATAGATACCAAGTTGAACAATGATATAACAAAGCAATATAATAATGAGCATGAAAAATAGATTGTACTGAAATGTAAGGGAAAAGCTAAGCTAGATGCTGTGACCAAGTACTAATCAAGTAGCTAATATAATGCACTAAATATTGAAATTCATGGTCAATGCAATGAAAGTCTGGTTGTGGGAGCTACTGTTAACCAACATAAATTACGTGAGCTAAACGTGGAGTCCGATGTACACACCCCATCAAGAGGATCCAATATACCCTACTAGGGGTATAAAGATACGACTGAGGCGTGATCACTAAAACTAGTGCCCAACAGAGGGGACTTCTGAACCTATGTTGGCACGTAGTTTTAAACAAGTGAGGGTATGTTGAGATCTAGTCCAACTCGATGCTAAGTCTACTTCCAATTGAATGAAAAGCTAAAATGCAACAAAGTACTGAATAGCTCAAAATACTTACATGTCATCTGGGAATGCACATAAATATACTAAAAGGTAATGGCATTCAAATTCTAAAGCATGATCTTATGACTGATTTGTCTAGCAAGTATAATTTATGAGTGCTGATGATTAATGTAAGCCAAGGTTTTGAATTATATACATGGAACTATGAAAATTTCCAATAAAACATGCTAATTAGATTATGGAAACCATTGTAGCTAAAACACAATAAATCTCCAAAGTTTTAAAAACCCTAGGTCTAAGCATGCTATGAAGAATTAAAAAACTAACTGAACTCTAGAGACCTAATGGACTAAAAGAATCACTGGTGAAATTCCCACCTACTTGGTGACCAAATCTAAGGAGAAATCCTTTAGTTTTTGGAATGAACTTGAAAAAGACTTCTACTTGTTCTTGTGAGTAATTGTAGACTCTTGCTTTTTCTTTTCGTTCTAATCTAGGCGATTTTAGGAGAATGAGAGTTCTTAGTAGTTTCTGACTAGTTTATTAAGCTTAGACACAATGAAAAGATATAGTCTAAGCATTAAACGACGTTGTAAGTACAAAGTGCATAGGAAAAAAGATCAATGCCATCCTGACTATGACTCAAATAGGGGCTTCACGGGCCGTCATGATGACCAAAACCCATCTAGCAACTCATGAAGATGCATTTCCTGATGAGACTTCACTAAAACGGGCATAACTTCTTACTCAGGATCTAGCCGGAAGTCAATTTCTCCTTTCCATGATTCACTTTCCTCTTCGTTTTCATCACGTGAGTCGTCACCAAGATGACACATGAGTGATGTTGATTGGGTTGACTTTTGCTCTGTTTAAAAACAAGCACATTATCTCTACATCTCCTTAAAGAGGAAAGACAAGTTGTTCCGAATTTTCAAAAAGACACAGCAACTATGCAGTCATCCTATTACCCCCTAAACAATTTTAACGTGAAATATTTACATTATTTTTTGATCAATCTCAGATATTAAAAACCAAGTATTTTACACACAAATCATTATGTGTCACGTGTTAATTTATTTTAAAATAGAATTCTTTTTCATTTTAATTTTTTCTTTACCTTTTTTTTTCTCTCTGTTACCTTTGCTTATTTTATTTTTAATTATTTATTTTAATATTATCTTACATTTCACTTCACCTTCCATCATCCCCCCCACACCCTCGTCAAGCTGTGTCCCTTCCCATTTCTTTTTTTTTCTTCTTCTTTCGTCAAGTTTCATTCTTCCAGTAATTTTTTTCTTTAAAAAGTTACATTATTTTCTAAACTTTTTTAAGTCGGTGATAAAAACTAATTATTTTTTTAGAAATTTTAAAATATTGAAAGTATCATCAATTAATTTTTTTTTTCATATAACTTCAAATTATAAATAATTGAAAGAATAAATGAATACCCTCAAAATTGAAAGAGCTTGATGAAATATGAATAGTAAAGTTAATGATACCTTCTAATCATTTTGAAATTTAATAAGTTCATCAAATAATTTGATTTTTTTTAAAAAAAATTAGATAAAGGTTTAAAACTGAAGAGACTTTACCTAATAATAGTTTTAAAAAAAGAGCGTGAAATTGTGGTAAAAATTACGGCACTGAAAGTGGAGAGTTTTAATAGAGAAAATTAGGGGTGTACAAAATCGAACCAAATCGCAAATCGAATCAAATTGAAAAAAAAAACTCGACTAGTGATTTGGTTTGACTTGGTTTGGTGTTGGAAAAAAAAAACGACTATATTTGGGTTGGTTTCAACTAAAAAAGATCAATCCGAGACCAAACCAATCGGACATTATATATATAATTTAAAAATTTTATTTTATACGTAGAAATATTTACTTTGATATAATTTTTAAATATCTCTTATACTTTTTCATAGTTTTTATCTATTAATATATTTATTTCATGTTTGGAAGTTATAATTCTTAATGATCTAATAAATATTATAGTTCATACATACATGTTGGAAATTATAATAAAGTTTAAATAAAAATCAAATTAATATTAATGCAAAATGGAAAATCAATCCAACACTAAGAATGACAATAATCTTGAATATTTGTTTTTTAGTTTACATAGATTTAGACAATTAAAATACATGATCTAATTTTACTTTCTTTTAATATATAGTCATGTAACTAATACTTACTAAACTTATTTTAGCATGATTTAGTACTTTAAATTATCATCAATTTCATTATGACCTATTAATTTGCAATATTTGTTTTACGCGATTTTTTTATTTTTTATTTTTGGATATTTTAGTGTCGTTAATCAAATCATATTTTTTATTATTTGCTTGAGAAATAACTTAGATAGTTGCATTTTGGTAGGACTAAAGAAATATTTGAAGTACAAGTAAATTATATGTTTGTATGAATACTTTATCAAAAAAATCTGAAAAAATCCGAAAATCCGAAGAAAAACAAAAAAACCCAAAGTTGAAAAACCCGAGTCTTATTGGTTCGGTTTGGTTTATAAATTCAAAAATGCGACACAAATGATTTGATTTGATATTTGAAAAATCAAAATCAACTCGGTCATGTACACCCCTATAGAAAATAATGAAGTTTTGAAGAAGAAAGAAAGAGAGAAAACAAAGAAAAAATTAAAATAATAAGAGAAACAAGAAATTATATTTTATAACAAAATACCTAACAAAATAAAGTTATATTCAATATTTTATGTTGTTCAACCTTTAAAAAGATTTCATACAATCTCTATGCCAAGTGGACGAAAAATGATGTAATAATATCAGTTCAAGATTGTTTAGGGGGTAATAGGACATCCGCATAGTTAAGCTATCTTTTTGAAAATTGGGGACAATTTCAGGTATCACTTTATGTTTTCTCTTTCCTTAAATAGTTACTTCGTATCAGTTTATATTTGAAGAATTTTGTAAGAATAATATAAATCATAGTAATTGATAATTTAAATATTTAAAATACTAAAAATATAACATTCATTTCCAAGATTATTGAGGATAATTTTCAGTATTATATGGAAAATCATTCATATGAATTGCCACAAGGAAGTATAGGAAGGTAAACAGAGAGCCCATATAAACAATTGACTGTTAATCTTGTTTAATTATGTGAATTGTGCATCATTGCAATCAAAAAAAACTTTAAGAAAATGAGTAATAATTTGGAATAGTATCTAAAATTTTAAAAATAGTATGTTGTTTCTGTGGCTCCTCCGCAATTAATTATTGCAAAGTCATCATTGTTGAAGAAGAAGGAAACTGACTATTATAACATGTCAACGAAACAGATCGAACACAGTTGATTGACCTATCTGTAACAAGTGTTGATGAAAAAAGAAATTGATGATTGGAACATGTCAAAGGAACATGTCCAACGAAGCTGACCGACGAGTTTGCGTCATTGCTGTAGAATTGGATTCACATTATGATTAGACTAATTAAAATAATTAGGATTATATTTCGTTTATAATTATATTATGATTAGAATTATATTATGACCAGTATTAGATTAATATTAGAATTATATTATGATTAGAATTTATATTATTTATAATTATATTATTATTATTATAGTAGTAATAGGTATTGTAGTAGGACTCTAAGTATAGTTAACTTAGGGCTCAACATTATATTCATCAATTTATCAATCCTACCAATATTGATCAATATATCAATTTATCAATATTGATCAACCTATAAATAGGTCAATAATTATCAATACAATCCTTGATTTCTCTACGCAAAATTTCTACAAACATAACTCACTAATAATTTTATAAAAAGTCAATAGTTTTTAGGACCATGCAGCTCGATATTTGGTCATTAATACGATACTTATTTGTGGCTACATTGAAATCGTAACGTGCAATTAATCTACACCTCACATATTGCGCTTTTAACTATTAAACAAAAAACTTGAGGAGCCTGTCCAAAGGTGTGGACTGTCAAACCACAAAAAAATCTTAATGTTAAATGGAAGAAAATCAAACCAACTACACAAGGCAATAGATTGGACAACACCATGATTAAATAAGGTCCAAAAATTTATAATCTTTTGACTAACTTTTATCAATGGATGATTTTTTGCATTATTATGTCAACTAAATGATAATCACAATGAATGCATAACAATTGAAATTAGTAACTTGAATATAAGGCAAACGTTTGTGCAACAAGTTAAAATATACTGATTGTGTAATAATTCATTAAGATATCACAATATAAATAAGTTAAATGCTTTGAGTTTTTATAAGATCAGAATCCATAAAAATCTAAATTGTGCGGACTATTCACTTTCGATGCCTGCATTTTTGTCTGATTCTCCAAAAACACACTATTTTAGAGAATCCGACACGCACACATTGATTTTTTTAAAAAGTCCAAACAACATAGATAAAAATCATAAAATTCAATGCCATGAAACACTTTGATGCTGCAACAAAGGTTTTATTTTCATCACTTGTCTATTCCTACCTTTATTGCCATCTTCTAATTTTGTACAAAATTATGCATCAAGCAAATCAATCTTTAGCAGATCCTAAAAGCATCACCAACTACTTTGAATAACCATGTTAGCAGTTTTGTCGAAAACATTACACCATTATCCTCTTTACTACTTTGTAGGTAAAATGTATGTTTAATTTTTATAATTCTCTAGGTTTCATTTGTTGGATTATATCAGATATATTGCTTTGTTTGGTTTGATATTGAAAGAAAAAAAAAATAATCATACTTAGTTGATTTGGTTTGATTTTAAAAAAAAATGTCGAGATTAGAACCAAAGGCGTATCCAGAATTTTGATATGATTGGTGCACTATTATAAAAAGGTGAGTCTAATCGATTTGACAACAATTAAAAATTGAAATTATAGTTTCAACATTGAAATGCTTGATTGATTAAAACACTAAAAATGCTATCAATAATCACTTAGATAGATGTTGCTAAATTTTAGAAATAAAAACAAAACAAGATATACATTTTAATTTATTTCATATACACTTTCAATCTTTTTTACTTATATATAAAAATATTTAAAATAATAATACATACTACCCAAACCCATCCTACCCCACACCCTTTCTTCATCATCTTCTTCCCTCCAACATTTCATATTCTAAAACACAAAACTCAATATCTTATCAAAATATTTACCAATTTAGTTTTTTTTTTTTCAAAAAAAAAAAATCATACCTAATACATGAGAGAAACATATATAGAGATACGTACAAGAGTGATGAAGAAGCAGAGTTTATTGACAGATAATCATTTAAAAATCGATCACAAAAAAGAAATCAAGAGGATCCAAATTAATTTTATAGAATTCTTAGGTAATAATTTTTACAAGTTAAATGAGTTTTACATTTTAATTTTGAGGGGTGATGTTTGTTAAAAGGTGGCCCAAAATGGGGGTATCAACTAAATTTTTTTACTTCAGTGTCCATAAATCTTCTTTCTTCTTTCTTCTTTCATTTTTTAAAATCCAATGCAGTTGGCTTGAAAACTAGTTAAAGTGAAGAAGATGACCGAAAGCGGGGGTGGGAGGCTTTTTCTTTTTGCGATTAAAAAGTTACTGATTTCAAAAATATTTTAAAATTCTTTTAAGTCATTTACAATGCTAAGATCAATGGAAGAAGAAAAATTGAAGTTCTCTTTGAAAAAAAAAAATGATTTTAGATACCTTCATGCGCCAAAGGAAAGTGAAAAACACTTGCCATATCAATATTTTGTGTCTAGTAGTTATACATTTTGAACAATTTAGGTGTTCAATAGGTACTAACCCTAGTTGAAGTGTCTAAGTGAAATATACAAGACAACTTCAAGGGGTTGACTTCAAGGGGTTGTAGATGACTTAAGCATATGAGGAATAACATGGGAGTAGCTAGCCGAAGGATCTAGGTGGAGGGTTATATAGACAAGAGCGCGGAGTCAGGTAGTGTGGAAGGCGTTTTACCCCTTATATGAAATCTCCCGCTGCATATTCACATTTAATCGGGGTCCAATGTCAATACCAACACAGGAGAGAAACTTATTCTGGTTGGCCACTATAGTGTATTAAGACTGAAAGTCTGCTAGGTAGTCTACATAGAAGGGAAGTTACCAAACGTGGGAAAGAGTACATTTTTCTTACTCGAAAGAACCGCAATCATAGTATTTAGGAGAAGGATACGATGCTTTATTGTTTGGAATTTCATTAGGGATAGACCTAGGATTTGTTGTTCATCTTGTATTCCTAAGATACTTAGAACAAAACTTTATAGAACTTAGTAAGAAATAACAAAAGAGTATTTTCAAAAACAGAAAATTAAGACTAGCAGAGAAAATAGGATCAGAAACTGATTAGAAACAATATAAAAATATTTTTCTCAAAGAAAGAAAATCGAGTCCACTAAATGCATAGTGTTCCCTTAAGGAAATTATTCCCCTCAGGTACCTGAGGTTAATGCAATATATCCTCACATGATAGAAGGATCTTACTCAACGATGTATCGATATCTAAAACCACGGTGTCAACAAATCTCTCAACGACAGTAAAGTACACTTTGAATACTAGATTTAGTAATAGTAAAAGAAGTCTAGAAAAATTTTGTTTTTAAAATGAGAGGAAATTGAGGTCCAGGGGGTTGGGGGGAGGGCTTGGAGCTCGGTGCCTCGATGTCCGGGGGTGGGAGGGATGGGGGTGAGGGGGCTTCAGGGAACGTTGCCTCAAGGGGGGGGGGGGGGGGGTTTCTCAACTTGCATAGTTTTGTAATGGCTTGCTTAGAATTATCTTGTTTTCACTTTCTATTTAGATTTTATAAAACAACGCTTTCAGTTAAATTGATTTCAAATTGGGGATATGTTAGTCTATGTTGATTCGAATATCACCGTTATTAAAAAATAAAAAAGCATGAGTTGGGATGGACTAACTATTCCCTTAAGTTTTTTTTGTCTAAACTATCATGAGTAATCTATCAAAACACTTTTTAAAGTTGGCTAGATCAAGTATTTTATTACAATCCTTAGTAAGTATAGACAACTAAATTTATCCATAAATTTCGCCCATATGGTATTTGACTCATTATTTTCGAAGTGAAGTGAGTTATAATTAATAATTATTGACAATTCAGATTAAGAACATTTTTGACATTGTCGTTGGGAGCCTCAAAACACTTATTTTTGAGGAAAAAAAATAAGTGTTTGGCAAACCTGTAAAAGTGTTTTTAAATAGAAGCAGAAGCTAAAAAATTTCTGCTTCGAAATGTGTCACATTAAATGGAACGAAGAGAGTATAATTTAGGACAACTTTCACATATAGCAAATAAGAAATTCATATTTGTATGCTATAGCAAAGTTTGCATAATTGTGCTCCATAACAAACATAGAAACTGTATAATTCGCTATACATATACAATTGAATCAAATTGTATTAAACGAAGTGTATAAAACAAGAAAGAGAAAGACAGTTGGGCAGAGAACTGTATAAAAACGAAGTGTATAAAACAAATTGTATTATTATAAGTGTATAGAACGATTATATACAATTTGAATTTGTATAAAATGAGAAAGAGAGAAAGACAAAAGAGACTTGACAAGGAATATACAATTGAATCGAATTGTATAAAACGATAAAGAGAGAAATTAGATACAATTTACAATTTGAAAATTGTATAAAACGAGAAAGAGAGAAAGGCAAAAGAAACTGGGCAGGGGAGTATTTTTATTGTATAATTATAAGTGTATAGGACGAAAATATATGTACTTGCATGTGTATATACAATTTTCTCACGCTTTATACAAACAGAAACACAATTTATACATTTCGCTTCTGTTTGTACAAGTGAGAAAGGAGAGATTGGCGAGCGAGATCTGAAAGAGGGGAGAGAAAGAACAAAAATATATGTTTTTATACAATTTTCTCTGTTTTATACAATTAGAAACAATTTTTATACACTTGTATTTGTATAAAAAGTAAGGATGCGAGCGAGAGACTGGAGAAGAGTGACAAGCGAGATATTTGGCAGAGAGACACTGACAATTTTTTCAAACGTTCCCTATGAAGCACAATTAAATTAAACCCTAGCTACTCTATTTATTTTAGGTTATTGATTTGTTATTATATATACAATTTTCCCTCCGATTTATGACTAATATTTTTGACCGAGTGGCTAAATGATTAAACATTCCCTTATGCCAGTGGTTAGAAAAGCAAAGCCCGTGCTCCAACACATAGAAGCTGAATTTTCTGTAGGCTGCAAGGGGGGCGAGAGTTGGAAGATGAGTACGCCAATGGCTGCTTCTACAACTATAGTCACAGGAAGAGAGGAGAAGAAAGTCTCCGTTAGCCGCCATTCTTTCCGGCAACCGACAATGTAAACCTCGTTATCATTATTCTTTTTTTTTTGGATTGAGAGTATTCAATTGGTTAATCGCTGTGGTTTTTTTGTACCAATAAATATAAATCCAGTTGCTATGAAGGTGAAATTCTGGACCGGCACCTCACGGCGATTAAGAGGTAAATTTATCCGTCCTTCGTATTTCTCAACTTGTCGCTTTTTTTTTTCTCTGCCGAAAGATATTAACGGTGCCCCGCCGCAGGGAGATAGCCACAGCCAGAAAATCCGACATATCTTTACCTGAGAAATTTTGGCTCAAGGTTAGTTCCTACTCTCCTATCCAGTTTTTTTTTTTTTTTTTTTTTTGGAGCTTTATAGTTCAAGCCCCAATTGTGGTCCACCCCTCAAGGAAGAAGATGAATTATCAATGGTGTATCACTTGCAATTACTTCTTTAAGATTGGGAAGAAATTTTCTATCTACGCTAAAATTTTGAACTCGAGACCTCATATTTTTTCTTTCAACTTCATATAGACCGACCTTATTACTCACAGTAGGGGAAGTTCTATTTTTCAGTTTTTGCTAATTTTCATCTCATACTCAAGTTGCCGATCTGATATTTATGCAGCAACAGTTTTCAGTAGGGGTGAATGAAGTAACGCGGGTGCTTGAGAGAGTGCCCCCCGTTCCTGCTAATGACCGTTCATCACTATCCCTTAAAATGCATTCAACTCAACTTCAGGTTTTTACCTTGCCTGCTCATGAACTTCATGCATCCTCCTCACTTTCATTTGGTTTCAACCTGTTCCTGTTGGATCTATATGATTGAGCTCAAAAGTGTCAATTCCACATTTTAGTTCTGTGTTCTTCCAATTCAATGCCTACATATTTTCTGTATCTACAAGATTGCATGTTCTTTTGTATGACGCATTGATTTGTTAACCTCTTTGACATTGTGGATATTTAGGTTATACTAATAGCATCTGATTGTCATCCGCGGTTGCTGACCAAACATGTGGAAAGCTTAGCTAGTTCAAAGAAGGTACCAGTTGTATTCGTCAAAGACAAGAAAAGAGGTTCTTTGAGATTGGGTGAACTGGTCAAACTTAAAACTGCAATTGCCATTGGTGTTAAGGTAAGGGAATTGAACTTCTTTGTTCCTGTGGATATTGAACTGAACTTTTCCAACAACAAATGTGTGATATGGTATGCTCCATGCAGAATAAAGGAAACAAGTTCAATCAATTTATCAGCACTGAAATACTCCACAAGTTTGAATGACTATATTGCAATGAGGCTTCATACAGGGACATTGATCAATAGTGTATTGTGAAGGTGTATCTAGTTTTTGATTACGAACCTTGTAAAAGTGAAGTAATATGTAATTTCAAGAAGCTTTCATCTTCTTTACAATGACATGTACATCAAGGAAGATAACTTACATGGTATTCATGCCGAACGATAACATGTTGCAGAGGCCTGCTGAATTTCATATCTTAATCTAAGCTGAGATTAGGCTGCTTGATTCACAATGTGCCAGTCCAGTGGGTACCTTATTTAATACTTCCACTTGCAAGTGACATCTGGGTTGCTTTGCACTTCGGAATTATGTGTTGGTGAAAGAATCCATCGCATATGGCTTCTGCTCACCCCAAAACTGTCGGTTCCAGAACAATGCCTTAGGCGCTAGACTGTGAGCTAACAGCAGATGGTGATGGATTGGTAGCACCATTACTACCCCTCCCATTTGTGTTGGCTTTGTCCACTTTGTCACTCTTTTTTTGGTCTTGCGGCTTCACCATGACTGGTTTAAACTGACAAAAGAAAACAAATAATAAGAATCAGGTATAAATTTGGTTAAGTGGGAGGAGTGAACGAAAAGATTGCATCCTCTACAAAATTTCTTGAAGATGGAAAGATCTCAAAAGACGGAATACTAACCTGATAAACAGCATATATGACATTCCTCCTGATCTGTGCCATCATCTCAATGAAAAGGTTGTACCCTTCAAGTTTGTATTCTATTAGTGGATCCCTTTGCGCGTACCCTCGTAAACCCACAGCCTGCTGGACAAACTTGAGTGCTTGCAAGTGTTCTTTCCACAGGCGATCAATGTTGTTCAATATTAGAAACTTCTCTGCTTCTTTCATCAAACCTGGAGCTTCTTTCTCCACAATATCCTAAATGATAGGAACGAATATCCAATAGTAAGAGGAAAAGGAAACGAAGAAACAATTCGAATGGAGAGTACGGAGCTTACAAATGTCCTAGTAATTATATTTGGTTTCTCTGTCCGTTCCATTTCTCAGTGCATCTTTTATGTTGATTATCAAGATCTAATTTGAGTATCTAGAAGGATTACTACTTAAGTTCAACAAAACTGACAAGTTTGGTTGCAGTACTGTCTGTCTTAAGTCGAGAAAATGTAACTTTTTATGTAACTTTTTTTAATGACTATGGTGTCCAAGACAACTTCCACGCACCTCGATTAATTCCACAAATTACCTGTCACCTCCCACCAGCAACATATACCAGGTAACTCTGTCAAGTGTGCCAAGGTTAGGAGGAACGTTAATGTTGTGATATACTAATCTGATGAAATATTGATCAAAAACATGTGAAATAATCTGAACCAATGAGGTTCCAGAGCAATTTTTGTTTGATGCCCTAAAAGTCATCCAACTAGACCTCTTCACAAGATAGTCTAGGTTGACCATGTGAATCAACTGTATCCTTCAAAAGACTCGTTTGTAATTAGACTGTTTCATGTTGAGCATCAACATGCAGAGTAGATGTGCAACCACTCTTATCATGCAGAGTAGATGTGCAAGAAAGCATTTGGACTTTGAGGTAGTTTTCTCCTCCACCTACGAGATGGTGGGAACTATCTAATGATTGTAAAATTCAGGCACTGGAAGAACTCCCTTTAAAATAAATAAAATGAATTTTAAGGGCTGTTCCACATTTCAACTTGATGTGGAGTGAATATTATTCCTTGTCAACAAATGAATTTTAGATTTGTGCGAACTGGCTCAACTAAAGGCTAAGAGTTGTATTCATTTAATTTAGGTTCTGATTCACTTTCCACTTGAAAGATTCTGTTGAAGTGTGTGGCGAGACTAAACACTTAGGACCTCTGCCAGTGCCCAGTGGTACTTACTAAATTGGGTGAACTGCGCCATCTGGAATCACAAATTGTTAGAAAAGGTGTTAGGTCTACAAAAGAATACTAGTTTTTGGGAGAAGTGAGAATCGCTTTCATGTTCCTTCGAATTGATATTAAATTGACCTGTCCTCGGATTTAATAATAACAAGATCTCCCAACACAAGCAGGTCTAACAGGTTATGTGAAATGACCTTTTCTCAAAGGGATGAGAATTTTCACCTCATCTCCATACCTGATCCCCTCCCCCCCCCCCCCTAATGCCCAGTAGGCATTACTCCATCTCTTCAAACCAACCTTTTCGTTTTAAATGCTTGGGTGTTCTAAATACTTGATAATACGATCCATTAATTATGTTCATCTTGCAAGATACTCAACCTAAGTGGAAGTAAGAGCTGCAAGGAAATTGGAAGTATAACCAAAGAAAACTCACCCTCTTCTGGAGATATGCTTCACGTCCACGTAGCTGAAGATACTGCTGCAATTCCTCATAAGTAGAACCATTAGCCGCCAACAAATCAGGTGTCAAATCATTCAGCAGATAGCAATACCTGTGAAGGTCAAGTAGCTCAGAGTAGAATTGTAATATGACAGTACTATTCAGAATATGGGTGAAATGGAGGAGAGGTGAAAAGAACTATGAGAACATGAAGCTCGCAACTGGTTACGGCACTCTTTAAATACCAAAACCTTTCCTTTGATTCACAAATGCCGAAAAATGCATGAATTCATGAAAAAAAGACACATTAAAGAGTCGTCGCCGAGATCATTACTGTTGTAGCTTTGAAATAAGCTTCTCAAGATCCCAGCTTTCTTTTGGAGCATCAGAACCAATATTTGCCTGTTACATTCAAACAGAAAAGAAAACAGTTGTCACAAATTCATATGCAAAAGAACGAACTTTTAGAGTTGGAAATTAATAAATTTATGTACCTGCAAGATGTCATTCATTGTTAATTCAGCATATTCAATAAGGAGAGCTTGGAGGTCATCCGCTTCTAGGGCCCTTCTTCTCTCGGTGTATATCCGGTCTCTTTGGCTATTCAATACCTCATCATATTCAAATAATTGCTTCCTGATGTCAAAAAAGTAATTTTCTACTTTCCGTTGAGCTTCATCGAGCGCTTTTGTCAACATCTTCGATTCAATTGGTAAGTCCTCCACTCTAAATGCTCTCATCATCCCCTGGATGTCATAAACATAATAATGTCTTACATGAAGAACCATGAAGTGGTCAACGTCACAGGTTCAAATCCCAACGTAAAAACAGTAGATGATTGTTTTCCATCTGTCCAAACCTTGGGGGACGTCATAAACATAATAATGTCTTACATGAAGAACCATGAAGTGGTCAACGGTCACAGGTTCCACACGATAAAAACAGTAGGTGATTGCTTTCCATCTGTCCAAACCTTGGTGGACAAAATTTTCTGGTATCTATGTGGGTGGGAGGTAGCAAGTACTCCGTGGAATTAATCAACAGATGAGTGCAAGCTGGCCCCACCACAGTTAAAAGAAAAAACATAATGCGTAGAGCACACTATAAGTTACCTGAATCCGATCCCCACCAAATATACGGAATATGTTGTCTTCAAGACTAAGGAAGAAGCGGGAACTTCCAGGATCTCCTTGTCTACCACTGCGACCACGCAGCTTCGTGCATATAAATACTACAATCAGATCTCCAATGGAATGGTATGGACAATGGGATGAAAAGGCACTAATTGGTTTTGCACCAATGTACTGCAATAGCAATGTTATAGTACCTGATTGTCAATTCGCCGCGACTCATGTCGTTCAGTCCCGATCACATGGAGGCCACCAGATGAAATAACCTTTGCACGTCAAAATAAACAAATCGGAAGACTATCCAATCAAAAGGGAAAAGGAGAAGAGACTTTCTAGGGTATAAATGAGTCAAACTGAAGGCCAGAGCTACTTTTTAAAGGAAAGCGATTCTTTTATATTGGAGTGAGGTAGAAGTTGTGCGCCACAGAATCATATGTATGTTCAGTACATTTAAGCAGCAGAAACAAAGAGAGCTTCATGCTTGAACTGAATGCCAGTAATATATGAAATGAAAATTTCAGAAGTATACATATAGTTTGA
This sequence comes from Solanum lycopersicum, assembly GCF_036512215.1. NCBI lineage: Eukaryota > Viridiplantae > Streptophyta > Magnoliopsida > Solanales > Solanaceae > Solanum > Solanum lycopersicum. The sequence continues at coordinate 76,254,652 of NC_090800.1, forward strand.
AATGAAAGAGGAATACCCAAGATAATTTAAAAGATCACTAAACTACCTCCTTTTTTTCTTCCTCAGTGTAGACTTTATATTCTCCGACAATTTCTAGAAAAGCACTGCGTAGCTTTGCAATTACTTCATCTTGAACAGGACCCTGTGACATAAATTATATGTTTGAGTAATCAAAAACAATAGATTCTATTTATTTATTTTGGCAAATATGCGTGACTCATTGCATCTCTCCAAACAGTAGAAGGAAAATGTAAGAATGTATTTTTGTAGTTCGAAATATTAGGAAGGTGATTTATCAAGTTGGATTTTGAAGAGCTTGGAATAATTAATATGCTACAATATCAGCTTATTATGATTTCCATTTCCATGTAGGATTTTCCTCTGTAAAGCACAACTTGCTATGGGCTAGTTATCCCCATTGGACATAAGAATAACTTTGCTTGTTTTGAAGTTTATAATACCAACAGGCTGTATCTCCAGCCCATGCCATATATATTTACTCCAATTTTTTTTCTCCTTGTCAAGACAAAGATAGTGACAGTATAATAAATTCTTATTTTAACTTCACCTTTTCACAAGAATAAGACAATCGTTCCTCTGCTTCTAGTTCTGTCAACGATCTCGGACCCCACATTTTGACAGCAACTTCTACAGCTTCCTCAGCCAGCTTGGTCTTTTCTTTGGATAGTGTGCATGGAAATAGACTTTCACTAACCTGAATGATTATGTGAATATCAATTTCATAGTGATCAAAACTAAAGAATATTTCTGAAGTTCCTTTACAAATCAGACTTGCACTAACCTTCCATGTCCTCTTTGGAGGAGGTTTCTTTACAGAGACAAAAACTCCTCCAGCTGGTCTGACAACTCTGCAACATTAATATTATTCACTAAACATTGTAATACTCTGAAGCAATGGGTGCTTACATCCATAATAGTATACACCAGTATTTAATTTTATTAAATGACAAATTAATTAGGGAACAACACCAATTCCATATGCCACCAACTGCTATAAATGAATACCAACGTGTTCCTCTTGGGAGAAAAGATGTCTAATTCTGATGCAATAGCATTAAACTGTGCAGATATTGACAATTCATGAGAACAAAAATTATCCATGGAGCAACAACCTTGGCATTAATATTTCTCGCAACTTCAGTCTTGCCATGAATTCTGCATTACCACCAAGAATTATATCTGTACCACGACCTGCCATGTTAGTTGCAATTGTAACTGCACCAAGACGCCCACTCTGTGTCACAATCTCAGCTTCTCTTTCCACATTTTCTGGTTTAGCATTCAGAACCTTGGACAAAAAATGTCTATTAAAAACTCTTTAGAGAATAACTAACTTGGGCCACTTGATAGTACCCAATATATGTTTAAAACAATATAAGAAAAATCAGCATGAAAAGGAAACCACAATTTTCAAAATCCTCACTTTCAGGTCATATTCAAACTTTTGAGCTCACCTCATGGGGGATCCCAGCTTCACGCAATTGCTCTGACAGTGCATCACTCTGCTCAACACTGGTTGTACCAACCAGTACAGGTCTCCCTATTTTATGCATTCTAGAAATCTCTACAACAACTGCTCTCCATTTCCCAGAAGTTGCACGAAAGACTACATCGGAATCATCCTGGAAAAAGGGAAAAGAGGACGACAATATTCCACAGATGAAAATTTCACACATGGACTAGCAACGCTAAGAGTACATACATTTTCAAGTTGATATCCATGCCATTCATGAAAAAGTTAACAGTTCAACGTCTATTCTTCGCCATCATTAAAAGACTTCTCAACTAAGACTGAGAAGAAGCCATATTATAAAATCTATCCAAATAGTTGCTAACAGAATCAGACTAAAAACCTCAGTATTGGTTAACCACTAACAAGACAATACGGGCAACTTGCCTCCATCAATCTTCAGCTAGAACTCCCCTAATCCCAGAAAAAGGTAAACTACTGAGCTTGCGCAGCATAGAAGCTGACAATGATCTATGGGAAGTCAATAACAGACAAGCCCCAAATATTTTGAAGTTAAAGTTCTTTGGTGATGAATAAATTCTTTGGTAGCACAAAACACCTTAAGATTATCATACGCTTGTTTTCATCTCATCTCGATTTTCTGTACCATAGAAAATTCCATAGTTGGCACATTACATGTTTGCTTGATTGCCTCATTGAACACAATATTTAAATGTCAAACTTGTCTTAAATATTATCTTGACAAAAAAAAACACAAAATGAAGAGTTGCTCGAGGTAGCAAGTGGTGAGTTGCTCGAAAATTGTGCCATAAAAGTAATATAATACCCTAAAGTTCCAATAAGAATATGCAAACAGAAGTTCCAATACCCACTATCCAGTATAGTTGAGATGGTGCAATTGTGACAGCATAGTAGCATGAAATGAGCCAATGCCAAGTGCTCTCTTTGTTTGCCGCTCCTCTTCTTCCAAGGCATTGAATAAATGAAGAGAGTGACCCTAGAAGAGGAGGCAATCTCTGACATTTTACTTTGCTGGGAGCATTTCGGGGTATAGGTCTAACCACCTCAACTCCCCGTTTCTGGCATGCTATAGTTATTAAAGTCTCTCGACGGCGGGAATGGGAGATTACCAGTAAGCCAGATGCTTCGCGAACCCTATTCAACTTTAAGGCATTTCGTTGCACTTTAATCACCCTCGTGAAGAGGCGCACTCCGATACCATTTGAATCGATTCTAAAATACAAAAATGAACGACTTACTAGAAGCTGTCGCGCCTTTTGTGACAGGTTTACAAGAAACTTTTAGCGGGAGACAGGGGGTGAACCGACACCTATCTGTTGAAAATAATGTACATCTAGGATATAACAGCTAATTGGAATAATTAGATTTCAGGATATGTGGCCTTCCTTTTACCTGCATGTGCATTAAACTTTTGGGTTCTAATTGCATATTAACAGTCTACCTAATTTCCCCTCTCTAACATTACCTTCGAGTCATCTATGAATTCTCTCATTTACCTATTTTGTTAAGCTTGTTGTACTAACTTCCCTAGCATAATAGAGCTACTTGGAATAATTAATACACTTCAAGCTAGACGTTTAGCATACACTATACCTGCGTGCAGATTAAACTTTGTGTTTTTTTTCACATAAAAACAAATTCTTGGGGATTTTATTTTCTACTTTTGAGGAAGGTAACATTTTCATATTGTAAAAGCAGACTGCACAAGTTGTGAAGCCACCCAAAAATTCTGAAGGGAAGCCAAAAACAAGAAAAGATGCAACAGCCTCAGATTTATATGTAACCTAAGAGAGAAAATGACATAAATAGTCCCTTTACTATAGGAGTAGGTCTCAAATGGTCCCTTAATTATACACTTCACATTGAGACAGCAGGTTAGAGCCCAAGTTTTACAAATCATAAATCCCTTCAGCAATTGGACAGCTTTGTGGCTAGAGCTCAAATGGACAGCTTTGTGGCATAGGCCATCAGCTTTGCCATAGCAGCTACATTTCAGGCAACAGCATGCACACAGCGAGAGCAGTAATTCTAACGTGCCAATTATGTTACTACCAGTCCTACTTAGGATACATAGACATATTTTACATAGAAAGTTGATGCATGTTGCAGCTAATTACCTCTGCGTTTCACGTTCGCATAATAAGGAAGTGTTAAGTGAAGAAAAATCATTCAAGCGGAAGCCTTAATAAGACTTACCTTTCTTATCATTGGCTTGTTCGTAGGCACCATAGTTACTTTGAGTTTGTAAATGCTCTCAAACTCTGCACTTTCTGTTGCAGCAGTGCCAGTCATGCCACAAAGCTTCGGGAACTACAAGCTCATCCAAACAAATATCACAAGTTTTAGCTCGGAAAATGACAGATATCATTAAAACCAAGGACAAACTTAACAGGATGGGGATGTACTAAATGTGCCAAGGGAACCCAACCTGGAGAAAGAAGTTTTGGTAGCTAATTGATGCTAAGGTTACAGTTTCATTTTGAATGGGTAGGCCTTCCTTCGCTTCCACTGCTTGGTGAAGTCCATCACTCCAACGTCTCCCCTGAAAACATATAATTGACTGTAAATGTGTATGTCGTTAAGAGGCTAATCACCAGCCCTCAGTTAGGAGATGCTAGATGACTTTGAAGAGCACCACATGCAGGTTAGAGGAAAACATAAGCCTACAGTATTGCAGATGTTGACAATCCACTGACATAAGGTTATGGGAATTACCTGTCTTAAGATGGGCAATTTCACATACAATGTTAAGACGAAAGTAGAATCATGTGGCTTCAGTACATGCAGATTCATACCTTTTACTGTAGTGCAACTTCATTAAAAAAAAAAAAGAAGTAACAATAACCTAATAAATAGAATACTGCTAAAACTTCATTCCAGCGCAATGAATCTGACGGCATTCATCGGCGATGACATGAAACAGCCAAAGTCCAAAACATGCAGTATGGGCAATTGATTAGTAGAGCGCATGTTAAAATAAAGGATAAAAACTTCTGAGCTAGTGACCAGACAAACTGCTGCCATCTTCTATTTTGCATCAGCACATCGCCCCACCCTACCCACCATGCATCCCATGAAAAAGGAAGATGAGGATTACGATGTCGCTCACCCTAATACTTACCATGTCATGCTCATGTACCAGAATAGTGGGAGATAGGTCTCAATAAAATTTGCATCTAACAGCTCAATCAATGCTTTTCGAAATAGGAATGACACACTTGCACCTAAACATTATGCATTAAATTTACTTATCTTGGTCAAACTGAAACACTTGAAGCAAATTAAGTCACCTGCATGACTCGGCCAGTGAACTCATCTACTATAAGAACCTCCTTCCCACGAATGATGTAATTCACATCTTTAAGGAAAAGTTCTTTGGCTTTTATTGCATTCAAAATATATGATGCCCATTGTTGTCGCGGATCATACAAGTCTTTCACATCCAGAATTTCCTCAGCATCTGCATAACCCTGCTCTGTCAGTAAGACATTTTTTTGCTTCTCGTCAACCTGCAATTGCAGTAGGAGTATACAGTTAAACTGGTTTGCAAATCGCTACAAACAAGAATATTCTGTTCCTGTAAATACTTATTGTTTTGGGGGAGTAACCAAGAATATAAAGTCATAGCGGAAGATCCCTGGTCAAATGTCTAGCTAAATGAGAATTTCCAGCAACAGCTGAAATCCTATTGGTTAATGGATATATCATCTGGCGGAATTCAATCCTCACCGTATAATGAATAGCTCGCTCAAAGGCAGCTGCTACCTTAGCAGCTTTATAATACTGGTCGCTAGGTTTTTCAGCAGGTCCAGATATGATTAGGGGAGTCCTGGCTTCATCAATCAGAATAGAGTCAACCTCGTCAATCACACAGTAATTGAAATTTCTCACGACAAGCTCATCCACACTCTGCAGAGTAAAAGACACAATCACTTGGCTAGTAATAAGTGGGAAATCCTGGTAACTTCAGAACACATAGAACGTTAAGCAAAACATATCAAACTATAACAAAGTAAAAGATTTACTTTCCGTGGCAAGATTATCTCTCAGGTAATCAAAACCCAGCTCGCTATTAGTCACGTAAGTGATGTCACACATGTAATTCTCCCTCCTTTGTTCACTTGTCATGTTCTCTGTCCCAATAAAAAATTAAGTTAGATTATTGAATATCCTGCTTAGAAATTAGAACATTACAGATACTTCAGATGAGCATTCAAAGGTTAGCAACGAAAAACTAGCATTCCAAGGTTAGCGATAAAAAATTAGCATTCAAAGCTAGTAAGAATTCAAGATACTAGAAACTACAAAGGACAATTATGGCCCTTGACTACTGGCAGGTAAAAAATTATTTTGCTACACTTCTTGAGTATCTTCAGAAGAAAAAGTAAATCATGTGGACAACCCAAAAATATGAAGACAATAACAATAATATAAGATCTTTTTAAAAAAGTGATCATCATATCAAATGTGAAATATATTCAACCTTTTGAGTTTTATGGAAATTACACTGGGGGAAGGAAAGGAAAAGAACAACAAAAGCTAAAAGAATCAAATAATCACCAATACAAAAATTGAATCATGCAATATCGCTGTAAGTTATCTTATTCTTTGACTAAACAAAAACATAATTTACTTGTATTGATTAACAAAAAGGAACACTACTCCTTCTGCTCCATCTCATCTGCACTGCTTCCATTTTGGAATGTCCCAATCATGTTTAATACGAGTACCATTCTAGTATGAATTTACTTATCAACTTTCAAAAGTCCTAAGAATTTAGATTCACATAAATATTCAAATTTCTATAAAACTAACATTTCCAATAATACTTTAAGACTATCTTTCATCCAATATATAAATCCACCTTGAATTTCATGCCTCATCAAACTGTATCACTTAATTAGCATGGAGAGACTTTGTTAAATAAAATTAGCTCAGAAATATTAAGGAGAGATTAGTGCGGAATTTAAACTGGAAATCAACTCGAATATTTTGTGGAGCAACTGTTAGATTTTAAAACATAAAAAATATATAAGATATACAGTTTCTTTGAACATGGTATGAACTGACTATCGTCCCTGATTGTAAGTTAAATGTCAGAAAAACTAAGTGAAATAAAAAGTTACAACCGATATATGGCATACAAACAATAAAATATGTCATGATAACAGAAAATCAGCACAATTTACAACACCTTAGACTAGCTATTCCTTCTTTTTATTTGTCTCAGATATAGCTGTCATGGAAAGAAGAATATTGATATCTTAGCAGAAAATATGAGCACAATGATGAGGAGGCTTTTCTAAGAAAAAAGGCATGGTACAGAGTCGCTCAACTCCAAATTCCAGACAACTGAGATACTGATAAAGGAAAAAATATAACACTTGGGCGTGAAGAATAACATATTTCTATTGATATATGCATGCTTGACATTATATTTTAGCGGGTTTTAAGTATAGATCTTCTCTTTCTTTTTTAATCTTTTCAAGAAAGCAGACAAGTTTTTATTACTAAAATTTTACGTCAAGGATATCACGTTAATTTTGATTCATACTCCCTCTATTCCAATTTATGTGACACCATTTGACTATGCACAAAGTTAAAGAAAAAAGGTAAGACATTTGAAATTTATGGTCAAACAAAGACATTTGTGTGACTATACTAAGGGTAAAAGGGGAAATTTTCAAAATTAAGTTGTATCTAATTATATAATGGTGACATTCTTTTTGGGACAGACTAAAAAGAAAATGTTTCACGTAAATTGAGATAGCAGGAATAGTTAATGGTGAGAGTGTCTAGTTAGTATGTCTTTCTATGAATCTCTTAACAATAGTTTGATCCACAGGATTATACTCAGGATCGAGTGGTTTATCCATGTTCAGTTTGCTAGCACTCTAGATTATGACAGACTGGGTTGTTCTATGTGGATTTGTGGGATGACTTAAATACTAAGGGAACGGGTGGGTATAATCTTGATATTAGCGTACAAGATGACCCTTTCTCCCTAACAACCCATGACAGTGTGTAGTGAGGGTTGGGTAGCTCTTTCCACCGTGTGGCCCATAGGAGCTTGCAACAACTCTCAGCATGCACTTCCAATATGGTCTTCATCTCTCTAACACATTATCAAGAATAACATGGGCAGAGAATAAAAGTGCATGGTGAGAGTTGTTGCAAGCTCCTTTGGGCCACACGGTGGAAAGAGCTACCCAACCCTCACCACACACTGTCATGGGTTGTTAGGGTGAAAGGGTAATATTGTATGCTAGTATCGGGATTATACCCACCTGTTCCCTTCTCAATAACTTTTAACAAAGTTAACAATTTGCTTATGTTAAGGAAAATCTCTGGTATACAAGATGTATACTGAAGGTAGAAACTTTTAAACAATTAGTCAATATCAGCTGGATTATTGTGTATGGCCCAAAATTATACAAAAAAACTTTTAGTTCCTACGACCTTTCCATTTTTGTTAAAATATAATAACCCCCGCTCCTTCCTCATTGATTCAAAATCCCAACCTTCTGGTAGGAAAAGAAGTGCTCTTGCTACTGGAAAACCTTGCCCTCCGGACAATCTTCTATTCCTCCCTTTTCGTATTATATGAGAACAAAAGGAACCACTTCACTGCTCTCTTTCTTTCTTTTTCTTCTGTACTTCCATCCCTCATTTAACTCCAAACATAATCCATGGAATCCACCATAACACGCATAAATCAGGATTAAAACCACAGATGGTTGACATTTTACCCTGCTTTCTTGCATTCGACTGGTGTACATTCTTACTCTTATCAAATTCTCAGATATTAGTTTCCCTCCTGTGCTTCTATATCCAAAGACACTTTTCTCAGTGCTTAGAGACCTAGACTGATCCAGCTAGATGTACTCATCAATGGATGAATTTGATTTCAACACACAAATGGATGAAACTTTAGAGCTTCAATGTAGCTAATAGAAATAAAAATTGATAGAAAGAGCAGCAAGCTTAAAGACAAGAATACTAAGATAAAAATAATTAAAAGAAAATCTACGATAGAGGAAGACACAGAAACATACGTTGGATGAGGCCAACTTTTAGCCCTAGAAAACGGGGAACTTGACCAACCCATTCACAATCTCGGCGTGCCAAGTAGTCATTGACTGTTACCACATGAACTCCTTTTCCGGTCAACGCGTTCAAATAAGCAGGTAATATGGCAACAAGAGTCTTTCCTTCACCAGTCCTCATTTCAGCTATTTCTCCCTTATGTAGAACCATACCACCTATACGAAAAAGAGAAAGAAACAAGGTGTATCACTTGCACGATTATTAAATATTTGCCTCATTTTATATGAGACTGTTTCTTATATAATTGATGATGCACTAAGCAAACCATGAACAAGAAAATACCATTTATATCACTAATTAAAGGAGAGTAAGTTTAGGAAAGTCACTACATAAAATAGGAGCTTATGTCCTCTATCACACTCTATTATTCTTATTTTTTTCACAGATACAAATCATGTGCAAATAAAAATGTGCTACCCTCAAACAGTGCAACACTTTCTGGGATCTGTTTAAATATATGGTGAACATGTTCACATTTAATTATTTCATAGGACAAGCTTCTATTATGAAATTCATACTGCTATACATCATTAAAAGTCAGGATACTATTACCTATAAGTTGCACGTCAAAAGGACGAAGGCCCAGAACCCTTTTTGAAGCCTCTCTGACTATAGCAAATGCTTCCTGCAAACAAATTGTACTTCAACCACAGCTAGAAAAGCTTATTCCAATTTCCAGTACAAGAAAAATCAGAAAAATAATACTCCCTCAGTCCCTCCCTCTAAGAAAGAAATGAAGGCCTTTGAAACTTCTAAACAAGTCATAGACATCTATGTGGCTATAAATCAATCTCATTAAATTTAAAATTATAGTTTTCCTAAGTATAGAATTGTGCCATTCTTTTTTTTGAACATTGGTAAAGTTGTATTCTTCAGCGTTAAGGACATGCTGGCCTCCTTCAAAAATTTACAGCCCTAACCAAAATTACAAGCTCCATATTAATTCTATAATTTGATCTACATCTTCTATACAGAGCTGTTTACACCAAAAAAGTAAAGATACCAAACAATTCCATTTTACTTTGTGAATGGAATCAGATCTATCTTCAAGACATCTCTCATTCCTTTCCTTCCACACTGACCACCATATGCACGACGGAATTAGCCTCCACCACTTCTTTTGAGTCTTGCTACCCCCCTTTCTGATCCAACATTTAAAAAGATCGGAGGTGTGTTCTGGCATAGTCCAGCTACAGCATGTGATGTTGAGGAACATCACCCAGATCTGTGTAGTGAATTTGCAATGTAAAAAATAGGTGTTTGTTTGTTTCCCCAGTCAAACTGCATAGAAAACACCTAGGGACTAGTTGCTTTCCTTTCTTCTGCAGCACTTCTTGAGTTAAGCAGGCCCTTTTGATGGCTAACCAAGTGAAGCATTTCACTTTGGTGGGGATCAGTCCTCCCCAAAAACTCTTCCAGTGATGATGGTAGCCTCTAACCCCAACTTGTATGACTTTCTTGTAAACACTGTTTACTGTGAATTTGCCATCCTTGTTGTGCTTTCAAATAACTCTATTTGGTGCATTCGTTACTAGATTGGTTCCCCCTAATTTTCCCAGGAAAGAAGCCACTCTATCTACTTCCCAATCATTCAATAGCCTTCTGAAAGATAGGTCCCATCCTTGAGTTGTCCAGCATTCACATACTTTGGCTTCAGGATTGTTGCGATTGAGAAAAGATCTGGGAATGACTCACTTAGAGGAACTTGATCAATTCATCCATCTCTCCAAAACTTGATCTTCTTGCCATTTCCAACTTTGAGCAACACATTTTCCTCCATAGAGTTCCATAAAGCTCTGATTGTCCTCCATACTCCCCATCCATAGGGTTCTGACACTATCTCTATGCACCATGGGTTCAATTCCCCATACTTTGCCACTATCACCTCCTTCCACAGGGTTCCTTCCTCACTAGTATATCTCCACAACCACCTCATCAAAAGGCTCTTGTTTTGGATTCTCAAATTTCTAATACCCAGTCCCCCTCTTTCTTTGCTTAGCATCACAGTATTCCATTTCACTAAATAGTAACCCTTGCTTTCTCCCTGTTTGCCTTTTTGCCAGAGCAAGTTTCTTCCCAGTCTGTCCAGATTTTGATAACTATTGGAGGAATTGGAAATAACGACATTACATAAGTAGGCAGTGACTCTAAAACAGAGTTTATCAAATCACTCTACCCCCACAAGGACAGACACTGAGCCTTCCATCTTGATAATTTTTTTTCTGCTTTTTCCAGAATTCCATCCCATATCCCCAAACTTTATATTTGCTCCCTAGTGGCATTCCCAAGTATGTTGTCAGCAATTCTTTTCTTCTTCTTCTTTTTATTTATTTTTTATTTTTTACATTGAGTCTAGCTGACCAAGTTAATTGTCCTTCATCTAAATGCAAAATATAAAAGAGGAGGGGGACATTGACCTAACCTCCAACAGATCAACTATTTACAACCTATCCAAAAAGATATGAGGATAAGCATGCCTAACACAAGACAATCTCAGGAAAAGAGGTGTAATCCTCATCAACAGATGTGTCATGTGCAAGCAGACCAATGAGAGTGTTAGTCGCCTTTTTCTGCACTGCCCTGCATCAGCTAGTCTATGGCATTTTTTCTACTCGATGTTTGGCCTACAATGGGTAATGTCATACACCATGAAGGATGACTATGCTAGTTGGGTACTGTGGAGGGTTGACAAATCCATCAGAAAGATCTGAAGCATGATCCCAGCAGCAATTTTATGGAGCCTATGTAAGGAGAGAAACAACAGATGTTCTAATGGAATATCAACCTCTTTTACACTCTCAAAGCCAAATGTCAAGTTACTTTATTTATGTGGCATTTATCGCCACTCCAAACAAGGTTGATAACTTTTTGGATTTTGTTAGTTCCCCATCTCTAGTACAGTAGAGTAGTAGGGTTCCATTTGACTATTTCACAAGTTTTTGCCATGCTAACTCCATTTATCTGTTTGGAGCAGCTTTCTTGCACATTATGCTTTGTAGCTTTGCATCTTCTTCTAAATCATTTAATTATTTTATCCAATTTTGTAATTATGAGGATATATAATGAGCAAAGTTCCACCATAGCAAACTAGAAGAGAAACAAATCAACTTACACTAAAATTGGATTTTTTGTATCTCCTCCTAACAATAGGAAGTTGCATTTTGTCAGGTTGAAACATTCCCTTCATCTCTTTAAGAAGATGTTGCAAAGAGTAAAAGAAGGTACTATTTCCACTTGTTGATGCCAATTTTGCCTACTTGATTAGCTTCTCTAAAGCAGTATAGATATCCACTTCCAAAATGCAGAAATTCTTTTCTGGGCGACTAAAATAACATAAATTGAGACATATGGATCAAAGATAACATTTTTACGAAGCATGGTGTTTATACACCTAAACGATGAACACCCTGGCATCACACCAACTTTAGATAAGATGAGCAAAATGAAAGTACAAAACACAACTGGAGTTGGTTCAATAGCTCATCGGTGGGGAATCTTACTAGCTAAGTCAGTTGACTACGTGAACTTTCACCTTGTTAGTGAGGTTCGATTCCCCACCTTGTAATCTCCTCCCTCATTTCCCCTTCCCCTACCCCTATTTGAAATATTATTTTTTAAAAAAAAAAAAAACTCACCGGTAAAAGGGAGTCCAAGGAATCTCCACGGCGAGCCCGCTCTTGCAGAGCAGCTGTCTTCTCCCTTAATTGAGAGTCAGATAAAGAAGACACCATTGATTCCATTCCATTGATAAGTGTGACTGTTGCGGCATACATCTGCCTAGTAGACTCGCCAGAATCTGAAGACTTAAAAATACCTCCCAATAACCCTCCCAAAGATGCCTCTGGAGTCATCATTCTCCTCCTCCGGGTTTTTTTCAGCTCAAGACCAAGCAACCTCAAGGATTCCTCTCCTCCTCGCAGCCAGCTGCGAGTGCCAATTAAACCTCGAACCTTCTCATTGGCAGTGCTACGACGGTTAGCTAAGGAGGAGGACCGCCCCCCGGCGGTGGCCGGCCAGTCAACGGACGGCGGTGAAAACACCAACTCCATTTGTCCGGTTGGAAATTGAAGTTACAGATACAAAAGAGAAGAGAAGAGAGCAGGGGTTGAGAATTTATATGAGGAGATAAACGATAAGGCACCAATGGTGTACTTATACTATAGTGTTAACTGCTAACAAACAAACAAAAAAGTTTTTAATTTAATAAGAAGATTTAATATCCACAAATAAAACTAGATCTTGGCTCAAATATTTGTGGAAATTATATCAATTAAGTATTTCTTTTAATCAAATTAGTCCACTATTTCAATTTGAAACATAGGATTTAGAATCTTCATGTTTAAATATAACGATAACTTTCAAATATTCTTTTATAACTTTAAATTTTCTTGCTGCTATATATAAATCCATCTTATAAAAAATAGCATTAAATGAATACAAGATATCAAGTTATAATTTAAAATTAAAGTTTTTTTTTAACATTCAATTTGTTTTTTTTTCATAAACATGAAAACTCCACAACTTGTCCAAAGCAAAATTTAGCAAATTTTTTAAAAATAAATATTTGTGATTATAAAGTTTATAAAAAATTCACTGATCGTCAATAATATAGTTACTAGAATATAATCCTTTCACATGTTACAAATTTTCACACCAAGGATGAGCCTTTCTTTGAAAAGGTTACGAATTTTCATGCTGAGGATGAAAATATGAACTCATGGGTCAAATTATACACTCAAATCAAATCATAATTTCGATCTCAAATCATATTATCTGGAGAACTTAAAATCGCATGTCCAAATATTGATGATTTCATATGCATTTACCAACGCAAGCTTAAACTGAAGCAAAGAAGTACCTTAGAAGCTCATTGTGTAATAAAGAAATTCTACATTTATGTCTACAGAGAATTAACCAATTCACAACATCAACTATGTACCAACTGCTAACCAACTTGCAAACTTGTTCTATGTCATTACAAATCACTCAAAAAATGTATAATCCCTTTGGCTTCTCTTAACTGGAAAAAAAATTAACACAAGGTTGGAGGGGTAGGTAGAAAAGCAAATTTTTATTTCAAAAGAATTCAGTCACTTAAGACTTCATACAGAAAGGGATCACAATGGAAGAGTTCCATTTCCTGGCATGATAACCAGGGATCTGCAGAAAGTCGAGAGACAAGAGGCTCTGTCACCACGACTCAACTATGTGTTTATGCCATTGGACCTGATTGTACATCCAAATGCAACTCTCAGGACTCGATCCTTGAAGATTTGCCACTAAACGTTCACTTACGGTCTTTAACTTGGTTCAGGTGGCAAAACTTTCAAACTCCGCATCCATTCACAGAAACTGGGATCGTCAAAGTAAAGGAAGCTGCTTTTCAACTTCGTTCTCTGTTCTGCAGTCAAAGTACGAAGCTGTGGGAATCTTGCTTCCTGCACAATCATTTGAGCATAAAGTTACAATTTTGCATGCCTTTTAATGTATCAGAACTGAACTCGTAAGAAAGCAAAACTGAGCAATATTAATAAGCAAGAAGCAGATAAGGTCTCTAAGTTGCAAATTTGTCTGAATGATTAATTCTGCTTTCCCCAATTAAAACCATCTGATATATAACCCACTATGTCATTGCAGTCAGAACAGAGGAAAAATATTTATTATAACAAGAAAAACATGTAGTGTGGATCCAAAAGATTAATAGGACAGGGGACAAGGTGCAGAGTGGGATGGCAAGCAAAGTAGTAATAATGAAAGGAGGATTTGAGACAGCATCAGCCATGGCTGGTTAAGAGGTTCATGACAGGGAACACATTTTGTTGGGCTCTTCAGTGTTCAGAGCACAAGAATAGCATGGAAATGCCAAATAAATAGCAAAAGAAGGGTAGGTGTTGGTTAATGAGTTCGATAAGGAATTATTATGGAAGCCCTACAGATGAAATTAACCAACTTGGATTATCAACACTTCTAACAAGCAGCCAACGACCAAAGGTAGATAAAGAAATAATGAGAGCAACTCACCAAAACAGAAAAGAAAATATCAAGAAATCTACTAAGATTTCTTTAACATATTAAATTCTAGAAGTATGTGATTTTCTCTGCAAATCCTTCATAGTGTCAAGGTATTGTTATACGAGGCCACAAACAAGAGAAACTACCGTTAGCCAACATCAGATAAAATACCCCCCCCCCCCCCCCAAAAAAAAAAAAGGAAAACCAGTCCATCTCTGCATTTACAAAAGAGTAGGGAGCTTTCATCACATCACCAACCCACTGTCAAAATATCTATACATGAAATTCATTTTCTGTTTTAATGAGCTTTCTTCAACTAGAATTTGATAGTTATTACAGCCTTGTGGCCATTTCTCAAAGCTGCTACATGGCATGGCTCATTATAGTTGCTGTGCTGGTTCCTTTAACCACAAATTATACTGTTCCATGGCAATATTAATACATCTGTAGTTATGATTAATTTCGGGAATTCTTCTTCTACTTCATATATTTCCAATCCGGAGGAGTCCTTTTTTTTATAACCGAGAAATCCGTCTGTGACCCGCCCTTTGGACCAATCACAGCCTTCTAAACTTGGTGGATCATGGGCACGCCCCTCTAGCCTTCTCCACTTAAATACCAGGCTTCGCTTTGCGTGGTGTGGAGCTTGAACCTGCGACTTAAGCCACAAATCCTCCACCTTTTGCCATAAATCCAGATGAGTCCTTTTTAGTAAGATTTCTATTCAAACAGTCTTCTACATGTTGAAATTTGCACTACAATGTCCCTACAATTGCAGTGATGTCCCCCATCTTCCACATAGTTTTCTCGTTCCTTCTAATGGTAACTCCAATATATTGTATGCCCAGGTTCTGTTATCTACCTAGATCTGCTGACGTAACTACTTCTATAAAAATACCAGACAACATTTTCTGCATAGCTCTAAGCTGGAAAGATTTTTCTCCTTCTACAAACTATGCTTTCCTCTTCATCGTAATTCGAGTAGCAACTCTTATTTGTGCTTGTTCGTTGGCTTGATTTAATTTCTCATCATCATTCATCACAACATAAGGTTTAAGTTACTTCGTAAATCAAATTCCTAAACCCGAGTTAGAGAGAATCTCAGATTATACTGCTCCGGAAAGACCAGTCCTTTCAAATCATAGCTCAATAACTCATTGCCGCTAAACAGTCCGTTGAACAGAAATGACAAAAATTAATAGTAACTGAAAGTGGCTAATGACAGGCGTAAGTTGAAATCCATTTACCTGTTCATAAGGAGGGTCCTTGTGTGCCGGTATCAGCCGGGAAACAAAATATCGAGCCTGAGAACTTCCTTCCTGTGACACACCAATATTTAAATCTCAATTGTTCCATCATATGAGAATGCACGGTCTTAGATTCGGAAACAAGTATACCTTGAATGCAAGAATACGAGGAGCTGGAAACCGCATTTCCGTGAGCTCTTCAGCTAAAGTTCTGCAAGCTGCCAATGCTGCTGCACCTTTTCCCTCCTGAGCGTCAAGTTCCGCGCCCTGAACATATCCGGTGAAATGAAAGAAAAATAAATGGAATAAAAAGAATAAAATTCTCATGTTCAAAACTGTCACATGACTCCTCAAATAAGTCAGTCTGACAAGTGACATATGACTGCAATAATTTGAAATAGGAAAAAGCTGACAAAACAGAAATATCTACACTGCTCTTCATTCAAAGTAGCATCCAGTATGAATCTAGAGCAGTTGAACAAGATGAAATCGACTAGGTTGCAAACCATCAACCTTGTACATCAGGCGTGCTCAGAGAGGATATCTCTAGTGACATCAAATACATAGAAAATGGGAAGGAAGCACACACATGAAGATATACACATAAAAGTCAATATTCAGGTGCATTCGGCGTCTACTTGGAAGTTGATCTCAACCAAAGATTTCAGAAAGCAGGTTCTAAATTCAAGATCAACGTGGACGTGTTTATTATTTGGATGCACTAAGAAAAATCAAGATTCTTTACAAGATATTAGTCAAAACTCAAGCCACTCTTTACTTATCCTCCTTGTAAACCCGAACAATCATTAATAATGATAAATTCAAAGAAAAGCAGAGAATATATATGCACCTACGAGGATTAATATAGCCTCCTCCCTTCTTAATTTTTCTTAAACACTATGTATTACAACTCCCGAGGCATGACAATCCTGAAGGTTCTTTAGATTCATTGCATCCAGTCCAATCCATAGTTTACAGCTTATTCCTTTTTACTTCCTAAAAGTGAACCTGTGATATACAGCTCAAATCATCGCGCTCTGCACCATCTGTTATATTAAATCCAGCACCTTCATAGCGAGACATCAATAGAGAGCTGTCGGCTATCGCTTAACAAAAAAAAAGCCTCGTGATAACAATAAATAGCACATTATAGTGGCTCTTAGCCAAGCATGAGTTTCATGAGCTAACGAAGGATAAATGACAAGCAAAGAGAAACTATAGGATTTACTACTATTGCTAAATACAAGCTCTTTGATGGCACTCTAAAGAAAGAGGTAAGTTGCTTACCAACCAAATGAAGACATCAGTGCCATGATCAAGAACAACCGCTGCATCAGATTGCATAGCAAGGTTATAAGCAGGTAGTTCCTCAAAAGTGCCACCTTGTCTATGCATCAGACAGCGAGGAGCCACCATTCGGAGGGACAAATCAAATGCTGCATTCAGAAACAAGTTCCGCAGCACAGATCTCTCGTCTTCATGACCAAGAATGCTTCCTAGAAGTGGCCCCCTTCTAAGATGGAATAAGACTTCGGGCAACAACAAGAGCTCCCTCGGGAACTGATAGAGCTTTGATTTGGGCATTTGAGAACCAAACTTGCTTGTTATATCTTTGATTCTTTCATCAATCGTGGCTCGCATATCAAGTGCATCATTGGCATTCTTGGCTCTCAAAAGTGTCCTTTTGGCAATGAGAACAGCAGCCACTTCATCTTGAATACTTTGAAGATATGATGAAACACTGTCCACAGTAGGCAACCGAACAGAGATGACTCTGGTGATATCCGATTGGTAGACATCAGAAAACTTAAATGCAAACTGGAAATACACAAAATCACGCTTAATGTCTCTCTTGGTTTCCATTGATAATGCAAAACTTTGTGTTTCTTCGATGCTTAGCATTTGAATGACAAGAGCATCATCATTTTTAAACACTTCGTTGCTGTCCACATGCGCCTCTTCACCAGGGCCTATAACTTGACTAACAAAAATATCCTCAGAACAGCGGACCTCAAGTAAACCATGTGAACCTGCAGCCCTCCCAGATGCTCTCTGCAAGTTTACACCAAAAGCCTCTCCAAAATCATCGTGGAGAATAAGTACACCCCCCGAGGCTTTGGCAAGAGGTTGCAGGACAGGCACTCTTACTGGACATGTGCCTGCACATAATATGTCAATAACTGTGTTTTTCCTGAATGCCTCACGACCTAGGGTTTCCATCCACTTCAATGCAATTTTCTCCATATGAGCATAGTTTGGATGTGAGAAAGAATGAGGAACCGATCCAGGGCCACATGTATTTGGTCCACCAGCACAAACAATAATTCTGCTGTTCCCACCAGGCCTTTTAACAACACCCTGTGACATTTCAGCCGATGGACCTTGAATAATTGCCGAAGCAACTTCAACTGCTGTACCCAAGCAACGATCTCTAGAAGCTTCTGGAATATCCAGTTTGTATGGCCTCAATGATGAGAATATTGAGTGTGCAACAGGAAGAGATGCGTGCATAGGAGACAAGTATATCCCGGTCCCATAAATCAATGCCTTCAAAGACTCTTGGTCTGGTGATTTGTTACCAGGTAATACATCAGCTGATGCAATCGATTCTTCAGAAAAATCATACACAGAGACCGTGCTGCCATATGTGACAATCCCCAGTCTTGTTGTTGGAGGCAAAGAATCCACAAATGCATGCAAGGAGCTCTGAAAATGCTGGAGATGAGGTTCATCTAAGCACTCGTCTATTACAAGAACAACTGGTGCCGACACTCTGGAATCGGACACTGGAAAGAAACCAGGCCTCTTGTTCCCTGTTTGGACATAATCAACTGAAGGTAATGATAGTTCTGGCACATTGCGCAGTTCTTCCTTGTTGGAAGCTATATAGTCCCCTTCACTTCCATTGAGGTTACGACATATCACACACTGCCACTGACCTGAGCCAGGTAAAATGTTGCAATAAAGATTTGCATATGCGCCACAATTATGGCAACGATGGGGATCGCGTTGTATCATTTGCGGACCAGGTGACATCTCCCTTCCGGAGGAAACTAATGCACCAAATCCTAGACTTGGAATATTTGCAAGTTTTTTCTGCTTCAACACCTTCAGAAGAAAAGTCAATCATCATAAGTAAGAATAAATGGCTAAAGTGAACAGCAACATCCAGTGAGAGTTAACATTAAAGTAATAGTTGATATTAGAATTAAAAGATCAAATTGAAAAAATGACCTGCAATTTGATGTTTCAGAGAAGAAGAATAAGATCCACATTGCAACTATTCTAAGGTACAGGGAGAAAATATTAAAATTCACAATCAAGATCTTTCAGGAGAGAAAGAACATCATAAATACGAGATCTGATTCTCTTAAAGTACGACTCTTAGAGAATGAGTTACTATCAGGTTTATAAGGATAACACTACAATAGAAACAAGTTTAAGTAAGAACTTAAAAGGGTTACCTTGTGAGCCGAGAATAGAACATTTGGAGATTCTGCAGCAGGTGTCCAATCTTCAGTAACATCAGAAATTTGGTGATGCAGCTCAACAGACCCATTTGAAAACTGGGGAGGTGATGATGTGGGCAGAGATGAAGCAGAGGAATACGCAATAGGCTGAGGGGTGGCTGGAGAAGTTCTGAATGGCACAGCAGCTGGTTGTAGTGGCGACGAAAACACAGGAGGACCAGGTGGGGTGCTTAGATGAGGAGCAGGGCTTCCAGTTCTAACTCCATTAGCAGGTGATGGTAAATTGGGAGTCTTGATAGACGGCGAAGGAATCTGGTTTGGTTGAACAATTGGTGGAGGAAATATAGGACCTGCTGAGGATGATGGGAAAGGAGGAGGACTAAAAACAGTGTCAGGTCTAGGTGACTGAGTCCCTTGCTGAGGGGTTGGAATAGTAACAGAGTATCCAACTGATGATTCAGGTCGCTTCGCCATCAAAATGACATTAAAAGGAGCTTAAACAAGATAAAAATCAACCCAAGAATCTAGAGGATTATAAGGAACCAACCCTCCGTAGCCACATCCAAGATCTCCCCGGAGGTTCTAGGTCAAGAAAATTTAGCAAAACAACTATCAGTCAAAACCTACAAAAAGAAACACTAACAGAGGAGGATAAAATTAAAACCCCACATCTTAAAACCACAGAAACATATATAAAATGCATTAAATTCAAGAAAAGAAAATGAAAATCGCCAAATGAAACAGCAAAGATGCCAATTTTACCAGAATTTCTCACACCCAAGTCGGGATTTACCCAGATAAGTCCTTTCCCAGGATATCAAATCTAGTAAAGCAATAAAATAACACAACTCGTACAGTGGACAATCCCCAAATTACATTTTCAGTAGAGAAATTCACATACCTGATGATGAATTGATACAGAGATTTTTGTCCCAGTAAAGCGAAGATCAAGCTGAAAGTGATTTATTTCAAAATTCCCCAAAGACGGGGAAAGTAACCGGTAGCCGCTCTCTCTTTCTGTCTCTCTCTCTCTCTCTCTCTCTGTGAGCGAGGTGTTTTCACATAAGAGGAGTAACAGATGGCGCGTCACCTAGTGCGCGTGGGGATATTTAATTAGAAATATTAAGCAATTTTTAATGTTTATGTCCTAGGTGGCAGTGAGGCTTGTAGTGATTGGCTGGTGGTACGAAGGCTTACATGGCCGCTTTCACACGTGGCTCGCTGCTTCAATGGCACACCGAAGAAAGAAACTTACTTATATTAGTCCATAGATCTGATGTCTCGAAATATCTAAAGTTTTTCCGAAAAGTTTTATGAGAATCTTTTATAAAAGAGTTTGAGAATTATCACATCAGAGCATCCAATTTTTTTCTGAAATAACTTACGACGTCCTTCGTAATGAGTTCGGGAATCATTTTGTATACTCACACCATTTTAACACATATTTTTACATTTACACGTCAATTTTTAGAAATTATGCAAATTTTTCAATTTTTCGTGTGTATTGACCATGGATCGGTGCCTTAAAACACCAAAAACATTTTTGAAAAAACTTTATAAGAATCTCTGTAATGAGTTTTTGGAAGCATCACGTATTTTCTAATGCATATTTTCACGTTTACAAACTATTTTTAAGGAATTACGTAAATTCCTTAACTTTTATGTGTACTACTCCATGGATCTGGCGCCTCGAAGCACCAAAAAGATTTCTTCAAAAACTTTATGAGGATCTCCGTAATGACTCGGGAACTATCATGTATACTCACTGTTACGACCTGATTTCAAAAACTAAAAGGTTTCGAAGTCGATTTCGCAACTTTGACAATGTTAAAGTTTTTGAAAAACTAAGTAATTTTAAAGTCACTACTTATTTTTCTAGGAAAATATAAGAAAACGATTTAAAAGGAAATTTTTTAAAAGAAAATATTTAAATAAATCAGAGTCGGGTAAGAGTTCAAATAATTTTCTAAGGAAGGGTTTAGGCATCTTAGAAAATCCGCTAACGCACGGTTGATCGACGGATTTTAAAGTTGGCAAATTTTTAAGAAAAGGCTCAAGGTTACTTGTTAGAAATCTTGTTTTTTAAAATAACTAAAGTCTTTTGACACTTATACACTCATCTTATCCCATGTATGAAATAAATAAGTCAAATGCTAAGGTGTCAAAATACTAATTTTAACTTAACATTTTATCCGAGGTCAAGTTTTAGAATTGAAGAATCAACACAATAACTTAAACATGAATTTGAAAGCTAAATACCGACTATGAAAGAATATAAATAATTCTCAAGTTAGTCTTGAAGCTTAGAGTGTCTAACTTAAACGAGTTTATAAATTTGGATACTTTAAGTAAACAACTAACAAATAAAAGAGTTATTTAAGAATTCTCGGGTACTCATCTAAGTTAGATAAAACAAATGTTGGAAGTTAGAAGAAAATATTACAAAATCACAATATACAAGGGAAACAAAGTGCGAATGGAACTTGGACATTAAGTCCATTTGCTGCCGCTGCTGTCCGGATTTGGACTTTTTTAAGTCCAAATATTCCCTGTTCTAGTCTCCTTAAGGAACTGCTGCTACTTAACATATGCATAATGAAAGAAAAGGGAGCATAGCATGAAAATCACATAAGATTAATTGACAGGTATTATCATAGCAAAGACTTCAAAGAATTTCAGGCTAACATGCTTGGTTTCGTTAAACTGACACTAGTTTATAAAAAAACGAAGAACAAACTCTACCATTTCCGAAAAATAAGCAAACCAATAAACAATCAGGATTAGTAAAGCATCGCATGACACATGAGCTCTCAAATAGAATATTCAAACTAATAATTGGCTAATAGTAAGAAATCCAAAACCAAGCCAATGTACGCAATTTAGAATCCATGGCCAAAGGAGCGACATGAGGATCTAAGGGATTTAGGAGCAACCAAAGAGAAGTCGAGTTAGAATTCAACTTCATCAAGAGCTCGACTAAACCTAAGATCAACTCATGATTTCCGACCAAATAAAATCCTTCACATAAGAAGCAAGCAAGATACGCACATTGTGAAAAGGGGACTGGATGTAAAAATAACAGGGGTTCACTTTAGAGAGCACGTGTAAAAGTAGAATTGAGATTGAGTGCACTCAAAACGAATCTACATACGACATATTGTTGTTCAATCCCTTGGACTACAAACGAAGCCGTGAGGGCCAACCGGATGCATATTCAAGGTCTTGACGGACGTCAACAAAAAAATTTGACATTTTTGACGTCGGAATCCGGATCACCCAATAAATGGTTTTGCTATAGCACACGAAAATCATCGAAATGAGGGTATGCTCGCTTCATGGCTCGTTTAACCTTCAAAATGGATTGGAAGGGCCGTGAGGGCTAACCGGATGCATAGACAAGGTCTTGATGGACGTCCACAAAAAAATTTGGCATTTTAGACATCGGAATCCGGATCACCCAAAAAAATGGTTTGCTATAGCACACGAAAATCGTCGAAATGAGGGGTATGCTCGCTTCGGGGCTCGTTTGACCTTCAAAATGGATTTGAAGGGCCGTGAAGGCCAACAGGATGCATAGACAAGGTCTTTACGGACGGTCACAAAAAAATTGGCATTTATGACGTCGGAATCCGGATCACCCAAAAAATGGTTTGCTATAGCACACGAAAATCGTCGAAATGAGGGGTATGCTCGCTTCGGGGCTCGTTTGACCTTCAAAATGGGTCGGAAGGGCCGTGAGGGCCAACCGGATGCATAGACAAGGACTTGAAGGACATCCACAAAAAAATTTGACATTTTTAACGTCGGAATCCGGATAGCCCAAAGAAGGGTTTGCTATAACATACGAAATTCGTCGAAATGAGGGGTATGCTCGCTTCAGGGCTCGTTTGACATTCAAAATGGGAAGGAAGGGCCGTGAGGGCCAACCGGATGCATAGAAAGGGTCTTGACGGACGTCCACAAAAAAATTTGGCATTTTTGACGTCGAAATCCGGATCACCCAAAAAATAGTTTATTATAGCACACGAAAAAAGTCGAAATGAAGGGTATGCTCGCTTCAGGGCTCGTTTGACCTTTAAAATGGGTCGGAAGGGACGTGAGTGCCAACCAAATGCATAGACAAGGACTTGAAGGACGTCCACAAAAAAAATTGGCATTTTTGACGTCGGAATCCAGATCACCCAAAAAAGGGTTTAGCATACGAAAATCGTCGAAATGAGGGGTATGCTCGCTTCAGGGCTTGTTTGACCTTCAAAATGGGTCGGAAGGGCCGTGAGGGCCAACCGGAAGCATAGACAAGGACTTGAAGGACGTCGACAAAAAATTATGGCATTTTTGACGTCGAAATCCGGATCACCCAAAAATGGGTTTGCTATAGCATACGAAAATCGTCGAAATGAGGGTATGCTTGCTTCGGGGCTCGTTTGACATTCAAAATGGGTCGGAAGGTCCGTGAGGGCCAACCGGATGCATAGACAGGGTCTTGACGGATGTTCACAAAAAAATTTGGCATTTTTGACGTCGGAATCCGGATCACCGAAAAAATGGTTTGCTATAGCACACGAAAATCATCAAAATGAGGAGCATGCTTGCTTCAGGGCTCGTTTGACCTTCAAAATGGGTCAGAAGGGCCGTGAGGGCCAACCGGATGCAAAGAAAAGGACTTGAAGGACGTCCACAAAAAAATTTGGCATTTTTGACGTTGGAATCCAGATCACCCAAAAAAGGGTTTGCAATAGCATACGAAAATCGTCGAAATAAGGGGTATGCTCGCTTCAGAGCTCGTTTGACCTTCAAAATGGGTCGGAAGGGCCGTGAGGGCCAACCGGATGCATAGACAAGGACTTGAAGGACGTCCACAAAAAAAATTGGCATTTTTGACGTCAGAATACGAATCACCCAAAAAATGGTTTGCTATAGCACACGAAAATCGTTGAAATGAGGGGTATGCTCGCTTCAGGGCTAGTTTGACCTTTAAAATGAGTCAGAAAGGCTGTGAGGGCCAACCGGATGCATAGACAAGGACTTGAAGGACGTCCAAAAAAATTTTGACATTTTTGACGTCGGAATCCGGATCACCCAAAAAAGGGTTTGCTATAGCATACGAAAATCATCGAAATGAGGGGTATGCTCGCTTCAGGGCTCGTTTGACCTTCAAAATAGGTCGGAAGGGCCGTGAGGGACAACCGGATGCATAGACAAGGACTTGAAGGACGTCCACAAAAAAATTTGGTATTTTTAACGTCGGAATCCGGATCAACCAAAAAAGGGTTTGCTATAGCATATGAAAATCGTCGAAATAAGGGGTATGCTCGAATCGGGGCTCGTTTGACATTCAAAATGCGTCAGAAGGGTCGTGAGGGACAACCGGATGCATAGACAGGGTCTTGACAGACGTCCAAAATTTTTTTTGGCATTTTTGACTTCAAAATCTGGATCACCAAAAAAATGGTTTGCTATAGCACACGAAAATCGTCGAAATGAGGGGTATGCTCGCTTCGGGGCTCGTTTGACCTTCAAAATGGATTGAAAGGGCCGTGAAGGCCAACCGGATGCATAGACAAGGTCTTTACGGATGTTCAAAAAAATTAGCATTTTTGACGTCGGAATCCGGATCACCCAAAAAATTGTTTGCTATAGCACACGAAAATCGTCGAAATGAGGGGTATGCTCGCTTCGGGGCTCGTTTGACCTTCAAAATGAGTCAGAAGGGCCATGAGGGCAAATTGGATGCATATATAAAGTCTTGACGGATGTCCAAAAAAAATTGGCATTTTTGACGTCAGAATTCGGATCACCCAATAAATGGGCACTTGAAAATCGACGAAATGAGGGGTATGCTCGCTTCGGGGCTCGTTTGACCTTCAAAATGGATTGGAAGGGCCGTGAGGTCCAACCGGATGCATAGACAAGGTCTTGACGGACGTTCACAAAAAATTGGCATTTTTGACGTCGGAATCCGGATCACCCAAAAAATGGTTTGCTATAGCACACGAAAATCGTCGAAATGAGGGGTATGCTCGCTTCAGGGCTCAATTGACCTTCAAAATGGGTGGGAAGGGACGTCAGGGCCAACCGGATGCATAGACAAGGACTTGAAGGACGTCCACAAAAACATTTGGCAGTTTTGACATCGGAATCCAGATCACCCAAAAAATGGTTTGCTATAGCACACGAAAATCGTTGAAATGAGGGTTATGCTCGCTTCAGGGCTCGTTTGACCTTCAAAATGGGTCGGAAGGGCCATGAGGGCCAACCAGATGCATAGATAAGGTCTTGACAGACGTCTACAAGAAATTTTGGCATTTTTGATGTCAGAATCCGGATCACCGAAAAAATGGATTGCTATAGCACACGAAAATCTTCGAAATGAGGGGTATGTTCGCTTTGGGCTCGTTTGACCTTCAAAATGGATTGGAAGTGACGTGAGGAACAACCGGATGCATAGACAAGGTCTTGACGAACGTCCACAAAAAAATTTGGCATTTTTGACGTCGGAATCTGGATCACCCAAAAAATGGTTTGCTATAGCACACGAAAATCGTCGAAATGAGGAGTATGCTCGCTTCGGGACTCGTTTGACCTTTAAAATGGGTCGGAAAGGCCGTGAGGGCCAACCGGATGCATAGACAAGGTCTTGACGGACGTCCAAAAAAACATTTGGCATATTTGATGTCAGAATCCAGTATACCTAAAAAATAGTTTGCTATAGCATTCGAAAATCATCGAAATGAGAGGTATGCTCACTTCGGGGCTCGTTTGACCTTCAAAATGGGTCGGAAGGGCCGTGGGGGCCAACCGGATGCATATACAAGGTCTTAACTGACGTCCACAAAAAAACTTAGAATTTTTGACGTCGGAATCTGGATCACCCAAAAAATGGTTTGCTATAGCACACGAAAATCGTCAAAATGAGGGGTATGCTCACTTCGGGGCTTGTTTGACCTTCAAAATGGGTAGGAAGGGCCGTGAGGGCCAACCGAATGCATAGACAAGGTCTTGAGGCACGTCCACAAAAAAAATCATCGAAATGAGGGGTATGCTCGCTTCGGGGCTCGTTTGATCTTCATAATGGGTCATAAGGGCCATGAGGGCCAACCGGATGCATAGACAAGGTCTTGACGGACGTCCACAAAAAAATTGGCATTTTTTACGTTGGAATACGGATCACCCAAAAAATGGATTGCTATAGCACACGAAAATCGTCGAAATGAGAGGTATTCTCGCTTCGGGGCTCATTTGACCTTCAAAATGGGTCGTAATGGCCGTGAGGCCAATCGGATGCATAGACAAGGTCTTGACAGACATCCACAAAAAAAATTGGCATTTTTGACGTCGGAATCTGGATCACCCAAAAAATGGTTTGCCATAGCACACGAAAATCGTCGAAATGAGGGGTATGCTCGCTTCGGGGCTCATTTGACCTTCAAAATGGGTCGGAAGGGCCGTAAGGGCCAACCGGATGCATAGACAATGTCTTGACGGACGTCCACAAAATAATTTGGCATTTTTGACCTCAGAATGCGGATCACTCAAAAAATGGTTTGCCATAGAACACGAAAATCATCGAAATGAGGGGTATGCTCACTCCGGGGCTCGTTTGACCTTCAAAATGGGTCGGAAGGGCCGTGAGGGCCAACCAGATGCATAGAAAAGGTCTTGACGGACGTTCACAAAAAAATTTGGCATTATTAACGTCGGAATTTGTATCACCCAAAAAATGGTTTGCTATAGCACACGAAAATCGTCAAAATGAGGGGTATGCTCGCTTCAGGCTCGTTTGATCTTCAAAATGGGTCGGAAGGGCCGTGAGGGCCAACAAACTGCATAAAAAAGGTCGTGACGGACGTCCACAAAAAAATTTGGCATTTTTGATGTCAGAATCCGGATCACCCAAAAAATGGTTTGCTATAACACACGAAAATCGTCGAAATGAGGGGTATGCTCGCTTCGGGGCTTGTTTGACCTTGAAAATGGATCGGATGGGTCGTGAGGGCCAATCTGATGCATAGACAAGGTCTTAACAGACGTCCACAAAAATATTTGGCATTTTTGACATCGGAATACGGATAACCTAAAAAATGGTTAGCTATAGCACGCGAAAATCGTTGAAATGAGGGATATGCTCGCTTCGGGGCTCGTTTGACCTATAAAAAGGATCGTAAGGGCCGTGAGGGCCAACCAGATGCATAGACAAGGTCTTGACGGACGTCCCCAAAAAAATTTGGCATTTTTGACGTAGAAATCCAGATCACCCAAAAAATAGTTTGCTATAGCACTCGAAAATCGTCGAAATGAAGGTATGCTCGCTTCGGGGCTCGTTTGACCTTCCAAATGGATCGGATGGGCCATGAAGTCCAACCGGATGTAAAGACAAGGTCTTGACAGACGTCCACAAAATTGTTTTGCAATTTTGACGTCGGTATCCAGATCACCCAAAAAATGGTTTGCTATAGCACACCAAATTGTCGAAATGAAGGGTATGCTCGCTTCGGGGCTCGTTTAACCTTCTAAATGGGTCAGTAGGGCCGTGAGGGCCAACCGTATGCATAGACAAGGTCTTGACGGACATCTAAAAAAAATTTGGCATTTTTGACGTCGGAATCCGGATCACCCAAAAAATGGTTTGCATAGCACACGAAAATCATCGAAATGAGGGGTATGCTCGCTTCGGGGCTCGTTTGACCTTCAAAATGGGTCGGAAGAGCCGTGAGGTCCAACCAGATGCATAGACAAGGTCTTTTCGAACGTCCACAAAAGAATTTGGCATTTTTGACGTCGGAATCCGGATCACCCAAAAAATGGTTTGCTAAAGCACACAAAAATCGTCGAAATGAGGGGTATGCTCGCTTCAGGCTCGTTTGACCATCAAAATGGGTCGAAAGGGCCAACCGGATGCATAGACAAGGTCTTGTCGGACGTCCACAAAAAAATTTGGCATTTTTGACGTCGGAATCCGGATCACCCAATAAATGGTTTTGCTATAGCACACGAAAATCATCGAAATGAGGGTATGCTCGCTTCATGGCTCGTTTAACCTTCAAAATGGATTGGAAGGGCCGTGAGGGCTAACCGGATGCATAGACAAGGTCTTTTCGAACGTCCACAAAAACATTTGGCAGTTTTGACATCGGAATCCAGATCACCCAAAAAAGGTTTGCTTATAGCACACGAAAATCGTCGAAATGAGGAGTATGCTCGCTTCAGGGCTCGTTTGACCTTCAAAATGGATCGGAAGGGCCGTGAGGGCCAACCGTATGCATAGACAGATTCTTGATAGACGTCCATAAAATTTTTTGGCATTTTTGACGTTGGAATCCGGATCACCCAAAAAAAAGTTTGCTATAGCACACGAAAATCGTCGAAATGAAGGGTATGCTCGCTTCGGGGCTCGTTTGACTATCGGAAGGGCCGTGAGGGCCAACTGGATGCATAGACAAGGTCTTGACGAACGTCCACGAAAATTTTTTGCATTTTTTACGTAGAAATCCGGATCACCAAAAAAAATGGTTTGCTATAGCATTCGAAAATCGTCGAAATGAGGGGTATGCTCGCTTCGGGCTCGTTTGACCTTCCAAATGGATCGGATGGGCCATGAGGGCCAACCGGATGCATAGACAAGGTCATGACGGACGTCCACAAAAACATTTTGCATTTTTAACGTCGGAATCCGGATCACCCAAAAAATGGTTTGCTATAGCACACGAAAATCGTCGAAATGAGGGGTATGCTTGCTTCGGGGCTTGTTTGACCTTCTAAATGGGTCAGTAGGGCCATGAGGGCCAACCGGATGCATAGAAAAGGTCTTGACGGACGTCCACAAAAATATTTGGCATTTTTGACGTCAGAATCCGGATCGCCCAAAAAATGGTTTGTTATAGCACACGAAAATCGTCGAAGTGAGGAGTATGCTCGCTTCGGGGCTCGTTTGACTTTCAAAATGGGTCGGAAGGGTCGTGAGGGCCAATCGGATGCATAGACAAGGTCTTGACGGACGTCTACAAAAAATTGACATTTTTTACGTCGGAATTCGGATCACCCAAAAAATGGTTTGCTATAGCACAAAAAAATTGTCGAAATGAGGGGTATGCTCGCTTCGGGACTCGCTTGACCTTGAAAATTGGTCGGAAGGGCCGTGGGGGACAATCGGATGAATAGACAAGGTCTTTTGAGACGTCCACAAAAAAATTTGGCATTTTTGACGTCGGAATCCGGATCACCCGAAAAATAGTTTGTTATAGCACACAAAAATCATCGAAATGAGGGGTATGCTCGCCTCGGGCTCGTTTGACCTTCAAAATGGGTCGGAAGAGCCGTTAGGGCCAACTAGATGCATAGACAAGGTCTTGATGAACGTCCACAAAAGAATTTGGCATTTTTGATGTTGGAATCTAAATCACCCAAAAAATGGTTTGCTATAACACTCGAAAATTGTCGAAACAAGGGGTATGCTTGCTTCGGGGCTCGTTTCACCTTCAAAATGGGTCGGAAGGGACGTGAGGGCCAACTGGATGCATAGACAAGGTCTTGACGAACGTCCACAAAAAAATTTGGTATATTTGACGTTGGAATCCAGATCACCCAAAAAATGGTTTGCTTTAACACACGAAAATTATCGAAATGAGGGGTATGCTCGCTTTAGGGCTCGTTTGACCTTCAAAATGGATTAGAAGGGCCGTGAGGGCCAACCGGATGCATAGACAAGGTCTTGACGGACGTCCACAAAAAAATTTGGCATTTTTGACGTCGAAATCCGGATCACCCAATAAATGGTTTGCTATAGCACTTGAAAATCGACAAAATGAGGGGTATGCTCGCTTCGGGGCTCGTTTGACCTTCAAAATGGATTGGAAGGGCTGTGAGGGCCAACCGGATGCATATACAAGGTCTTGACGGACTATCACAAAAAAATTGGCATTTTTGACGTCGGAATCCGGATCACCCAAAAAATGGTTTGCTATAGCACACGAAAATCGTCGAAATGAGGGGTATGCTCGCTTCGGGGCTCGTTTGACCTTCAAAATGGATTGGAAGGGCAGCGAAGGCCAACCGGATGCATAGACAATGTCTTGACGGACGTCCACAAAAAAATTTGGCATTTTTGTCGTCAGAATCCGGATCACCCAAAAAATGGTTTGTTATAGCACACGAAAATTGTCGAAAAGAGGGGTATGCTCACTTCGGGGCTCGTTTGACCTTCAAAATGGGTCGGAAGGGCGGTGAGGGCCAATCGGATGCATAGACAAGGTCTTACCGGACGTCTACAAAAAAAAATTGGCACTTTTGACGTCAGAATCCGAATCACCCAAAAAATGGATTGCAATAGCACACGAAAATCGTCGAAATGAGGGGTATGCTCACTTCGGAGCTCGTTTGACCTTCAAAATGGATTAGAAGTGACGTGAGGAACAACCGTATGCATAGACAAGGTATGACGGACGTCCACAAAAAAATTTGGCATTTTTGACGTCGGAATCTGGATCACCCAAAAAATGGTTTGCTTTAGCACACGAAAATCGTCGAAATGAGGGGTATGCTCGCTGCGGGGCTCGTTTGACCTTCAAAATGGGTCGAAAGGGCAATGAGGGCCAACCGGATGCATAGACAAGGTCATGACAGACGTCCACGAAAAATTTGGCATTTTTTACGTAGAAATCCGGATCTACGAAAAAATGGTTTGCTATAGCATTCGAAAATCATCGAAATGAGGGTTATGCTCGCTTTGGGGCTCATTTGACCTTCCAAATGGATCGTATGGGCCATGAGGGCCAACTGGATGCATAGATAAGGTCTTGACGGACGTCCGCAAAAACATTTGGCATTTTTTACGTCGGAATCCGGATCACCCAAAAAATGGTTTGCTATAGAACACGAAAATCGTCGAAATGAAGGGTATGCTCGCTTCGGGGCTTGTTTGACCTTCTAAATGGGTCAGTAGGGCCGTGAGGGCCAACCGGATGCATAGACAAGGTCTTCACGGATGTCCACAAAAAAATTTGGCATTTTTGACGTCGGAATCCGGATCACCCAATAAATGGTTTGCTATAGCACTTGAAAATCGACAAAATGAGGGGTAAGCTCGCTTCGGGGCTCGTTTGACCTTCAAAATGGATTGGAAGGGCCGTGAGGGCCAACCGGATGCATATACAAGGTCTTGACGGACGATCACAAAAAAATTGGCATTTTTGACGTCGGAATCCGGATCACCCAAAAAATGATTTGCTATAGAACACGAAAATCGTCGAAATGAGGGGTATGCTCGCTTCGGGGCTTGTTTGACCTTCTAAATGGGTCAGTAGGGCCGTGAGGGCCAACCGGATGCATAGACAAGGTATTCACGGACGTCCACAAAAAAATTTGGCATTTTTGACGTCAGTCTCCGGATCACCCAAAAAATAGTTTGTTATAGCACACGAAAATCGTCGAAGTGAGGGGATGCTCGCTTCGGGGCTCGTTTGACCTTCAAAATTGGTCGGAAGGGCCGTGAGGGCCAATCGGATGCATAGACAAGGTCTTGACGGACGTCTACAAAAAAATTGTCATTTTTGACGTCAGAATCCGAATCACCCAAAAAATGGATTGCTATAGAACACGAAAATCGTCGAAATGAGGGGTATGATCGCTTCGGGGCTCGTTTGACCTTCAAAATGGATTAGAAGTGACGTGAGGAACAACCGGATGCATATACAAGTATTGACGGACGTCCACAAAAAAATTTGGCATTTTTGACGTCGGAATCTGGATCACCCAAAAAATGGTTTGCTATAGCACACGAAAATCATCGAAATGAGGGGTATGCTCGCTTCGAGGCTCGTTTGACCTTCAAAATGGTTCGGAAGGGCCGTGAGGGCCAACCGGATACATAGACAATGTCTTGACGGACGTCCACAAAAAAATTAGGCATTTTTGACGTCGGAATGCGGATTACTCAAAAAATGGTTTGCCATAGAACACGAAAATCATCGAAATGAGGGGTATGCTCGCTTCGGGGCTCGTTTGACCTTCAAAATGGGTCAGAAGGGACGTAAGGGCCAACCGGATTCATAGAGAAGATCTTGACGGACGTCCAGAAAAAAATTTGGCATTTTTGACGTCGAAATCCGAATCACCCAAAATATGGTTAGCTATAGAACACAAAAATCGTCGAAATGAGGAGTATGCTCGCTTCGAGCCCGCTTCGGGGCTCGTTTGACCTTTAAAATGGGTCGGAATGGCCGTGACAGCCAACCGGATGCATAGACAAGGTCTTGACGAACGTCCACATAAAAATTTGGCATTTTTTGACGTAGGAATCTGGATCACCCAAAAAATGGTTTGTTATATCACATGAAAATCGTCGAAATGAGGGGTATGCTTGCTTCGGGGCTCGTTTGACCTTCAAAATGGGTCGAAAGGGCCGTGAGGGCCAACCTGATGCATAGACAAAGTCTTGACGGACGTCCATGAAAAAATTTGGCATTTTTTACCTAAGAATCCGGATCACCCAAAAAATGGTTTGCCATAGCACACGAAAATCGTTGAAATGAGGGGTATGCTCGATTCGGGGCTTGTTTGACCTTCAAAATGGGTCAGAAGGGCTATGAGGCCAACCGGCTGCATACACAAGGTCTTAAAGGACTTCCACAAAAAAATTTGGCATTTTTGACGTCGGAATCTGGATCACCCAAAAAATGGTTTTGCTATAGCACACGAAAATCGTCGAAATAAGGGGTATGCTCGCTTCGGGGCTCGTTTGACGTTCAAAATAAGTCGGAAGGGCTGTGAAGGCCAACCGGATGCATAGATAAGGTCTTGAAGGACGTCCAATAAAACATTTGGCATTTTTGACGTCAGAATCCGGATCACCTAAAAAATAGTTTGCTATAGCATTCGAATATCATCGAAATGAGGGGTATGCTCACTTCAGGGCTCGTTTGACCTTCAAAATGGGTCGGAAGGGTCGTGAGGGCCAACCGGATGCATAGAAAAGGTCTTGACGGACGTCTAAAAAAACATTTGGCATATTTGACGTCAGAATCCAGATCACCTAAAAAATGGTTTGCTATAGCATTCGAAAATCGTCGAAATGAGGGGTATGCTCACTTCGGGGCTCGTTTGACCTTCAAAATGGGTCGGAAGGGCCGTGAGGGCCAACCGGATGCATATACAAGGTCTTGACTGACTTCCACAAAAAAAACTTGACATTTTTGACGTCAGAATCGGGATCACCCAAAAAATGGTTTGCTATAGCAAATAAAAATCGTCAAAATGAGGGGTATGCTTGCTTCGGGGCTTGTTTGACCTTCAAAATGGGTAGGAAGGGCCGTGAGGGCCAACCGGATACATAGACAATGTCTTGACGGACGTCCACAAAAAAATTAGGCATTTTTGATGTCGGAATGCGGATCACTCAAAAAATGGTTTGCCATAGAACACGAAAATCATCGAAATGAGGGGTATGCTCGCTTCGGGGCTCGTTTGACCTTCAAAATGGATCAGAAGGGCCGTGAGGGCCAACCGGATGCATAGACAAGGTCTTGACGGACGTTCACAAAAAAAATTGGCATTTTTGACGTCGGAATCCGAATCACCCAAAAAATGGTTTGTTATAGCACACGAAAATCGTCGAAATGAGGGGTATGGTCACTTCGGGGCTCGTTTGACCTTCTAAATGGGTCAGTAGGGCTGTGAGGGCCAAACGGATGCATAGACAAGGTCTTGACGGACGTCCACAAAAAAATTGGCATTTTTGACGTCGGAATCCGGATCACCCAAAAAATGGTTTGTTATTGCACACGAAAATCGTCGAAGTGAGGGGTACGCTCGCTTCGGGGCTCGTTTGACCTTCAAAATTGGTCGGAAAGGTCGTGAGGGCCAATCAGATGCATAGACAAGGTCTTGATGGACGTCCACAAAAAATTTGGCATTTTTGACATCAGAATCCGGATCACCCGAAAAATGGTTTGTTATAGGACACGAAAATCATCGAAATGAGGGGTATGCTCGCTTCGTGGCTCGTTTGACCTTTAAAATGGGTCGGAAGGGCCGTGAGGGCCAATCGGATGCATAGACAAGGTCTTGAAAGACGTCTACAAAAAAAATGGCATTTTTGACGTCGAAATCCGGATCACCCAAAAAATGGTTTGCTATAGCACACGAAAATCATCGAAATGAGGGATATGCTCGCTTCGGGGCTCGTTGGACCTTCAAAATGGTTCGGAAGGGCCGTGAGGGCCAACTGACTGCATAAAAAAGGTCTTGATAGACGTCCACAAAAAAATTTGACATTTTTGATGTCGAATTCGGATTATCCAAAAAATGGTTTGCAATAGCACACGAAAATCGTCGAAATGAGGGGTCAGCTCGCTTCGGGGCTCGTTTGACCTTCAAAATGGGTCGGAAGAGCCGTGAAGGACAACCGGATGCATATACAACGTCTTGAATGACGTCCATAAAAAAAATTGGTATTTTTGACGTCGAAATTCGGATCACTCAAAAAATGGTTTGTTATAGCACATGATAATCGTCGAAATGAGAGGTATGCTTGCTTCGGGGCTCGTTTGACCTTCAAAATGGGTCGGAAGGGCCGTGAGGACCAACCGGATGCGAAAACAAGGTCTTGACGGACGTCCACAAAAAAATTTGGCATTTTTGATGTCACAATCCGGATCACCCAAAAAATGGTTTGCTAGCACACGAAAATCGTCAAAATGAGGGGTATGATCGCGTCAGGCTCGTTTGACCTTCAAAATGGGTCGGAAGGGCCGTGAGGGCCAACCAACTACATAAAAAAGGTCTTGACGGACGTCTACCAAAAAATTTGGCATTTTTGACGTCAGAATCTGGATTACCCAAAAAATGGATTGCTATAGCACACGAAAATCGTCGAAATGAGGGGTATGCTCGCTTCAGGCTCGTTTCACCTTCAAAATGGGTCGGAAGGGTCGTGAGGGCCAATTGGATGCATAGACAAGGTCTTGACGAACGTCCACAAAAAAATTTGGCATATTTGATGTTGGAATCCGGATCACCCAAAAAATGGATTGATATAGCACATGAAAATCGTCAAAATGAGGAGTATGCTCGCTTCAGGGATCGTTTGACCTTCAAAATGGATCAGAAGGGCCGTGAGGGCCAACCGTATGCATAGACAAGGTCTTGACGGACGTCCACAAAAAAATTTGGCATTTTTGACGTCGAAATCCGGATCACCCGAAAAATGGTTTGCTATTGCACACGAAAATCGTCAAAATTACGGGTATGCTCGATTCGGGGCTCGTTTCATTTTCAAAATTGGTCGGAAGGGCCGTGAGGGCCAACCGGATACATAGACAAGGTCTTGACGGACGTCCAAAAAAAATTTGGCATTTTTGACGTTGGAATCTGGATCACCCAAAAAATAGTTTCCTATAGCACACAGAAATTGTCGAAATGAGGGGTATGCTCGCTTCGGGGCTCGGCTGACCTTCAAAAAGGATCGGAAGGGCCGTGAGGGCCAACCGGATGCATAGACAAGGTCTTGACGGACGTCTACAAAAAAATTTGGCTTTTTTGACGTAGAAATCTGGATCACCCAAAAACAGATTTGCTATAGCACACGAAAATCATCGAAATGGGGGGTATACTCGTTTCGGGGCTCGTTTGACCTTCAAAATGGATCGTAAGTGCCGTGAGGGCTAACCGGATGCATAGACAAGGTCTTGACGGACGTCCGCAAAAATATTTGGCATTTTTTACGTCGGAATCCGGATCACCCAAAAAAATGGTTTGCTATAGCACACGAAAATCGTCGAAATGAGGGGTATGCTCGCTTCGGGGCTTGTTTGACCTTCTAAATGGGTCGGTAGGGCCGTGAGGGCCCACCCGTTTCATAGACAAGTTCTTGACGGACGTCCACAAAAAAATTTGGCATTTTTGACATCGGAATCCGGATCACCTGAAAAATGGTTTTTTATAGCACACGAAAATTGTTGAAATGAGGGGTATGCTCGCTTCGTGGCTCGTTTGACCTTCAAAATGGGTCGGAAGGACCGTGAGGGCCAATCGGATGCATAGACAATGTCTTGATGGACATCTAAAAAAAATTAGCATTTTTGACGTCGGAGTCCGGATCACCCAAAAAATGGTTTGCTATTGCACACGAAAAATCATCGAAATGAGGGGTATGCTCGCTTCGGGGCTCGTTTGACCTTCAAAATGGGTCGGAAGGGCCGTGAGGGCCAACCAACTTCATAAAAAAGGTCTTGACACACGTCCACAAAAAAATTTGACATTTTTGATGTCGAATCCGGATCACCCAAAAAATGTTTTGCTATATTGCACGAAAATCATCGAAATGAGGGGTATGCTCGCTTTGGAGCTCGTTTGACCTTCAAAATGGGTCGGAAGAGATGTGAGGGACAACCGGATGCATATACAACATCTTGAAGGATGTCCATAAAAAATTTTGGCATTTTTGACGTCGAAATCCGGATCACCCAAAAAAAATGATTTGCTATAGCACACGAAAATCGTCGAAATGAGGGGTATGCTCGCTTTTGGTGCTCGTTTGACCTTCAAAATGGGTCAAAAGAGCCGTGAGGGCCAACCGGATGCATATACAAGGTCTTGACGGACGTCCACAAAAAAATTTCGTATTTTTTACATCGAAATCAAGATCACCCAAAAAATGGTTTGCTATAGCACACGAAAATCGTCGAAATGGGAGGTATGCGCGCTTTGGGGATCGTTTGGCCTTGAAATTGGGTTGGACTGGCCATGAGATCCAACCGGATGCATAACCAAGGTCTTGAAGGATGTCCACAAAATTTTTTAGAATTTTTGACGTCAGAATCCGGATAACCCAAAAAATGGTTTGTTGTAGCACACGAAAATCATCTAAATGGGGGGCATGCGCGCTTCGAGGCTCGTTTGACCTTGAAAATGGGTCCGACTGGCCGTAAGGGACATCTGGATTCATATCAACCTCTTGACGGAAGTCCACAAAAAATTTGGAATTTTTCACATCGGAATCTGGATCACCCAAAAAATGGTTTGCTATAGCACACAAAAATCGTCTAAATGGGGGGTATGCGCCCTTCTGGGCTCGTTTGACCTCCAAAATGGGTCGGCATGGCCGTGACGGAAAACCAGATTCCTAGCCAAGGTCTTAACAGACATCCACAAAAACTTTTGGCATTTTGACGTCGAAATTCGGATCACCCAAAAAATGGTTTTTTATAGGACATGAAAATCATCAAAATTGGGGGTATGCGCGAGTCGGGTCACGTTTTACCTTGAAAATGGGTCGTACTGGCCGTGAGGTTCTAGTGGATGCATAGCCAAGTTCTTAAAGGACGTCCACAAAAAAATTTGGCATGTTTAACGCTAGAATCTGGATCACCCAAAAAATGCTTTGCTATACCACACGAAAATCATCTAAATGGGGGGTATGCGCTCTTCGGGGCTTGTTTGACCTCCTAAATGGGTTGGAATGGCCGTGAGGGATAACCAAATGCATATCAAAGGTCTTAACAGACGTTCGTTCACAAAAAATATTGGCATTTTTTACGTCGGAATCTGGATTACCCAAAAATGTTTGCTACAGCACACAAAAATTGTCGAAATGGCGGGTATGCGTGCTACGGGGCTCGTTTGACCTTTAAAATAGGTTGTACTGGCCATGAGGGACAACCGACTGTATAGACAAGGTCTTGACGGAGGTCCACAAAAAATTTTGGCATTTTTGATGCTGAAATTCGGATCACCCAAAAAATGGTTTGCTATAGCACACGAAAATCATCGAAATGGGGGGTATGCGCGCTTCGTTTGACCTTGATTTTTCGTGTGTATTAGCACATGCATTACCACATATATTCACATCAATTTTCCTATGTATTAGCCTAAGCATCAAATGCCTCGAAGCACCCAAAATTTTCTTCTGAAAAAACTTAATGAGGACCTATGTGTTGAGTTGAAGAATCATCACCCAAAATATCCATTTCCTCATTTACAAGCCCCTTTTTAAAAAATTATGCAAATTAATCAATTTTTTGTGTGTTAGCCCACAGACATAGCACCTCAGAGCCCCCAATTTTTTTTGAAACTTCATGGGACCTCTATATTGTGTTAAACAATCACCAGGTATACTCACACCATTTTTAACGTCTATTTTCGCATTTACATGACCATTTTTAGGAATTATGCAAAATCATCGATTTTTCATTTGAATAAGCACATGGATCTGACGCCTTGGACACCAAAATTTTCTTCTGAAAAACTTCACTAGGACCTCCTTTTTTAGTTGAGAACAACTAAATATACTCACACAACTTTTTAACACCCATTTACGTATTTACAAGCATTTTGAAAATTATGAAAATTCATAGATTTTTCGTGTGTATTAGCTCATGGATCATGCGCCTTGAAACACCCAAACTTTTTTTCTGAAAGAACTTCATTAGCACCTTCGTATTGAGTTGGGGAACCACCACATATACTTATACAATTTTTAATGTATGTTTCCGCATTTACAAGTTCTTTTTTAGGAATAACACAAAGTACCACTTTTTCATTTGTTAATCAATCACATGGGTCTGATGCCTCGAAACACCCAAATTTTTTTCTTAAGAAAATTCAAGAGGACCTTTGTATAGATTTAGAGAACTACCACGTATACTCACACTATTTTTAATGTCAATTTCTGCATGGACAAGCCCTTTTTAGGAATTACGCAACTTTATTGATTTTTATGTGTATTGACCCATGGATCGGTGCCTCGGAGCACTGATATTCTTTTTCTAAAAAAATTTCATTAGGAACTCTATATAGAGGTCGGGAAGCACCACGTATAGTCACACTATTTTTAACGTTCATTTCCACATTAAGAGACCTTTTGTAGGAATAACACAAATTTATCGATTTTCGTGTGTATTTTAGCCCATGGATCTGACACTTCAGAGCACCCAAATTCTTTCCTCAAAAAACATCATGAGGAACTCCTCATTGATTTGATAAACTATCAACGTATACTTTACACCATTTTTAACGCTTTTTTTTGCATTTACACGCTCTTTTTAGGAGTTATACAAAGTAATCTATTTTCATGTATATTAGCTCATATATTTGGCGCCTCCGAGCACCAAAAAAATTTATCCAAAAACACTTTATAAGGATCTCTTTATTGGATTAAGGAACTGCCACCTATACTCACATAATTTATTTTAATGCACGTTTTTGCATTTACAGGCCCGTATTTAAGAATTATGCAAATTCATTGATTTTTCTTGTGTATTAATTTATGAAACTGACGCTTTAGAGCACCCAAAAAGTATTTTTAACGCTCAATTTCGCATTTACATGTCCTTTAGAAATTACGCGAAGTAATCAATTTTTAAAAAATTAGTCCATGGATCTAGTGCCTCTGAGCACCCAAAAAATTTTCTGAATAACTTAATGAGGACCTCTATATTGATTTGGAGAACCACCACATATACTTACACTATTTTTACGCTCATTTTTGCATTTACCGGCTCTCTTTTAGAATATACACAAATGTATCAATTTTTCCTGTGTATTGTCCCGAGATCTGGCATCATGGAGCACCCAAATTTATTTTTTTTAAAAAGCATCATGAGGAACTCAGTATTGCATTAAAGAAACACCATATATGCTCAGACCATTTTAACACTCATTTTCACATTTACAAGCTCTTTTTTGAAATTATGTATATTCATTGATTTCTCGTGTATATTAACTTCATAAGGACCTCCGTATTGAGTTAGGAACCACCACATATACTCATGCTATTTTTAATGTTTATTTTCACATCTAAATGCCCTTTTTTGTAAATACGTAAATTTATCAATTTTTATGTATAATAGCCCATGCATTTGGCGCCTTGTAATACCAAAAAAATCTGAACAAATTTCATGAAGACCTCCATATTGAGTTGAGAACCACCATGTATACTCACACTATTTTCTTAACACATATTTTTGTATTTACATGCTCTTTTTTAATAATTACGTCTATTCATCGATATTTCTTGTGTATTAGCCCATGGATCAGACACCTCGTAGCATCGAAATCTTTTTTCGATAAAAACTTCATGAGCATCTCTGTATTGAGTTGGGAAACCATTTTGTATACACACACAATTTTTAATGCTCTTTTATGGATTTGCAAGCTTTTTTTAGGAATTACACAAATTCATCGATTTATCGTATGTATTGGCCCATGGTTTGACGCCTGGGAGCACCCAAAAAAGTTTTAAAAAACTTCATGAGAATCTTCATATTAAACAGGGGAATCACCAGGTATACTACATTTTTATCGCCAATTTCTGCATTTACTGACCCTTTCACAGGAATTACACAGATTCATCATTTTCGTGTGTATTAGTCCATGTATCTGGGGACTAATAGCTCCTAAAAACTAATTTTGATAAAATATCATGAAGACCTCTGTACTGAGTTGAGGAACCACCACATATACTCACACAATTTTATTAGCCCTTATATCTGCATTTACAGATTCTTTTTTTAGTAATCACCCGAATTCATCAATTTTTATGTGTGTTAGCTCATAGATCTAACATCTGGGAGCATCACATTTTTTTCTTTGTGAAAATACTTAATGAGGACCTTCATATTGTTCAGGGAAAAAATTACATATATTCAAATCATATTTAGCGTCTATTTTCGCACTTACATTCTCTTTTTAAAATTACGTGAATTTATCAATTTTTCATGTATATTAGCCCATTGATTTGGCGCCTCAGGAGTATCCAAAAAAATTTTGTGAGGCTATATGTATAGACTTGGGAACCACCACGTACACTCACCATTAACGATCGTTTTCGCATTCACATACCCTTTTTTAGGAACTACACTAATTTATTAATTTTTCATTTGTATTAGACCATGGATCTAGTGCCTCGGAGCACCAAAAAATATTTTTAAAAAACCTTCATGAGGAACTCCATATTTAGTTGAAGAACCTTGTATACTCACACCGTTTTTAATGATCATTTTCGCATTTCAAGGCTTTTTTTAGGAATAACACAAATTAATTAATTTTTCGTATGTATTAGCCCGTGGATCTTATGCCTTTGAGCACCCAATTTTATTTAAAAAGAATCTTCACAAAGACCTCTGTATTAAATTGGAAAACTTCCACATATACTCAACAATCTTAACGATCATTTTTGCATTTACAAGCCATATTTAAGGAACTACTCAATGTAATCGATTTTTTATTTGTATGAACCCATGGATATGGCGCCTCAAATCACCTAAAAAAGTTCTTGTGAAAATTTTCACAAGGACCTCTATATTGAGTTAGAGCA
The DNA here is from genome assembly GCF_036512215.1 of Solanum lycopersicum. Taxonomy (NCBI): domain Eukaryota; kingdom Viridiplantae; phylum Streptophyta; class Magnoliopsida; order Solanales; family Solanaceae; genus Solanum; species Solanum lycopersicum. The sequence continues at coordinate 76,296,307 of NC_090800.1, forward strand.
CCACCAAGTATACTCACACCATTTGTTTAACGCTCATTTTCGCATTTACAAATTATATTTTGTTAAGAATTTCTCATGTTCATAAATTTTTTCGTGTGTATTAGACCATGGGATCTAGGCCCTTGGAGCACTAAAAAAAATTCTGAAAAAAACTTAATGAGAACCTCCTTTTTGAGTTGGGAACCACCATATACTCATAATGCTTATTTCCGCATTTACGCACCTACTTTTAGAAATCTCGCAAATTCATCAATATTTAATGTGTATTAGTCCATGGATCAGGCGACTCAGAGCACTCAAATTTCTTTTCTAAAAAAACTTTATGAAGAAAGACATCTGTATTGAGTTTCGGAATCACCACATATACTCAAACAATTTTAAACTCTCATTTTCCATTTACATGCCTTTGATTAGGAATTACGCAAATTCATCAATTTTTATTGTGTATTAGCCAATGGATCCTCGGAGCACCCAAAAAGAATTATGAAAAAACATATGAGGACCTCTTTGTTGAGTTGGGAACCTCTACATATACTCACACTATTTCTTTAACGCTCATTTTCACATTTACAGACTATTTTTGAAAAATTATGCAAAGTGGTCAATTTTTCATACGTATTAGCCAATGAATCTAACGCATCGGAGCACCCAAAAAAAATTTCTGATAAAACTTCATGAAGTCCTCTGTATTGAATAGAAAAACTACCACATATACTCACACCATTTTTTTTATGTATATTACCACATTTACATGATATTTTTTTAGAAATTACACAAATTCAATCAATTTTTCGTTTATATTAACCGATGGATTTGGTGATTTGAAACACCAACAAAAAAGTTTCTAAAAAAAATCAAGAGGACCTCCTTATTGAGTTTGGAATCACTTCCTATTCTCACACCATTTTTTAATACTCATTTCCTTATTTACATGCCCTTTTAAGGAAATTTTGCAAATTCATCAATTTTTCGTGTGTATTAGCCGATAGATTAGGGTCTCTGAGCACCCAAGTATTTTTTCTGAAAAAGCTTCATTTGAACCTTCGTAATAAGTTGGGGAACTACCACATATACTCACAACAAGTTTTAACGCTCGTTTTCGCATTTGAAGGCCCTTTTAGTAGTTACGCAGATTTGTGTGCATTAGCCAACGAATTTGGCGCCTCAGAGCACCCAAATATATTTTCTGAAAAAAACTTCATGAGGACCACCATATTGACTTAGGGAACCACCAAGTATACTCGAATTATTTTTTAATGCACATTTTCGCATTTACAGACCCTTCTTTTAGGAATTAAGCAAGTTAATTGATTTTTCATGTGTATCAGCGTAGCCCATGGATTTGGCGCCTTGGAACACTGAAATAAATTTTCTAAAATCTTCATGAGGGCCTCTATATTGAGTTAAAGAACTACCACATATACGTACACCATTTCTTTAACGTCTATTTCGCATTTACAACCTTATTTTTTTTTAGAAATTACGCAAATTCATCGATTTTTCATGTGTTTTATCACATGGATCTGACACCTCGGAACACCCAAAAAATATTTCTAAAAATACTTCATGAAGGTCTCTGTATTGAGTTGGGGAACAACCTCGTATACTCCCTTCATTTTTAACGCTCATTTTCGCATTTACAGATCCTTTTTTAGGAAGTACGCAAATTCATCGATTTTTCGTGTGCATTAGTCCAGTGATCTGGCACCTCGGAGCACCAAAAAAAACATTCTGAAAAAACTTCATGAGGTTATCGTATTGAGTTGGGGAACCACTACGTGTATTTACACCATTTTCTTAACGCCCATTTCCGCATTTAGTGACCTCTTTTTTAGGAATCACATAAATTCATCAATTTTTCCTATGTATTAGCCCATAGATCTGGCACCTCGGAGTACCCAAAATTTTTTTTGTAAAAACTTCACGAGGACCTCATTATTGAATTGGGGAATCACAACATATACTCGCACAATTTCTAACGCCTATTTTAGCAATTACATGTCATTTATAAAATTACACAAATTTATGAAACTTTTTTTGTGTGTATTAGCCCATGGATGTGGTACCTCAGAGCACCAAAACAAATTTCTGAAAAAATATCTTGATGACCTCTGTGTTGAGTTGGGAAATCACCACATATACTAATATAATTTTTTTTGACACCTATTTCCGTATTTACATACCCTATGCAAAGTGATCCATTTTTCGTGTGTATTAGCACAAAATGTGGTGTCTCGAAGCACCCGAAAAATATTTATGGTAAAGCTTCATAGGGACCTCTATATTGAGTTGGTGAACCACCATGTGTACTAACACTATTTTTGAACTCCCATTTATGCATTTACATGACCTCTTTTAGGAAATACGTAAATTTTTTGATTTTTTATTTGTATTAGTTCATGGATCTGGCGCCTCAGAGAACCCAAAAAAAATTCTGGAAAAACTTCATGAAGACCTCCTTGTTGAGTTGGGGACCACTACTTGTACTCAAACCATTTTTAACATCTTTTTCGTATTCAGGGGCTCTTTTTTAGGAAATTACGCAAATTCATCGATTTTTCATGTGCATTAGCCTATGGATTAGGTGCTTCGAAGCATCCAAGCATTTTTTTGAAAAAACTTCATGATGACCTCTGTAGTAAGTTGGAGAATGCAAAATAATTGATTAATTGTGTGTATTAGCTTATGGATCTAGCGCCTCGGAGCACCCAATTTTATTCTTAAAACAACTTCAAGAGGACCTTCAAATTGAGTTGGTGAACCACAACGTATGCTCACACTTTTTAAATGCTCATTTCTGCATTTAGATTCCTATTTAGGAATTACGCAAATTCGTCTATTTTTTGTATACATTAGCCTATGGATCTGGTGCATTGAAGCACCAAAATATTTTTCTGAAAAAACTTCACGAGGGCCTCTGTGTCGAGGTCGGGAACTACTGCACATACTCACACCATTTTTAACGCTTATTTCCACATTTAAAGGCCATTTCTTAGGAATTATGCAAATTCAATTATTTTCGTATGGTTTAGCCCATGAATCTAGTGCCTCGAAACAGAGAAAAATCTTTTATAAAAATATTTCACAAGGACTTTTGGTATTGAGTTGTGGAACCACTACGTATACTCACATCATATTTTAACGCCTATTTCGTATTTACAAAAAAAATTAGGAATTACAAAAATTCATCGATGTTTCGTATGTATTAGCTCATGGATCTTGCACCTCGGAGCACCCAAGTATTTTTTTTTTTTGAAAAAACTTAATGAGGATCTCTATATTGAGTTTGGGAACCACTATATGTACTCACACAATTTTTTAAATCCTGTTTTGGCATTTACAGGTCCTTTTTAGGAATTACGCAAAGTAATCAATTTTTCGTGTATAGCTATGGATCTGGCGCCTCAGAGCACTCAAACATTTTTATAGAAAAAATTTCATGAGAACATCCGTATTGAGTTGGAAAACCGCCACGTATACTCACACCATTTTTAAATATTTAATTTCGTATTTACAAACTCTTTTTTAAAGATTACGTAAATACATGATTTTCATGTGTATTAGGTCATGAATCTAGCGCCTAGCGCCTGATAACATCCAAAAAAAATTCTGAAATAACTTCATAAGGACCTCTGTATTGAGTTGGGAAACCACCGGGTATACTTAAACCATTTTTGTAACGTCGATTTTCACATTTACAAAGCTTTTCTAAGGAATTACGCAAATGAATCAATTTTTCGTGTGTATTAGCCTATAAATCTTGTGCCTCGAAGCACCCAAAAAAATTTCATGAGGACCTCCGTATTGAGTTGGGGAACCATCACATATCCTCACCATTTTTTTAACGTTCATTTCCGCATTTACAATTCTTTTTTAGGAACTACGCAACTTTATCAATTTTTTTGTGTATTCTTAAAAGTTAAAGACATTTCATATCCCCAGTAACTCAAACCTTTTATCAAACATAACATCTAATAAACCTTATAAAGAGGTATTTCTCTTCCCGTTTTTATCACAGTAATAAAAAAACAAAATTGTTAACACATCCTAACCAAACCTTTGTCAAATATAACAATCAATAAACCTTATAAAGAGGTAGTTCTCTTCCTATTTTTATCACAGTAGTAAGGTAACAAAATTATTAAGACATCCTACATCATGGGTAACTTTGAACCTATATCAAATATAAGATACAATGAACCTTATAAAGAGGTAGTTCTCTTCCCGTTTTTATTACAGTAAGACAACAAAATTGTTAAGACATCCCACACCATGGGTAACTCAAATCTTTATCAAATATAACATCCAATAAACCTTGTAAAGAGGCAGTTCCCTTCCCATTTTTATTACAGTAGTAAGACAATAAAATTGGAGGAATGGTTCATTAACTTAAAATGTAGCATATGAAGGAGCTGGCAAGAAAGGAAATGGAGCAACCGAGGCATATGCTACAGGTGGCCGGCGTTGACCATTTCCTATGGACTGCTTTCTTTTTTCTTCTTGTGCCGCTTCTGCAGTTTCCAATGAAGGTGACAGCTCGATAATCTTACTCATGTGTTCAATAGTCATTTGCTGTTCACTCTCGGTAACACGATGAACTAGAAGCCCAGACATAAATACAGGAAGATACAGAAGGCTGGCATGGAACATTCTCCTAGCATCTTTGGTTGTACGGTTCAAGTAGAATGATATTGCTGTACCGCTGATTGCCAGAGCAAGAAGTGTCGATTCCAGGCAAAACCACCCAGATGTTAAACTCCCTGCACACACAAGGTCGCCACAGAAGGTAGTCTAGATAGAAGCATGAAGAGCAAGGATTGAACATTAAGAACGTGCAATCAAACTAACAACCCAACACCAGATGTGCACAATTCAGGTTCCATAATGATGTAAACAATTTCATGATTTTATGTACTTCACTGAAACCTTCACATTTTTCCGCTCCAGGATGACTTGAAATGTTTGACATAATTCGAAAAAATAACACTTCCACCCAAAAAGGATATTCATGCTTTCAGCAGTCCCAAGATGATGTCCACTTTCTTTGAAAAGAAATATAAATACATTTTATATCATAAGAATTTTACAGGACAAACCTTTGTCCCCTCTTAACAAACCAGATCTCTTTTTGACAAGTATTCACATGTCCTTGTTAACACACCATTATCATTATCATAGTGAATCTAGACCACACTCAACTCTTGAAGAATCAGTAGTAAACAAATCAAGAACCACCAGCCTTATAAATCTGACAATCTAGGTCAAACATAACTCTCATCAACCTCAAATCTCAACAGGATGCAGAGAAAAGAAGTAGAATTCAAGAATACAATCTAAATAACTTCACAAATGTCACTCATTAGTACATCTTCACTTACATGCTGCTGATGGATTAATTAAACTATTTTTGGATTAATCCTAAAAATAAACATTCTTGACCACTAGTGTGCCCACAAGAATATTGACACTTGACAGTATTATTTCATTTGTCTCAAACAGTTGATACAAGTTCAGATGGTAATCAAAATTATGACATTTGACTATCAAATTCTACTTATTTAGGGCCTTGGGACCTTATTCTTTAGCCTTATTTGGCCACCTCCGAGCAATCATTCATGGCCATTGTGGGGAAACCCTTTACAAAGGAGATACATTTTCTTTGGTTAAAGGTAATGTTGAATGAAGGAGATCCATTAGTTGCATTACATATGAAAGGTTGAAATCTGGTGATCTAACACAGGGTTTCCATAAATGGTTCAGAATATTGAGAGATTTTCATCTTTGGACTGTAGGTGATGGAATTAATTTGATGATTTGTATATATATTTTGTTTCACTAATTACTAGGATTTCAAATACGTAATGCTAGGAGATACTTTTGGACTACAAGATCAAACCAGATTATAGAGCAAGATTTTACAAATAATAGTAAAAAAAATTGGAATTTTCAGTACTCATTTTGATATGTCTAATTTTTATTTTTATTTTGCCCAAGTGTTGAAGAATTGACATCGAAATAACTTAAATAAAGGCTCAATTGTACCATTTAAGTTTAACTTAAGACCAAAAGTTGGACAGAGAAACATACAAGTCCAATTACCTTATAAAACTTAATAATTCAAATTGTGCCAAATAATTCTTCACATGGCACAATGCATAAATGGGAGTATTTCTAATAGAAAAAATTACTCACAATCATAGGCTAGGTAACCCAATGGCAGTAGATATAGGCAGTTTCTGAAGGCTACAGAGGCAGTCCTCTGACCAGAAGCATCAGCAAGAGAGTACATTCTGAACCTGTACAGAAAATAAGAAATGATAAGTCGAGGAGAAATCTTAGGACCAACTTAGAAAAAATATAACATTGGACATTATGAGAGAAAGAGATGCTACATGGCGTCAAGCTGGTCATGTACTTCATTGCAAGGATTATCAAGAAATACTCAAGATTCCCATACCCACACCCCTCAATAAGCTTCTATAAGCCCAAAATTTTTGTTCACAAATCATCACGTGATGACTAGCTGAGAACCTCTTTAAAGATAGCAGATGTTTGGACAGTCCTTGGCCTCTAGATGCATATGGCCATTGAATAACATATGGCTACATTCACTACACAACAGCCTTAACATTGAATATCACTACATAATCAATACTAATATGGCCAAAAGTTCAAAAGAGAAGATGCATACCCTCCGTCAGCATAATCTTTACGACACAAGTAGGCTAAGGCCATGAAATGAGGTATTTGCCAAAAATACAGAGCAGCTGGGAGGAGCATTCCATTGAGAGACACCTGACCAGAAGCTGCAGCCCACCTTTACAAGGAGAGAGAATCTTTCAGAATGGTACATCAGCCTCAGAACCATGACAAAAACAGCAATTACAAAATACCAGAAAACATGGCTAACATAAAACTAAATTCAATAATCTGCTGTTAGTTATACTCTTATAACATTTGCATAGAAACAATCACTTCAAAACGAAAACATGCAATTCAGCAGAATTTAAAATATGTCATCCTTTCTGCAACTAATAACTAGTGAATTTTTCAGACACTGAAGTCAAATTAATGACGTTCCATGTAGAGTCTCATTCTGAAAGTGGAATTGTTATTTTACATGCAGTGTAGCCACGTACAGAAGGCAAACCAGTAATAATTTGCGAAGGAAACTCAAAGCAAGTATAGACATCAAAGCATGCCGAAATGATTGCTCTAATAAATTTGCTGCATTCTACAGCAAATGGATTTGCTTATCAATGAACAATCCCAAATCAAATATCACTGGGAGGAACTTTTAGCAAGAATAGAACGATATACAATCACATCTCCTTTGCACAGAGATACATAAACCCGAGATTGATAAAGCAGAAGCCTAAAGGTGTATAACAAGACAATTACCCAAGCAGGGGAGGAATAGCTCCAACAATTGCGCCGACCCATGTATTAATTGGATGTATCTGCTTTAGTGGTGTGTATACAAATGCATACAACACAAGATTCGACGCACCAAGGCCAGCTGCCAACATATTAGCCTGTACAGACCTTGTCATAGAAATTGCAACATCAGTCCCTTCCCCATTAATCCATGCAACAGAAAGATAATTATCAAATTGCAATACATATTGTTAGACTAGTTGTGAAGGATATGTGGCCACCTTGCTAGCCAGTAAACCAGTGCCCAGGATGCCAATAGAAGCTGCCCATGTTACTGCATGGGGTATACTGATTCGTCCTGACGGCAATGGTCTTTTCTTGGTTCTGTTCATCTTAGCATCATTTTTCACCTCAAACACCTGAGAGCAAACATAAGAATAATTAATTGCATGGAGTTCCAATTCTTGAAAATGTATGTGAAAGTACATGCAGTATGAAATGTCACTGATGGATACAATCCCATTTTCATTAATTGCTTTGCAAAGAAAAACATAGAAAAAGAAGGGAAATATTTCTCTACAGCCAATCAAGGGATTTTTCTCACTTTCAATGGGGAGGGGAGCTAACATAATTTTCATTTAGGTGGAAGTTCAGTTCTAGTAACAGGTAAGTCCCAAAGGCTGTTCCCATCCCTGCTGGAGACATGCCAACAACTCTCCTTTTTACGAACAGTTTAGGTGAAAGCATTATGAGCAGGATTCCAGTATTATACCTGATTTAATGTGCTAGCTGATGCCGCAACCATCATTGTGCCAGCACATGTGCAGCAAAGTCCCATGTAGTCAATGGCACTACCACTCCCAAGGATATACCCAGTGCCAGAGGTTGCAACTACAAGCATGCTGATAACAGTTCAATTAGAGGAAAATGAAGCAGCAAAAATACAGGGCGGTACTATATTGTGTAGCTTATTTGCTAACATTCTGGAAATAAGAGAGTCTGAACAATCAGAATACGCAACACATTTAAGCAGTAGTTAGCAAAAGTAAAAAGAACCTAGAAGCTCTTCTACTTCAAGCCTTCAAGGAAGCCAAGGACTAATAAGATTTGAAATTCGGAATAGTGTGAGAACTCTTTTTTTCCTTGATAAAATAATTATGTATCAGAACGCAGAAAGATGAGTGTGTAGCCAGTGTACAAGAACAACAAGCATCTTGTCTACTTTTTCTACTTCTAATTTGGATCCTAGGCCCTATTCTTTTGTACTTAACAGAGATATGAATCTAAATAATTCATATCTCAGCCCATTGAGGGGCCCTTTATTTTTATTATTAAGATTATGATGTCCGAATTTGAGCATACATCTGAAAAGTCAGATAATGTTTCTAGATCAGCCATGAAAATGAACATAAATCTAACTCTCATAACCATGAAGATGGACTTGCAAAAAAAATTGCCATATAAATTTACTTGCAAGGTTACGAATATCCTTTGCTATTAATTCTTTTATAATTATTAAAAATAACATTGAGTACGAGCCCAAAACTAGTAAAGTAACCCATCCATACCAGATAAATGAGGGATAAAAACTGGTACTTGTTATTATCAAAATCAAGATTCCTACTTTTTTAATCTATTGAAATTTGTTAAACCAACTCGTCTTACTCTTAAGCTTATGTTTCTGATGCTAGAAAACTAGTGTCACAAACTCATTGTACTTAGATTCATCAAAATGTTAGAAAATCTCTTCTTTGTATTGGAACTAACCGAACCCAACAAACCCACAACTTATACCAAAGCCTCTTATTGTTTTTGATAACCGAGAAATCCGTTTGTGACCCGCCCTTTGGATAACCAATCAAGATTTATGGTGTAAGACCAAGAAAATTATGTGAACCTAAGAAACTTATAGGTAAAGAATTTGAAATATTACTTGTTCAAGACATAAGATTCAGTTGGCTGGGTGATATAAGAGGTTTTAAAAGAAAAAAACAAATGCAGTTAATAGGCTGATAGCTGAATGATTCAAATTTAGACCCCATTTAGTGCAAACAAATAAGGCCTAAGAGCAATTGTTTTCCTTTTAAAGACTCTCAATAGGGTCTAAATGAATCTGAATGAATCAAATCTACAACAAAGTCTTGATACCATTCAGACTTTCTAAAAGCATAATTTTTTTGGGAAAAGAACTTCACCCATTGTTATCCGCTTCTGCAAAGAACTTCACACTTCTTGTACTCTCTCAACTATCAACCTACCAAATCTCTTCTCTAGAATAGGTAAGATATCAAAATCTTTCCAAGTATCTAACTACATATAGCTAGCATATGGCCATAGAATTCCAAATATTATTTGGGTGAAATTTCATGTGTTTGGCCATACTATTTGAAAAATATATTTCACCTTTTTAAGAAACATGATTTATACCCGCAAGTTTTAAAAACTATCAAAACTAACCATATGTTTGTATTACATAGCACGTGACTTTGTTACCCTAAGCGGATTGTTATCATTTTCATCGACAACCATATCATCACTTTCATATGTTCACGTAAAAAAATTATGTAAAACAACACAAACAACTATTATAGAGGTGTTCTTGTAAAAGATAAAAATTTGGTGTAGATTTTTGAATCATTAAAAGTTCCCAAATAATGAGATTTGTCTCAAAAACTAATTTTTTCTAGTATTTGGGTTATTTGCCAAATAATGGCAAATTGTATGGACACACACTATTTGCCAAATTTTATTTGGGAAATCTATGGCCAAACGGGCCCTTGGATTCATATGCAGTTGCTGTCTTGGATCAAATTAGAGAATTGTGTCTCTAGTTTTACCAAATGCAATTGAAAGAGAAGCCTCGATTAGAGTTGATCAACTTACCAAAGGTAAAAAAATCACAAAGGACTAACGATTGTGGGTGGGTCAATGATAAAATTTATAACTTGATTAAGAGAAACGAATTAGCTCAACTTTTGCATAGATTGATGGACTCCAGGTGCAAAAGAGGAAGAGGATTGAGGAGAAGAGCCATGGAACCAACCAAAATCAGCCAAGAAGATATTGAAGGGTGGAATTCTTGGAGTACTAGAAATACTGAAAAATTCATTTGGGATAAAATGAATTTTAAACAAATAATGATTTTATTTTGTTTCAATTAAGATTATTCTAATATTTTGTTGCTAAATCATTTAATTACTATTTAATTTAAGTTGTAAAGAATAAATTATGGTTAAATATATTAATTAATTGCTTATACACATTTAGATGTTGAAACAACAAAGAATCTTAATTATTTAGTGTTCAAAGTAGAAAAGAACATCTTAATATTCAAATATGTATAGAACCATACATCTTAATCTTAAACAAGCAAGGCCTTATTATATGCTTTAATCTTCTTACTACAGCTACTACTAAAGCACTAACCCCATTAGGAGAAAATTCCCTGGATAACAATGTTGCTTCCCTTGTTCCCATAGCTTAGCATCAACAACCTAAGTCTAAAATTGGTTTGTCCACTGCACTCCTTCCTCTTACTTTTGGCCCACAGCCTACTATGCCCGACTTGTTCTGTTGTTTTTCTTAGCTTTATTTTGATTATCATTTCACCTCATATGTTTGCAATGTAACTATAATACAAACAGAAATAAAAAAGAATAGAATATGAATTGAGTGTTTAATGATCTCTTTTAGTTCAACAATAAATATATATCCCGCTCAACTTTTTCTTCTCACTTTTGGACCCTCGTAATATGTTTTAAGGTTTGAACTAGACCTAGAATCACCCAGCAAGCAAAAATTAGACTAAAAAGAAGCATTCTGTTTAAAGGTAACCCTCTATTGGGCATTGTAGAGGCTTAGATTACTTTCTACCCACAGACAACCTCAAGCAGTTATACGACACCCATTTAATCGTGTATGTTTATATAATTGTCGTGTCCAAACCATCTTTTGCGCACCTCGACTAATTCCACGGGATACCTGCAACCTGCCACCAGCAGCAGGTACCAACTAACTCTGTTCACCAAGGCTAGGACAAATGGGAAGAACCACCAACTGTTTCATTGTCTATGCTGAGTTTGAATTTAAGACATCATGACTCTCAACCACTTCATTGACTACTAGGCCACACCCTTGGCTAGACCATTTAATCATGTTTTAGCAAGACTCATTGACCTTCTAAAGAATTTTTCCTTTAATGTATAGCTATAGGCTCCTGTTTATCATAGAAACATCAACTAATAACTATAACTCAGCCAAATTACCAAAGTTTTGGGTCTTGACCCCATAAAATTTTGACTATCCTGCAGCAGCCAACTATTATAGGAACTTATTTCTACACTGACTCGTGCTTCCTAACCATCACAAGAAAAAGAAACAAAGAAAGAAGACACACGAAATTGAAAAGGAAATTTAAAACAAGGGGTGGAACTGTGGAAGCACTGAATCTAGAACTACACACAACCTAATTCTCATAAAAATCTGAGATATGTAAAGCGACTTGAAACCGAAGTTCCAGTCACAACAAGCAGTTATTTAGTGTCTCTAAATCTAAAGGAGCATAGAGAATTCAATATTCTCCTTACAATCGGCTAATGTGTCTTAAGTATTCCCAAATCAATATCCCTTTAATGCACCTCAACCAACCCACTGAACAACCTACGATAACACACATGCCCAGATGCTGAATAAAGTTATCCATCAAACCAGGCAACATGGGCTACACTATCAATATCCCATATTCTTTTAAAAAGAAGTTAAAGTTACAATTATTCCATCAAGATTTTTCCTAATCTACAATTGGAAAACCATATAAATGCCTCTTCAAAATGAAAACTTTAGGTTGTCTCAATAAGCACAATCAAACAGGCCTAAAAATCACAATAACTCTATGAAGTCAATAGATACACGAGTTAATATACATATTCCAATAATTATATTAGCTAGTTATAAGCAGTTCCATTACAAAATCAATCAATCAACTAGACGATCAATCCCAAATAGAGCTGGGGCGGCTAATCAATCCTATGTAACCATTCCGGTCCACATAATTTCAATACACTACTTTGAATAAACAGTAATTTATTACACAAAATTAGCAATTCAATAAGAGAATTGATACGAAAAAAAGTCCTAACCTTAAGCGAGCTTTAGAAAGCTCCGCATAACACCGCCCGTAATGCTTAGCCATGTCCACAATATCCCTACCTTTCAAAACTGATGCAGCCGCAAAAGATGAAAGATCGACAGCTGAAGAAGTCGGAGATCCGGTTCGAACCCACTCCGTCGATGAAAATCCCACCTTTACTGTACCGGCTGCTTCAGTAGACTCCGGTCCGGAGCCGGCGGCTGTAGAAGTGGATCTGCTGGCAACGCCATGATTAAGCAAAGGAAGACGACTGCATGAAGATTTGGATGTGAGGAGTTTTGAAGAGAAACCCACCGAGTTCCTCCACATGGTGCCGAGTCTTGACAATTGTTTTAGAGTTTGATCTTTTTGACCTATGAAATTTCACAAGTCCTCTGTTTTGTTCATGAATTATCCTTTCGCAAGAACCAACAAGGGTAAATTTAGATTTTAAGGGTGGGGTATTTCTACTTGAGCCCCTGAAATTTTACAAAACTGTGATTTATATCCCACATACTCTATATGTAGTTAAGAAACAGGTCTTTGTCAACATGATAATTTCAACTGTTTTATTTTAGGCTTTCAAATTAATGATTTGAAATTGAAATTTTATTTGACCGTTAGCATTGCGATTTGGCTGTGGTAGCAATTTGTAAAGAAACTTTACTGCCATCTTAGATAATGCTAAAAAAATTCACACTACTTTTTGGTCAAAGGAATAGAACCAGAATGTTGATTTCTCATATTTTAAGTGGTCTATTTGGTTTATGCTCAATTGGTCAAATTTTGAGAGAGAAAAAGGTATGTGAGAATATGTTGAATAGAACAAGAAGTAATTTTAACAAATGCAAAGAATAGATATCATTCTTCTTGAGGTTCTGCTAGCCATCTTCTTTACACTTTACTCAATGGCTAATTTCAACGTAACATCTTTTGCTCAACTTAGATAAACTATGATCATAACCTTCTCTCTAATCTGTTACTATTAACTTATATACACTGACAGTGCACGTAAAAGAATTTTTACATTATTATTCGTAGTAGTACCAATGAGTCCTTCATCCGAATAGACGACCAGGCTGCTAACATTGTGTCATGGAGATGAGATCTTTTTCTTTTATCAGTTTTGAGCATAGAATCTCAAATCACCCTGCTTCTCTTCATCTTGTTTTCCACTACTTCTTTGTTCAAACTCAATGTACTTGTACCACTTAGCACAAATGAGGTAGACCACAAAATCAGCTATTGTCAATGCTGCTAAGAGGAAGTAAAATCTATCCAAATGGCCTTTGTTGAGGTTTCCTGGTATCCATCCAGGCATTTTATCGTTAGTCGAAATTTTAATAACAATGGAAACAAGCAAACTGCTGACATAGTTCCCTAGTGAAATTGAAGTCATGCAAAGTGCACTTCCAAAGCTTTTCAATCCATCAGGTGCTTGTCCATTGAAAAACTCCAATTGTCCAACATACATGAAAACCTCTGATGCTCCAATTAGTACATATTGTGGGACTTGCCAGAAAATACTTAAAGAACTCGAATTTGTGCAATGTGAACAATCTTTGTTGGCATGTTTTAACCTGAAATGTTCTACTATTCCAGCTGCTACCATTGCCATTATAGCAATTATGAGGCCAACTCCCATACGTTGGAGCTCGGTCAGTCCTCTTGGAGATGTCTTCTTTAGGCTTGCAACGAGGGGGTCAAGAACTCGCCTGTAGATGAAAATGAATACTGCAACACTAAGGATATCAAAGCTTGACATGCTTGCAGGAGGGATGTGAAAGCCTGAGACCGTGGTTTTCATGGCATCGCCTTGTTCCACGAATAAAGAGGCCATTTGAGTGAACACAACAGAGTAGAGTATTGTACAAAGCCAAATTGGAAATAGTCTTAGGATGCATTTCACTTCTTCAACTTGAGTCACTGAACAAAGGCGCCAAGGATTATCTAATCTCTCCTTTGATGTAATTATAGCTGCTTTATCCAAAAAACTGTTACCAAAAATATATTTGTTATAAACACATCCACTTTTTCCTTTGTATATGTAAACAAAGCGCAACACGGCAACAACTAGGAAGCAATGCAAGCACTTAGAGAAGAATCACTTACCTAAACTCTTCGGTATGCAGTATGTTTCGACTGCTATTATCTGCAAGCTCTCTTCCATCACCTTCATATAACTCATCTCCGTTTGAAGGTTTCTCCATGTTCCATTTCCTAATTGCCGCTACAACCACTTGACAAAATCTTGAAATGGGGTTCCTGGTTGGCCTGAAGTGTCTGTACCAAGGTGTCCCAATAAGAAACAGAACTAATGCCAAAATAGCTGATCCAGCTGATGCTGAAAAACCCAATGTCCACATTCCCTTATCCTCAAAATAGACCAAAATGGTGTTTGAAAACAGAGATCCAAGATTCAATGCTAAGTAGAAATAGCTAAAGAAAGATAATTTTGAGTGACTTTCTTGAGGATGATCTTCATCAAATTGATCTGATCCAAATGTTGCAATGGTAGGTTGATACCCTCCATTTCCAAGAGCAATTAAGTAAATGGACACATTGAAGAGCATAGTATGAAGACTTGAATGTGATCCACAAGGGGCTTCTTCATCTCCACAGCCATTAGGCTTGATCAAGAAAATGTATGAACATAATGATAATAACACTAGTCCCTGCAATGAACACAAATTTCAAATTCTTAGTACTTTAGTATTTCAACATGAGTTCAATTTTCATACTACACTACACATGGAAAAGAGTTAGGTAACGACTTATTAGCGCCACACCTATGAATTGATAACATACACACATGATTAATGATATACATTCTCACTTTATTTTTTCAACTACTAAGGTTAAATTACATGGTTCTGGTGTAAAAATTGATACTCTAAACATATGTGACTTACCGCGACAAAAATGGCTTGGAAGATGGCACAAGTCTTGTATCTACCCCAATAGGAATCACTTAAGAAAGCACCCAAAAGTGAGAAGATGTAAACAGTTCCAGTCCATTTGCTAACATTGTTAGCTGCTTCAGCATTATCTTGCCCCATAACTCTTGTAAGAAATAGGACTAGATTCACTCCAACTCCAAAAAATGCTAGTGTAGCTAAACCTTGATTCACTATATACATCATCCAAAAACAAAATAAATACTACTAGACAAAGTAAAGTCACCAAATTGAGACATACTATCAGTGTATTCTAACCAATTATTACATGTAAAGTTCAAATTACTTTAAATAGTTACATGTTCATTGTGTAAAAAAAAGTGTACACAAACTTACCAAGTAATAGAACACCAGCAAACCATTTTCCAGTCGTGGCACGCACAGCAGGGCAGCCATGCTGATCTACAGTTCCATCAAGGGTGAATTCTTCATGTGGCATATTACCTAACTTGACTTCCTTTAAAATTAAAAAAAAAAAAAAAAAATATATATATATATATATATATATATATATATATATATTGTTAGTTAAAAGTTGTCTTCGTCTGATATATCAAAAGGTTTTGTTCAAGCCTTCTAATAAAATAAACACAAGGTAAAGCTAACTTGTTTCTCATGTTTTTACTTATTCCGTAAATATTTGACACATATTCGATATATCACTTTTATCACTAAAGGTTAATTAAATAAATATATGTTTTTCATGTATTAATTAAAGAAAATAAAAAAGACATTTTGTTTTTGTTTTCAATCCACACATATTTCTTTTTTAGTACAAACACTTTACTTCTCCTCTGCGTTCTCCTTCTTCTTTTTTTTAATTCTCAGAAGATTTCTCCGGTTAAGAGTGAAGGAATATGTCAATTTAGGTACATGATCGATATAACATATATCTCTTTTTACAACATTAAATAAATGTACATTTGCAACAATCAATGGAGTAGTATCTCTTTCTGAGTCATTATATTACTTGACGTGATTGGCTTCTCTTATAAAAAAAAAATTACTCATGAATATCAGAATGTGTATCTAATTAAGGCAATAATTAAGCCATGACACATTTTTATGTTATCAATTTTGCTGTAGTATAACACTAGCCAATACTGCACGTTTTGCTTGTACTTGCACATCTGAAATTTGTAGTATTTAATTAAAAATTAAAATTCTACACGGCAAGCTAACTCTGACATGCCTTCAATTCTTTGATTTAAATTTTTATGACATTTTAAATTGTATTTTAGCTCCACCCTTGATTCTGACACTAGGTTTATTTGGTTCATCTATATGTTCAATGTAAAACATAAATTTATATGTATAAATTCATTGAAATTGTGGTAAAATATTCAAAACCTTAAAAGTTGAATTTATTAAAGTTACAATCTTAAATTTGATGAAGATCTATTAATAATGTAAAATCGTTTAGACCGGTCTGTGGAGAGTTTGTGTGTGAAATAAAAAACGTCCAAAATAAAAGTAGTCGATATGGAAATTAATGAAATGATATGTGCACCATAAGATGTTTAATTCTCGTTAATATACTCGAGTTCAAATAATATGAATGGTAATTAAATTTTGTTTCATTACTTTCGAATAAATTATATTTTGTTACAAACAAAGGCTGGTATATATGTAGGAGATCAATAATCTTAATAAGTAAAACGCTTATAATTGATTGACTTTTGAGTTAAAAATCAAAATTGAGTAACTTTTTGAGAAAGTAACTTTAAATATATTAACTCGTTCTGAATTCATTAACTAGAAGAGTACGTAATAATGGAAAGGGAAGTGCATAAATACAAAATTACCATTTTGCCAATGTTTAAGCACTCCATTGTTTGTTTTGTGTTATAGACCACAAAGTTTGCTAGCTGAACTTCAGTTGGAAGAGAAACTATTTGTTTTCTAATCATAGGAAGTAAAGGAAATGCATGTGGAGAGAAGCAAGGAGGGGAGATGGAAATTGGTGGTCTATTTATACATGTTTCAATGCACATATTAAATCGGATTTGGTTTCTCTCCATTATACTTCATTTATTAATACGTTTAAATGAATGACACTTATACGATCTTTATAATTTTTAAAGGTTAAGATTAAACTAATGTGACAAACATCTTAACAATAATAATAATGTATCAAATAAAATCTTATAAAGGATGATCTGAAAATAAAAAAATATATTTATATAAATTTTAACTATGATTAAAATATTAAATTTTGGAAAACAATCTTTGATTTTTTAGTAAGCAATATAAATCTCCCCAAATATTTTGATACTGTCTCATTAATGTCAATTTGTAAGAAAAAATGAATTAAAAGAACGTGTGAGGGGAATGAAATCATATTTTTAATTTTTCAAAATTGAAAAATGGAAAGCAAACTAGACTGTTGATAAGTAATATTTACTCTAATTCTCTTTCATTTAATTTAGTTAAAATGATGAATATATGAAAAGACCTGGGGAAAAGCATTGTGATAATAATACTTAATTTGATGTTATTAAAATTTAATCAAGATTTTAAATATATGAACGACTTTCTGATTTATTAATCTTTTCATATATAATTTACAAATAAAGTACCAAATTAAAGGATGCCTTCCAAAATTTTAACATTTTAATCATGTATGTTTAAGATCACTTTGTTAAATTGATCCAATCTTGATCTTTAGATTTTAAAAAAATTATTAGATAATGTTACATATCTAAATGTGTACTTTAGAAAATGAAAAAAAATTATTGTGAAAAGATTACGTACGTAAATGAAAAGATTAAAGTCCGAGTTGGGAAACATTATTATCCTAATTCATAGGCACGAAGTAGGAGACACATATCAAAACTTATTGTGAATTGTGATAAGATTGTGTTGATGTCGAAACATAACTTTCGATATTTTGAGCTCAATTTGACCGCTCTAGTTCTATTGATATAATATGTTGATTGTCATTATCCAAGTTTTAGCATCTGGTATGTGGACAATTTTAATTTTGGGGAGCTCCAACATCGGGTGAGACGAGCCCCACTCTGATATCATGTGAAACTAGATTTTAGGTCTAATTCACACTCAAAAGTTAGCTAAAAGGGAGGTGGATGCCCAAACCTGAAGGAGTCCACTCATCTCATTAACCACCGATGTGAGACTTTTGTCATTTTTTAACAGGTTAGCGCGAGCAGTAATAAAGTTTCAATTTTGGAAGTTTTAGACTTCACATTATTGCAAAAATTTAAAGAAAAAGTTGTGTTCAAGTGGTGGAGGTGTTCATGTCCACTTCAATATAAACACGCAAATGAATTTTGAGGGAGACATAAAAGAAAGTGAGGAGAAGAATAATTGAGACCTCACAAAAAAAGACAATTATTAACAACTAAAGGTGTTAGCTTGGCCGTTGATTTTTTTATATATATAATTATTCGATACTCAAAATTAATTATTATCCTATTTATTTAAGGAAAAAAAATTCTTAGAATTTAATATCAAAACATTTCATTGCATGTGACACTGATGTTTATTTAATTTGAACATTGTTACACATCTCTATGATTGGATTTTCTCTATCAATCACCACCTATTGAATCTCACAAATAATTGGTGTTTATTAGACAAATACTTAGTAATGACATTATTTACTTAGCCAAATAATGGCAACAATCCACATGAATATTTGGCAGCCATTTAATACCAATTTATCGATAAATTAACGATAGGAAAGGGTTGTTAAATAAATACTACATTTAGGGGAGAAATAACTAAACACGTAGAAAACTAAAACTATCAGATGGTGTGGATATATATGAATAAACAAACAGAACTATAATAGCTAATGCAATATAATATAATAGAATATTTTTTTTATGATCCAACAATAATAATATATTCAGTATTTATAACTTATAATGAGTTTTGGAGCAAAGGCCAAAGAGTGTATATGCATATTTTTATTGGGGCTGAAGAACTTATTTTTTTTAAAGATCTTCTATTAAAAAAAACATATATATAATCCATTTCATGTGATCGCAACATGTGTTTTTGTAAAAGTACTTTGCTAAAAAAAAATTTAAATTTTGTCAATCGACATTTATGAGAAATAAAGGTGAAGTAATACATCAACCTAATTACGTTTCTATGAAAAAAATTTAATTCCTTTTTCAAATAATGACACTTTTACAAGTAAAATTTGGTGCATGATAGGGAAAAATAATTTATCAATATATTTCATTTAAACATTTAAATTATAACGGAAAAAAAAAAAAAGCTGCCCCAAAGACCCTTCAATTTTGCTACTTGGACTTAAAAGATGATATAAAATCTGTCCATTTTTTTAGTATATAATATAAATAGTTAACGTATTTATTTTATGCTTTTGCACCAAAAGGGCATGTCGTCCAATATTGGGTGACAAAATTGACAATCAACTAAAATTGAATCCATGAATTAGGGAGATAATGATGAAATTAAGCTAAGTATTAGAATAACATACTTCTTTTATTACTAGATTATACTTCTAAGTCCAACTATATATTTTTTCTCTTCAAAGCTAAGTGACCAAAAGGAAATTGATAATTAAAGTAGGCACCTATTAATTAGGCTATTGTATGTGAATACCATTTTTTTTCACTCGGTATTTATTATCTATATTCAATCTCGATTAAATTTAAATTTACATTGAAAAACTTCATAGTGAAAAACTAATAAAAACGACTCTATATCAAATGTATAAAATATTTTACTATGTTAATAAATACAGTGTATAAATATTTCGTGTTAGTGAAATACGGAAAAGAGCAGCATCCATGTGTGATGACGCGTAAACTTACTAAGCATATCTAAATATGATAATCTGAGTGTATATCATCTGGCAGCCACAACTTTTCTTAAACAACGACTTGGATGATTTTTAAACCACATTTTTCCAACTTGTGATGCTGGAATTATGCTTATCTAATTCATATTTTTCAAATTTTGATTTGTATAACAAGTTATGTTTTGTCAAGATCATTTGTAAAAGCATTTTTGTTAGTACTTTAGAGAAGCATACAGATTACAGATAGCTCCAGCAGCATCACAAGACAAATGACAAGTTGGAATATGTAAAGGTTTAAAACTTATCCAAAGTCACTCAGATGTGGTGCGGTGGTCGAAATGTTTTATCCGTAATCAGAGGCTTCAGATCCGAGCCCTTGATTATGGAAAAAATTCAGTTGCACTGTAACAAAAATAACTTTTAGCGGCATTAAATATGTGACATTAATAAAGAGTGCTAAAGTCTTTACCGGCATTAATTAAGTGTCATCAGAATCAATGTCGCTAAATGCTTTAGGAACATATACAAAGAGTGTATATTGCCGCTAAAAGTACATTTTTAGCGACAGTTAATAATTAATTATCACTAATAATCATTTTTGATATTGTGTTGGAAGTGTCACCTTCAAAATAAACGTTGCAATACGCGATATAGATTTAATCGAAATTTCAATAAGAACTTCTCTATGAATTTTCTTTTTGGTAATGTAAAGTGACTGTGTCTGTCTGACAAAACTTTGAATTAAAAGGTGATATGGGCTTTGTTATTAAATTGGCCACAATTATTTGATCTAAGTTAAGGTAGTTGCGATATCAAATCGCATATATATTAATAATAACTTCTCTTATAGCTAGCATGATGTTTGACTAAAGACATGCGTTGAATTTGACTAGTCCTCGTCATTCTATGGTACAAACAATTGCTTTTGATTTTGACTAATTTTGATTTGAACCAAGTATATTACATATAGTACGACAGGCAATTATATGATTTATCGTATATATAATTGTGACACTTGTGGATGACATTGGCGATGTATTTTAATGGTTGAGCTTTGATTTTTCTCCATTTCAATTCATGTATTTTGTTTGTCTGAATATAAAATTTGAATGAAAATAAGATTTTTTACACACGAGTATTAATAATGAGAACTGCAACACTATTTGTTACTTTGACGCTCATGAATCGCATTAGGGGCACGTACTTTGATGGCTGAGGCTCGTTTGTCAACAAGTCATACTCCCTATCTTTAAATTTATACGAAGGTATTTGACTGAGAAACATTATTTTTAAAACTTGTGATCGATGTAAAATAAATTTCGAGTATTTATAATGAAAACTACAACATTTGCCAATATCGTGATACTCATGGATGACATTGGGCGCCCATAGTTTCATGGCTGAGGCCATACTTTGACAAGTCATATTCTCTCCATTTCAACTTATGTGAAAATGTTTGAACGAACACAGAGTTAAAAAATAAACAAAAGAATTTAAGCATGATCGAAATATGTCATGCATATTAATTTTGAACAACAACATTAGCAATTATTGTGATACTCTTTGGATGACATTTGGGGATAAGGCCTTTTTTCGACAAGTCACTCTATATGTTCCACTTCTGTGAAAATATTCAACTGAAGAAGCGAATAAAAATAAAATTTTTGACACTTGTGATCTAAAATAATTAGAAAGTAATTATGATAACTACAGCATTCAATTTAGCCATTAGGTAGACAACAATCTATATCACTATTAGGTATGGATGTGATATTTTTGGTGTTCAACATTCATAGTTACATTTGCAGTTGATTTGAGGGCCATATGTATTTTCACAATAGGAACCAGCATCACATAGGCGACCTGGATAGAAATATGAACACAAAAACCGCTAAGTAGTTGTTTCAAATTTATAAAAGATATGACACGTGAATCAAACTCAAGTCATTCCCTCAAACCTGAGTAGATCACTAGTCCATTTCCCAACCAATAGCGCAACTCTCTAACCCTTTGTAACACTGTGGAACGGAAGCCCAAACAAAAATGAATATATCTGGCTTTGATAACGTCAAGTAAAGACATGACACTAGATCTAACTCAATCCAAAAGCTTAACTCTTACCATAAGTAGTCCATTCATTTGCTTGTACAATAGACACAATTAACTTTTAAGCTATGAAAATTATTGAATATTTCTATAATCATTCTGGTCATGTTCTACATGAACAAGCTAAGCTCCAAAAGATTCATAAAGGTAGATTAGAAAGGGGGAAAACAGTATCTAGATCTTAAATGATTAACAACTCTGAGATCACCATCGCCTGCATAATACGATTGATTAACTGGTAAAATAACTGTAAATAACAACCCAAGCCTTGGCAGTAATGTTTACCCTTAAACATGACCAATGAAAGAACTCTTGATGAGTTTCAAAACTAAAAATTGGCATTCATCGCAGAATAAACTACGAGGGTTTTCACTAGAGTGATTTATACATTTTCTGTATGGAACTGTATTGGCTACAGAAGAGCAAGGGACGAGATAAATATAATCCCCAAACACCACATTACCTTTGGTTCCTCCTCCTATCTCATCCTTACTATAGCTACCTCTAGCTGCATTATAGGCTGTGAGGTTCTTGACACATGAAACGTGCCAGAATCAGTTACGCCAACTGTTTAACTTCTTTGCTTCAAAGGAGGCACCATCATTGAGCATGTCTTGTGCATCAGTTTCCATACCAAGCTTGGATAGGGCAAGAGCCTGCATATAAAATGCAGTAGGCCACTCGGGCAAGCACACCTGGGCTTGCGTAGCGTCCCTTAGTGCGAGTTCTGGTTGGCCATTCATCATGTAGGAAAGGGCTCGCCTCACGAAAACAGTGCCAGAAGGAACAGACATCATTGATACTAACTGTTGGGAAAAAATAAACTGGACAAAATTAGGCATACACATAAAAATGAGCTTACGATAAATAATAGATTCGATAGAACATTGAGTGATTCATGAGACAAGTATTATACTTTGAAATTCGGTCGGGGGGAGGAGGTAAGTGTCAAGTTACAACACATCTGTGCTAAAACATAGAAAGGAGTTGTCCTCAGAATTGGAAAAAACTTTGCCCTTTAGAGAAGTGGATAAAGTTTTAGCAAAACTGAAACAGAAAGTAGGCCAATTAATTTGGGATTAGACATAGTAGCTAATTACGGAATCAAGGTCAGCAGATCAAAAGACCAGACACTCTGATGACCACGACCAGAAGCTGCATATGAGAGCACGATAGATTGATTGCAATACCCAGGTTCCCACTTCTAAAGGCAAGAAAGGTCTCAATACTTTTCTATCAAGCTCATACCATTTTTTTTGTTGATAAATTCAAGCTTCATACCATTCTCTCTTTTCCTGTTATCCCCATTCTTTCTCTGGGGATGGATTCTAGTGAGCAGATGACCGTAAGTTCTGAGCAGAATTTTTTGCAAGAAGAAAAGGTTTACATAAACAATCAAGCTAGCTGGATCTAACAATCAGCACACTCAAATCACCGGAAGAAGTTCTCCCTCCAAACAAAAATTAGAAGTCTCTAGTGTGCAAAACATCTGATGTTACTATTTCCCGTGAATGTAACAGATGAACCTAGGAGCAGATGAATAAAAATGGCAATTTTCTAAAGCGGTTGAGAATAAAGCAATTCTATCCACGTGTAACACCCAAGAAATTAAGTGAATATGAGCAAACAAAGGAGTAGATTACCTTAGAGTAATAGTCAACTGCATTCTTAAAATCCTTGTCCCGAAAAGCAATATCCCCAAATTTCTTGGTATTCAACATATCTTGAACTTGTTGTGTCCATTCTTGGAATGAGAGCTTTACAAAAGATAAGGTAGCAAGTATGTCAAATCTCCACCAGAAAAGAACTAGATGAGATTTCTCTTTCATATAAATTGCTTAACTTCTTTTAATGAATGATAAATGCTTAAACTGGAGGACAAGAAGAAAAAGGACCAACATGAGAAAATACAAGAAAGCTATGAAAAAAGAAACACATTGAATGCCATAAGAGGACAATTAGTCTTTTTCTTATTGTATATTATACCCCATGTCGTGATCTTTCTGCATCAAGTTCGATGATTTCCGAGTACCCTTTACATCACTAAAAAGTAATAACGAGTGAGCTCACCTCATTTTCAGCACCCTCCTCATCTTTATAACCTGTTTTGAGCAAGATATCATGGACAGCAGTGAGGTCCATCCTCGCACAAGCCTTTCCTAGAGGTGAGAGCATGGTTGGAAGCACCACTGGAGTTTTTGTTAGACCCATCAGGACATGTGACGCGGCCTAAGATAAACAATGTGCAGAAACACTTTAGATTCTAGAACTTGGGGTTAATCCATCAGAAATATAGGGAATGTTGCATCAAGATCAAAGATGTTCTAATAAGCATACCTCCTTCTGCTTTTGAAGGGGCTCCACTGCATTTAGAATGAACTTAATTTCAGGTCGATCCCTTGCCTCATATTGGAGACACTTTGAAGCAAGTTCAACCAATGCTGTTGCATCTTCATTGGCATATTGTCCTTCCAAGGATGAATCCATTAATAACAATACATTTTTACCCCTAATTAAGTCTAGTGCCTGGAAAGAGAGAAAAGTCCAAGAACAGTGAGACAATGCAAGCAAGAGGAAGAAAATACTTCATACAGTTCCTGACAAAAACAAAAGGGTAAAGCGAGCATATAAATGGTCGATCATTAGGCAATAAACACAGTCCGTAATGTGTGATCAACATGTAACTCTCATTGACCAAGTAAAAACTTCGCCTCATGTATTGGATACTTATTTAATGTGCGACTTCAATACAACATTCGGAGGACAAATACAAAAGCTTACTTATTCATGCAACACTCATTACAATTTTTGCATATAAATAGAGAAGAATAATTGAATTTTACAATCAGTGTAACCCTCTAGACAACATAGGCACAACAATAGGTAATTAAAATTACCATCAAATAGTAAAAGTCAAATACTTAATGATTCAGTGGTGACAGTCTTCACTGGGTCTGATTATCAAGTAACCCATAGTAATAGAGTGAAACAGCTTTAGATCTAGTTTCTGACATCCTTGAGAGATTCCACATGCAATAAGTAAACAATTATAAACGAAAGAAGAAATTGAACCAAAGGTATTTAAAATTTTCAAGGATTCAGAGTACATTACATGGCTTGGTGGGATATGTTTTCCACTCAACAGGTCCAGCAGAACAGTCCCATAGCTGTACATCACACTTTCTGCGATTACTCGGCCTATAAATAAAAATTGAAGGGGAAAAAAGAGAAAGGGAAGAAGAAAACAAGTTAGGGAACTGATAGAGATAGAAATTAATGGGGAAGCCAAAAAGTGAAAGGTGAAACAAGGTAGGAAACTGAAAATGGTCCCGATGTTGTGAAATTAAAGTATTTCACATCAACTATGGCAAATAAAATAGTTTTGCCAAGAGTTCAACCAACCCACAAGTGGGTAATGTAGTCACAAAAGAACCTCTATTTACTATATACATGAAGAAATGAGTCCGAACAAGACTAGCTACACATCCTTCTTTTTTCCAGAGAAAATTCCCAAGGGTAAATGGTGCACGGCTCAATACTCAGTCTCCACTTAAATATGAAGCTTCTGTTCACAGTAGTGATTGAACACCTAATCCATACATCAAAAGTAGCACTCTTACCACTTAGACAAAATGAAGGTTAATATTTTTTTCCCAATAGGATGATGAGGGTTAATATTATCATTTTAGAGTTTCTAATCCAAGAATTATATCATGACAACACAACTGCCAGAACAACAGAGAATGCTTATACTTCTTTTCACAAGAATGTTTTTTTGGATTAAGCAAAGAGAGGATTATTTTGACGTGTAGCAGAGAATGCTTATACTTTTATGCAATTGGTTCTCTGTAATAATCAAAAATCTCAAAGCATTTTTAAAATGACTACCAGTTCATCCATCTATAATGTGGTGTTTAGTGATGTGTATACCTGTGCGCAAAAACTCAGGAGGTGTATAAGCAAGATTGGTGCTATAGCTCTTTCCATCTCTGCTATTTTTCATTAGACCAAAACTAGACAATCGAGGGTCACCTTCCTGAAATATCAATTAAATTAAGCAAATTCAAGAACAGACCACCCAAAACTGATGGTATCAAGATATTGTAAAACCATACATTAGAACAAAAAAATGATCACTTCCTGCTACCTACTTGTACAAGAATCAATGCTATCTAATTCCTTTCAAATAAAAGAACCAGAAAATGAATTAAAATTATCCTATTTTATGTTTGAATACCTCATCAAAAAGAATTCTGTAAGCATTCAAATCATGATATATTTTTCTGTTTTCAGTATTGCAATGATCCAGAGCCTGAGCAATATAGTATGCAACTCTTACTCGCATCTCCCACGGCAACGGTTGTTTCTCCCCTGCACCACCAAAAGACATGCATGCTAATAAGAAACCTGAATGTGTAGTGACTAAAATATAGAACTGCTCACAAATCTAAAATTAATTTTAGCTTCATCTTCCGAGATGTTGTATACATGCTTAAACATGTATAGAGAGCAAAAAAAACTTATAAAAGGTAAGTGAAGGAGCTCAGGAGATTTGAAAGTATGGAAGGCGTTAACAGTATGCATCTATAAAGTCCATACTATTTTTTAGCATATTGAACAATTAAATGTGTGCTAACCCTGGAATAAGCTTTAATACAAGCCAACTCTTAGTGTGTTACTAGACAGCCATGTAATTGCTTAATTATTTTATCTATTGACAAGTATTTCATTATTGCAAAAAAGCACAGTGAAAATTGTACCAGCTGCTTACGCAAAAGTACTACCTTTACTGCTCCACAGAGTCTTCGTATTACTCATAATCATACTTTACCATTTCCTGTTGTCTTAAGTCAATTTCCAGACAGAAGACTGACTGAATTACCATTTGATTGAGTTTGAATAGCTAAACTTAAGTACCAATCAAGTACACTATGCTATGCTGATATCATTGGAACTTACTTCCAATTCTTCCCATCGCTTGTCAATATTCGGACGAAGTCAAGTTTTGTTAATGTTTCTTCCCATGTCTTACAGCATTGTTTGGTGCATTCGAGGCTCTTTATTCATTTTAAATGTGAACTAATCAAAATAGTATTGACAAGCTATGGGAAGAACCGGAAGTAATCAAAATGTGAGTCCAATTTTTATAAAAAGAAGAACTCTTCTCAAGCTAATCATTCATGTAGCCTTATAATTAACTCCACACGACTAATCTCAAAGCTATGATGTTATGTCAAAAGATCAGTTCGTTGTTAGTTATAAAGTTCACCAAGTTGATGCAGTAGCCTGACTTCAGAGGAAACAGAATTAGCAGGCATAACCTTAACGATTAGTGTAGCACAGCAAGCTTTTAGCAGGAAGCTCTTGCAAGTTGCACTTACTGATGTCAAATAAACATCAAAGGTCATGAAGCCTTACTATGGCATGACCTTGGAGTTAGAGATCAAAAGTAGTGTCATTAATTTAACTATATAAAAATCCATCACCAAATAAAGTACGCGGAAAAAACCGGAATCGCACTATTGAAATAGCACAAAAAATGGTTCTCCTTTTTTCAATTCAACATTCAAAAGTTCTAGACCAGGCAAAAGACTAAACCATACAGTGGAAGAGATGCTTCGAGAGAGTATCATTAGGCATGTATTCTGCAACCAATAGGCGCTCATCTCCCTCTGCACAACAGCCAATTAGATTCACCAATCTCTTATGCCGAACCTTGCCAACTCCAGCTGCCTCTGCCTGCAGTACATGAGTAGGACTAAACCAAAAGAATATAGAGACAACTGAATGAACAAACAAAGATATTCTGAATATTGGAGTTCTACATCTTACTTGTAACTTGCATGCATATACACAACGTTTTACAAACTAATTGTATTTAAAACATGGCATTAACTGATACCGAGTGTTTTGGGAACTAGAAACCAAATGACAATATAGGAAACTGGGGTGGAAGTGGTATTTGTAGAGTCCCCTTCTTAATGAAGGCTAACAGAGATCACACTAAAGCAACAAAAGAATGAAAGAGATAAAGGACAAGAGGTTGTCAGTTACTAATTATATCGTCTCAATGAAGTCATGTCGAATTTAGAGCACAAGATTTAATCTAAGCCCTTCTCGTTCATCAATGAAAATGGCTTAAAGGACCAAAACTATATAATCTACAGACTAGTAATCAGATTTACCACAAACTGTTGGGCATCAGGCCACGATTGTCTGGAGAAGCGCTTGATGGCAGCTAGCCTGTTGCTACGAAGCTTCCCTCTGTAGACAACATTGGGAGCTTTCTCACCACTTTCAGAAACTATTAATTCACTGCTAAAGCCATTTGTTGCTGCCCGGAGTTCCGCAAGACTAAATTCCTTGAATACAGGCACTTGATCTTGGTCTACTTGATCCCCATTAGCTTCATCAACAACACAGGCAAATTAAACAAAGAAATTGATTACAGATAAAAGTCATAAACCACAACAGTTACATTGCTAACATTTTCCCATATACTAAAACTTGAGAATCTTAGCTCAGGCACATGTAGTCCTGTCTTACCTGCTTGTTTACGGATACAGAAACAAGAAACCAGTAATAACCACAGCAATTTAAATACTAACCAGAAACCCTACATATAAAAAAGGAAAACAATAGAACTAAACCAAATAAAATCTCATCTAAAAATCAGTGTAAGGAAAAATAAGCAGCAGGACAAGATGACAAACAAGGAACATTCCACAAAATTCATGGATCAAAACTCCCAATATAAGCTTAAAAAAGAAAAAAAAGTACAGTTAGAAGAAGTATATGAGCAAATAACCAAAATAGGGAGACAAATTAAGTAAAATCCAGATCAAAGATTAAGCATGCAATCAACAAAAACTCAAAAACCAGCAAGTAAAAACCTCCTCCCCCACCCCCCACCCCCACCACACAAACAGATACACCAAGAACACACAGTAGAAAACCACTGTAACTATACAATAAACTAACTAAAATGAAGAATACCAAGATCTGTTTTTGAGTCATCTTGAGAAGGTTCTTTATCAGGGGACTGAACATTTACAGTTTTGGACTGTAAACAGCCCATTTTTCATCAGCTCACATAGACAAAAATAGACACTCGGTAAACTCTTTAACTCAAACACACAAGAATCAAGAATGGGTGTTTGAAAAAATCAAATCTTTTTTTTAGATAAGTAAAAGGGATAACAAATATGAGCTAGATAGTAATTATTAGTGAATGTAATGGAAGAAAGTGAGAACACAAAAAGGAAAGAGAGGCCGCCAAAGAAGGAGACACCGAGAATAGAGGGGTTTAGTCACATGATAAGTTGATGATCAGCACGTGAAGAGAGAGACACTCCAACAACAACGTGGGGTGGGGCTTCTGTTGGACTTTGCCTTAAATGCTTTTTAACACTTCTCACCGTCAAAACAATTTTCTTTCTTTCGCATCCAGTTTTCTCGTTACATAATGTCACATATAAATTATTTTTAAAATTTTTATCAATTCGAACAGTATAGTAATGTGAAGTGTTAATGTAGCCATTTTCAGAGGGGTACTGTTGCAGTGTGTGGGAGAGACGTGTAGGCGGCACCCGACAGTGAAGTAAAAAAAAGTTTGCAGAGTTTTTGCCTTTTTAATACTAAGAAATTTAATGCAAAGGGAAAAAAAAAAAAAGATACTTCAATTTTACTAGTATTACTTTTTCTTTTGTCCATTGAATATTCTATTACTATCAAAAATACTTTTTGTGTTCTAATAAAATTGGATCTTTATTACTTTCTCTTCCTTTTGTTACTTTTTATCTTCAAATTTTATACAACAATTACTATTATGATTTAACGTCAAGCAAGTTGAGTGGATTTCTATCAGTGCTAAAATTATTTTATTTCTAAAGAATGCAGGACCTATAACAAAAATATCAACGTAAAAAAGTATATATGATCAATTTATTGGTATGAATATGTATATTTCGATATAACGACTTTAGATTTATATCAGGTTCATATAAAGTTAAAATTAAATATATAAATCGATAAATTCATCTTTATATCATAATTTTTTTTGAGATATTTTATTTGGACATTTCTATTTAACATGTAATTATTTTTAACTTTTTCACATATTTATCCACTTTGAAACATTTTCTAATATATGTAGTTTGAAATAGGTTTGAACTTGAAACAAAAATAAGTAAACTTGAATCATATGAAATTTTAAATATTTAATCAAGTCAATTATAATTTTTTTATAAATATAATTTAGATGATGATTTCAAAATCAAATACGTATAAACTTTTTTTCAAATGCCCAAACACTCGTTGATAATCATCATTTTTATGGGGCTTGAGATATGTCTGTGAGCCCACATCCTGTCTATGACACAACTAGCAAATCCATCCCAGGTCCTAACTAAATATGTTGATATGGATAAGTTTAAACGGATATATATATCTCTAAATTATCGTAGATTGTATGTAAATATCGTCTGTCATATTTTTGGGCCATTGATATCCCTGTAGTCCAAAAACTAGAGTATATACCATTTATACTAACGGACATACATGTATCATAATCTTATCCGCCGATCCGATATTTATTAGATAACAAATCGACAGATAAGATTGTATCACGTGTCCCTATTTAGTTTTCCGTTAGAGTGAAGGGCATATATGCTCTAGTTTTTGAGCGATAGAATACCAATATCTCAAAAGTACGACGGAAGATATCTACATATCATATACGATGATTCGAGAATATAATTATCCTTTTTTTCATGTATATACAATCATCGGTAAATTATGACACGTGCGAATTTATGATTTCCTTTGTAAAAGTAGGTATTTACATATACTTTTGTAAAGTTAATGTAATGTAATATAAGAAAGTTAAATGTTGCTATGATCAAACATTAAGTTGTTCATTTAGAAATTTTGTGATCAATTTTATTGCAAAAATAGTATAACGAAATTCCTTATAATTATTTTATTAAGTAGAAACAAATTGGCATAGTTCATGTGATATGTGGCGAAGCATGTTCAAAGAATTTTGCACACAACTGACACTAATTATTGGATACTCTCGTTATTTTGTATTACTAGTTAATGAATTTAATTTTAGTATTCTTCGAATAAAAAATTATATATAATGATAAATCAATAATTCAAATTAAATGTTATTACTATACTTTAATTTAATTGTGTTTTGTAGCAAACTATTTGTCAGTCGCCTCTCTCCCTCAAACTCTCGCTTGTCATCCTCTCTCTCGCTCCCTCTCGCTTTTATACAAACACAAATATATAAAATGTATTTGTGTTTGTATAAAGCGAGAGAAAATTGTATATATACATATGTTTTCGTTCTCCTCTCTCCCCTCTACCAGATCTAGCTCGCCACTCTCCCATATCTCACTTGTCACCCTCGCTTATAAAATTCTGAAACAAAATGTATAAAATGTGTTTCTATTTGTATAAGAGAGAGAAAATTGTATATACACATGCAAATACATGTACCTTCGTCCTATATACATATTATATAATACAGCTATTCTCTGCCCAGTTTACTTTTGTCTTTCTCTCTTTCTCGTTTTATACATACACAAACTGTACAATTTATCTTTTATATACAACTGTTTTCTTTTGTATATGTATAGCGAATTATATATAATTGGTTTCTTCGTATATGTGTAACGAATTATACAACTGTTTTTTTTTGTATATGTATAACGAAGTATACATATTTACATTTTCAATAAAGCATAATTATATAAAATATAGCTATAACATACAAATATAATTTTTATATTTACTATACAGGAAAGTTACTCTTTTTGGAATCCACTATTTTATAAGACAAAAATTAGTGCTACGAATGCAAATGGACCAACACTAATGGGCTTTTCTTCCCAAAGGAAAATAGAGTCCAAACTCTAAAAGTTGAATGTGTGGTTCATATCTATGAAAAAGGTCTCATTACGATACGTGACAAATTCAAAATTATGATGGATTCATACACCTATTTTAATATGGAGGAAAACTTTTAATTTTTTTTTTATGTTTAGTTTTTTAAAAATGAAGAAAATAACCATTTTAAAGGAAGTAGAATTTGCAAAATTCATTTTCAAGTTTATTAGCTTTTTCTAATTTATTGAAATCTTACTTCTGAACCTGCCACGAGTCATATCCAAATTAATTATATACAAATGCGTTTAATACAACATTTTCTTACTTAATTATCATATCGTAAAAATAAAAATAAAAAATTTACTTTATCTTTCAAGAAAATATTTTCATTTTTGGATCAAACACACCGTTAAACCTAGAGTGAAATAGGGAAAGTATACTAAAAGTTATTCTGAAAGAGACAACTATAAACTTTAATTTTCCAACCAATGGACATATCAATTATTCTTATTTAAAGTGAAATTATTATCCACCTAGTGGACAATAAATATAATTAATAATGTGTGAAAGTTGAGTACTACCTCCACATCAATATCCACATAGGAAAACTTTATAAATTCTTTATTTTATTTATAAAATTTGCCTAGTGCATCATCATCTTTTATCACCCACACCAAGAAAAGTCACAATCTGAAAGTCAGAAGGGGACATAAATTAGAAAGTGAATTCATTAATAACTCCCAACTATTAAAAGATTTCAACATGGTCTTGTCTTCTCTTCATTTTTTTTTAACCCAAATTTGTTACATATTTTATACCTTTTTTGTCCGATAATACTTGTTCACTATATTAAAAATAAATATCTAATAATACTTAATTACATTATGAAATTTATGAATAATTTATCATTAATTATAAAATAAATATTTTTTATTATAATTTTTTAAAAATATGTCAACTGAATAATTATTATTGAACGAAAAAAATAATAGTATATACTTTGAATTGATCTTATTGAACCGTGCGCGGAAGATTCGTTTGTTCTTTATTTGACAAATCTTTCGTATTTTAAGTCTTCTTTGTCTATCATATAGGGGCATAAATGTAACTATATGAACTTTTGTGTATGTTTATGTAACTATTCTTTTAGTTTATTTTTTGGCCAATTATTTTCTGAATTAGAACGAGTTGAGAATGTTTTGTTAACATATAATATTTGATTTGGGCTTGTTTGGTCATAGATTTTTTAAAGGGCAACTTTCACATATAACAAACAAAAAAAATCATATTTGTGTGCTACAGCAAAGTTTGCATTATTGCGCTCCATAGCAAACATAGAAACTGTATAATTCGCTATACATATACAATTGTATAATTCGCTGGCCTATTTCGCTGCAATTATATAATTCGCTATCCTATTTCACTGCTATTGTATAATGCACAATTTATAATTCGCTATCCTATTTTACTGCAATTGTATAATGCACAATTGTATAATTCGCTGTCAAAACATAAGCAGAATTTATACACTTTTGTGTATAAAGCGAGAGAGGCGAGCAGAGGGAGAGCAGCGAGCGAGAATGGGAGAGTGGCGAGCGAGATTTTGGGAGAGAGGCGCCTGACAAACTTTGGTTAACGTTTGCAATGGAACACAATTAAATCAAATCCTAGCTACTCCATTTATTTTAGGTTATTAGTTTGCTATTGTATACAATTTTAATATTTGAGAAAAAATTTAGTAAATATTGTCTATATATTTTGTTATTATTTGATAAATACTTTTGGCAAATATTTTAAATTTATAAATGCTAGTTCTTTCTAGTATTTGGGTCAAATCTCATTATTTGGGATATTTAAAAAATTGAAAGTTTATCCCAAACTTGAATCTTTTACAAAAACACCCATCTATAGTTGTTCCTTACGTTGTATTACATAATTTTTACATTAATTTTAAAGTAGTGATGAAACATTCGGTGAATGTGAAATGATAATATGATTATTGATGAAATTGATGAATAATCGGCTCAAGATAACAAAGTCATCATTTTTTCTACTTCAAATGTATGAAATAATGTTTGTTGCACTCACTCAAAATTACCACAATGCTATAGTGTTATGGACACTATTTGTTATTGTTGTAATAAAGATCCAATTGACTTGTAATACAAACTTATGATTAGTTTTGATATTTTCAATAAATCATATTTTTTGAAAAAAGTGAAATATATTAACCAAATACTATGGTCAAACACATGGTGAAATTTCACCTAAATTTTCACCCAAATACTCCCTCTGTCCGGTATTGTTTGTCATTGTTTCTATTTTTAGAGTCAAACTATATAAACTTTGACTAACATTTTAAGATGTATCTTTTCATCATATTAATATGCAAAAAAATTGCAATTTATAGTACTTTTCATATTGTTTTAGAATATCTAATTTTTTTATTTAAAATATCGAATAAATGTGATCTAATTTAACTTTGAAAATTAGTCAAATGAACTTTTGAAAAGCGCAACATGACAAACAATTTCAAACGGAGAGAGTAATATTTCCTAAGAATATTTGAAAATCTATGGGCAAACACTAGTTTAGGGTCTTGTTCGAAAAGTCACCTAATAATTAGAATTGTGTAATTATTAAAATAATAATTATCAGCCTAGTAGTTATATTTATGTGTTTGATTGTCATTGTGTAATTACACTACAATTGCACATGTTTAATTTGAATGTCTCAGTGTACTTACACATGTTGTGTTTGAATGCGCAATTGCAATCATAAAAGTTTATTAAAATTTCAAAAATTAAAATTAATTATTCAAACTAAAAGTATGAAAATTTTGAAAGGTATGTTTGATAAAATGATTAATATATAAATAATATGTTCTAAATTATCAAATATTCGACGAAAAAATAATCTATCAAGTCTAATTAAAAATTGATTTGCAATGTGAATTTCATATTACTAAACAAATGAAAATGAAAGTATAACATAAGTTATAAAAATTCAAAACAAAAAAAATTAACTTGATACTCTTATAGGAAATTTCAACATAGCCTACATAAATATAATTTATTTTTATTTTTTTTAAAAGAAAACATAAGTTTAGAACCTTACTTAGCAATAAATTCTATTTTTATTTACAAATAAGAATCTAATAAAATTATGCTAATGAGAAAATAAGTATGGAATAAAGAAGTAGATAATACGAAATAGTTGCGTAGAATCACGTAAAGTAAGATTGAGAACGAGAAGACAATGAAATATAATAATAAAAATAAAAAATAAACTTGTAGAAATTTTTCGAATAATAAAAATAAAAATATAACTTGAAATAATTGAAGTAACAAAAATTTAAAAACAAAATAATCAAAATAGAATTTGAAAAAAGGAAATTAAAAAGTAATTAATCGGTAATTACACCATGTAATTATCAGCAATTCACGGCCTCTGCTTGTGAATTGAAGAGCGTAATTACCCTCTCTCAGTTATATCAATTATCTGATGACCAAGTAATTATTCTATTCAATCAAATAAAATAAATAGTGTAATTATGCCAATTAGAAGCCATTTACTCTCTTATACAATATAATACCCTTTCTACCACGTGATGAATTAAATGCCTAAAGCTAAACGAATAATAAAAGAAAGGGAAATGACTTAAATATGTCATTGAACTTTGAGAAAAAGTTTATTTGAGTCATTTGTTAAAAGTTTGACTCATTATTATCATTATCGTTGAAGAAAATGTTCATTCATGCTAGTATATTTTAACAATAATTTTGCAAAACCATTTTTTTGACACGTAGTCAATTATAATTCGGCCATGTCATCAATTTATTTAATAAAAAAATCAAAAGAAAGTTTAATTCAACTCTTTTTCAGAATTATGATTTTTTTAACTTAAAAAACAGATGACGTGGCCGAATTACAATTGGCCACGTGTTAAAAATAGTTTTTCAAAACTATTTTAAAAAAATAATGGCATGAATTAGTTTTTTTTTTAACGATAATGATACAAATGAGTCAAACTTTTAACTTATAACACAAATAAATTTATTCTAAAAATTCGATGACATATTGAGCCTTTTCCCTAAAATAAAAATCTAATACAGGAAAGGCAAAGCAAAAATACAATATTGGAAAATTCAATCACAATTCACAACTATAAAAACTATAAATATTTATTTTGATACTTATATTAATTATATATCAATTAAGATTGTGAGAAGTAATTTGGGAAATAGACAATTTATGTTAATGATGAATTAATAATAATTGTATTTTCTTAATATGCTAAAAAATGACCGTCTACATATTTGGTTTTAGTTATTTTTGCATTAATGTTCCTTTTAGGCTTTTACTTTACCATTTGCCTTAATAGCTGAATATTAACTTTTTAGTTTATTGATATTTTAAAAAGGTATAATTCATATATTAAAATTTAAATTTGACTTTAAATTTTAATTTTGATCTTTAACTTTTATAATAAACAAAAAGACGTTTTAACTATTCAACTTTTAAATAAATAAACACATGAGTTTTACACGGCACAATACACGTAGGACAAAAAATGACGTGTAGGACATATGTGTCTATTTGTTCAACTTTATACAATTTTAAATATTTATTTGTGCACATCCAAACTTGAAGGGCATAAATATGATTTAAAGTCAAGTTAAATGACACATTTATGTGTTTATGCCTTTTTAAAAAAATGTATTTTTTTCAGAGTAACTAATTAAGGATATAACAAGTAAATTTTTTTTATTTTTTCTTAATTTATTATAATAAACAAGTTATTAAGAATAATTAAAAGAATTATCTAAAAACAATTAAAGACACAGATTACATAATTCTAAAATATATTTTTTCCTTTCAAGGCTTCTATTAAATGCAGAATATTTACTTTTATTTAATTTGACATCTTCAAGGAAAATAACATATGTACATATTCTCTCTTTTTTTTTTCCAAGGTACTTATTTATCAACTATACGTATACTCTTTATTTTAAATTAATATAAATAATTAGTGTAATGTATTCGAAACCAATTTTTTCTCTAGTTTCCCCAAATCCATAGCATAATGTACTGCTAAGAGCCTGAGATCCACAATGATATTATCAAAGAAGCTTATAATCTAATATTGGTCTTATATACATACATTATTACGATTAGGGTTATCTTAATATATTATCATTTTAAAAAAAATTTATAATCTATTTTACATTTAAATACAATAACTTATATCGCTAAATAGAACATAAATAATATCTATTTTTTTAATAAAGCTAAATTAAAATGACTAGTGGAACACAATATGAAACTCAAGAAAGGTAAGTATGTTTCTTACCTTTCTTCGCTTGCACGATCTTTGCATGTTGAGCAAGATTCGAATTCGTAATGCGTATTTAATTTTGTATAAAAATAATAATTTGTAACACGAGTTTAATCCTGTATAAAACTAGCTAATAATTCGTAATACGCATTTGATTCTGTATAAAAATAATAATATGTAGCACGCGTTTAATCCTGCATAAAAATAATAATTTGTAACACAACGCATTTAATCCTGCATAAAAATAATAATTCGTAACACGCGTTTAACCCTGCATAAAAATAGTAATTCATAACACATGTTTAATCCTGCATAAAAACAATAATTTGTAATACGCGTTTAACATTGCATAAAAATAATAATTCGCAACACGCGTTTAACCCTGCATAAAATAATAATTTGTATCACGCGTTTAACCTTGCATAAAAAGAATAATTCGTAACACGTTTAATCCTGCATAAAAATAATAATTCGTAACACACATTTAACCCTGCATAAAAATAATAATTCGTAGCACGCGTTTAACTCTACGTAAAAATAATAATTCGTAACAGGTATTTAACCCTACATAAAAATAATAATCCGTAACACATGTTTTACCCTTCATAAAAATAATAATTCATAACACGTGTTTAATCCTTCGTATAAAAAAAAACCAATTGTGCGATCAACGTTTTTATTTGTTTAAAAAATAAGTGAGTTATTTTTCTTTTCTTTTCTTTTCTTTTCTTTCTTAATTCTATATTTTGTTGCAAATAGAATAAAATAAAATATCTTTAACTAGCGTTTGAGTATTTTGTTTTAGTTTAAATTAATTATATTGGTTGAGCTGTAAAAGATTTTACGGTTCATGAAAATAGGTCCTTACTTCTAACTACTATTCTTTTCCACATTTGAAGATTCTACAAAACATTAGTCTATTTACATGTTGTCAAATTTCATTTTTAGTCGACAACTAAATAATGCAAATTATAGCACAAACAAAATTATCTTCTTGTTTTATAAAAGAAAAAACTATGTATTCTAGTGGAATACGATACGAAACTTAATCCATTAATTATGTGTTTTTCTACACTTTTTCATTTACATATACAAGTTATTAGTGATAAAATTTAATTTCTTTTATAATTAAAAAAATTATGTATGCTAGTGAAACACGACACGATACGTACACGAGTTGTTAGTGATAAAATTTTTAATTTCTTTTATAATAAAAAAAATCTATATATACTAGTGAAACACGACACGAAACTCAACAGATAAATAATGTGTTTCTTTACTCTTTTATGTCTACGTACACGAGTTGTTAGTGTTAAAATTTGATTTTTTTTTTATAATAGAAAATTCTATATATGTTAGTTTAACACGACACGAATCTCAACAGATAAATAATGTATTTCTTACTCTTTTTATCTACGTAAACGAGTTGTTAGTGATGAAATTTGATTTCTTTTATAATTGAAAAAACTATGTATGCTAGAGAAACACGGCATGAAACTCAACGATTAAATAATGTGTTTCTTTACTTTTTTTTATCTACATACACGAATTGTTAGTGATACAATTTGATATCTTTTATAATAAAAAAATCTATATATTTTAGTGAAACACGACACGAAACTAAACAGATTAATAATGTGTTTCTTTACTCTTTTTCATCTACATACACGAGTTGTTAGTGATAAAATTTGATTTCTTTTATAATAGAAAAATCTATGTATGCTAGTGAAACACGACACGAAACTATACAGATAAATAATGTGTTTCTTTACCCTTTTTCATCTACGTACACGAGTTGTTAGTGATAAAATTTGATTTATTTTACAATAAAAAATTCTATATATGCTAGTTAAACACGACACGCTCAAGAATTAAATAATATGTTTCTTTCCTCTTTTTATCTACTTACACGAGTTGTTAGTAATAAAATTTGATTTCTTTTATAATAAAAAAATCTTTGTATGCTACTGAAACACGACACGAAACTTAACAAATAAATAATGTGTTTCTTTACTCTTTTTTGTCTACGTACATGAGTTGTTAGTGATAAAATTTGATTTCTTTTATAACTGAAAAAATCTATGTATGCTCGCGAAACACGACACAATATGTACACGAGTTGTTGGTGATAAAATTGATTTCTTTTATGATAAATTTTTTATATATGCTAGTGAAACAATGTGTTTCTTTACTCTTTTTTGTCTACGTACATGAGTTGTTAGTGATAAAATTTGATTTCTTTTATAATCGAAAAATCTATATATGCTAGTGAAACACGACACGAAACTCAACAGATAAATAATGCATTTCTTTACTCTTTTTATCTATGTACACGAGTTGTTAGTGATGAAATTTGATTTCTTTTATAATTGAAAAAAACTATAGAAACACGACACGAAACTCGACGGATAAATAATGTGTTTCTTTACTTTTTTTTATCTACGTGCACGAGTCGTTAGTGATACAATTTGATATCTTTTATAATCGAAAAATCTATGTATGCTAGTGAAACACGACACAAAACTAAATAGATAAATAATGTGTTTCTTTACTCTTTTTCATCTACGTACACGAGTTGTTAGTGATACAATTTGGTATCTTTTATAATCGAAAAATCTATGTATGCTAGTTAAATACGACACAATACTATATAGATAAATAATATGTTTCTTTATCCTTTTTCATCTACGTACACGAGTTGTTAGTGATAAAATTGAATTTATTTTATAATAAAAAATTATATATATGCTAGTTAAACACGACACGAAATTCAGCAGAAAAATAATTTGTTTCTTTCCTCTTTTTATCTACTTACACAAATTGTTCGTGATAAAATTTGAATTCATTAATCAACTTTGTCATTTTAAAAAAAAGTGCTTTTTTTTAATTCTTATCATTTTCTAAAAAAAAAAAAGAAAAAACTAAAAATCATCAACTAACAGCATTAATTTTCTTTTTCAATTTTTGCCAAAAATGAAATACTAAATTACTTTGGATTAAAACTGGAAGTTATTTTGTAAAAAAATATTGGAGCACTTTCTGGAAACAAAGCTAACTTGGCAGCAAAAAACAGATCCCATGGAAATACTAATCCCAAAACTTAATAATAATATATATATATATTTTTTTTCTTTCTTTCTTCTAAGATAAGTATTGTCATTATAGCTACAACAAACTCTTAAATATATATAATTTAATTTATAAAAATTCATATTTCATTAAATTATCTCATATAATCAACAAAATTACCACCAAATTGTTTTAGATATTTTTATAATTTTAAGAAATAATTAATTTATAATATTAATGAGACATGTATTTATATAAAGATCTTTCGAGAATATATTATCTTTCATCAAAATCAGTAATTTTTTTCCACGGGGCTTAGTTAGGATCAGGAAAAAAATATTATCTTATGGCGTTTACTAATTTAGAGAAATTTTAAATTTTATTGTGACATGCAAATTCATGATATTTGTAATGCCAACTATTTTATTGCACGCAATTGTCCCTCAAAATCTTTCGCTTATTTTATCATTATGCTATTTTATTTATACCATAAACTAATTCATAAATAATATAAATATATATTCTTATAGACCATATCAAACTATTAATATTAATATGGTAGAGTTTGAAATGTGAACAAATAATTTTCCACATTTGGAAAAACGTGCAACTTGCGTGTACCCAAGTTGTCTTTATTATATTCACACAGAAAATAAAATAAAAGTGTAGGTGAGGTGAAGGCCAGGCCACTAGCAATTAGTATAAAGACATGAAATATGCTGACAAAGGTGTGAGCTGGAACTGATTCGGAGCATTTTTCAAGACTCAAGAACGGTAACAGAGCCCCTCTTCTTCTCTCTCTTTTCGCTAAATCTTTTACATGTATGTAACGAATCAATGAATTTATGTTCTGTTTTATCTTATATCCTTTCTTCTTGTGCAAAATCATGAGCTTTTAACTTGGATTTTTGATGGTTGGGGGTGCATATGGGGGATTTGGTAGTTTTCTTGATTTTTGTTGTTGTTTGATGAGATTGGTCAACTATGCTGGTTTAAGGGGGGTTTCAAAAAGGTTTTGTTTGTTTTTTTCTGTATTGTTCTGCAAGTTTTGGGTTCTGTGTTGTTTCAGCAAATTGTGGGGGTATGTAATGGATAAAGTTATGGGGATTTTAGCACATTATGGTCTTGTTGTAGGCAGTTGACAGATTTCCAGTTTGAAAGGGTCAATCATGATCTTCATGTTTGATTCAGATGAGTCTTGACTAAGTCAATTAGATGGAAAAAAGTTGTTTGGAATAACAAAAGGGAATGTTCTGCAAGTTTTGGGTTCTAGGTTATTTCAACAAATCTCTTGATTGATAAATATTGTGGGCTTTTTTCAGTATATTATGTATGATCTTGTTGTAGCCAGTTGACAGAGTTTCCAGTCTGAAGGGGTCAATGAGTATCATGATCCCCATATTTGATTTTTTTTGGATGAGTCTTGACTAAGTCAATTATGTAGATAGAAAAAAGATGTTTCAAAGAACAGAATGGCCATGATGTTATAACAGGTGAACCCCTTTTGCAAAGAGTTTTTTCCCTTCAAAGTAATGGTTGTTACTTAATTATAGCAACTAAAATTGGTTTGGTCTTATGCTTGCCTAGTTGTTTGTTATAGCATTCCAGCTATCAGTCATGTCATTTGAGCTCTTAAAGCACTATGTATTGTGGTTTTCTGGTCATAGTGGTTTTAGTACAGGGTTCAAATCATTTCATGAAATGATCTGTCCTTTGTGTTTTCCTTGAAGTTGTTTCAGGATCTTGAGTTTGACTTGGTAACAACTGTACTTTTATTCCTAAATGCTTTGTTGTTTCCACTTAGAGGGATCTTTTAGGTTTTCTTAAGGGATGGAAAAATTTGTGGCTTATCAAAATTTTTAGTTGCTATACCTGAAATTCTAATGTTGTTCTTGAACATAAGTATTAATGGCATGAATTTCGCCTGGTTAGAGTTGCTGTCCTTTTTCTACATGTGTTTCCCAAGACACTATAGGTATTGTAGGAACTCTGAAGGTCTCTTTTCTTTTGCCGGTGAAAGTTTAGGATAGTTAGGGAGACTAAGCTGAACGTGATGGTGTTGTTTATGCATGTTTCTTGAATTTGGAACTTTGTTCTGTACTTCTTCCAATAGGACTCACATAGTTGGCCAAGCATTACCTACTCAGTATGTTAGACTTTCTGTGTCTTCTTTTAAGTTTAGCTTCTTGAGAATGTAAACAGGATCTTACATTTGATTCATCAATATTATTATCTTTCCTAAGACTTATCCGCTAGTTAGCTAAGAAGGTAGAATATTGATAGAGCTTGTTTGTGCAATTTCGTAAACATGTGAAAGGGATACAATGCTGAGGGAATTTGGTTTCTTTGTTGGTAGAAGAGGTGGTTGTAAGTGATCTTATGATGTGGCTCCACTTAACATAATGCCGTAAACAAACTTTAGTAGTCTGCTGCTCTACTTCTTCTTTTGCAAGTCTCATGTTCTTTTGTTCATCTTCTTAATCATGCTGCGTTTTATAGAATTCTCTAGAGAAAGTGTATAACATGTATAAGTTTGTGAGATTATACCCCTTTTCCTTTTACTTTTTATCGTTTGTATAGTTTCAACTTTCAAGTTTGGTGGTTTATGTGGGAACCAAGTGCTCCTTTTTGTCTCAAAGTGATGTATCTCTATCTTGACAACCCCTGTCTATGTTATTTTGGGCCTAGTGGCACACTCATGTTTCACCTATAACGTTTCTTGAAGAACACTGATATTGAAATAGCTAGCGATCAAAAGATTGATTATGAAGTACGGGGCTCTTAAAGCCTTTAATATGTTAAATCATGTGTTCCATGTGGTGAACTGATGAGATCGACTTAATGTAGTGCATATAGTCCCCATGAAGTTTTGCTTTAGGACACAGAAAGTGGTAGAATTTGAAGAGGGAACCAATAAGCATTATCTGAATTTGAAATCTAATAATGTTGATGTTGTATTAGTTGTTGATGTTTCGTTGCCTGTTTGTCCATCAAGATGTTTGTTGCATTTTACCGATGTTATTATTCCTGCTTACTACAGTTTTTCTTTGTATATCATGTCTCACTGATCTATATCTTCATTCAGTATTGTAATTTTACCAGAGAAGGAGAATCATTTTATGGATAAGAAAGAATCTGGCAAGGAAATTTCTGAAGAAGTGACTCGGGAGTCACTAATCGCCATATCATATAGTGAACCAGAGAGAGATCCTTCTGTTGAATCTGTACCTGTAAATTCCAACTACGAGAACGTGGTGAAATCTCTTAACGACGCAAGAGATGATAAATACAGGTCGGAGTTGATCTCAATATCCTATGAAGAGTCACCAGACACTGAAGTTCAACCTGGAGAGTTGAAGGGCTAACTAATAGATAATTTACTAGTTTTGTAGTCCAACTC
This sequence comes from Solanum lycopersicum, assembly GCF_036512215.1. Taxonomy (NCBI): domain Eukaryota; kingdom Viridiplantae; phylum Streptophyta; class Magnoliopsida; order Solanales; family Solanaceae; genus Solanum; species Solanum lycopersicum. The sequence continues at coordinate 76,340,377 of NC_090800.1, forward strand.
CATGTTAAAACTCTTTTTTGCTTTACTATATGTTGTTACTCATAAAGAACTAGACATTGTTTGAACTTGTAATGTTTTCATGTGTTACACCTTATAAAGTCTGTTGTTGTAATCATTGGGGGAGGCACTTTTTACTTGGCAGAAAAGTTAGGTAATATGTGTAGATAATTTGTTATAGGTTGGCATTGCTTAAACATAACACAAAGTAAATATCAATTTGTGATATAAATACTTTAATAGAGCATTACAATCTCAAATTCAAACTTGCTTATAGTTGATTTTTGATAATATTTAAATATAGCTTGCACATTATAAAATTCAAGGGTCCCTTTATATATGGTCTTCTTTGGAGTTGTAAAGAGCTATTCCATCCGTCTAACGATACTTATTCACTATATTAAAAATAGATATCCAACAATATCAGTTCATTTTATGAAATCAATGGATAATTTTACAGTACTTAATTCCTAATTTATTCTAATCATTAATAAAATTATTTTTATAATTGTAGTTTTTTAAGAAATATGTCAAATCAATAGTGGATAACTGTTAGCATAAGTAAAAAGGTAGTCTGGCGCACATAAAAATTGGGCTCGGGAAATGGGTCGATTTACTATTTTTGAGTGTACCAAAAATATATGTACAATAATGTATCAAGATTCGTTCAGCATTAAACTCCTGTAACAACCAATTTATTTTTTTTAATGACTAATTTTTTTTTCCCTTAATTGAATGGTCAGTTTGATGGCTAATTAACTGCTTTTTGATACTAGAGTTTATAGCTCATTAAGGAGCTTCAAATTTATAGTCTAAATAAACTAGCCTTGTTAAATTACATATTATTTTCCATTCTTATACAAAGTTGTTCTTCTCTTTTAGTTTTTGGCTGAGTTTTTCATACATTACTGTTCAATATCTACGTTAGGATAATTGAGATTCTTCTGTATGTAAACAGAATAAATGATTTAAAAAATTAAGGAGATATGCATGATATCCAAATCGCAAAGAAGGTTAGTGTTATGAGATTAAACCTAAAAAGATAAATTATCCAAAAAATCTTATTATTATGAAATTTGTGTAGTGTATCACACTGGGTAAACATTTAGATCTTAGTTTTGATTTTACTGACCCAATTGATCTTCCTTTGGCCCATTTCTGATGATTGGGCCTAGGATTCTCAAATGGAACGAAGTGCACAAATAGCCATTTAGGACCCTACTTAAGACCTAATCAAGTTTATAAACTTTTTTGCAAGTTTAAGCAACTTTAAATTAACTTGGAACTTTATAACGATAATTATCGAATTAACTTATTTTAAGTGTTTTTAAGTAATATATTTTTGAAGCATTTTTGTGTGTGTTAAATATAATATAATATATATATCAAAATACTTTCGTTTAAGCCAAAAAAAAATTTAAAAAGTCAAAAGCTATAAGCTCATGAAATAATCATGTTAATTAAGATGTCCTTGGGACTTAAAGAATAATTGAAATATCTTGAGACTTGAAGTGTGGGAGAAAAAAAAAGAATGATAAATTTCACAAGAAAAATAAATGTGATGAGCAAATACAATATTCTACCACCTATCATATATGCAATAGGAGACCTCAGATGGTCTGTTCATCCTTTATTTTATCGAAATTCACGGATTTTGAAGTTAATTTACCTTTGAAAATTAGTCAAATTGACTTTTATAAGCGCAACATGACAAACAATTCCAGACAGAGGGAATATTAGTTTTCAATATGACGAATCTTATTATATTTTGGAGTTTGAATATATCCATCGCGATGACCAGCTACATGTATCTCAGGACTCACATACATAGTGTCATGCAATAAAATTTGTTCTAGAACACTATATCCAAGTGAATTCGCACGACTCTCTCACTCGCCTCCCTTCCTATTTTAATTCGTCTGCTAACAAAAATACATGTATTCAAATGCATCTAACTTAAAATATATATGGTATGAAATTACAAATGAGTGAGACAAACACATATTATTTCAAGAAAATTAATAAATATAATAAAAATATTTATGTAATAAGATATATTTTTTCTTTATTTAGGCCTAATCAACACTAGGTATGGGATATGGGGTTTTGCCATTTTCAAGAACCATCCAATAAACGACTCATTCTGCAAGTTATCAGAAAAATGCTAAAGAAACTGTAAGTTTCATTGGTGGATCTATAGTATTCCACCATTATTATTCTTGTGTTCTATAGTCACATGCCACTGTCAAAATAGGACTTGCACGTGTGCGTGGAATTTTAAAAAATTAACATGAGATACACGTGCAATACACGGATATAATATTTCATTAGTTGATGATAATGTATAATAGTTGTGTGCATGTATCATATCACATGCAACTTGTAAGTGCCACTTTAGACGACTAATAGTAACATGTAATAAACCATAGTCTGAAGTTTCTACTCAATTCATTGGTGGATAATAATATAGTTGTGTTCCAAGAAAAAAAGAATGTAGCTGTGGTGAATACAATGACCAATTAATATGTTTATCACGAACCCACCGCCTTTAACTAGTTTCAAAAAATTCAATTTTGTAACAGAAAAACATGGAAGAATATTCTAGACATATTCAAACAGAATATATATAGCAGCATTGGATTCACTGATTACCAATCACAAATTAAAACAATTGCCAAGGATTCCCCTATTGGACTATAACTATACACATTTTCAAGAAAATATTCTCTCTAAACTTCAATTACTTTGTCCATTTATTAAATTGTAGTTAAATTATTTTTCCATTTTAACTTATCAAGAAAGAATAATATATATCATACTTGTAATTAATTGAATTTTTAACCAAACTAAGTCATTATATAAAATAATTTACCAAAGTAATACATTTTTCTAAAATTTTACAAAACTAGGCTGATTGAACTTAATGGGTTGCTGCATCTCATGCGATTGGAAGAGCACGAGAAGGACAAATACATTTTAGGGTATATTTTATTTTTTAAAAACTAACAGCATTAGGTTGATATACGTTACTGGAAGTAACGTTTTACTTTTAAATCATATTTTTCAGTAACGTTTTACTCCTAAAACGTTACTGTGAATAACATATATCAATCTGACGCCATCAACTTTTTAAAAAAGAACAATTTTTTTTTGAAAATTTTAAGTTTTTAGTTCATGCACTTCATAATTAATAGGGATAAAATGATAAATTTACTATATTAATAATTTTTTTTAATAGCTGTGTCAATTAAAAAATGAACAAGTTATTAAGGAGAGAGGAAATGACAAAATGGGCCATCTATGTTTACACTCCTGAGGAGTTTTAGATGGGGATGTACCGTGTAGATGCGTCAATTTGGTTTAAATTTTTATATTTATCTAAAATAGATTATGGCATCTTTTTTTTGGAAAAATAAATAAATCATAGTATAGAATTCTTTTTTTTTAAAGAAAAAATATTCCCAAGATATGAAATAAATCGGTAATTTCAATCCATCTCTCTTTTTGCATGAAGACGAATATAACCAATTTTCAAATGAATAAACGTTGGTGTTTTTTTTTTATGTTTCATTTTTTTTAGCGTTTTCTTGATACTTTTAAATGTTTTTTTGGTAAAATATAACAATTATATAGCGTTTTATAGAGAACATAAAAAAAGTGAAATAATTCATATCATGTGTTATACCAAATTATAAATATCAACAATAAAGATAACGTGAAAGCTTATACGTGAAACTTCAATTACTTTGTCCATTTATTAAATTGTAGTTAAATTATTTGTCCATCTTAACTTATCAACAAAGAATAATGTATATCATACTTTCAATATTACTTTGAAATAGATAGAATTTTTTGAAAATTTTAAACTTTTTGTTCATCTACTTCATAATTAATAGAGGGAATTTGGGGGGAGGAGGGAGGGGGTAAAATGATAAATTTATTATGTTAATAATAATTTTCTTAATAGGTGTGTCAATTTAAAAATAGACAAGTTATTAAGGAGAGAGAAAATGACAAAATGGGCCCCCTATGTTTACACTATTGAGAAAAAATTGTTAGTGAAAAACTTACTAGATAACAAAAAATACAAGATTACAATTGAAAATAAAAAATGGAGAAAACCAATCTTTTCAAGCTGAGGCGCGGATATCTCGCTCTCTTTAAGGAGATTCAAGCCCATTGCAGCAAATGTTTTCACCGGTCTAGCAGTAATCCTCTTTGACTTGTCCCCTCCAGGATACAACAACCTTCACAAATTATAACTCAACACTCTGGACAAGAGTTGAGTCCAAAGCTCCACAAAAAAAAACACTTCCCTTCAACTAATAAGAACTCTCTTTTAGACTAACACGTTCACTCTATGTTTTTTTCCTTGTGTATTGTGTGTACCAAATCAAATGAAGACCACTACTATTTATACTACAAGAAGTCTTCGTAGTAATGAATAGGACGATAATGGAGGTAGTAAATAGTGAAGATAATGACCTTAATAGTTTCATAGGTTATCTAGGTTACAATAAGAGTTACATAGGTTAAATGGAGGATTAAGAATGAAATAAAGCGATGGATAACCAATGCTAATGGATGATGCAGAAGTTATCCATTCCAATGTTTATTGGAATGTTTTTATCTCACAATGAATTCAGCCAAAAGTAATGACATTACATGGCTACCAAGTCAAAGATTAATAACATGATTAAATTGGTAGTTTAAGACACAAATGCCTATTAACGGTCATTCTTATAACTCCAAAAAAAAGCAATTTAATATGTCAAATATTAATATTAAAATACTAATAACCTAACAATCCCCCACTCATTTTAATATTTAGATAAGAGAGTATATCAGTTGAAGGAAGATTACTATGCATAATGAAGGTGTGCTCTGCATTGAACCTCCACTTAGTGAAACCGTAACTTTTACTCCAGAGTCGTAGTGGTCTCAGACTTGAACTATGACTGCTTAAGGAAAAAAAAATATCACTGCTCACACATAATAATCAAGGTGTTGACATGAGCTTTAACAACCAACACGTTATGGCCATGTGCTATCCCGATTTCATAAGTGCATTTGAGAATAAGCCCCATTCTCATAGGAAGCGACCTACTTCCACACATCACATAGGTGAAATCTGTCGAGAGTGTTCCTGTAAGATTAACACTCCACCCATACGGGCTACAAATATTCATTAAGAGTTTTATCAACTCAACCTTCACAAACTACAGAAAACAATGCTCACATCATAGAGAGGGAATAAAAATATAGTGCATTTTTCACAAGTCATCATATGATTAGTTTTTCCCTTTGAACCTGGTTATAGGATCTCTAGTCCCCAGGTTAGGTTTCCTCATATATGACTCAAGGATTTATAGGCTTCAATCCTATCCCTTTCGATGTGCTCCAGATCTTTTTTCTTGTTAAGGCCTTAGTAAGAGGATCTGCAAGATTATCACAAGATTTGACATAATCAACATTAATGGTACAAATTGTCAAATATGATCTTACATTACTGTGTTTCCTCCTTATAGGTCTGGATTTGCCGTTGTAATAACGGTTTTGAACTCTACCAATTGCAGCAGTGCTATCACAATGAATTAAAATAGGAGGAATTGATTTTTTAAAATAAAAAATTTAAAACGATAAATCTCTTAACTAATTCGCCTCCTCACTAGCTGAAGCTAAAGCAATAAGTTCATCCTCCATGATAGAGTTAACAATTATAGTTTACTTTTTTGATCTCCAGCAAACAGCATCACCGCTTAAAGTAAAGACATAACCAGTGGTAGAACAAGAATCACCTGACAAAGTGTTTCAATCTGTATCACAAAAGCCTTCATATCATGTGTTACACCAAATTATAATGTAATCACTAAATATCAACAACTAAGACAACGTGAAAGCTTATACATGAAACTTGCTCTATATCAATAATAAAATAATTTTTAAAATTCGCTTTGCGTAAGTTTTAAAATTGAATTCATGTTTAATTTGAACAAATTAATATTGATTGTTGATCCTTCATAAAGTCATTATGAAGGATTCACTACTGTTAACAGGGCTTGATTTCCCCATTTATACAATTGGTAGTATAATAAAAATTAACTTTCCTTTGAGAGAAGTTTTGAGAAGGACAGATAGAGAAGATTTATGCACAAAACACAAGTTGGCAGAAGGGTCAGAAATGCACAAAAACAAAAATAGTCTTTTAAATTTTAAATTGTGGCCAGAATCCATCTACCGTCTAATTAATGCAACAGAATGTACCAAAAAACAAAAAATTATTGTAATAGAATGTGCCAGAACAAAAAATTATTTGTAAAACAAGGCTTTAATTATCACTTTCTATCTATTTTTATTTTTTTCCTAAATAACAAATTTAGATCTACTCTGATTTTCTATTTTCAAGAATATTACAACAAAAAAGGTCGTGCAAATATCTGAAAAACATTAGAGTATACTAAGGACTTCATTGAATCTTCTAAAATTATATTTTTTTTATTAATATACGTAAAAATTATTGATACTTTCTCGGCTCTTATCTAATCTTATCAAATAAATGAATCATATCCCTAGATTTAATTTATTGATTCAATAAAATCAATAGAAGTCGAAACTAGCTATGTCGATAAAATCCTCTTACAAAATATGAATAATTTTTTTCTTATCGACACGATTTATTTTTTCCAAAATTTAAAATTGTGAATCTCTTTTCCTCGTTCTTGAGAAACTTATTTTCCATGTGAAATACAAAATTGCCTATTTGTACACAAATTGAATCTCCTTAATGAAATCTCAGACTCGACAAATACGTCGTTAAAACCAGGGAAGCTAAACCATGTTTGGCTTCATCTTGTTCCTTCAAGAGTAAGCCTGACCCTTGGTCATACTTAAAGAAACTTATTTTCCATATGAAATACATAAATAATCTACTGATATACAAATTTCTTCAATAAAATTTCAAACTCGATAAATACATCGTTGAAGTTAGGGAAGCTAAAACATGTTTGTCTTCATCTTTTCCTTCAAAAGTAAGCCTGACCCTTGGTCATTCTTAAGAAATTTACTTTCCATATCAAATACATAAATAGTCTATTTGTATAATACAAATCTCCTTAATGAAATCTCAGATTCGACACATACGTCGTTGAAGCTAGGGAAGCTAAAACATGTTTGGCTTCATCTTGTTCCTTCAAGAGTAAGGTTGACCCTTGGTCATTCTGAAATGATATTACTTAATACTTTATTCTATAAACTAGAGTATATGTTTGATTTTGTCAAATGAAACATTGCATAGGCTATAGCTTACGTTATTGATTTCTAAATATGTATGGTATGTGTCAGTTTCCTGGTCTGCTTTTAACTATTTAATCTCTTCTGACAGTTCGTTATTCTACTTAAACTGCTTATCATCATCAACTTCCAGTTACATTTTTTCTTATCTCTACAATTTTTATGACAAATTTTGCATTGGGAATGGGTTCACATAAATATTCAAATGATTACTGCCTACATTATCCAAGACTTGCATAGAAGGAATAGAAGAAGATAAACATGTGCATATATATACACACTACATATGTCATCGCACTTGTCACAATATTCATCTAGAAATATAATTCTACAAGAAATTATCAAGATGCTAAATTATTATAAAAGTATTACGATATTTACTTATCGGTTATTAGTTTATATGTTTAATTGTTATATATTTAGTTATCGATCTAATATTAAGATTTGATAAAATGAATATTGAAAATCACTTTAAAACAAGGTGACAAACCAAATAAATTATGCACACGAGTTCACAAGTTACATCTTTCTCAAAGTCAAACACTTTTATATTGAATAATATTTGGCATAACCAGAAATAAAAGTAGGAAATCAAACTCTAAGTGGATGACTTTATATACAAAATGGTATAATATGATTATTTTGATTTACTATCGGATTATCGGTTAACCTGCTAAGAAAATCAAGAACTTTTTTCATATTAATAAATCGTTATCAAAATCGCTAAATCAATAAATTCATTATTAATAAATCAATAACTTTTTTCGGTTCGAATTATCAATTTTAAATAACCCTAATTGTGACACAATATAATATTACCTGATTATTATTGCTTAATATAAGTAATATATCTAATAGAATTTGAATTGATTTATTTTAATTAGCTTTCAACTTTTAAATTTTTTTATTTTATTTTTTAGGTGTTTGGAAAGACAAAAAGTGCTCGTATGATCAACTTTTTAACTTATAAGCTATTTAAAAAATCAACAAAAACACCCTCTTGGTCGATATAATATTCTCTAGAGCTGGAGACGATCAATCTATAGAATGAAAAAGAAAATGATTTAACTATTATTTTCTTCATTTAAATTTGTTTGTCTAATTTTTTTTTTGATACTGTTTAAATCAAAGCTACATAAAATGTATCAAATGATAAAACTTATATCTTATATCAAGTTAATATCAGACAAACGAAAGAATTATGGGGTGGTTGTCACGAGATACTCATGAAAAGCAAAATAGAGAAGCTTTATTTCTATCTAGAGACAAGAGGAGTCTAGTAGGTGATATTGATAAGATAATTCTCAGTCACAATCAGTACTAAAGCAAGATAGACTACTCCAAAAAATTCAAACAAAAATCTAAAAACTAGTACACGATGCCATTTTCCTGTCATTGCTTTAACACACAGATATTGTGGTACCACTTCAATTTTAAAAGATTGCAAATCTTTTCTAATAGAATTAATCTAGAGTACTGAAAAGAGACACGAAGAGGTTGACAAAGGGATCACTATTTTTAAACATTATTTTGAAGTGACATTCAACTGTAGTGGCGGAGGTTTATTTAATGGGCTATGATTTAATGAATCGGTCGGTTCGATTTGATTTTATGTATTATTAATTTGGTTTATTGATTTTTGATTTTTAAATAGGTTAACTCAATAACAAATTAATAAGATATTTTTATTGATTTTTGGTTTATGGATTTTTAATCATTATCGATTCGATTTTTGATTTACCTAATAAGAAAATGTCCGCAAATGTATTCTCACTTCTCTAAATGTTTTGATATAGTGAAACAAGAAAGATAATGTTAAATTAAATCAATAAGAGAAAATATAGTACGACGGCTAATAATTACATTTATCACCATAGTATGAAATTTTTTATGTTAATCAAATTACGGACCTTTACAAACTTGCAAATGCTACAACCTACAATTACAAAATAAAACTAAAATAAGCTAGTCCGACAAGACTAAAACTAAAACTAAAACTAATATCAAATAGCTGTAATTGTGAACCCCTTACTTTAATCTTTAGGTTTTGAGTATATAGTAAATCTAGTAAAGCGGCCTAGGGTGAAGTTGGTAGAGTACTAATAATCTGATATAGTTATAGTGTCTAATTATATATATTAAATTATTAATATTTAATAATTTGAAAGCGTAAAATAATGAATTATTACCGTCTTATTGATTTATCGATTTACTTGCCCTCCAATGAATATTTATTATAAACTCATTAAAAATTCAATAACAATATCATTTTTTTTGATTTATTTTATCATCAATTCGATTTTTCTACACCCCTATTCACAATATGAGAAGGTTGTTTTGAAATTTCGATCAAATGCAATTTCATTTAAATGCTCAAATTTGAAAACTACTTTATTGATCGATTTTGATATAAGATGAGATAGATGTGAGACTTTGGCGTCCTTATACCGTCTTGAGTATGATCACTCCATAAACTAATTAATTTTAATTTTTAATTGAATAAGTATCAAGTTAAAATTCATTTCTCATCGTAATATCAAAGAGTTAAAGTATGCAAGTGTTAAGTTCCACACTGGGTGGGATGTGAAATTTTTATCTTTTTATGTGAAACTCTAGCATACCCGATGGACTTGATATTGATTATAAATATTCATATAATATTATTATCCGATTAAATGATTGTTGATTATAAATATTCATATAAATATTATTATAATTACCGCCGTATTTGTTACATCAACAACCTTTATTTATTTTATTTTAGTGTCAGTGTATACATCTATTATTCCTTTTTCCCCACAACCTTGGTGGTAAATATATTTAATATAGCTTAATCCTTGGAAACAACTTTGGACGTCCATTTTGACTGTTGCAAGCTGCAATCTCCCTTGAAATTATAAAAGCCAAGGACTAAGCACATTACAAAGAGTCAAAGGCATGTCACGTTCTATTTTTTGCAAATTTCCAAATACAAAAACAAAAAAATAAAATAAGAGAAATGATGTACTTTGAAGAAAGAAACAAAGTCATTTTGAAATTGTTAATTTATGAATGTTTGTTTGGTGGTATATATGAAAGAAATAAATAAATTTATGTGGTAGAAAATTAGATGACGTTAGACCTAAATGTAAATGAACCGCACTTCGTCCAATTATATCAATCTACAAGTCAAATACTATGTTGTCATTATCACTAAATTCACTTCTCCATCATCGTAGATTTCACCACTCATAATCAAATTTACCATCAAAATCTTTCTACAACTACTACTATCATAAAAAAAAAAAATAACAACAACAATAAACTTAATTAAATCACCATCAAAATCACATCACTATCGTTGAAAGTCATCACAATCATAACCATAATTTTCAACATCTATGTCAAAATCATAAATTTTTTTATTGTCGTTATTGAAATTAAAAGTCAAATCTTTACTAATTTTATCACTTATTTTCAAATTCACCACAAAAAATTATTTCAATTGATGAGATCGAAAGGAGACAATTCTTTCATGGTCGAGAAAATCAAAGGGGGTGATAGAAATTATTACATCTCGACAAAGAAGTAAAATTTGAAATAAAAATTTTCCAATTAAAATCTTAATTAAAAAAAATGAGATGTCTTGAGAAACAACTGAAATACTTGCGTTAGTAAAATGCTTATATTAAAAATATTGATTTAGAAGTCAGAAGAATATAGATCAGATATAAGGCACAAAAATAGGTTTAAGGGTGATATCAAATTCACTTGTGAAAAATATTAGTGTGTAATAAATTGTTAAAATGGTTTAAGCATTGATCTGACTTTTTTTGGGACAACTTTAAAAGTAAATTCACTATAAAATTTTTTAAAAAATAATTGAAATTGAGCTTGAAACCTTAAAATTAAGTTTTGAACTTTTTAAATTAGTGAGCCAATTTCTACATTTATATTCAAATACATAAATATAAAAAATATATTTTACATACATAAATTTGTTTTTTTTTAAAAAATTTATGAATCCTTCTAGATCCTCACATAATTCATTCCCTTCTCAGCACTTGCGTCCAATTCACAACCACAAAATAAAGGAAGAACAATAGTAAAATATTATGGCTGGTTAGTGAATGCTATTAGGGATTTTAAAAGAATATGATAAATTTATTGAATTGTGTTATTTTTTTTAATTAAAATGTGAATTTTATTTAATTGTTTAATCATTTTTAATATTTGGGATGATTTTTTTAATTTATAAATAAAAAATTAAAAAATCTTCGATTCGAATCAAACCGAATAATTTTACGATATATTTAAACATATTTTATATATTAATAATATATTAAATTTGATACATAAGTATAATATTTTTTAAATATAAATATAATATATATCCTAGGCCACTGATGACTAGACAACTTTGAGTATTTGCTCTTTAATTAACTTTCAATTAATAAAGTTTAAAGTCAAAAGAAACTATATTAGATTCTCTAATAAATAATACAATAAAACTTATGCAAGCACTCCTATTAAATATTTAAGATCAAACAATATAATGATAAAATTTTATATCCTTGACTTCTTGGTAAAGAATCGCAGCACTTTTTCAAGAACATACTTGTGACTCTTTTTAATAATAGTAGTTTTTACGTAATATTACTAAAGTAAAAAAATCAAAAATTAACTGAATCATATCGATATCAAAGAAAAATATATGAATACAATAATTTTAAGACATTTAATTTTAATTATACATTACAAAATAACAAAAAAAGAAAAAATAATAATAATATATTTTTTTAAAAAATAACCGATCCAAATATCCGGTTACACCCCCAAATTTGTTTATGTGGTATAAGACAAACCGCTATTTTATGCATTAATGGCGGCTCAGGTACCCCACGCTCTGCTTTCGAACAAAGATTACGTCATAATTATGAACAAAAAACATTTGCACCTTTAATTTTAATTTAAAAAAGTATTTATCATTTTACTATTATTAATGGGAAAAGGGTCAAATATGCCCTTAAACTATTCGAAAAAGTCTAAATATACCATCCGTTTAAAGTTTGGTTCACTCATGCCCTCGCTGTCCAACTTTTGGTCCAAAAATGCCTTATGGGCGTTAGTTGTCATTTTGGACATGTCTAACTCATTTTTTATTTCTTTGAATGCCACATGACATTGTCATGTCATTTTCATCTTACCACATAACATTGATATGAAAATGAAAAGATATTTGGACTCATAAACACCTAATACGATCCGTAAATCAGCTCCTTTTAAATTCACTATCTGGCCTATTTTTAACAATTTTCTTTGAATTTTTATTTTTATGGTAAATCCCGAAAATGAGTAATTGATTAATAAAATATAGAAAAATATGAAAAAAAATATAAAATTAACGCCAAAAATTCACAAATAAATTTAGTAACCTTAAATTTAATATTTCAATTTTTTAAATTTTTTATTTTTCGATAAATCTCGGAAATGAGTAATTGATTAATAAAAAATATGAAAAGTATGAAAAAATATAAATTAACGTCAAAAGTTCACAAATAAATAAAATAACATTTCAATCTACAATTTTTTTAAAATTTTTATATTTTTCGGCAAATCCCAAAAATGAGTAATTTATTAATGAAAAGGGAAAAATATGAAAACAAAATAAAAAATTTACGTCAAAATTCACAAATAAATATAGTAATCTTAAATTCAATAATTTCAACAATTTTTTTTATTTAATATTTTTTTTCTTCATATTTTTCTATTTTTCATTTTTGATTTTTTTGGTAATTTTTATATTTTTTGTTAATAAACTCAATTTTGGGATATGTCAAAAAAATTAAAAATTAAAAAAATGTTGAAATTGTTGAATTTAAGATTACTGTATTTCTTTTTTGATTTTTGGTGTTAATTTTATGTTTTTTCATACTTTTTATTAATCAATTACTCATTACGGGATTTATAAAAAAATAATTTTTTTTAAAAAAAAGGTGTTTAAATTGAATTTAAGGTTATTATAATTATTTGTGAATTTTTGGCGTTAATTTTATACCTTTTTCATATTTTTCTATTTTTTATTAATCAATTACTCATTCTCGGAATTTATTGAAAAAATAAAAATTAAACAAAATTGTTGAAAATTGATCGGATAATTTATTTAAAAGGGGATTGATTTATGGGCCGGAGGAGGTGTTTCTGAGTCCTAATATTTTTTCATTTTCATATAAATGTTATGTGGTAAGGTTAAAATGACATGACAATTCCATGGGACATTTAAAGAAATGAAAAATGAGTTCGATATGTCCAACATGACAACTAATGCCCATAAGGGCATATTTGGACCAAAAGTTGGGCGGCGAGGGCATAAGTGAACCAAACTTTAAATGGAGGGTATATCTAGACCTTTTCGAATAGTTTAGGGGCATATTTGACCCTTTTACCATTATTAATTGACAATCTTAAATATATTTATTTACTATATTTATTAAAAATATTAACTCAATGATAATAAATTGAGGGTATAATGTGAAATTTTTTTTTATCAAAATCTTTTCTAGATTTGTCAAAATGACAAATTGAAAAAGAAATAAATAGAAAAAATTTGGCAAGTAAATAGGGAAGAATGGAGTATCAAATATATATTTTAGGGGTGTCAAAATGAGCCGAAATATACGAACAACAACCTTCACAGTAGAATGATCTATAGATGTAGAGCGCAATCATCGAAACTACGCTTTATTATGTCTATTATCTTTTTTTTTTATTTTTCAAGTTTTATATGTTTCTTTATATAAGTTATGAATTACTATTTATTTTATATCATCTAAGATTTATCTATCCAGTAATGACTTATTCATTTAATTTTTTTGAGTTGAAATTAAAATTATTGTTATAAAATTTAAATAATAATTTATCAAATTATTAAAATTAAGTGAATCAAATCTAGCGAGTTAAGACCCAACATGCTTTTAGCCTATTTAAACCTAAAATAAATTTAAACAGATCAAGTCCAACCTAATTTTTATTTCAAATAAACCAGCCAATTTGTTGCTCATATATTGTGTTACGTATACAACTAATTAGATGTATATGAGAAGTAAAACTCTCAGAATATCTACATTTCTTCTCACAATAGAGACTGACATGTGAATGATTCATATTTCCTCTGTTCCTAATTACTTGTCTATTTTTCTTTTTATAATTTTTCTTAATTATTTGTTCATTTCTATAAATTAAGAAAGAATAATTCTTTTTCCTAATTATATCCTCAACCAATTATTTTTAAAAAATAAAACATTTTAAAAATCTTAAATTTTTAATTCATTCACTTCATAATTAATAAAGATAAAATGTCACACTTACTATGTTAATAATTATTTTTTTAATATGTATCAATTTAAAAATCGTTAAGTAATGAGGAACATGCCAATAATGGTTTCATAATATAGTTTTGCTATGCCTTCTTTTCATTCAATATACGCTACTTTTCGGAAGTGCATTAAAAGAAGGATAAATTACTTGGATTGATATATTTTAGTAATAATTATTGATTTTAGCGATATTTTTTATTTATTATTATTTATAGTAATATTATATTAATATGTATTAAAAGTAAATTATGTATGCAATAATTATGTACTATAATTATTTTTGAAATTATATTATGTTTGTTTGATAAGAAATTGATACATTGTATTATAAGTGTATTAAAATGTGTCATAAATATATTAATCATCAATAAAATTTGTATAATATGTAAATAATGAATTATTTTTTGTAATATCTATTAAAATTGTATTACAAATGTATTAAAAGTGTTCAAGTGAAAAAAAAATATTACTACTATAAAAGGTAAATATTTTCTTATGTGCAGCAAGTCTTGTGCGGATCAGACCGACAAGTTATCATAAAGTCTCCCTATTACAATTGGCTTTTGGTCAAGAGCCGACATTTTCCATCCAATAGTATTTGGATGTGCGGTATATGTTCCAATTGCTCTACCACAACATACAAAGATGGGTCCCCAAAGAAGGTTGGATATATGTTAGGTATTAATCTCATTCTATTATAAAATATTTGAAAACTATGTTTGAAGATTTATTTACGGCAAGATTGACTGATTGTCATTTTGATGAATCAGTATACCTAGCTAGCATAAGGGGGAGAAAAATAAGTAGCTGAAAAAAGAAATAAATTGAAATGCATTAGCACTATCTCATTTAGATCCTCGTACAAATAAATGTGAACATGAGGTTCAAAAGATAATTCATTTGCAAAATATTGCAAATCAACTGTCAAATGCATTCACCGACATATCAAGAGTTACTAAATCTCATATTCAAGCTGCTAATGCTCCAATTCGAGTTGACATCCCGATAGGATAATTAATTGGATAAATGAGTCTAAAGCATGCTTAAAACGTGATAAACCAATCGATTCCAAAGATTAAAATCCTCAAAAAAAGAAATGAGTTAACGATCAAGATGGTCATAATATGAAAGAGTCTGCTCAAGAAGAGCAAGGCGACATAATAATTGCTGAAACCTTGAAAGAGGTTCAGGCGCCTGAAAATAATGAAGAAATCTCAATAAATTATGTCTCATCATGAAAAATATGGAACCGAAATGATATAATTGTCGACAATATTTTTGCTTATAATGTTGCTATAAAAATAGTACAACAAAATGAAGATCTAGAATCAAAATCTGTTGAAGAATGGAGACAACGAAATGATTGGTCAAAATGAAAAAACGCAATTCAAGTTGAATTAGCTTCGCTTGCGAAACATGAAGTTTTTGGACTGATAGTCCAAACACCTCAAGGTATGAATCAAGTGGGATACAATGGGTCTTTGTGCAAAAACGAAATGAGATAAATGAAGTCGTAAGATATAAAGCACGATCTGTGACACAATTTTTTTTGTAAAGACCTGATATTGATTATACGGAAAAGGGTCTAAAATACTCTTGAAGTATTGAAAATGGTACAAAATTACCGTTCATCCACCTATTGGCTCCAAAATGCCCTTTCATCCACCTATTGGCTCCAAAATACCCTTGTCATCCACCTTTGAGTTCAAAATTGACCACTTATTTAATGATTTTAAAGTTAAACTATTTAAATATTTTTAAAATACTTGATGTTCAACTATTGGTTATAATTTAATTTATTTGTATTATTGATAAACCAACTCACTATCCACCCATTACTAACTAAACCCCACCCAATTAATAATCCAACTATAATATCGAAATCGTCATAAACACTACTAAAACACGATGAAATTATAGATTAATGAAAATGACATCCAAAATTATTCGAGTCCGAATCGAAACCCCAATTAAATTTATGTTGAACCGCTTATTTAGGAGGACACTTTTAATTTGATTCACGTACAAGATTGAATTAGAAATTTATGATTAAAGGTAAAGAAGTAATACATTCCGAATTAATTCATGCACTTTTTTAAAATATAATTTTATAAAAATTTATGATTTGTTTTAAAACTTTTAATATATTATTTTGAAAAAAAGTTACCTATAAAGTAATATCACATAATTGAAACGTAAGAATAATTAAGATGAACATAGTTAGACTTTTAAGTTTATCGATAACTTTTA
Organism: Solanum lycopersicum; assembly: GCF_036512215.1. Classification (NCBI taxonomy): domain Eukaryota; kingdom Viridiplantae; phylum Streptophyta; class Magnoliopsida; order Solanales; family Solanaceae; genus Solanum; species Solanum lycopersicum. The sequence continues at coordinate 76,357,269 of NC_090800.1, forward strand.
CTTAGATACTTGAATGTATGATAATTTACTTCTGTAGATATTTTCGTCTAAATTTTTTTAAAACACTCAATTGGCAGTAGTTTTTCTATTGTTGCATTAATAATGTGAGTGATTTATTAATTTGAAGAATTTAATTCGTAATGGATGGGTAGTGGATTGATTTATAAATTATACTAATAAGTTAAATTATAACAAATAGTTGAGCGCCACGTATTTAAAAAAATATTTAAATAGTTTAAATATAAAACCATTAAATAAGTGGTCAATTTTGAACCAAAAGGTGGATGACAAGGGTAGTTTGAACCCAATAGGTGGGTGGGAAGGGTATTTTGGAGCCAATAGGTGGATGGAGAGTAATTTTGTACCATTTTCAATACTGTGAGGGTATTTTAGACCCTTTTCCGTTGATTATATGGAGACATATTCTCTTGTGATAGACGCAATCACATTCAGGTATCTTATAAATCTAGCAGTTTAGGAAAAACTTGACATGTATCTGATGGATATCGTTACAACCTATTTATATGGCTCAACAAACAATCACATTTTTATGAAAATTGTCAACAGATTAGAAATGCCTAAAGTATATAAAGATTTCCAGGAAAGTTGTTCGATAAAACTTTAAAAATCTTTATACGGATTAAAACAATCAGGAAGCATTTGGTATAATTGTCTTAGCGAATATCTATTACAGGAAGAGTGTAAGGATGACTCAATTTGTCTTGTGTATTTATTAAAAGGCTTGGATCTGAATTTGTCATTATAGCGTATACGTTGATGACTTGAATATCATTGAAATCCACGAAGAGCTTTCAAAAGCAGTAAAATGTTTGAAAAGAAAATTTGAAATGAAAGCCTTGGAAAGACAAAATTTTGTCTTTGTGTACAAATTGAATATCTTACACATGGAGTATTTATTCATCAATCAACATATACGAAGAATATTTTAAAAAGATTTCATATGGATAAAACACATTCATTAAGCTCCCCAATGATTGTGAGATCATTTTATATTAATAACGATCCCTAACGATCTCATGAAAATGACGAAGAACTTGTTGATTCTAAAATACCATATCTTAGTGTAATTGGTGCATTGATGTATCTTGCTCATAATTCTCGATTAGATATATCTTTTTCTGTAAATTTATTAGCTAGATTTAGTTCTTCGCCAACTTTAAGACTTTGGAATAGTATTAAACATATATTTATATATCTTCAGGGACCATTAATTTAAGACTATTTTATTCAATAGAATTCGATTCAAAATTGATTGGCTATGTAGATGTACGATATTTGTCTGACCCACATAAAGGTCGATCTCAGACATGTATTTATTTACATGTGGAGGTACAACTATATCATGACGTTCAACAAAACAAACTATGGTTGTTGTTTCTTCAAATCATGCAGAAATAATAGCCATCCATGAAGCAAGTCGAGAATGCCTGTGGTTGAGATCAATAACTCAACACATCCAAAAAGCATGTTGTCTTCCCTTAAAAGAAGACATCCCAACAACAATATATAAAGACAATGTTGTGTGTATAGCTCAACTAAGAAGAGGATACATCAAAGGAGATAGAACAAAACATATTCTTTTTACTCACGATCTATAATAGAAGGGTGAAATAGATATTCGACAAGTTCGTTCCAGTGATAATTTAATAGATATATTCATCAAGACATTATCAACGTCAACCTTTTTGAGTTATTAAATAACGTCATTATTGAAGAGTAAATACGCGCTACACTTTTTTTTATTAACCAAAATTTTATCCAATTGAATTTTCCTAGTAAGATTTTTACTAAGACAACAATAATGCATATATATATATTTTACATGAACATCCAAGCGGAAATATTGTAAATATATGGATGTCATGAGACCACCACCCTTTTTAACTGTAGCAACATCACTTCTCCAAGTAATATTTTCCATAGAAGGATATGTAATGCAAGATGTCAAGCACAAGTGAAAACAAATACTTACTTCTTTCTTCTACTTTACTCATTCCTTCTCTGTTTCTTCTTGCAATTTAAGTTAAATATTTTCTTTTATCTGTAACACATTAATTAGTAACTAACAATTAAATATGTTTTTACCAAACATCACTTTATTTAAAATTATAATTTATCTTAAGCAGAGACCAAATATATTATTCCATTTAGCCATAAAGAAGGTATAAATAAAGTAGAAAACTCCATTCTAATATATAATAACGAGAGGTCAAGCCGGCAAAAACGTCCTCCTCCCAACATTTCCAGTGTCCTCTTCTCTCTCTCTATATAGAAAATAATATTACTGCTTTTCATTTTTTTTATCTCTATATTAAAAATAAATATTTTATTTTATTTAAATATATTAAAATAATTTTCTTTTTTCTACCTTATAATATAAAGTAATAGAAATCAAAAACCAAAATTGTTTAATAAGGTTAACTTCTTTATTTTTGATTTTTCATCTGATTTTTGATATGTACGTAAGAGTTTAATTATTTCAAATTCGTTTCGCTTAGAGTTTCATTTAGAGGAGACGTTTCCTATCAAAGACTTTATCATACTCAAGGATTGAACTCGAGATCTCTAGTAAAAGGACATGCAATTCATCCACTGTATCAAATCTGTTAATATTTTTAAAAAATTAATTTAATAAAATACATATTTAATAAAAAAATTAAGAAATATTCTAAATAAACAGATATCAAGTAATATAAACAGAGAAAAATAATAAATACTAATATATATATATATATATAATAGATAAATGGCGACAAGTTGTATTAGAAATATTAAAGTTCAGAACTTGTATATCGATAGCCGTGTTGGTCGTAAGAATATAAACTGTATCACGTATCAGGTAAAAATGTATTTTTAAATATACTTTTTGTACATGTATCATGGAACTATATTTCACCATGTCGAAATAATTGACTACATGAATTAATAATTACTTTCAACCAACGTACAAATATTTGAAAACCCCAAAAAACCGACATACTAATATAAGTCAGTTTTTTTAATAATCAAAATTTAATCAAGTATCTTTCCCATGCAGGTACTAATATTTAAACTTTTACGTAGTGGCAGCGCAAACGAAATAATTGTTGGGTTTTATTTTGCCCTAAATTTCTTATCATAAATAGATTTTCCTTGTAGGAAAAGATTTTAGATTGACTAATTCTTTTCTTGTAGGAAAAGGTTTAGGACTCTATAAATAGAGAAATGTTCCTTCTAACTTAATCAGCATTCACAATGTAGTCTTAAAGGCTTTAAGAGTTTTGGTTAGAGGGAGAATCTGTGGGTCATAAGCTTGATATGTTATCACTTGTGTGAACCTCCCATATATTCTGAGTGAATTGGTTGAGGTTGTTTCTCTCTGTATTTTGTACTCTCATATTTATAGTGGATTGCTCATCTCCTTTGTGGACGTAGGTCGATTGACCGAACCACGTTAAACGTTTTGTGTCTTTTGGTATATTTCTTGTTGTCTTCTTACTCGTGGTCTTTTGAGGTTTGCTTTGCTAACTTCCGCGTTACACCTGCTTATTTTCAGTCCTAACAATAATTAGAGTATTATTTACGATGTTAACATATAGGGTGTGTTTGGTACGAAGGAAAATGTTTTCCATGGAAAATGTTTTCCTATAAAATGTTTTCCCGGAAAACAAGCAGATTTAAGATTTATTTTCTCATGTTTGGTTGGTGAATAGAAAATATTTTTCGGAAATGATTTTTAGTGTTTGATTTATGAATAAAAATGTTTTTGAGAAAATCTTTTATTTTTACTAGAGTAAAAAATAATTTATGAAATTGAAAATATTTTTTAAAATCAAAATTATTATTTTTTGGGGGTGGGGTGGGGGGTAGTAGGTTAATTTTTTATGGAGGGGTTGGGATTCGGGTGGGGGTGGGGGTGGGGGGTCAGGGATCGGGTGAAAAAGTAAAATTTTGAAATTGAAAATATTTTTTTAAAAATCGATGTTTTTCCCCAAAAAAATGTAATTTGAAATTGGATGAGAGTTATGGAAAATGTTTTCCTTAATTTTTGAAAGGAAGTCATTTTCCTTAATTTTGAGGAAAATGAGTTGATTTGAAAAACATTTTCTGTAACTTTTGTCCCAACCAAACATGGGAAAATTGAAAAATATTTTCCAGAAAATGTTTTCCTTCATACCAAACACACTCATAAAGATGTTAAACTTATTTTTTCGGCTTCTTTTGGCTTTATAGATTTGGAAATTGGAATTGGAATTTCTGAAGTTGTATTTGTATGTATATATATTATATTTAAAACTTTTTAAAAAAAAATGGAAAATAGGATTAAAAATGCTCTCAAACTATGAGAAAGAAATAAAAATGTCCTTAGTTTATAGTTTTACTTAAAATCAAGTATGTTTCTATGGATGTTACTTGATTTTCAAATCAACCCGATTTTCATGACCCAACCAAGAAAACTTTGAGTCATCAAAATTGCCCTTACCGTTAATACTTTGTTCAAAAATGATCTTGCAGTCAATACTTTGATTCAAAAATTCCCTTATAGTTACTAAATGAGTCAAAATATCCTTTTATGAATAACTATATTATTTTTTTCTTTAAAAACACATTTTTTTCTGAATTAAATTATTATAAAAGAACCATGTTCTTGTTTTCTTTTTTTATTAAATCACTTTAAAAAATAAAAATGTAGAATTTTTTTTCCTTAATCTCATCTTATCAATTAAAATAGACTAACTTCATGAACCGTTTTGACAGATAATACATGTCATATATATAAAATCATTGTATATCCATCATTAATTTATCTTTACATAACGATAAAATATAATTATAATAAAATAATACATATTTTTTATTTTTTATTTTTTTCTGAATTGAAATAAGATAAATATTTGCTAATTTTTAAAAATATTACTAGGGATAGAATGTGTTTAAAGAAAATAAATAATATATTTATTTTAAAAAATAGCATTTTTTACCCAAATCAACAATAAGGTAGTATTGATGGAAAGAGCATTTTTGAATCAAACTATAAACGAAAGTCATTTTTGTTCCTTTCTCATAGTTTAAGATAAATCTTCAAAATCAATAATCAAACATTAATTTAATACTAGATGGAGCTAGAAATTCAAATATAAACAAAAAAAACTTATGCAAGAAGGATTAATTCAAACAAATAATCAAAGTACTATTCACGGTATTAATATATAAAGAAGTTAAAGCCTACTTTCTTAACTTTAATTCGTTTGATCATATTAAAACTCTTCAAATTATGATCTTATATTTTGAAGTTGTATTTTAAACATGGGTTATATTTGAAAAAAAAATTGGTGGAAAAAGTCCCCAGAAACTTTTTGAAGAACAAATACGACAATTTTTTTTTTTATGGTTATACAAATATTAAAGATAAAATTTTAAAATTTAAGTCAAATTCTACGGTCAAACACTTATATTTTTGAAGTTATGATTTTTTTAATTTTAAAATTATATTTGGACATGCACTATATTTGGAAAAACTTAAAATTTTGTGCATGAGAAGTCCATAAAACCTAGTTGAAGAATCAAAAATTATTTAAAGATAAATTTTAAAAATCTAATTCAAACTCTACATTTAATCACTGAAACTTGTGAAGTTGTGATTTTTGAATTTTAAAAATGTATTTGGACATAGACAATATTGGAAAGAAAAACTAAAATTTTGGGAATTAAAAGTCTCGTAAAATAATCTGTTCAAATTTTCATGGTCGAACATTTTTTTATTTATAAATTTTTAAAATCTGATTAAAAATTACAGTTAAACACTTATAAAATAGTTATTTTTGAATTTTGAAATTTATATTTAGACATGTTCTATATTTGAATTTTTTTATATAAAATTGTGAATGAATAATCTCTAAAAACTGGTTGAAGATGAAATATGATCAAATTTCATAATCGAACAAATATTTAAAGATAAATCTGATTCAAAATGTACAATCAAACACTTCAATTTTGAAGTTTGTATTTTTGAATTTTAAAATTTCTTTTGACAAGCTGGGATAAAATTTAATTTTTTAAAATAAGAAGTCATTTGAAATTAATTGAAGATCAAATCTGATCATATTTAATGTTCAAAAAATATTTAAAGATAAACATGATAAAATTTCAAGGTCAAATATATATTTAATTATAATTTTGAATTTTGAAATTGTATTTGGACACACTCTATATTTGGAAAGATCTTGAAAATTTTGTACATGAAAAGTCCTTCAAAAAAAATTAAAGTTATATTTGGACATGTACTTTATTTAGAAAAAATAAATAAATTTTGTGAATGAAAAATCTCCAAAAAAAAATAGTTGAAGACTAAATCTAATCAAATTTCATAGTTAAATAGATATTTAAGGATAAATTTTAAAAATTTAAAAATCTACTATTAAATAATTATTTATTTTCCTTATTTATGTGATATAATTTTTTAATAAATAAATACTTAAATATAAACATACTTGAATTTAGTGGTGAAATAAATATGTAAAGATAAATCTGGTCAAATTTTGTAGTCAAATAAAATTTAAAATTAAATTTTGAAGTTGTGATTTTGAATTTTGAAACTATACCTGGACATGCTCTATATTTGGAAAAATCTTGAAATTGTGGATGAATAGTCCTTAAAAAAATATTAAGTTATATTTGAACATGCACTTAATTTAGAAAAAAAAAACTAAATTTTGTGAATGAAAAATCTCCAAAAAAATAATTGAGGATTAAATGTAATCAAATTTCATAGTTAAATAGATATTTAAGGATAAATTTTAAAGTTTCAAAATATACTATTAAATAATTTTCTTTATTTAAGTGATATGATTTATAACAAATAAATATTTTAAAAATAAACATACTTGAATTTAGTGGTCAAATAAATTTTTAAAGATAAATTTGGTCAAATTTTATAATCAAATAAATATTTAAAGTTAAATTTTGAATTTTGAAACTATACTTGGACATGCTCTATATTTGGAAAAATCTTGAAATTTTTGTGGATGAATAGTCCTTCAAAAAAAAAACTAAAGTTATATTTGTACATGCACTTTATTTAGAAAAATAAATAAATTCTATGAATGGAAAATCTCCAAAGACAATTGAAGATTATATCTAATCAAATTTTATGGTTAAATAGATATTTATTGATAAATTTTAAAAATTTCAGAATCTATTATTAAATAATTATTTATTTTTCTTATAATTTTTTAACAAATAAAATTCTTTTGCACCTCTTGTCTCTACCCTATCTACCAAAAATGGCATAATAATTTATAATTAAAATATTCTATGACCATATCTTATAGTATTTATTAATTATTAATAAAAAGGTGTACTCCAAATATATATTTTACTATTTATTACTTCCCATTAAAAAAAAATCACTTTGAAATTCTACAATTCCTCCTCCTCCTCCTCCTCATATTCATTCACTTATAAATAGACAACACAAGTGTTAGAAATATAGGACCAAAGATAGAGACTCATGAGAGGGATATGCCATTAAATTATCTCACAAACATTATTCTCTTTTTTCTCTTCTCAACCTTCTCCTCCTCTTCTTTCTTCTTTTAACTTTTAAAAAAAGCAAAAAAAAAAAAAAAAAAAAAATTATTCCATTTTACCTTCTACATACATATATATATATATTTCTTTAATCATTGGAATTATGGATTTTTGGTTGATGATGATGGTAACTATTATTTGTGTGATGTTTGGGTTCATGAAATGGTTACTTTCAAGTGTAAATGTTTGGTACTATGAAAAAGTGAAGTTGAGTGGTGACAAGAAGAAGAGGTTGTCATTGCCACCAGGTGATTTAGGATGGCCTTTTATTGGTACTATGTGGTCCTTCCTCAGAGCTTTCAAATCCAACAATCCTGATTCATTCATCAATTCCTTTATTTCCAGGTCATTAGTCTCTTTCCCCTCTCTCTGTTCGATAGAATTCAAAAATTATTTACGCTTTCTAAATTAAAGTATTTATATATATGTTTTTAAATGTACATATGTCAAATTTTTTTATTCTGCCATTGAGTGGTGCAGACAAACACACAAGTCACTTCTCAACATAACCTTTTTTTACATTTTTTTGGACCAAGGAAAGATTTTAGAATCGGAGGTGGATCTAGAAATTGAATTTTAGGGTTTTAATCTTTAAAGTTTTTAGCATTGAATTCATTGGATTTCTAATTCTATATGTACTTGTTATTTATGGCAGATTTTAAATTTATACGTAATATCAAAAATATTATTAGATCTAGATAAAACCAGGGTCTACATGTTGGTTGCAATAGAACATATATATAATTACAATCCTAAACACTTTGATTTAACTAGTTAGCCAACTGTGATTTTTTTTTTTTTGAATTTCTTGATACTATAATTTTGATGTCACATGATTTTGTGAAAAGTGAGAATTATTTTAGTTTTTTAATAATCTGTGGGGGAGAAAAGCTTGCGTTTTTTCGATAAGCAAAAAGTATTGCAAGTAGTGTATTTGGTGTAATTATAAATTGTAAAAGAAGCATTTGTCTTCATTTTTAGTGAGTTTAACATGTAGTCAAGAAGAAAACAAACACAAGTAGAAAAAGAGGAAAATTAAAAGTATTGCATGCCTAGTCAGCTATTTTATTATTTTGAGGCTCCCAATATTTGTCATTTTACCTGACACTTTTTTTTTTTTTTTGTCATTACAAGAAGAAAACGACATTATATTAATATTCCTTTTTTTTCACGCCAATGTTGTGTGAACTTTCAGTCTTACCTTATACTTTATTTTTTCTGTATTCAATTTATTTGTTTGGTATTAAAATTACTATATATATATATATAAAATGTATTAGATATTGATAATTTGTCTATGGTTTACTATTTTATATATAATTTTTCCTGTTTACTTGTACTTGTATACTAAAAAGAGCTATTTTTAGTATATTATGTCATCATCCATGTAATTTGAATATGCATGTGATTATATATATATATATACATATATTTTTTTAAATTTAAATTTCAAAATCTATGATTAGATAAAGAGCGAATAATAATATTTTATTTTTGCCACCCCATTAGACAAAGAGGGGGTAGGGTTGGATATATGTTTGGATCTCAAGGAGATAAGAATGATTCATGTCTCCTCTTGTACATTTTTCGATGTTTTGAAACAGTACTAGATAGCTAAAATTGTATAAACAATATCCTATTTGACTATAATATTCCTCAATAAAGTTTTTACTGTTTGAAAGACATTAAAATCTTATCTTTGAAACATCAATCATATACAAGATATAAGTCTACTACTTTGGTAGACAATTATACAAGATAAGAAAGTGCATTTTAGATAGGGAATGAACACCTGCCTCCACTAGCTAGTTAGATAGAAAAAAGAAAAATATATAATTCTAGTTGATTATTTGTAATGACTATTGCTTAGTTATTTCTTTCTCTATATTGCTTTGCATTGTTTTCTTCTTCGGCCGAAGGTTTATAGAAAATAGTTTTTCTACCTAAGGTAATGGTACGATCTACATAGATTTTACCTCTTCCCTACACCTCACTTTCGTTTTACATTACGCGGGATATGTTGTTGTCTAATTTGAATCCTTTTGTCAGAAAATTATATTGCACATACATACAATTCTCTGTATATTATATAATGTCATTCTAGTAATTTAAGTTGCTTGATGTCACATGTTTCAAATGCGACGTTTCAACATTTTGACAAAGGCTTTTCAAAATTCTAGCTCTGCTGCTGATATTTTTTTTTATTATTATAATTGTAGATTCGGACGAACAGGAATATACAAGGCATTCATGTTTGGAAGTCCATGTGTGATTATCACAACACCAGAAGGTTGCAGGAAGGTTTTAAATGATGATGAAGCCTTCAAGCCTGGCTGGCCTAAATCTACTATGGAACTCATTGGTAAAAAATCATTTATCGGTATCTCATATGAAGAACACAAATGGTTAAGGAAACTAACTGCAGCCCCTGTGAATGGTCACGAGGCGTTGTCGATGTACATTCAGTATATCGAAGAACGAGTTATATCAGCATTGGATAAATGGTCATCTATGGAAGAAGTTGAGTTCTTAACACATATGAGAAAGCTAACTTTTCGGATTATTATGTACATTTTCCTTAGTACTGAAAGTGAACAAGTCATGGATGATTTAGAAAAGGAATATACAACTCTGAATTATGGTGTTAGAGCTATGGCTGTCAACTTGCCAGGATTTGCTTATTATAAAGCACTCAAGGTAAATAAGAAATTGTTCTCTACTTTTTTTATTTTTGGTCATATTATCACTTAAAATCATAAATATTTGCGCGAAAAAGATCCTGTCTTGTTTTTAAAGGCGTGGATATGTTTTCAGGCGCGTAAAAACCTTGTGGCAATCTTTCAATCGATCGTGGATGAAAGGAGGGCGAGGAAGGAAAAACGAGGGCTAGAAGATAAGAAAGACATGATGGATATTCTACTTGAAGTTCAAGATGAGAATGGAAGAAAATTAAATGATGAAGAGATTATTGATGTTTTAGTAATGTATCTCAATGCTGGTCATGAATCTTCAGGTCATATAACTATGTGGGTAACATATTTTCTGCAGAAACATCCTGACTTCTTCAAAAAAGCTAAGGTAACAAAAAGTTCACATTTTTATTACTTTAACCATTTTTCAATCTTCTGTTTTTGTTGACATTTCAATCTTTCGATTCGAAAAAAAAAAAAAACAGGAAGAGCAAGAGTCTATTGTGAAGAATAGGCCAGCTGAACAAAAGGGCTTGACACTCAAGGAAATCAGGAATATGGACTACCTTTCAAAGGTGAGTTTTTCATTTCGTTTTAATCAATACATCAAGTTCTGTTTTCTCTTCTCTAGTCAGTGTATTAATACCATTGTGTTGTTCCTTTATAGGTGATTGATGAAACGCTTCGTTTGATTACTTTCTCCTTTGTGGTCTTTCGTGAGGCAAAGGAAGATGTTGCTATTCATGGTTAGTTATAATATATCATGAACTGATACGCGATTACGTCAACACAAGTTAACTATATCTTGTTTTTTTTTTTTTCTCTCCAGGCTATACCATACCCAAAGGATGGAAAGTTTTGGTGTGGTTTAGGAGTGTTCATTTGGATCCTGAAATATATAAGGATCCACTGGAGTTTAACCCTTCTAGATGGGATGTAAGTTTTTTAACAAACCTTATTGCTTTAGAAATTGTACACTTTTTTACTTAACTATTGATGTGGTTTAGTGTAAATACTCGGTGCAGATAAATGATTTTTGTAATTTGTGTTGTGTTTTGAAACTTTTAGGGACTTACACCAAAGGTAGGAACATTCCTTCCTTTTGGAGGAGGAGGCAGACTTTGTCCTGGAAATGACCTTGCTAAGCTTGAGATCTCTATTTTTCTCCATTATTTTCTGCTGGATTACGAGTAAGTTAGATATCTTTTTGTTTGATTATTGATTTACATTACCTAACAGACGTCAGGTCTGCGTACACTCTATTCTATCTGTTTGTTAATTTACTTATTTGTTTTGTAGGCTTGAAAGGAAAAATCCGTCTTGTCCAGTGATGTATTTGCCTCATTGTAGGCCTAAGGACAACTGCTTGGGAAGAGTGAAAAGAGTGTCATCAACTTCTAGTGCTGCTTAGAACAAAAAAGAAGAAAACCACATCTCTCTGCATCTCTATGATTTAGATTTTGTTTCTTTGTTGCTTAATATGGAAAATTGCAAGAGCAAGGCAATTTGGTTGGGAATAGTTAGGAACAAAAATCATTATTTCTTGCTCAATAGAATTATGTGTACATTTTAACAAGAAGATCATTATGGTCTTTTATTTTGTTAAAAATGAATAAATGCAGAAAAGAGATAGTTGGTTGATGTTGAATCCATCCCTTATTTCTTCGTGTATTTTATTTGTATTCATTTGATATCATGATGTCTATGTTGAAGGAAAGCTTGACGACTGATGAAATGTGTCAAAGGAACATGTCCATCGAAGCAGGCTGACGAGTTAGAGTTCATTAGCTTAGTCGTACATAACTTAGGATTTAGTAGTCTAGTCCTAGTATGACTCTAAACTCTAACTCGTCAGCCTGCTCCGATAGACCTGTTCCTTCGACGGATTCCTTCCTTCAACATTCTAGATCAAGATAAATGCTGTATTGATTAACATTCTTTTAGAGGCCAAATAAATTGAATTTGGGGTTTTCTCAAAATTGGCCTGCCCAAACCCATCCAAAGTTTGGTTTGATGGGTTGGGTATGAATTTTTGTTCACTGATGGGCTTATTTAGCAGTGCCCAAGTTGACCCATCAGGCTTTTGTGCAAGTATATGTGTTAGATGACGATGAAGCGTAAGTTTCAAACTCTAAAGTTACGGGGCAATGGCGAGTTGGATTAGGATCCACTATTTAGCTGCTCAAGAGCGAGCTACTAACACGTTGATTTATTAATTTGACTCATTTAAATCGGCTCAAATTCAGCTCAACTTATTGCCACCTCTAGGCCAACATGCTAAGCACTAGTAGACATTTTACATTCATATTTGTCACAACTGAGAAAATTTGTATCTAAGAAGTAACAAATTATGTATCCACTTGAAAATAATACAAAGTAAAGCGTTCAGAACATGTTCAAGCTCACATTCAAATTCGGCATAAATTGAATTTGTGATAATAGATCAATATTAGTCATACAAAATGGAAAATAAGCTAATAGAGGAGTTGAATTAAGCTTGAGAGCTGGCTAACAGATCGAAATGATTTGATAATTTTATCGAAAGTTACTTGAATTAGAACGGACATGGACCTAAATACAAATCATAATCAATTCGTTCAATATCTAATTTTAGTCACCTTGATATTTTTAACATTGTTATTCAGACTCGTTAAACTCTCTTTTCTTTCTTCAAAAATTTCTTACATATGAACAATTTAGGCCAATCAATGGATTATAAGGGAGATCAATTGACCCATCTCGAGATTATGACTTGTTACACATACCTACTTAATCATAATTTATCAAATATTACAATCCATTTTCATTCTTTAATCCTTTTAACAAAATTACATCTTGCAACCTATAAAACATGAGTCCGGAACCTAAAGGGTATAAATGTTAACAAAAATTTAAAAACGGTATATAAACTTTTATTTTAATCAAAATGGCAAAATCGCTCACGTAGTAACGATTTCTTCTGCCGAAAAAAGCATCTGCTATAGCAGCGATATGCGAAACTTCATTTTAAAAAAAAAGAATTCAAAGGAATCGCTGCCAAAGCATCAATTTCCAAATTAACTTTATTTTTTATTGTTGTTACTTTGAAATTTTATTATTATTATTTATTTGTCATTTTTTAAAAAAAAATAAAAATCAAATCGCTGCAAGTGCAACAATTTTGTTTCAATTTTTTTAAAACTTTTTTAAATTAAATCGATGCCTTTTAGATTGATTTTTTTAATTTTTTAATAAATCGCTGCAGTTGCAGCGATTTTATAAATTTTTTCAAAATTTAGTTAAATCGTTCAAATGGCATCGATATATTAAAAAAAACAATTTTAAGTAAGTTATTGTACTGGCAGCGATTTACCTTTTTCTATTTTTTTTAATTTTTTAAAAAAATCGCTAAAAAAAATAATCCTCCATATTTTTGTGTAGTAAATTTATGCAATTCTTTTTTCGATTTTCTCCAATTTTTTAGTCTACTTCAATTTATTTTTTAATTTTTTAAAGTAGGCAGAATTTACTACCATGAAAAAAATATTTAAGTAGACTAACAAAATTGGAGAAAATTGAAAAAAAAGATTTACACAAATTTTATTACACAAAAATAAGGAGGATTATTTTCTTGAGCGATTTTTTTAAAAAAAATTAAAAAAAAACAAACAAAAAATATAGTAAATCGACGATTTACTTAGAATTAAAAAAAATATATATATCACTACCATTTGAGCGATTTAACTAAATTAAAAAGAAAAAATAAAGTTATAAAATCGCTGCCACTATAGCAATTTATTGAAAAATTAAAAAAAATTGAAACAAAATCGCTGCACTTGCAGCGATTTGATTTTTATTTTTAATTTTTAATTTGAAAAATAAATAATTAAAAAAATTTCAAAGTTAATCAACAATTAAAAAAAAGTTAATTTGGAAATCGTTGCTTTGACAGTGATTCCTTTGAATTTTCTTTTTTTTTGTAAAATGAAATTTTGCAAATTACTGCGCAGTAATTTTGTTTTTTTGGGCGGAAGAAATTGCTACTACGTGAGAGATTTTGTTGTTTTGGTTAAAATAAAAATTTATATACCATTTTAAAATTTTTATCAACATTTTATATCCTTTAGGCTCCGAATTCTACAAAAACATAGTTCCGTGTTAATTACTTTAATTTTAGGACAAATATATACATAATAGAAACCTCAAGTTACCACTAACTATGTGATAGAAACTTAGTTATGCCAATAAAAATGTCTCATAAATTTAAATATTGAATCTAATTAAATTATTATACTTGATCTAACAAAAAAAAGCCCATTGTTTTAGGACCATAAATTTCATGACTAACAAAAATAAGATTACCTAAATTATTGATAAATAAATACTTTTTTATTATTTATCATACAAATAAGATGTGAACCTCTTATCTTCAAATAAGAAAACCACTCCACTTCCAAATAAGAATCTTTCAAAGCATAAGTTAATGGGGCTCCGAAAAATATATCTAATATATTAAACCAAAAAAAAAGAGAGTAAAGAACTGCTATTGGATCCTAAACTTAGCTTCAAATTTTAACTTTGACCTCCAACTTTCATAATGCACAAACAAATACTTTAACTGTCAACTTTTAAATAAATAAACACATGAGTCCTACATCATGTAGGACACCACGTAGGACAAAAAATGACATGTAGGACATGTGTGTCTATTTGTTCAACTTTATACAAGTTTGAGTATCCAATTTGTACACATCCAAAGTTGAAGGACATAAATGTGATTTGAAGTCAAGTTAAAGGATATATTTATATATTATGTCTTTCTAACAAGACGTAAACATTTTCATGACCATGCATCACAATAAAGAAAATCATGAAAACATACTATTCACGCATGACTTCACATAAAAGCAAATCAAGAGGAACTTATCATCTTAAGCTTGAATAGGAGTGGAAAAAAAAGGACGAGAACATTAGGATATCTCATTGGCTCAAAGGCTAAAGAACACTCCTTAGTCTTTACCGCTTTATGGAACAACTTCCTTATTCTTTTATTCTTAACTTGCCGATCTAAAATCTCTACCTATACTTTTAAATAATTGAATAACTAAATGTGCTAGTTAATTTGGTTGGTTAAATAATTAACCTAACACTACTAACATTTTAAACGATATGTAGGGAAATAGTATTTTATTATTGAATTACATATCTTTTGTTCAAAATATATATCACAAAAGTAACGATAATATAAAAAGAAAGAAGGTGTTCCACGTGACATATGTTAGCTGAAAAGTATTGTCGTCCTTCATAATATATAATTGAATGATGATCTTGTTTTCTACCGCAGAGTAAAAGGGCATTCAAACCTGTGGGCACAAAGATATTCATTATTTTATCATAATCTTTATTGGTGACATGAAATAATTATTCTTTTTGAAATCTAATATACGTATTTAAAAAACTACTTTAAATTGTAATAGTCGATAAGTTTAACATATAAAAATGAAAAAAATAAGTGTCAAAAATACCTAAGCTATTATTTTTTAAGTTTCTTATCTAAATTAATAGAACGGTGAAATCATATTTATATTATCACTAATTAATTTAAAAAACATATAAAGTAGATATGAATACCTAAGCTATTATTTTTTAAGTTTCTTATCTAAATTAATAGAACGGTGAAATCATATTTATATTATCACTAATTAATTTAAAAAACATATAAAGTAGATATGAATCTCAAAATTTAAAATATATCACATATTTATTAGAAAGAGACATATAATTAGATATTAAAATTAAAATTTAAAATGTGTCACATAAATTAATATGGACGGAACTAGAGAGTAATAATATCTCTCTCAGTGTCTTTGTCCTCTTAGCGTAGATTAGCATAATTTCTTTCACCTACCTCCTCCTCTGTATTCTTCTCTGGTGAAAAAAAGATCCAATTTTGAACGAAGAAAGCCATGGATGTGGCACCAGAACAACAACAAAACTTGAGTTTACCCTCACTTTTCAAAGAATCACTTTCCATCCCAAAGAGATCTCCACAAACTTTTTACAGAATCACTCTCAGCTTAATCTTGCCACTCTCTTTTGCAATCTTAGCTCATTCCTTCTTCACCCATCCCATTCTCTCTCAACTCCATGAAAACCCAAGTGCTTCTCATGCCTCTCAATGGACCAAACTCCTCTTTTACCAATTCTGTTACTTAATCTTCCTCTTGGCCTTCTCCCTCCTCTCAACCTCTGCTGTTGTCTTCACTGTCGCTTCTCTCTACACTTCAAAACAGGTCTCCTTCTCCTCAATAATCACTGCTCTGCCTAGTATCCTAAGACGCCTCTTCATCACTTTCCTATGGGTTTTCCTCTCTATGCTCGTGTACAACGCCGTCTTGTCCTTTTTCATTGTACTCATGCTAATCGCCTTTGAGAGCAAAAGCAAAAACAGTACTGCTCTGTTTTTAGTCTCTGTTTTTCTTCTCTCTGTTTTCTTCCTTGTTGTTCATGTCTACTTGAGTGCTTTATGGCATCTTGCTAGTGTGATTACGGTTCTCGAACCGATACAAGGCCTTGCTGCTTTCAAGAAAAGCTACGAGTTGTTGAAAGGGAAAATCAGAATGGCTTCTGTGCTGATTTTAGGGTATCTGGTGATTTTTGGTGTGGTTAGTAGTGGTTTTGGTTCCATTGTTGTGGATGGTGAAGGGTACAGTGTTTTTGTTAGGATTGCTGTTGGAGGGATTTTGATTGGTGTTCTTGTGGTGGTGATATTGGTGGGGCTATTGGTGCAGAGTTTGTTCTATTATGTTTGCAAGAGTTATCATAATGAGAGGATTGATAAGAGTGCTTTGTATAATCATCTTGGTGGATATTTGGGTGAGTATTATGAACCTCTGAAAGGGAACATGCAAATTGATGATACCTTGGAAGTAGAGATGAAAGGTGGAGACACTGCTTGAACCTTTTCTTTTTTTTTTTTTTATGAGTTTTGGTGTTTGAGATAAAATGTACAATTAATAAAATCTTAGCACTTCATTTTCCCTTTTTTTTTAATGTTTAGTTATATATGTATGGGTAATGAAATGAAATGCAATTGAATCGATGATTACTAATACTGAGATTGTTTATGGTTTATTGTCATTTCATTCTTTCAGTTTGTTCTGTATAATAACTATTGGGACTCCAAAGATGTGTTTCGTGTTCTTCAAAATAGTATATACTAGTTTTGGAAGAATTCAATTGAATATATTATTTAAATATATATTTTAAATGTAATTCTACACTCCTAATTTGCTTTGAATGTAGGAAAAAAGGCTTAAATATGAATTTTTAGTACACATGTTATTTGTTAAAAGTTTTGATTTATTTATTTTAATGTTGTGTAAGAAAAGGCTTATCCTAACATTGATTTGTAAAACTTTTTGCCACTAGTTTAATTGTAATTTGGACACGTCATTAAATTTTTTAAATGAAAAATAAATAATTTTGAAAAAAATTAAATTAAATTTTTTTGATTTTCTTTATTAAAAATTTATGACGTAATTAAATTATAATTGATCACGTTATTAATATTTTTAATAAAAGAAATTATTATTTTGTATAAAATTGAATTATTTTTTTTAACTTATTAATTAAAAAATTAATTACATGATCAAATTATAATTAATCACAAATTAAAATTAATTTTATAAAATTATTATAAAAAGATATGTGATAAACGAATCTTCTCATTAATACTAATAGCATAGCATAAAATAAATTAAACTTTTAACTAATAGCACAAATAAAGCTTCAAAAAGTTTAATGGCATAGAGCTTTTCCCTCGAATGTATTTATACTTTGTTGCATATGAATCAGAATTAACAAGAATTGGCAATGTGACACGTCTATAAAGTTCATAATGCATGGTTTTTCAATTGTGACATCTGGTAGACTGCTGATGTAATTTTGGAAGTTATTTTTTTATTTAATTTTATTTATTTATAGAATACAATGATGTTCTAATTGTGAATACCACACAAGTTTTGGATTGTATTACTAATTTCTTAATAAATTTCTAATTTGCTGGCGAAGATAAGGTTTTGCTTTTTACACAGCAAAGACAAAATAACAATTGCTATTGTGGGTGGGTGACAATAAATATTTATGATTCTTTTGTTCATGCCCATAACTTTCGTATATATGTAGCCTGTAGGGTTGAAAATTTACTTAAATATGTATAAAGAAATTATAAAAAAAACCCTACAAACTATATTTTTATAAAAATAGACTTAAAATTCTTATTTCACTTTTATATATATATAATATCAGTAACCATACATATATAGATAGATACTACAACAAAAAATAAATATTAGCGATATTTAATTTTTGATTGTCGCTAAGTATGCATTTTTTGCGGCAATTGTCACTCTTTGTATATGTCCCTAAAGCCTTTAGCGATATTGGTTCTAATGATACTTAAATAATGCCGATAAAAACTTTACCACTATTTATTAATATGAATATTTAATGTCGCTAAAAATTATTTTTATGATAGTGTGATTCTGTATCGAAAAATCAGCGATTGCTAAAAGCCTAAAACAGTTAAATCTATGGTTACTAGGATATTTTTTTGGTAATGTTATTATGTATTCCATTTTCAGTCAAATGTGTATTAAATTTGTAACTATTGTGTACAACTATATGGTAGGCAGATGTAGAACAAATTCTCTATGGTTCAATTAATTAATTAAACTCATGTGCAAAAAGAAATTAAGATATGAGTAGTACGTACCCTTCTTAAAGACTAGGTTAATTAATACTTTTTTAGCGTAATTTTTAATTCTCTTATAATAATACTGTCTGTAGTTATTTATTGATGCATGCTATCACGTTGTTAAAGTCGATTTCTAAGACCCCTTCATAATTAAAGGAACATTAAATACTAACTACTACCAATTCCTATTTTATGCACTACTATAGAACTGGTCCTTACCCCTCCCACATCGTAATAAAAATATTTTTTAGTAGTACTAAATTATGCATATTAATAAAGAGTGTTAAGATGTCCTTATTGATATTATTTCCTCCATTTCATATTAAATGAATTTTTTGAGGTACTTTTCAATTTTCAGATAAATTTAGTTGTTCAATTTTCAAGACTATTTTTAGATTTTGAATTTTCAATGTAATTATTTTAATAAATTTGATAATATTTAATAAAAATAAGAATAGAAAATTATATTTAATTTATGTCTTAATCTACTTTTATTAAAGAGCGGGAATGATTTGTATGCTACAGTAACCAAACATACATATCTTTCTCTAATTTCGTCTTTCTCTTTGTTCTTTTATCTCTCTCTCCTTCAAAAAATATCACAATAATGTTCGATTGACAGTGACCTACATTCATTTTAAACGTGACATTCAAGACTATATCGAGGCCATTTATTTATTTACTTATTTATTTGCAGTAGTATTTCCATCATTATGTTTAATCGCCGGAATATGGGTGTCAAATGGGTGGGTATAGATTGAATTGCAATTTGAAGATAATAAAGTAGAGTGAAATATGAATTGCGTTGAGTTTTAAACCGTCCAAGTTTACTTTGGGCTCAAATAAGTTTAAAAGTGAATTGGTTTTTGACCTGCCTAATAACAATTTAATATATTATTATTTAAATTTTATAATCACAATTTAAATTTCAATTTATATTTTTTTTTAAAAAAAGTTACAAATGAATAGATAAATCATAAAGAAATAAAAGAAGATAGTAATTCATCCCTTCAATATTGAACATACATTACATAAATGCAAATAAAGAATTTTAAAATTAAAATTGAACTGAACTCTTAAATTCTTGACGAATTACTTATAATTGAATTCATTTTTCACACCTATACGACCAAATATTATCTTTCAATAACGAATTAATATATACTTACAATAATCTCTAAGGTTCAAATGCTAAGTTCTAATTACAAAAAACACCTATTGGGAACCTTGTTCATCAACTAAAATATCTACCAAAAGAACATTACGACTACTTAGCTAAAAAAATAGGATTCCCTTGATATAATACTATAAATTAGACTCAACTAATTAAGCAATAAAAATTTGAACATAGGATTCCACAACTACAAATAATACTAAAAAAATATGGAGTCCACGATATATGTGTACAATACTTCATGCAGGAGAAACCTTTTTCATGGCCATAGTTTTAAATATAAACAAGTGATAATTTTCATTAAAAGATAATCTTCAAATTAAAAAATAAAAATAAAGTAATTATTATTGTTGTAGCGAGTATCTTTCGATGTTGTTGATGATAAGAAAACTCAGTCACTATTCTAAATTCACGACATATAAATCAATCCAAACGAACTCTCAATTTACGGTTATATAGTTGCCTATTGGGCCTTACAAGACTGGACAATTGGGCCTAATATACCATGCATTTAGTTCCAATTGGGCTTCACAAGACAGGACAACCTTATAGATGGTGTTTTTTTGGGGCTGACTTTAGACTTTTGACTTATAAGCTGAAAGTTATAAGTTAGGATTTCTAATTTAGGATATTTGTTTTATTTTAAGGGAAAATTGTATATAATAACAAACTAATAACCTAAAATAAATGGAGTAGCTAGGGTTTGATTTAAGGACAACTTTCACATATAGCAAACAAAAAATTCATATTTGTATGTTATAGCAAACTTTGCATAATTGCGCTCCATAGCAAACATAAAACTGTATAATTTGCTATACATATACAATTGTATAATTCGCTGGCCTAAATTGTATAATTCGCTGGCCTATTTCGCTACAATTGTATAATTTGTTTTGCATACAGTTGAATCGAATTAAAATGTATGTATATTGCATAATTATAAGTGTATAGCAAGAAGATATATGTTTTTTTCGCTTTATACAAAGACAGAAACACAATATATACACTTCTGTTGTATAAAGCTAGAGAAAATTGTATTTCACTGCAATTGTATAATTCGTTGGCCTTTTTCTCTGCAATATTTGAAGTAAAATGTTTGTAAATTGTATAATTAAGTGTATAACACGAAGATATACATTTTTGCATGTGTATATACAATTTTCTCTCGCTTTATACAAAACAGAAACAGAATTATACACTTCTGTGTATAAAGCGAGAGAGGCGAGCGAGATTTTTGGGAGAGAGACGCTAGCAAATTTTAGCTAATGTTTGATATGGAGCACAATTAAATCAAACCCTAGCTATTCCATTTAATTTAGGTTATTAGTTTGCTATTATATACAATTTGACGTTTGCAAAAAATTGTCAGACGCTTCTCTCCCAAATATCTCGCTCGCCACGCTCCCCAATCTCTCGCTCGCTTCCTCACTTTTTATACAAACACAAGTGTATAAAAACTATTTCTAATTGTATAAAGCAGAAAAAATAGTATAAATACATATATTTTTGTTCCCCTCTATCCCCTCTCCCAGATCTCGCTCGCCACCCTCGCCTTTCTCACTTATACAAACAGAAGCGAAATGTATAAATTGCGTTTCTGTTTTTATAAAGCGTGAGAAAATTGTATATACACATGCAAGTACATATATTTTCGTCCTATACACTTATAATTATACAATAAAAATACTCCCCTGCCCAGTTTCTTTTGCTTTTCTCTCTTTCTCGTTTTATACAATTTTCAAATTGTATCTAATTTCTGTCTCTCTCTCTCTCTCTCTCGTTATACAATTCGATTCAATTATATATTCCTTGTCAAGCCTCTTTTGTCTTTCTCTCTTTCTCATTTCATACAAATTCAAATTGTATATAATCGTTATATACACTTATAATAATACAATTCGTTTTATACACTTTGTTTTTATACAGTTGTAACGACCTGTTTAGTCGTTTTGAGCAGCAGATTTTATTTCTGGAAAAACAGGTTGAGGCGACGGACCCAACGACGGACCATCATGTGCACGACGGACCGTCGCAGGGTCTCGTTTCAAAACACTTAGAAAAACTGAAAATTGACTCTCTGAACTTCGTAACGAAATGGCAGGACGGACCGTCACAGGTGTGACGGACCGTCACAGACCCTTGGTGGAAATTTGGGTCTCTGAACTTTGCGACGACCTGCAGGACGGACCGTCACAGGTTGCACAATCCCAGTCCGGGTCGGATTTCTTTATACGTTTTAAGGGACGTTTTTGACTATTCCTGCTTTAATTATAAGGTTAGTGGGTTAATGTTAATAAGTCTAATTACTTGGGGGTTAAAAGAGGTAACCTTAAGTTAATTAGTGGGTTATTATTGTCATCTTTTACACTTGATTATATGTTAATTAGGGTAAAAGAAAGAGGGTTTGAATAAGAAAAATAGAAAGAACAAAGAGAAAACAGAAAAAGAAAGAGAACGAGTAGAGAGAGAGAGAAACGAAGAGGATAGCAAGGATTTTGAGAAGATAGCTTGTTGATCGCAATTCTTCGGTGGAGGTTGGTTATGGTTTTCATGCTTTCATAGTAAACTCTTCATAGAGAATGATATGTATTGATAGTATTGTAAACCCTGCTATGTGCTTAATTGTATGCATGCATGAACGTGATTATATAATTGTGATTATATTAAGCATGATGAAGTTATTGAATCCCAAATCTTGATAAAAACCTAATCTCTTTTTAATGATGAAGCCTTGGTAAGGGAGAAGGCTTGATGAACTAAAGTAATGAGATTGATGATGCCTTGGTAAGGGAGAAGGCTTGATGAGTTGATAGAATGAGATTAGGGGATCGGGTGTCACGAACCGACACGTAGATTTAGGGGATCGGGTGTCACGAACCGACACGTAGATTTAGGAGATCGGGTGTCACGAACCGACACGTAGATTTAGGGGATCGGATGTCACAAACCGACACGTAGATTTAGGGGATCGGGTGTCACGAACCGACACGTAGATTTAGGGGATCGGGTGTCACGAACCGACACGTAGATTTAGGGGATCGGGTGTCACGAACCGACACGTAGATTTAGGGGATCGGGTGTCACGAACTGATACGTAGATTTAGGGGATCGGGTGTCACAAACCGACACGTAGATTTAGGGGATCGGGTGTCACGAACCGACACGTAGATTTAGGGGATCGGAGTATCACGTACTGACACAAGAGGATTAATGAATATGAGGGAGCGGAGTGTCACGTACCGACACAAGAGAAATAAAGATAATGAATCTTGAAAGATGTTAATATGCTCAATCTAAAGAACATAATTCCCAAATGAGTATGGTATTGAGGCTTGAGTCCTCATGTGTGAACTTGATGGTAATTGTTAACGATGTAGTACTTGTTGTTGCTACATGTTGAGTATCATAGTTGAGTTTATGATATTACTTGGTATATACTGTTTTCTATTTTGAGTTGGCCGATGATATCTATTCAGTACCCGTGTTTTGTACTGACCCCTACTTTTATGTTTTCTTCTAGTTTATTTGTGGAGTGCAGCAAACGTGCCGTCGTCTTCGACTCAACAGTAATTCTAGCCAGTCTTCGTCACACCGGATCTTCAGGGTGAGCTAACGCTTCTAGCTTGGACTGGATTTTCACCTTCATGTCTTGATGCCTTGAACTTCCGGCATGGACTAGCCTTATTTGTTTTAGCTTTTTAGAATACTCTTAGTTTAGTACTTTGATCATAGATGTTCTTGTGGTGATGACTTCCAGATTTTGGGGATAATAATAGTTATTGATTTTATTAATGAGTTTAAGTCTTCCGCATTACTTTATGTTGATATTACATTGAAATGTTAAGGTTTAGATTGGCTGGTTCGCTCACATAGGAGGGTAAGTGTGGGTGCCAGTCGCGACCCGAATTTGGGTCGTGAC
Organism: Solanum lycopersicum; assembly: GCF_036512215.1. Taxonomy (NCBI): domain Eukaryota; kingdom Viridiplantae; phylum Streptophyta; class Magnoliopsida; order Solanales; family Solanaceae; genus Solanum; species Solanum lycopersicum. Next base: position 76,381,379 of record NC_090800.1, read on the forward strand.
AACAGTTCTCTGCCTAAGTGTCTTTCTCTTTCTTGTTTTATACACTTCTTTTTATACAATTTGCTTCAAGTGTATATGTATAGCGAATTATACAGTTTATATGTTTGTATGAAGCGCAATTATGCAAACTTTGCTATAGCATACAAATATGAATTTTTATTTGCTATATGTGAAAGTTGCCCTTATTTTTATTATTTTAACTTTAAAATAAGTGTTTATAAGCAATTTTTAACTTTACCCAAACACTTCAAAACTGGTTAAAATCTATTTTGACTTAAAAACACCTAAAATAAGTCAATCCCATTGCCACCCTTATATATGTATCACATATAATACACCATATACTTTCGGTGACTTTTGACTATTTTATATAAGATAAAACATGATTATGTTTATTGTAAATTAGTTATTCTATTTGTATATACGTTTGAAATTATCCCTCTATATTCCAAACCTGAAATTAAATCTAATAAAGAAGAGGTCTCGATTTGAGTTTCTAAAAAATTTATAATAGCTATCTTTCGAGTGTACATTTTGATATATTTATCTTTTGTACAATAATATACAAATAAAATCATATAAAAAATATAAATCACACTAAATAAGTTCAATGTAATCAAATTTTACTAAAAAAAATTATTCGTGAAAAAAATTAATCTTAAATCTCCCAGGTAGAAACCATTCATCCAATTAACTCAATCAATCCTTGTGAGTCTTATCAACTATACTTGTTTGACCAATTTCCTAAACCAAAATAATTAATTTAATATCAAATCAACATGAAAAAGTTGTGTCGATGAAATTTATGACTTTTAATAATGGTCAAAGCACTACTTTTTAGATTATACGAACTTTGCATCGTCGACGGGATTTCTTTTTGTTTCTTTCACATTAGGATATCTAGCCGTTACCTTACAATATTATTTTGTCAAGATTATAACATTACCACTTTGAATAAGTAATTAAAATAACAAAATTAAAAATAATGGATAGACATTAGCTTATAACAGCTTATGTCAAAATCAAAATTTAACTTTGGCCCAATCAACTAATATTTCTTCGAGAATTAAGAATATATCTGTTAACACCAAGCAAATGAATATAAGGCATGTATTCTACATGTAACAATTAAATTATAGTTAAGTGACGTATCTTTTTACTTTGACTTATTAAATTTTAAAGATGTCATTTAGTTAAAATATCTAATGCGAATAAATATTTTGTATTTGAGAACCTTGTGGCAACCTTCCTAGCTCCAACCATCCCTATCTCTCTAATTCTTAAAAGGATGGGACTAGTTACAACTTACCAACATTTGGCGTTAATTTTTCTTAACAAATGCTAAACCACCCACCCAATAATAATAATAATATTAGCCATCATTTAGAGTACATCTTATTATATATTCTCAAAAGTCTAGCTGTTATATTCTTTCAAATTTGTTTTTCCACATATTCAACAATCTCTCAATATAAAAAAAAAATAATTAGAATTGTTTTTCTTCAGCCAAACGTAATTTTAGACTTTAAATGCTTAAGTCAATTAGTTCATGATTTAAGACCTGATATTAAAAATATCATGTTCCTTACTGGCTTTCACGTACTAATCTAAAAAAAATACTCCCTCCGTTCGTAATTATTTGTCATATGACATTTATTAAAAGTCAATTTGATTAATTTTTAAATGTAAATTGGATTACATTAATTCGATATTTTAAACAAAAAATTAGATATTCTAAAACTATATGAAAAGTACTATAAATTACAATATTTTACATATTAATATGATGAAAAAAATACATCTTAAAATGTAAGTCAAAATTTTTATAGTTTGACTCTAAAAATAGAAACCATGCCAAAAAATACCAGAGGGAGGGAGTACATGATTGTCAAGACCTACTAATAATACTTCGATATTATATTATATTTCAATTTTTTGGGGTATTTAGTGTCACGAATAATTCTATTTATATACCTATATAATACTATTTATTCTCCACTTATTATTTTAAATTATGCTTGTATCCTCCGTATTACCGCCAACTCCTATATTATTTTCTTTTCCTTTCATCTAATCAAAACCTTCGAGTAAAATAACACATCCCCTACTAGTCACCCCCACCCCCATCCCCAAATACAAAGAAAAAGTCCCGTTTGGATTAATTATTTGAGAGTTAATCCTTTTTGTTAGATGTTACGAAGGGATGACTAATTAATTTTTTTTTTTCAATGTAAGATTAATTTTCTGAATAAATAGTTATGTATTTTCGTGGAAACATTAATTTAATATTGATGATAAATAGTTAATGCGTTTGAAAAGTGTAGAATAACATATTTTTTTTGGTTCAAATGAATGATATGTTCTTAAAGTACTTTCATAAATTATAAATTTAAAAGATATAATAGAAGGAGAGGAAACTAGGAATCCTATTTTGGAAAAAGTATTTCGAGAATAAGAAAAATATTAGGAATAAAATATTTGATCTAATCAAAAGCACATGTAAGCCAAAGTAGATCATAACTTGGAAATGATCAATCTATAATTTTTTTTATTAATTTTGATTTACAAACACTAACGTATGAATAGTTCGGTTTATAAGCTAATTTAATAATTCTTTATACATATAGAGAAAGAGAATTTTTTTTTTGTAAATAGTGGTTATAAACGCCCATTTTGTAAAAATAAAATTAAAAAATAGGGAGATTTTTCTATGTTGTAAAGCCTAACAATATTTTGTTTTCAAAACATATGTATTTATACACATATAATATCTCATTTGGATTGAAAATCACACAAATATATTATCTGAACGTAATTATATATATATATGTGTATGTGTTTTCAATACCAGAAGTTGGATATATATATATATATATATATATATATATATGCTAGAGTCCTAATAGGTAAAAAATATTGACAAAAATTTCAAAAGGATACATGAAATTTTTTAAAATCAAAACAGTAAAATTGCTGGTGATGTAGCGATTTAGGTGGTTGGCGTTAAGAAAAATCGCTGCAGTAGCCAACAATTTGTAAAATTTATTTTTTTATAATTTCTTTTAACAAATCGCCGCCAAGGCAGCGATTTTTAAATTTTTTTTTTTTAAAAAAATTGTAAATAGCTGCGTGTGCAGCGATTTTACTTATTTTTTTTGTTTTGAAGTAAATCGATACCTTTGCATCGATCTTACTTAATTTTTTTAAAATTTTTTTTGAAGTAAATCGTTAGGCAAGATAGCCGATTTCACCTATTTAATTTTTTTTTCATTTTTTGTCGTAAATAAATTATAATTAGCCAAAAAAATTCACATCGTCAAACTTCTAAATTCACATTTCACATCCAAACAAAAATATTAACATGCATGTGAATTTTTTTTGTACATATTTCACGTGTTAATTAACTTCAAAATTTTTTGAAAAATAAAAAATTAAAGTGAAATCGTTGCCTTTTACTTCAAAAAAAATAAAAATAAAGTAAATGGCAGCGATTTTACTTCGAAAAATAATAATTTTCTTTTAAAAAAAGTAAAATCGCTGCACATGCAGCGATATATAATTTTAAGCGACAATTTGTTAATAAAAAATAAATTTTACAAATCGCTATTACTGCAGCGATTTACCTTAACGGCACCATCTAAATCGCTACATCACCAGCAATTTTATCCTTTTGGTTTAAAAGTTTTTTTATTTATCTTTTAAAAAATTTTATCAATATTTTTCACCCTTTAAACTCGAAATTCAAGTAAGCTAAGTGCGACAAACTATACATGTGGACGTAACAACTATGAATTTTAGATACATATATAAAGTGTATATGCTATAAATTTGATATATATATATATATATATATATATATATATATATATATATATATATATATATATATATATATATATATATATATATGCAAGTACATAAATTTAAACTCAAATAATACAATATTTTATATTTATTTTGGAGTGAGAAAGAAAAGAGAGAGTCAGAGAGGCAGCTCAACAGCCAACGAGAAGCAAAGAGGTTATAACAACGTGTGAACATATCGTAGTCTTTAAACTAAACTTTGAATATAAATAAATACATTGTTGTAATTTTTTAATTATTATTCTTTAATTATTATTAAATAAAATGATAATAGTGATATACCTAATAAAACTTTATAAATGAGATCGAAAAAAATGAATAAGCTTTTCTATTATTGTAGAAATGTTATTTTTAATAAATCCTCGATTCAAAATATTTTTTTATAAATTAATTATACGACTAAAACCTTTAGATTAAAATGGTTCAACAATCTATGCATGTCTTGCGCAAGTTTAGATCTAATCTTTTTAATTAACAGTTTCTCTACTCTTCATAAAGTCAACTCCTAATTTGGTCCACAAAAACCTTTTATATAAGAAAGTATAATGTCATTTTCACCCCCTCTACTTTTCTTTATCTTACAATTGAACACTCAATATTGTCATCTTAATTATGACATTAATCATAATTGAAAGATGTATTATCTTAATTGTTAGATTAAGGTGAATAAAATCAAACACATGAGTTTTATATAAAAGTGAATCATATATTTACTTTATTTATCTTTTTTATATATCTCCTTTTCAACTTACAAATACGATGACTATAACAATGAATATATTATATTAAACAAATATATCCACATATTATATAATTAAAAACGAATATGTTGTATCTATCTTGATGTCACATATTTGATAAATTCTATAAATAATTAATGAATTTTGCTTACGAATTGTGAAATCGTTATGAATAGCAATACATAAAGTCATGCGGAGCAAGTTAATTGCTTACAACATCCAATCTACCATTTCAATTAATATAAAGAGTTTATAATAAAATATGTTTAATTTTTATATATTTTCTATACGAAAGAATTTTTACATCATCAATTCTTCTATAACTAATACTAGTAAATACTCCTAGTAAGTTGAATTAATAGTTTAAAAACTAAGGTTGGTAACATGTTGCAAGTTATAACAACTTAAATAAATTATACTAATAATTTATGAAATAAATTAAACTAAACTCTCATTCTCTATAAGCTAAATACTAAGAAATTTTTTTATAAATAAACTTGCACACTACAAATTTTAGGGGGTCAAATTCATGTTTATCCAAAATATAAGGGGTGAGGGTTTGCAAAAAGAGCATACACTATTCAACTATACATAGACTATTCAAACCAATCTATTTTGCTTTGATGTCAACAGTTACACAACTTGGATACTTGTAATCCCAATTAATTAAAATAGAGTTGTTTGACTTTGATTTTTTCTTTCTTTAGACTTCCACACATATCATAAATTACATATATATATATAAAGTTTAGGATTTTGTCTACCCCACTTCACCTTTTCATCTTTCAATGTTGCTATAACAATTTACCAAAAAAAACCATACGAAAATTGTATCAATTATTCATGGATTTTCCTCTACATTTTAGATGTCCAATCTCCATGGAGTTGATGAAAGATCCTGTCACGATCTCTACCGGTGTTACGTATGAGAGAAAAAATATAGAAAAATGGTTCTACACTTGCAAGAAGAAAACTTGTCCAACCACAATGCAAGTTTTACATAGTTTTGACATGACACCAAATCATACCCTCAAAAGACTCATTCTTGCTTGGCAAAATGGCAAATCTCAATCTCAATCTCATGATGATGAATTATCAATGAAGCATCATGACGAGCTCGTATCGTTGATCAACACGATAGAATCAAGTCCTTTTAAGGTAAGTTCGTTAAAGAAACTCAAGTCAATTGTTGAATTAGGTGATCATGATGTAAAAGATGATTTCAAGAAGTGTGGTGGAGTTGAGGTTCTTGTTAGGATTATTCAACAAATCTTAATCGAAAGCTCGGATTTCGTTACATTTAGAGCATGTGAAGAGGCTCTTAGTGTATTGATCAAGTTACCAATTGTGTTAGAAGAGGAGGAAACAATCAATACATTGTTACAACCAGGATGCATGAAGTCTATGGCTATAATACTTCAAAGAGGGAGTGAAGAAGCAAGATTTTGCACCGTTTCGATATTGCAAAGGATGATGAAATCAGATTGTCAATGGAATGTTGTGATTGAAGATCAAGGGATTGAGTTTTTTAAGTCATTGATGGAGATTATGTCTGATGAAATATGTAGCAAGGCTAGTTCATGTGCATTACAAGTCTTGATAGACATACTCGAAAAATCGAAAAAATCAAGATTGAAAGCAATTGAGGCTGGAGCTATGTGTACATTGATTGAGATTCTACCTGATTCAAGCAAATCAAAGAGTGAGAAGATAATGTATTTGATCAAAATGATGTGTGAATGTGCTGATGGAAGAATGGGATTTATTGAACATGGTTTAGGTGTTGCAGCCATAACTAAAAAAATGTTGAACATTTCAAATATTGGCACAAAAATTGGTGTGAAAATAATTTCATTGATTTGCAATTCTCATCCCACTGATAAAGTTTTGGATGATTTGTTGATGTATGGATCAGTCAAAAAACTGGTGGCTTTGTTACATATTGGTGGATCTTCAACAACAAAGGAAAGAGTAATCAAGATATTAAAATTACATGGTGATAAATGGAAGAAAAATCCATGTTTTCCTTATGAGTTAAAAAATTATTTGGGGTTGGAAAGTGATTCTTTGTAAAGTTATGGGGTTCAAAAAGGAAGTAATGTGAAAGTTGAGATACTTGTAAAGAAAAAAAATTTGATGAAATAGAAGAAAATGAATTTGTTAGGTTAATTATGTCCAAAGGGTGTTGAATTAACATTTGAATTTTTTTATTTTTTTTTGTAAATCTTGTTGGGTTTTTGCCAATTAGTTTAACGGTAATTATCACCAATGGTCTTATTTTTTTGATGTAATTTTGATATATTTCATATGGATGTCATTCATGTCTTGGAAGAAACCAATGCTTATAGAAATTTTATTTTGCTTCAATCTTCTGTGTTTATTGGAAGATGAAAAATGAATCTGTGTATTCGTTCATACGTGCGATTTCAAGATGCGTTGAGATTGATAAGATCTATTTTAATAAGAATTCTTAATTTTGAGTCATGAAAATAAAAATATTCTTTATAAAGAGATATAAGTTTGCGTTAGCTAGATTAATGAATACTTATTGTTGATTATTAATTTTTATTTCTTTATAAAAAAAGATATTCTAGCTAAGGAGTCATTTGTTTAGCGATAAAAATAAATTGGTCTCAACATATCCCAAATCTAATGTTAATAATCTTATCGTCCTATAAAAAATTGAGCTCTACATATCCCATCACCCCTCCCCCCTTTCCTCTTTTTTAAAAAGTATCGATCATCTATAAATTATCTATCACGTATCAATTTGATTAGTTTATATTTATATTATACCAGACTCGATAAGAAGAATAATGTTATTGTATAGTAAATGAAAATTTTTGTATAAGTATTTTTTTTGTCTTAAATTGAAAAAGAAAAAGTGGGGTGGGGTTTTGGGGGGGGTTGATTTTAGCATTAATGTTTTTTTCCCCAAAAAGACAAACGGTATTTAATTCGTTTATTTATATTATTTCCTTTACAACAGCATATTCATAATCGTTCTTGAGAGTTGTAATTAAACAAATGAGATTTCACTCTTAGTAAAAATTATCGAATTTATTTGATAGTAGAGTTGGTTGACCAAAAAAAAAGTAAAAAATAAAATAAAATATACATTGCATTTTTAAGTCTAATTTGTAATATCTCGTAAGACGTTAAGACATATAATAATTTAAATTATTTTAGCCAAAGTAAATAATACTAAGTATTATTATTATCATTATTTAATAAACAAAAACGACTTAGTCTCCGTTGAATTTCCTCATTAAATGCTTCATCAGCCAAGCAAATGGCTAATCTCCATTACTTTTGAGGGCCACTTTATTAATTAAAACTTTATAAATTTTGCAATGGATGATTAATGCTTTGACATCGACTATTATATTTATTTCGTTTGTGGTTTGCTTATGTATGAAATTTATAATTATTTCAAATAATGTAATTATTCTGACATTAATTATAAATCTACTTCGCTTTGTAAATTTTTAAATTTCATACATTGTCAAATTGTTCATTATGAAACAAAAAAGAAATGTGGATAAGTGTAAAATTCAATCACAAGACTTTTACTCGTATATCATGATATAAATGAATTGAGTGAATGATTATTTCATCTAAAAATTTAATCAGCTAGAGAACATTTTATTTATTTAATTATATTTTTAATAATTTGATCGTAATCAAAATACATATAATTTTGAATTTTTGCATCGAATATAAGAAAATCATATCAATTGATTTAGTTTTCATCATTAATGGCTTCACAGTTATTGTTTAAAAAAGTCTTAACAAATTTATATTTATTATAAGAAATTGCCAATTAATTTTCCGTTTACCATAATGAATCAGTCTTTATTATATAAAAAAGAAAAATAAAATTTTGATATTTCCTTATTAAATGCTTGGTCATCCATTACTAGTACTAGCTATACATCACTTTGTTATTAATTAAACAAACATTTTGTAATTTTTATGACTACTTAGATCTTAAAACTCTGCATGTAATGTTAATAGCCAAATTAATTCCATTAACGTAATAAAAATTCTAAATCTTATATTTAATATGCTCTCTAGTTCAAGTTTTGATGTGAAGAAAATCTTATTAGAAGCACTATTTTTAAATAAGTTTTTGTAGTCATTACATTAAAAAAAATTATTAACAGTAATTAATTTTAATTATCGTTAAATATATATTTTAAGCGACAATTAATACTTTTTGTATGTGTCCTTTATGCCTTTGGTGACATTAGTTCTAATGACATTTAATTAATGTTGGTAAAGACTTTAACACTCTTTATTAATTTCAATATTCATTATCGCCAAAAATTCTTTTTATTGTAATGAGCGTGTAATCTAAATTTAATCGAAACTCTTATATGAACTCCGAACACCAAAAATAAAACCAATTTATTTAACATAACAATACCTTTTTTGGTCAAAAGAAATATTGTCAACTGTAAGAGTATAATTAACTTCATATTTCGATAACAAGTAATTAAGTTTCAAACAAAAATTAAATTTAGTTTAACTGTTAATCATATTTGAATAATCCCAAATGTCAAATGCAACTAGTTCCTATCAATTTATAATATTATGAAGTTATCCACCTTCGAGCTACAAATATGATCAAATATGACGTATGCATTTGAAAATAAAGACACAACTTATATATATATAATAATAATTTTAAAAAAAATAAAAATAACATCATCATTTAACTTTTCATATTCATCTTTATTTACTTTAAATTTTTTTAATAAGATAAAGTGAGAGAACTGAAGTTGCAGTCTTTATCGTTGCTTTCTATTATTGTTAGAGAATATTAGTATTAAATAGATCCAAGGGGCAACTAATATTCTCTTAGTCTCATTTGATCATATAAAAATAGAATTTAAGAAATATATTAATTTTACTGATTAACCTCCAAGTCAAATTATAATTACTCTTATTGTTGCACCAAGACTTTCATTTAAAAAAATAATAATCAAGTTTCGATGGGTTGTGAATGGCATGAAAAATATCATTTTTTTAAAAAATTTAGAATAGAGAGGGTAGTGAATAGATTGGTTTAACAACTTAATTAACATTTTTTTTACTATATATTTTATATTATATATAGAAAGGAAGTAGTTAATCATGAGCATGCTATGTACTAGTAATTGCAAAGTAAACTCTTCGAAAATGAAATTTCAAATAAAACAACAAAAACGTTATTTCCTATTTTATTTCCCAACAAGTAGTATCAACTATCTCATCATTTTTTATACCAAGTAGTGCAGTAGTTAGGTTGCTCAGCATGACGTTAAATTTGAGTTTTGAATATGAAAAAGCTATTAACAGGAATTATTTTTAAATTTGAAACTGTACGAATTTAAGATAATTAAATATGATGTAATATAGGTAACGAATACTGATGAAAAAGTATCATCATTTTGATAGCTATGCAGGCAGATGAAGATATTTCTAAAATATGTAGGAGTAAATTTTCGTTTTAAAAAATAAGAAAGTGGAACAGAATCTTAGGTCAACCACTGAACAATTTTATAAGATATTTATATTGTAAATATTAACGAAAATTTGACTGATACTGAATATTAAACAAGTGATTTTCTAAAAGTTAGTAACAAATATCATATACAGGATCTAACACAATCGTGATGCAGATTCGATCCGTTAATACTAACTACTATCTCAGATTTATATTATAATAGCGTTTTAAGCTTAAACACATTATTATGAATTTTTCCCTTCTTCATTCGATATAAATAAAATCTTTTGTCCTTTTTACAATTTAAAATAAAATAAATTTCAAATCTCTTATTTATAAATATAAGGATCTCTTATTCAGAGAACATAAAATTAAAAATTCGAATTTGTAAAGGGTTAGAAAAGAAAATCAAATCTATCATTTCTCCCACTCGAGCAAGAGGTGCTTTTTAAAACTAAATTGCACTAAATTTAATAGTATACTCATTTTGAATGTTCTTTTGATTATATAAAAATCTATTAATTTAAATAAGGATAAAAAATTGAAAATAAAAATGAATATATCCTTAATTATGTAAAAAAACAATGAATTTCATATATTTTAGGAATTTTTTTGCAGTGGTTTGGTCAAAGGATGTAACATAAATAAATTTTAAAATAAAGAAAAGGTTGCACTACTGTTGCCGACTTTTGGAAAAATGAAGTAGTCTGCATTTATAGTTTAAAGGTGCAAGAAAATTACAAACTTTTGTTATGTCAGAAAACAACAATACTTAAGAAATTTTTCACATGAACAATTGAACATGACTGAGTGACCACAATTACCTCTGACACAAGGCATTTCCAAGTTGTCTACATCTAGTATTCAAGAAAACACATTTCTTGGTCTTTTAGAACATGCTAGGTGCTAACTTTTCTTGCCATCCTCACTCATAATATGGTTATTGAATAATAAGCAAAGATAAAATAAGAGAGAAAAAAACGCAATCACACCATATTGATTGTTACACTTTTCATCCGATAAATATGAGAATAGGTAACAACTATCCAAACAAGCTAAGGGTTTTCTTTTGGGGGAGGGGGGTGGACCAGGTGGTTCAACTTAACTTATTAATGTTCTCCATGATAAACCAGCAGAAGTAGGCTAAATTTCAAAGCCAAACTTAATGTGATTGATCATATTCATGAATGATACTTTGTAAATAATCAAAAAAAAAAAAAAAAAAAAAAACTCGAATTGTATCTCTTTTCCTTTATTAGTCTGATATTTTTCCACACCCCCTTGAGACCCCCAGAAACAGCAAGCTATAATGATTATTGGGCCTTCATAACGATTTACTGAAAAGAGAGCAACATACTGTAGAGTAGTGCAAGATCTTCACAAGTCAATTTTAAAGCTTGGCAATTGCATATGGAGGCAAATTTGATCTTGGAGGCAGCTTTAGGTCTTCCCAGTCTTCGTCATCTATCTTGGAGAAGTAACGGTCAACATCATCATCTCTAATTAGTTCCAGTCTGGAGGGCTCCCACTGAAAACGAGCACAAAAATGAAACAAGCTTTCAATACTTAAGTTCAGGATTATTCATGATCACATGAATGTAAACGCACCTTAGGATTTTTATCCTTGTCGATGAGTAAGGCTCTGCATCCCTGCAGTAAAAGTTAAGTGTCAGTTTTGCAATGCAGTAAGATGGGTGGCTGAAAGATTAGCATATTCTACCTCGAAAAAATCCTTGCTAAATTCTCCCCTCAACACATGACAAACCATTCTATACTCTCGAACAAGGCAACTACCAACACCTTGCAGCCTCCCTTCTCTTATCTGGAACAGAAAAAATGAAACTAATATCAACAATCTGCAGATACACAAGGACTCCCCAATGAAAATATTTGGCTAAATCAAGGCGATAGGACTGTAGAAAGAGATTTTTAAGACGTGATTGTGGAGAAAGAGACCATGATATATTTAATTTGAAGGACTTGCAACACAACAATACTAATCTACTATCATATTTCAAAATCCAAAATAAATAATAGCTTAATCCCAACTGTAAAATCCAAATGATCTTTCCGAGGTAACAGTTCAAAAACTAACACTGAGGCACAAAGGCTGGGAGGAGGGGTTTTTAGTAAGTTGTACAAATTAGCTAGTAGTAAAAGCAAGCAAGCAACAGTTTTCTTGATAATTTAGAACTTCTAATTCAATTGGGCAGAAATGGTGCGGTAAAAAGATGTATCATTAACAATCTATAAGTGGAGGGAGCTCTTGACCTGATCATAACCAAACAACTGTTTCGACCAACTTCTCCAGAAGCATATATAAAACAAAGAATTTTTCACATTGGTCATTCTTCGTCAATTTCATTTTAATCACAAAAATTTAGTACCATGAATTGACACCTGATAACTGTTCAAAAGTATTTTAACTTAACAAAGCAAGAAGCATGCCGACACTCAAGGAAATAATATTAAAGTAGCTCATTCGTATCTCCATTAAAACACGGCAAAAACTAAATGGTTCCATTTTGAATTTCTCTTAGTTCTAGAAATACAGATTGCTCATGTCTTTCGTATGAATGACCATACACAAATAAATATTAGGAAGTTCTGTAGAAAAATAACTTAAGTTTATTTCAGTTTGGAATCACATTTTCCAGATCATGTAGCTAGGAACACGTTTCACATCTATGAGGTACTCAATTGAACAGAAACAATAAAGAAGCTAAACTTACTTTCTTTCTTTTACTGAGGAAATTGAAAGACTTCATTACTTTTGAGGACTCCAGGAAAATGAGCACTTTTTGGTACCAAGGCAAATGAAGTGGAGTTCATAACTTGTAGTCGAAGGCTATGTTGCTTGGACTCTTCAAAAATATCAAGGGGTGCGTGTCAGATTCTCCAAAAACACGCATTCACCAAAAGTAGTGTCTTTTTGGAGAATTCAACACGGGTGCGGTATCGAAAGTGAAGAGTCCGTGCAAATAAGGTTGAAGGAGGAGTATTTGATCTTTAACCAGTTTTGCCCAACATATAAGATACAAAACTATTCCAGAGTCTAAACTGTGTCTTCCAAAACATATGGCCAGTACTGATCCTAGGCACTATATATTTGTATAGGTAACAACATAATGGTATCACCAAGTAGAGTTTGACTTACAGATCTCAATGAAATTTTAAGACTCGTTGGGGATGCTTTTTTCAGCGATTGGATGGCTGAAGAGATCCAGTCATCCTTCTTGTTCAAAGCCTCATTTTCCTGTTGATGATTCATGCAGCGATCACATCAAGTATTCTGATAACTTATTTATCAACATTTTATAAAGTAATTGCACCACAGAACAAAAGAATGCATCAAATAACCATTCATCTCTTAAACTTACTAGAGAAGATATGATTTCTTCGATTGTTCTTCGAGAGAAACAGCGATCAATAATCTTCATCCTACATACATAAAATTGGAGAACTGAAACAGGTGCACATAGTCTTGCACTTCTAATGGCCATATAAAGTAGAGTAAACATAGTTTTGCAACAACAGGAAGAAAAGTAACACAAAAGCAAAATAACTAATAAGAAAGAGCACAAATGATTTCTGTTATATACCATTAATACCATGCTCTTTAATAAGTTTTAAAGAAAACCCATGGATATTAAATGAACTCACTTGTGATAAGGACTTTCTGCTTTCAACTTTGGCATGTCTGAGAAGCGACTAATGATGGTAGAAATAACATATGGATCACTCGTATTGACTTTAGCTAGCGCTTGTTCTAAAAATGGCAACCTCTGTGAACACAAAGAAGATCCGAAAGCATTCAAATTAGATAAGAGACAGGAGAGTGTTATGCCACCTGACTGGAGATGTATATCAAGATCTCCAAACTGATTAATCATGATGCCAAATATTCATGTAAAAAAAATACAAACTTCAGTATAAAAAAAAATCAGGAAAGGTTCCAGAAATCCATAATCTAGCATATAAGGCGACCAGAGGCTAAAGGAAAATCCCACAAATTCATTTAAGAGCCATCGCAAAAGGGTTGATAAATCCAGATTCGAAACACACCTGATTAACTTGGGCACTGTTTGACAAGGTAATTAGAAGACCCGAATAATTTTTCTCCAAATATTTTGAATCCATATATTTCGGTACCCAATCCGACACAAGGAATTTAATATTTACATACTGTACTCTGCATGATACATCTGTAAAGCTCTACTACTTATTAGTTGAGAAAGAAACAATGAGAGACTAATCTATAGGCACCAAGTCATTGAACCTGCTGACGCCACACAGAAACTAAGTAGAACAATTTGTAGTTTACATCCTGGCCCACTGGAGGTCTAGTATTGACCACAGTCCTTCAGAAACCTTATTTATCCAGACTACATTTGGACCAAAGTGGACGCCCAAATGTGAGAAACACGGTCAAAATTGGCAGAAAATAGACTTTCTTTTTTGGATAGGTGGGGGAAATTAAAATTCCTAAGAGAACCAATGAAAAGGCAATGAGAATTGAGACCTATATAACAAATGAAGATTACCATCACACCATATGCATAATATCTTCCGCAGTCGGTGAACTGGCAATTAGTTATTACATTACATGTCTGCCAATATCAATTTTGCCATTTTATAGACCATTCAGTTTGGACATTTAGTAACAGAAGTCCTACAACATCTGTTATAGAAGTAATTCAAAATGGCCAGAAAGTGCTGGATACCTCCGAGGGTACAAAATGAGTTGCTAGACCACAAGCAAGCATTTCAGCACCATCCAACCTAGCACCAGTAAGACCAGCATATTCCCCTGCCAAAGATTATAAGAACGTAGTTGAGGGAAAAAAGACAGTTATTTAACTATTTGTACCGAAAAATTTATCCACGCATCATAACACCACAGGAATTAGTCTTCCCCAACGAAAGACCACGGCAAAAAAAATTGAATCACATTCTTCAAGCATCCTTGTAGAAGAAGATGCCTTGCATGTATTCAAAGGCTATTTTACATTTCTAATGACAAAGAATTCAGTAATGACCATGAAAACTAAGGCCTAATACTGATGGCCTGAACAAATTCAGCAATCACTGTGAAAACCAAGGCCAACATCAGGCAAATATCCCACAGAAGTTGTAGGGAAAAAATATAAGAGATATCCTAAAAAGCTTTGACCTAGATCTAATCATATTACGAGTGTGAAATATTATTTGAAATGAGAAAAGCTCGAGATCAAGAATGCAAACAGTGGAAATTAGATATAAAACGTAGAAAAATTTCAGAAACTTTTAGAGAAGATGCACCAAAGGAACACAATGGCTGCTGCTTTGCCACAGGGGAATGTATACAAAGTTTTTGTCCACCTTCTGAAGGAGGAGGAACCAATCTTCCTTTGTCAACTCTTTACACTTCTGGTTTTAAAGGTATTGGAAAGAAGCAGCATTAAAAGCAAAGTAGCTGGGGGTGATTATAGTTCTCAAGATAGACTCCAACTAGCCAAGCTTGAGCAACCAGGTAGTGACATAAATTCAGACACTGACAACAAGTGATAACGCCATGATGAAACTTGAATGAACTTTATCTAGCAGTATGTTTTTTATTAATCTGAACTTTGTTATAAGTGGATTTACCAAAGAATCCTGGAAGCCTCGAATAGAAGTAAGAGGCACCTACATCAGGAAAGAGTCCTAAAGCTGTTTCAGGCATAGCACAAACCTACAGGAAAAAAGAACATGAGAATATGCGGACATGAAGTTTCTGATACCAGTTTATACATAGCAAACACCAACCAAGTTTGAAAGAGTGTAAGTATTACGCAAAGATAAACATAAACTCTGAATTCAATCCCATATTTACCAACTAAAACTCATGCAGAAATAGAGTCTGTAAGGTTTTCCTCTAATTTTTCTGAAACTATTCCACATGAATGTCAGGTATTGTTCATTCCGCAAGAAAGCCCCACAAAATATAGGGACACATTTCAAGCAAATGTCAATTAATGTGGGAAAGGTCAAATACAAAAGGAAAGCAAGATTGAAGAACTGAATCTATTACTCAAGAAGATGCAATACCGACTTCTCTGTTGCAACTCGAAATCTCCCATGTACAGAAGCACCAAGACCACCTCCCATGACAATTCCATTAAGGATAGAAACCTTCAAGGGGCATTCCAAATAAGATTAATGAATTCCTCACGGAATTGTATCAGAATACTAAAATTATACATAACCTAAGTTGACCTGGGGTTTACTATATGTTGCCATCAAATAGTTAAGGGTGAATTCTTCACGGAAATAATCAGCACCCAGTTTCCAGTTACCTGAAAACATAAATAACAACAACAAAAAGAACAGATTAAATATGTGCAAACTTTTTCAGTGTGTCACCATTCGACACGCATATCCTAGATGTGATTTAAGACTGTTCTGTAATGGCTATACTTCCACGTGCACTACTTTCTCTGTCTGTTCTGTTTCTTCTACAAATTAGCAGTGTAAGACTGTAAGCTTTCAAAAGATGGTCAATTCAAGAAGGGGGAATACTGTCAGTATATAATACAGTACGACAAGACTTGTCATACCACCTTGGAGAATAATCCATCATATCCCATAAATACTGTTGAGTGTTCGGCATTTAACTGGAGGACAATTATTTACTAGTTAAGATCTAATAGTTATTGTATCCTACATAGCTTCAGGCTTCTATATAAAGAGCCACTTTGGTACATTGTTGAACATCAGTACAGAAGCATTCCTTCTTGTGCATAGGGTGCCAAAATCAGAGCCAAGGAGAAAAAATATAGAAGTTCAGATCATTTTGGTATCAGAAAAGTTTTTTCCCATTAAAGTTAGTGAAGTGTTCACTTGGTGCCTCAATAGATGAGTTGATTAAGTCATCAAATTAGTCAACTGATTCAAAAGTAGCTCCATATCAACGAGACAAACACATAAGTCAAAAATCAGAACCTATGTCAGACACACTTTGAGCGCCACCGCAAACAATTACTCACTAGTGTGGAAGCCCACACATCAGACTTTATCCAGTCTGTTCCATGCCAACACCATGTTATCTTCCAAGACAAGTCTAGTCAATTGCTATGCCAATAATTTAGTCACGCCTATCGCATAAGTTCAAGCAGCAGTATAAACATGCAATGTCACCGCACATGTCCATATCTTTCAGTTGTGGTTTCTAGAGTTGTATATGACACAATCCACAAATTCAAGGTGGTCAAGTATTTGCTATTATCTCTGTTGCACATTCCAACAACTATTACTTGTCTAACTCACTCTTTGATTTTTATACCCTCAATCCTTGATTGAAGAGTCAGTAGGAAAAATCTTAACATATTATGGAAGAAAATATTCACCTTCATGGATCCAGTTAAAAAAAATCATCTATAAATACTGAAGATTGTCTTTACCAAGCTATGAAAAATTTAGCAGACATCCCACCTTGGCGAACATTACGAACAACAGCTGTAACGTCACCACCAGCACAGAAAGACCTTCCATTTCCCTGGAAATATTGAAACAAGAAAAGGGAGTAACATTCCATGACTGATGTTAAGATATTTTTTACTGGTAGAAGGTCACATGTAGAACTGTGAAACCTACCAGCAAAGCTTGTGAAAGAGAATTAAACCATAAAATCAATACAAGAAGTGAAACCAATACTTTTCCTTTCAGCTGTTCTACTAATTAATTAAGGGTATCAAATAAGCTTCTTAAGCTGATTTTAGATCTTATTTCACTCAAGCTCCAAAGATTTACAAGCAAAACTAACTACTTAATTCTTTCACTCAACTCTCTGATGTCAATCAGTGATTTAAGCATGTCTCCGTGTCAACCGAACATTAAGGGCTAATTGGAGGTTAAAAGTCTCCCTTCTCTCTAGACTTTTTCTTTGGGGGTCAGTAAAGGGTAACATTATTGATTTCCAGCACCAAGAAAAATGTTGTGAGGTATTCCTCAAGATCTTTTTTCAAACAAAAACATCCATGTGACCAACTTTCAGCAATCTGGATTATTACTACCAAGTAACATAATCCTAGCATATGGTGAAGAGAAGGTAGGTAGCATTGAACGTTACCTTTCTCAAAAAAAAAAGGTAGGTAGCATTGAATACTAGATTGATCAGAAATGGAAACTGTGAGATATACAGAGAGGCACTTTGTCAGCTTTATTTCAGAGGGGCAATATAACCTGAGCCATGCAGATGAGCTTTCTTCACTGTGTCAAGAGAAGAGTCCCCGGAAACAGGCTGAAGTTCATTGAAACCTGCTAAGTTAGATACTTACACGGAGTGGGTCCCATTGATACCAAATATAAAACAGCATACATCACTCTTTGGCTAGCCCTCAAGTGTTATTAGTG
This sequence comes from Solanum lycopersicum, assembly GCF_036512215.1. NCBI lineage: Eukaryota > Viridiplantae > Streptophyta > Magnoliopsida > Solanales > Solanaceae > Solanum > Solanum lycopersicum. The sequence goes on from NC_090800.1 coordinate 76,399,847, forward strand.
CCCTCTAGGAGGCTTTATAGTTTTTGATTGGGTGTAGCCAAAATACCATTCGCTTTTTCTTTTTGAAACTGCCAGAATACCATTTTCTTTAATAAGGTCAACCAGAAAAATACCTTGTACTTTCATAAGGTTAACCAGAATACCATTAGCCTCCCCCCAACCCAACCTCCTCTGACAAATATGATATTCTTATTTCCATTAACTCCCGACTCAATGAATCTTCCAGCACAAGTTACAATGATCAAGAACTAAGAGAAACACAATCACAGATTGATGCGTTACGAAATTCAATGAAGAAACAAAATATGAGAGTTCACAATTTGAACAGCGCAACTCAAAAATCAATGCAAACTGCCTGCCAGCAGGTATCAGTTGTTTGTAAAAAAAACTATATGAAAAACAGAAGATAACCACCGTTAAGCTATCAAGGTGAGTTCAATATCACAGAAGATCCTCCACCAGTGAGAATACCTTCAATATTATCATCTTCACATTTGAATCGCCTTCACTGGCATGGAAAAGTTCCAACAGCCGAGATATCTGCATATATAAATAAGTTCAAGAGGACACTCCTCACTTATAACACGTCTTCACACTTCAATCCATTTCATCAGGTGATCAGCAATTTACATCAATATAACACGAATATTGCATGATTTAGAATACTAAATGCTCACCAACTTAATATAATTAACCTCTTCTGGATGATTGCATGAGAAGATAGAATAACACAAATCCATATCAAATTAGTCTTTTTAGCAACCAACATAAAGGAGCAAAGCCAGGCCATCAAAAAATTCACATTCTCCAGTATTTAACAAAAGTCATGACAGTACTTGATATCCAATATTTCCAAGGAAAAGGTGCCAGGCTAGGCCTTTTACTATCATAAAGGCGAGGTGCAAGTCGTAAGACATAGAGCACAAGTCCTTGAACCTTTTGTATCTACGTATATTTCCCGTAACAAAATGCTATTTTTAGATCGCAGGAGCGGTGAAATTAACAACAATACGAAGTAAGTACACATTAAAGAAAATAAAATTTTAGGAGACAAATTTATTCTCTGTCTTGAGGAAGATCAAAAATAGCAACAATAAATTCTGTATCTAAAGAATTTGACCTTTTTGTTTTCTGATCCATTCTTATTTTATGGAAGGTAGAGGCTGCGGAGAAGTCCTTGCAGAAGCGGACTCCTCCAGCTTCCTCAGACTCCATTGAAAAGCGATTCCAGACAGCAAGCAGGAACGACTCCCCCAACAAGATGACTCATTATGCATGGCAGTTGAACATAGTCTCAATAAAGAACAATTATCCACTTCACGGAATAGGAGATAGTAGTATATTTTCACAAAAAAATGTAGTATCTAATAACGAATTTTTGGTTATACTCAAATTTTTTTACAACTCTACTTTGATATACTGGAAAAGTGATCATGAAAGGAATCAACTCAAATCTTGATTTTTCTTTCCTTTTACCATTAATTAAGGTGCGAAAGGCGAGCATGGATGCCTATTCCTAGCTAATGTTCATGGGATGTCCAAGCTGAAGCCAAAAATTTGAGCTTTCCTTGGAAGCACTAAGGGAAATTCACCGTTCCTCCAAACTTAAAGTGCACCCCACATGCCTCATCAACCTTCAACAGTAGCTAGTACTCTATATACTCCAAAGAATAACCATAGGTTTAGAACTATTCATGCATGATAAATTAAAAATCAGTTTAGCAAAGGAATTTCCAGTTCAACATAGATAAAGCCAAAAATAAGTTACGAATTTCACGGACACACATGGAGCAAAATGACTTAGAGGAAGGGGAGGAAACCAGAATATAAATAGAGATGAACACATAGTTGGAATATATCACCGGTTAACAAAAAGAGTAAGGACATTCTGAGTAGAGCATTATCATATACAGATACAGTACAGTGACATACAGAATGAAATATAACAAAGAGTTCACAAAAGTAAATTGATGTTCTTTTTTAAATTTTTCTACAATAGATGTTTGGACCAAATTGCGCACACCTCGACTATTCCAAGTAAACTGATGTTCATTCTGCTAGTGAACTTATAATGAATAGTGTGAAACACTTGAAATTACTTACTTGAGTTCCATAATTGTCATCAAGAAACTATGTCAGGAAAGCAACACATTAACAAAGAAACTCGGTGCCAATCACACATTAATTAAGAAACTAAGACAACCAAAACTACAATAGCATCACACTCAACCACAAATTAGTTAGGATCTTACATAATGAAAAGACAATCATTATAATTTTTTAAAAGAAACACCAACAATAGACAAATAAGATATTTGAGAACAGTGATACATGTTATGCGTCTTTATAAATGAGTCCATACAACATATAACACTTATTACAGGAATCCTTCCCCTAATCTCTACTATGGATAGTTACATTACAAAATTCAAGTAGATAACAATATGCAAAGGCAGAAAATAATGAAAATCATCCAAAATTTGGGGCTTTATGACAAGAACAAAAATGAAAAATATATTACTTGTAATATGATAAGTTGTCATACCATTGGAAAAGAAAGTGCATTCAACTGCTTAGGCCTATTTAATATGATTGTTCTTACACTTGCTCTCTCCTCCACCAAAACCTGGGGAAAAAAATATTCATGAACAAACATCGATCACCTAAAATAACTTAGTTCCTGCAAACAGGTTGCAATTTAGAGAGGCAAAAGGAAAAAATAGATTTGGCAAAATGAAAATCATCAAATAATTGATTAGTATAACAAGTGTAAGAGTATAAGTTGAGTTACGAGAGAAGAATAAGAGTGCACCTGATCGGTTCCGCCATTGTTAGAAGAGCTTTGAGCCATGGTGGTTTTCAGCTTTTTGGGGAATTTGAACACTGACTAGCAAATTTATTGCTGCAGCGACGGGGCTAATTTCGTCCATTTACTGACGACCCGCCCGTTTGGATTGACTCGGATCCTTCTTCTATCCATTTTTTCACAAAATCTTGTTGATATAAATTAATTTAATGATTAAGATTTACTAATCAAACCAAATAATTATACGTTATATATTTGATACTAATAGTTATTTTAATTTCACAATTTTAGTAATATATTATCTCCTTCATGAATTAAAAAGAAAAAAATCTCTTTCTTAATTTTTCCCATGATCCATCTTTTAGTTTCTTTTTAAATAAACATTTTATTGCATTCTTTCGAATTTTCTTTAATAGTAATTTATTACATTTTAATATAAAGAAGTCGACTTAATGAAGCTCTTGTTTATGATTTCCTTGAACTATATGGTTCTTTTTATTTTATTTTTCGTACAATCATATTTTGTCACTTAATTTATCGTTTTCGTATGATTTTTATTTTTAAAAGAAAATCATAAATATGATAATTAAATTATTAATGAGTACTAATTAATAACGGATAGGTAAGACTTATTGAAATTGGATACCTGCACCTAGCGTTTACATTAAATCAATACATACATGTCATGTGTTTATTTTACTTTTTTAAATTATATACTAATTTTTTTGAATTGGCTTGATATAAACGTCGAATATTAACTTTTTTTTATATATAAAAATAAGACAAATGGATAATCCTTAAAATCAAACTACTGATAATCAATATCACTTAAAAGTCTTAAATAGTAAATTTTGTTATTATATAAAAATAAAAATCTTTAAACAAGGGGAGATTCCATTTCATCATCCTGCCAGTTTCTTGTCAAAACCCAATTTGGAATCCTGTGAAAGTGTTGTGTGCTGCTAATTAATCTGAAAATTTGCAGAAAAATGGGATCAGTGTTTGATGAAAAAGATTTCTTGGCATGCTGTGGGAGCACCAAATTCGCAAAGGAAATGGTAGCAGCTGGCCCCTTTTCTACTCATCAAGATGCCATCCATGTTGCCAGAAATATCTGGTTCAACAAGGTAATTTGATCAGTACCCAATTGTTTTTACCCTTTCAGTTTTACAGATGTTGATTTATTGATCCTTGTCAGGTTGATGTTAATGGATGGCTTGAAGCTTTTGCTGCTCATCCACAAATTGGTCAAAACCCTTCTCGGGATCACAAAAGCCCTACTTTTGCCCAGTACAATTCTCTCTCTACCTATTTTCGTTAATTGTGTGGAAGTTTTAGGTTTTTTGATTTTGGACAATGAATTGCTTATGCCCAGTATTTGTTTTTAGAACTTTTTGCTTTTAACAGTTTGATTAAATTTTGCTACTTTTTTGGCAAGAAGGTAAGCTGTGGTCATGATAAAGTTGGTGTTTTTTTTTGGTTTTTGAAGTTCAAATGTTGGCTTGCTGGTGTTAGGTATGAAAAGACAAATGTCATAGTTGTTAATGCATAACATTGTAGTATAGAGACATTCAAAGTGTCTAAGATATAGGTAAGAAATTCAAGAATTCTGAATACGGATTTCAGTATATTTAAAGTTGTGCTTGAGGCTATGTACAACTAGAATTTAAAATCTTGAAATTACATTGTTGCATGGATTATCACAAGAAAATTGAATAAATAGTGCTATCGTGGCTTCTTTTGGGCAATCTTCAAGTTCTTTTATATGTGCTATTTGGAATTTCTGTTAGATGTGATAGTTTTTATATCTTGTCTACTCTTGTATAGCTGCACTTCGATTTTAAGATTTGTATCTCTGTGCTGTATGTTTGCATTAGAGGCCCAACATTCACAACCAAAAAGATTGGTAGATTAATGTGCTTTGAGAGAACTTTTTAGTGCTGTTGTTCTATCCTGTGGCTCCCCTATCTCCACCCTCTCGCCCTCAGACCTAAAAGGTTTACATATCTTCTCTCAGTTATATGCTAATGCTTTGTCAGACCGGAAGGTAAACTTTAATGTCTCCTCTTGCAGGTGGAGCAAGGGAGAGCAGTCAACAGCTCTGTCCACTGCTACTGAGTTGACGTTACAGGTATCTTGATCTAAGGATTATGCACTTAAGAAATCTATAAATCAAATGCAAAAAATAGTATTTTGACCCTTTTCGTTTGTTGATTGGGCCAATTGATTAAATTCCGTGTACAAGTAGGCCAACTTTTTACTTTGTGTATTCAACGTTGAGAGTTTGTTTGATAATTGATCTTGCAGGAACTGCTCGAGTGGAATGCTCGCTATAGGGAGAAGTTTGGCTTTGTCTTCTTGATATGTGCTTCAGGGAGAAGTACCCCTGAGATACTTGCAGAGTTGAAGGTAAAGTCTTTCTGTTTGAAAGTACAATGATCCTATATCTTTTAAGTAACCTCAGCTATAATTGGGCATATTATAGTCTTATATTTCGAGAGTAAATACTTTTAACTTTGGGGAACGTTTCATTTGAGTTCCAAAAATTCCATTGGAGTATTTAGAGCAATTGCTCACTCTTATATTCCAGTCCCCCTGATGTCAAGAGTCAAGACAGACTTTAGCTGTATTTAATGAACCTTCTCTCTCAAGTCTAATATCTTGCATCCTTTCAACATCTTTTAGAAACCATTAAAGTTTGATCCCTTGTTGGCTCACAGTTCATTGAGATATAGAAAAGGACTACAATTGATGTGAGAATGCAAATCTGTTCTCTGCCTTCTTGAATCATAAAGGGGTGATCTTTGTAAGTCAATCGTGAGCTGTAGGAAAAGATAGTGGAAAATCTGAATAAAATTCTCCATCTAATTCTAATAGGCCAAATTTGTTAAGGTTATGCGGTTGAATGTGCACCAATACATTTACCATTAACTTAAATCCCCTTTCTGCTGCTATCTTGGCCTCATAAACTTTTACCGTGTGATAAACCTGACTTGTGTAAAGCTCCACCTTGCAATGTCCATTGAAATAGAAATTGCTCCTCATATCTCTGTTTGTTAGGATACTCTGACGGGAATCTTATGGCAGTTCAGTTGTTGAGCAGACTATGGGTCCATTCGTGATCTTTTTTGATAATATACGTGAACAAATAATAACTATAGTCCAACCATTTCTTGAATGTCATTGTAGGATTTGTATTCATTAGACTGTCCATCCCCCCCCCCCCCCACCACCACCACTGAATGAATGTTATTTTTCCATGAGGACATCTTTTAACCTTCGCTCTTCCTAACTGGATAAGAGCTATATTCTCTAATGGTCTTCAATCACTGTTCTTCACATTTTTAGAGATCAGGAAGTACCTCACATAGCCTTCTTTCCAAACAACAGACTATTTGTATTACTTTATCTACCGGGACAGTGGTGAAATAAACTTGTTTTCTGTTTTTTCACTTAAAGATTGACCGACATGCCGTTTCAACTTTACCTTTGTAGATTCGATACCAGAACAGACCAATAATTGAGTTTGAGATTGCAGCCCAGGAGCAAATGAAAATAACTGAATTACGCCTTTCCAAGCTCTTCTCAGACAAAGCAGATACTGCTCCGGCAATTAAACCCTTGTCTACAACTAATATTGCGACAAAAGCAGAAGGTGATTCCATCTTTTTATTTATCTTGAACATTTATTAGCTTTGTTTGTTTTTCTGTTTTTATGCAATTCATTGTTTTAATCTCAAAATAAGTTTGAGAAGTTGCTCCTCATTCTCCACTATACTGATTTTGCTTTACAGTAGTTGTGTAGAAATTCTTTCAACACTTCGATACAAAAGACGACTTTTGAGAGTCACATAGCCCCTTGACCTTTTTTTCTCAAAAAAGACAGTGATGCTAACTATTTCTAAAATCCAACAAATATTTGATGTATCTGAAATTATAAGCTCTATCTGCAGTTCAGTACTATATCTTATATTTTTCATTGATCCTTAAATTGTAGAAGATCGTGTGAACATTATTGGAGCACATTTGACTGCTTCTTCTGGAGCTGCTCGAGCAAAACCAGCTCTTATTCCAAATAGAACTCGCCCGCCCATCACAACCCATGTTCTGGACACTAGCCGTGGATATCCAGCGAATGGCATTGAAGTACGACTGGAGATGTGGAAAGACAACCAAGCAAGACCACAATTTGGCAAAACTTATATTGATGGCTGGATATTACTAGGGTCTTCAGCAACGGACAAAGATGGCCGAAGTGGTCAGTTGATGAATATGGTTGAAGCTTTGGTCCCAGGTATATACAGGATAAGTTTCAACACCGGTAAGTATAATCCTGATGGATTTTTCCCTTATGTCTCTATTGTGTTTGAGATCAAAGAATCGCAGAAATGGGATCATTTTCATGTTCCTCTGCTGCTTTCACCATTCTCACTCTCGACCTATCGAGGTAGCTAGATTGGTCAAGTGGCTGGTGAGAGTTGAATATTTTCACAAGGAATAATACTGTACTATTATTTGGTGGAATGAATCACTTACCCTTTGCTTTGTCTTGAAATGTATTTCTTCCATCAGTTTCTATTTCAATATTAAGCTTGACATAGTCAATTATATTGCAAATACTACTAAGATTTCTTATCTTCCCAAAAGGCTTTAAAAAATAACAAACAAATTTTTACCAAATTATAATAACAAGTTCTAAATGCATTGTACTTTGGGCTGCTTCTGTGAGCTTATTACCTCATTTAAAACTCTTTAAACCAGGTTTACATAATTTGTTGTTACTTCAAGAATGTGGCAACGTAATGTAGACCACTCCAATAAAAATTGAAAACACCCTTGACCCTGGCGCAAATTATCAGATTCGTCTCCTTTGAAAGAAGTTTTGTGAACGCTCTTAAATTTGGCAAGAATTTAGAGGTGTATTTGACTCATGTTATCAAAACAAGGGTGTATTAAAAGTTCAGTTATTCAAGAGAAAATGTGTGTTTAAGGCTGTCAATAGTTTGGTAATGAATTTAATAATTCACACCAAATTTAGAGATGTTTTCAAATACTTCCCTCATAAAAACATAAAGTATCGTTTGCCGAAAGAAATTATTATATTGTTCTTCTTTTCCAATCTATTTATGGTTCTTTAAGTTCTTCTTTTCCAATTTTAGAACTCTTTGAGCCTAATTTCCATAAACCTCGAGGCAATCATATGAATAAGGAACAATTAGCATGTATTTTTTCTACTTCATATAAGGTTTTTTTCCTTCCCCTTGTTTAGTTTTGCTCTTGGAAGTTATTTTCAATAAATCTTGAAAAATAAGGAAAATTACGTTTTTTTTTTCTTTCATAACCAAAAAAAGGAGAATGATTCATAATTAATAAGTAAATGTACTAAATAAATCCTCCCTACTTCCCTACCTTTTTTTTTTTCAAAATTCTTTTCATGAATAAGTGACAGATGACACCTATAAATAAAGGTCTAGGTACATTCGACTCTCATTGCACCAGTTACACAACATATACTTTTTCTTCTTAGTAAAAATTTGATATGTCGAATCCTGGAAATAATATTACTAATATTACCTACCAAGATGAAAATCATCAAGCTTCGGATGCTAATAAATTGTTTCACCACTTAACTCCATACCTTAAAGGGATTAGTATTGCTATTATCATATTAATAGTGGGTTTTGTTATTATTACTTGGATCCACGAGGACCGCAAAAAGAAAAATTCTGAGGCAAATAATAATAATAATAATGATAATAATAATAATAATAATAATGAGTCCGATGACAAATCGCAAGTCTGAAGAAAGAAGATGCATGCATTCACAACTCGACTACAACAATTGCTTCTCAGTCTCAAATAAGTTTGAGTTTGCTAAAAAAAATTATTACTTAGATGATCTTTTAATTTTTATATTTGTTTCTTATAGTAGTTTGCTTGGAGAGAGCAGTAGAAATTACTTGTAATTAGAGTTTGTTTACTTTTCAAGTTTATTTATGGAATTTTAATGACTTTATGATTTTTATTACCCTTATATGTAATATACTATGAATTATGAGTTTTTTTTTTTCACATAATCATTTAACTAATAATTATTATTATTTTCAAACACAAAATTTGTGGTCTGCTTTGTAAACAACTCAAATCATCGACAATTCATCCTAATATTTTTTTTGTACATGTTAGTATCTAATTAATTCAATCATTATCTTGTTCATTTTAATGCTTCGTGAGACATCACTTATTATTATTGTTAATTAATGGGAGAGATAATTATCATGAATTTAAGTTTTTATTTGTTGAGGGTGATTTTTTCTTTTTTTACAAACTCTGCAATTTAATTTTGATTTTATTATAATAGGTATCCATCTTGCTAAACACAAAATCTTAATTTGGTGAAAGTATTTTTTTAAAAAAAAATAATTAAAAAATCAATTAGTCAAATTCAAACCCCCAACTTACCATTGGTTTAAGACAAAGACCCGTTCAAATAGAAGCAAAAACTCAAAACAAATTTGGATTAATTTGTGACCATTTGTATTGAGAAAAACAAGATCTCTTTTAACGGAATAGGAAGAATAGTTTGTGACCATTGTCTAATTATTATAGTTACAAACAAACCTATAAATATTTTTATTCCAAAATCAAAATTCAAAGCTATTTAAAGTGTATATAATTTTTATATAATTAATTAGTCCTTTGTGAAGTATTTTAGAAAACAAAAATGCAGGCTATCAAGGACAAGTTTAATGATATGAGCGCAATGCGCAAGGCAAAAGCTGAAGCTAAAGAGGAGGAAAAAGTAAGAATCATATCATACAAAAATATTTTAAGGTTAAAAAGGGAAAAGGATCTGAAAAATGTTTAACTTTGAATTTTTGTTACGATAACAAACTTATCCCTGCACTTTTTAAAAGTATAAATTAAAGGTATATATGTGCTCACGTGGATCCATTACTATTTATGATGTCCACGTGACACATATATTCCTTTAAAATACACTATTAAATAGTGCAAAGATAAAAAGTTCTCCATAAAATTTGGTATGATAACAACAATTTCAATCAAAGTTTCAATATATTTGTGTTAAAAAATTAAAGACAGTTACAAGTAGCACACCATATATAGTGGTTTTTGTCATATTTTTGAAAAGCAAAAAAAGTAGTAATTTTTCCAAAGAAATACTTTAGAAACCTTGATCTAATAAAAATTATTAATATTGTAATATTAGTAGAAAAGTATTATTGAAATTAGCTAGCTAGATGCAATTTTGATAATCAATATATGATAAAGGCTAATTTTTGTATCGGCTAATTTCTTATTTTTTTTAGATATAGTTCAAAGCCTAATAAATTACTAAAGGGGTTATATGGACATATTGAGCCATAAAATGTTTAAGAAATTTTCACGGTTCAAAATATGAAAAAGTAATACATGAAAAGGTTAATGCGCGTTTAATATCTATTTATATTACTTTGACTCTTTAAAAATATTGAGCCATATAATGTTTAAGAAATTTTCACGGTTCAAAATATGGAAAAGTAATACATGAAAAGGTTAATGCGCGTTTAATATCTACCTATATTACTTCGACTTTTTAAAAATATTGTATGAGCAATATAAACGTCCATTATATATGCACAACATAAAATAAAATTTAATCATATATAAACAATGTAATTTTTCATGAGGAGAATTCATTCGACCCTACCTATCAATTAGTATAAACTAATTTGTATAGCCTGGATTTGAAAAAATCACACATTCAACTATACACACTCTTATAGACTAAACTAATGATAATTATAACAAATTCAATTTATATTATTAGTATATATAACTTATATCGAAAAATGATAATATATAGGCAGAGAAGGAGTTGGCAAAGACAAGAGTAGAAGTAGCACGTGAAGTAAGATTGGCAAGAGAGGCAGAAGCAGCCATGGATTTACATGTCCACAAAGCAGCAGAGAAGATTGCAAATGAAGAACAAAAGTATGTTCATGATCAACCAGAAGGAGGAACCTTAGACCCTCATGCTTCTAGCTTCACCAACCCTAACCTCAATAATGCTGGTACAGGACCAACAAACAATCTACTTTAGAACCTTTTTTTTTTAACGGCGAAGCCAGAAATTTCAGTAAGGGGATTTAAAATATAAATAAATAAAGAAAAATCAACACCTAATATATATTATCTAGTGAAGTATATTCAGATAAACCCCTATAGCTCATGTTTTTTTGTACTAGGTAATTTGATGCCTCTAGCTTGGTTAATTTTTTTTATTTGTTATATAATAGAAGAATAAGTGAAACAACTTTTGATTTGGTTATAGATTTCAATTTAATTTGGCTTATATCTTTTTATATTGCATTGTTAAACACCACAAGTTCAAATTGTGAATTAACTAAAATTTGATTATATTCTTGTTTGAAACTTCGTTACTCGAGTGAGACTCTAATTGTGAAATTACATTAGCACTACAAATGTAAAATACACGTAAAATGTTCTGAAATTTAATGGATTATACTTTCCAAAACAAACTTCCTTAAATTGTATTGATTTTTTTTTATGTTTAAAAACTAAATGTAAAAAAATTGCAGTTGTCTAGAGGAATGTTTATAAGTGGCTATGTTGTGACTTTGATTCTATATATACTAATAAAAATTGATAAACCAAAAAGAGATGTAAGTTTTGTTTTTATAATTAATCACTTTTTGGTTGTTAATATACAGATCGGGGACTACTAATCCACTAGCCGTAATTTATTAACAATAATAACTTAATTATGTATCATTAAATATACTTTTAGTGACAGTTAACCTCTTTAGAAATATCCCTAAAAAGATTATCGCGACAACGAATCTAATGACAATTAACTAAAGCAGATAATGATTTTACCCCTCTTTGTTAATATATATATTTATGGTAACTTAAAACTAATTTTGTTGTAGACAGGTCTATATAATAATGGTCAATCCTTTAGTTTAATTTAAAAAATAAAATAGAAAAAGATTGGCAAGAAAACATCTTGCACTATTAAAGTAATTCATAAGATAAAATTGGAGGATATAAAATGCATTTTGGCTAATGAAGTTTCCAAGCAAGCTACATGTTATTTTGATAAAATAAATCTGGGACAAGTTCTACTAAAACCAATATGCAACTAGTACTTGTAATGTTTTGTCTAGGCTTGACAATTCTAGTAGATCCTTTAATGATATTCTTAATTATGATTGTGTAATGACTGCATTTAATGTTCTTAGGGAAATATTTTAATTACTATCTTTTAGATACATACAGGATAAAATCCCCTGCTCATATGCAATATAGATTGCAAATCATATAGGATGTAACTCGCACTAGGAAAATTCAGTGAAACGAGTTCGATCCAAAAGACAAAAAGGATTTCGAACATGAGACCTCCGTTATAGAAGTTTCAAACCCAAAAAACTGAATCATTGCGAAGGGTTTTAATGTTCTTCCTAATTCATATTCATTGTTTAGAAACTTGTACTTAATAATAATTGTACTTACTCCTTCCAAGATTTGATGATCAAAGTATAAATTATTTTCACAAAGCAAGTAAGTTGGAAGGGAGTACAAATATACTCAAGTAAGATAGCACATTTAGTAGTTCTTCTAGTTAAAAAAATGCAATATGGTTACTCTCGGAAAGATATTTTGATTAGATTGGTGAGAAAAAGAAAAAATAGTAACATTTTTATGTGTGAAAGTATAGAAGTTTTCGGCCTCTATATCAGTGTAAATGTGCTTCTCACCATGTATTTCTTTTTCAGTGAACTAGTTTGGTGAGGCGAAAATGACTAGAAAAAAACATATATTCTATCGCACAAATTTCTTACTCATTCACGATGGAAAAACCTTCGTTTCTACTATGGTATCTTCTGATGGGGAACTACACAAAGCTAATTGACTATGAAGTCTAATTAATTTTCAACTAATGCACTACACAAGCCTAATTGACTATGAAGTCTAATTAATTTTTCAACTAATTGGATCTTTTATCCAAGCAGTTTATATGATTTGAGTTTTTCATATTTTTTCTAGTCTCAACCTAGAGACATTTTCAAATAAAAAGCCAAGCTGAATTATACTACAAGAAAGAACTGATTCTTTGCTCTGATTATATTATTTTATTAGCCTGGAAAAAAAAAAAGTAAAGTAGAGGACTTTCAGATCATCACATGATCAATGTCTTCATGAAATTAAACCACTATAGTTTAGTTAGTCTCTTAATAACCACAAAATTTAAAAAAAAAAAAACAATGGTATCTAACTATGATAAAGTTCACTTGTTTCTATGAAATGTTTAATTTTCTTTATACATATTAATTTCATATAATACCACTAGATTTAAAACTATTTATATATGTTGGATTGAGAAATTAAAGGAGATGGTGTTGGTCAGCCATTTGAGATAAGGTTGAGAGAACCTAAATTATTATTATTGATATAAGCAACAACTTATTTTAATCCCCACTTTAATAATAACCAAAAGCATAGATTAATTATATATCTTATTATTTCATGAATGAACAAGTTGCTAAAAGGAAATAGTCACACCAGTCTAATTAGTTTGAAAATAAATAAATAAATTAACTCTCAAAAAAACAAGAAAACATTTCTAATTAATAGAAGCACACAACAACAAAGAAGGAATTGAAGAAGGATTTTTTTTTTTTCACAAAACTTAAAAATTTCAAAACATGAGTCAAAGTAGCTAGAAAAATTTAAACCAAGCTTAATAATGTACAAATGATAATATTAATCCATTGAGAGAATTTTTTTTTTTTTCAAGTAAAAAAAAAAAAGTAGAAAATTAATTTCTTAATAAAACCTGACCTAATATTGTGGCCTGTTTGTTGTGTTTCCATTCCAACCTTCACCTCCTCCACTTTCCAATTGTAGTTGACCACCACCATTTGGCATGTTTAATGGCAAATTAAGAAAAGGTAATCCAATATTAGATGGATCAGCAAAATTACCACTTTGTCCTTGTTGCTGCATCTGAATTGACTCATTTTCTTCATCCAAAGGCAATCTCTCATAAGCAACATTAGTAAATGACGAAGCAATAACAATAACCGGTCCTGATGCAATTAGCGCACCCACAACGTTTCCACCAACAACTTGACCTTGACCACCAGCTAAATAAATCGTTAAGCTGGTGGCCCCAGGGGGAGCGGGTGGTGGCAGGAAAGATCCGGATAAAGATAATATCTCGAATCTTCCGTGTAACGTCACCACAGAACCGGCAGCCTGTGGCTGCCGTATGGTGACGTTATTCACCGTACCGCTCCCGCTCAGTATGCAAATTCCTCTTTGTCTTTTTCTAGCATAAGTAGCAACTGATTCAAAGACATCATGTCCGCTACTCACTTCTAAAATATGCGCACGGAGCGCGTTAGCGCTCTCCCGTGTTATGATCACGGGAGGCTTAGGCTTATTTTTGGACCCCGCGGGACGACCTCGAGGTCTACGTGCTACCCCGGGGCTATTGTTGTTATTGTTATCGTTGTTGTTGTTGTTGTCATCATCGGAAAATTGAGTGTTGTTGCGATTGATTTCATCGTCTTGAGGATCGTGGAGATGACGAGGGAGAAAACGATGATGAGAAGCGGAACCTAAGTCCAAACCAGCCATAACGATAACAATAACAATAACAAAAGTAGTGAACAGAAAACTAAGGTATAATAAACTATGATATATGATTAATAATAAGGGAAATTAATTAATGAGCATGAGTAAGAAAATAGGTATATATTTAAAAAAAAACACACACACACACAAGAAATTTCAAACCCTAGGAACGAATAGAAAAGTAAAGAGAGAAAACTGAGTGGAGAATACAGAGAAGAAATGGAGATGAAAGAGAAAGTGACAAAGTATAGTACATATTAAGGCCTTAAAATATAGCAAATAGTTTAATGAAAGGGTATTGGGTGGGGGTGGGGGTAGGAATAACGATTAAATAATTAAATATTGTTGCTTTCTATAAGAATATAAAATAATAAAGGAGGAAAAGGAAACAACAAAAGATAGGTTAATTAATTAAGAGAATACATCTTTCATGTGAGAGAAATAAAACATGTCACGATGATATATATTCCCGTATTTTTAATAGAGTTTAATTAAATTTAAATTTTGTATTAAGAAGCCTACGTTGGGAGATAAAGTATGCTTTGATAAAGATTAAAAAAATTCAAATTTAAAATAATTAGTTAAAAAGAATAATTAATTATTCTATCACAATTTTTATTCGATATATCATGATGATAAATCTATTATCTAATGTATGATATACAGAAACCTCTGACTATGAGTTTTTAAAAATACATAGAGTACTTAATAGTGTCCTTTTAATTAAAAAAAAAAAGTTCATTTTTGCATTTCAACCCTGTGAATGGTCGTGTTTATATTATATATGTAGGCAATCATTCTTCCTATTAAAACTATAAAATTAAGGTAATGGGAGGGAAAAGTTTTGGATTTTCCACTTAGATTGGCTAGGACGATAACGAAATTAATTAAAACAAGAAAATCTACGCTATATATCCTATGAAAAATACTATGTAATAACATAACGTATATAATATTAATTTATTTCTTTCTCTCTTTATTATATATATAATATATTTTTACACACTGTAGTTTATCTTTTCTCTGGTTACAAAGTTTGCTTCAAATATGTTTAGTCATTTAAGAAGTGAACTCCTAGAGTAATTTCTAGAAATTATTTATTATTACTCTTCGTCCATTTTTAATTGTCATATTGCAGTTTTTGAAAGTCAACTTGACTAAATTTTAAAGTTAAATAAGATAACATTAATTTGATATTTTAAACAAAAAATATTTAAATATTCAAGAGATATACGAAAAGCACTATAAGTTGCAAGTTTTAACATATTAAACGATGAAAAATGAATCATAAATGTTAATTAAAGTTTTTATAATTTGACTCTAAAAGAAAAAAATGACAATTAAAAATAAATAATATTGTAGTTTTGAATTGAGTATTTAGTAGAAAACATATTGATAGTTTCTTATTTGATTATTGTGGTTTTTGAGTTGAATATTTTGATTTTGAATTGATTATTGAAGTTTGTATTTATTTGAACGTTGTAGTTTTGATTTGCGTATATAGTAGAATGTTGATTTGTGTTTATATATTAAAATTTGAATACTTCTGATAAAATTTCTTATTTTTCAGTCCTTTCATAATTTATTGGTTAAAAATTTTAGAAAAAAACTTTTCATAATGAAATAAGTTTCTCTAAAATGAGAAAATGATTCAGTAAGAAAAACAAAATTTATAAAGTAACATTTCATGCTACTTTTCGTAATGAAATAAGTTTCTCTAAAATGAGAAAATAATTCAGTAAGAAAAACAAAATTTATAAAGTAACATTTCATGCTTATCTCCATTCTCCGACATACCTCATGACTTTTCATAATCGTTTTGTATTTTCATATAATTTTTTAATTTTAATTTTTATCATAAATTTTATATATAATTTGTGACTTTCGGTGACGAGCGTCATAATTCTCAAAATGATCAGAGAAACATTGGGTGCGATTTTAATTTTGAAGTTTAACTATTAAGATTCTAGGTTAATGAGCTCGAAATCAAATTTTTACTATTTTTTTAGGTCAAATATGTAATTTGTTACTTGGTTTAATAATTAGTGCGGACTTTGAGATGTTGGAGAGTTATTTTGAGCCTTTAATTGAGTTTTGAAATTGTAAGAAAATCAGGATTAGCCAAGGTAAATTTTTAGTCAAAACGACTTCAAATTATTGATTTGATGATTTCAATATATTCAAATCTAATTTTTTTCAAGTCAGTATACATATTTGGTTCATTTTTATAGTGATGGAGTTATTATCGTAATTGATATTTTTATAAGGCATTTTCAATGTGATTCTGTAACATTTAATACATGTCAACATATTAGGGTCGATCAAATTTTGGGTGTAACACTGAAGCATTGACATTAATTTGTCTTACATCTCATCCCACTCATGAGATAAAATATATTGGTTCATTCATCATTATTCTATGATATTTATCATATTTGTAGTTG
This sequence comes from Solanum lycopersicum, assembly GCF_036512215.1. Lineage (NCBI taxonomy): Eukaryota > Viridiplantae > Streptophyta > Magnoliopsida > Solanales > Solanaceae > Solanum > Solanum lycopersicum. The sequence continues at coordinate 76,416,761 of NC_090800.1, forward strand.
ATTTGCTTATCGATGAGGAGTGAGGATGTAAGTATATAAAGATCTATCTTCATCGTCACTAATTTTAGGATAGGTCGATGATGATATTGAGTGTACGTGTTGACATTTAAGCTTAAAATGATTGAATTTGAAGTGACTTGTCAGATTTTAAAATGAGCTGCTTGATTTGAATTATACTAAATCCTAACTCAACTTCGTATTTAGCATTTTTATTTTTTCTAGAAATAAAAATTATGCATCATAGATGTTCTTATATTTGTGTCATCAAACTTGGAGGTTATAATATTCCACATATGTTTCATATTTTGGATTTTAAATATCGGATCTAAATTTTACAAATTGAATTTCACTTCTATTTGTTTTAAACAATTTTAAATGAATGATTGAGGATAGCCTCGTCAGCTTTTGTATTTTCAACTTTCTATAATATTAATGGGTGATTTAGGCAATATATATGGTTTCAACATAATAAAATCGATATGATGTGGATTAGAAAATCGTTAATTTGTCAAACAATTCTGACTCAAAAAATCAATTTAATTAAGAATAGGCACGACTAACATACACGTATTTTATACTCTTTACTATATGCTAGGGAAAACTCTCTCTGAAGTCTGAACCAATAAAGTTAATATTCTTTTATAATATGTTGGTTCCTAAAACAAATCATTTCTTTATTTAAACCTTCATTTTATAATCCAAAAAAAATGCAATTAAGTAGGGTACTTATTTTGATTATTTTAAGCTTCGATTTGACACAACCGACAAATGAAATGATATTACATATAGTCATACACTAGATATATCATTTCTCCCACTTTTCATATCCAAGCTATCAAGATTTATCAAACTTTTCTATCAACTCAATCTAATACTAGTATATTTTATGATTTGGTGTTATATATATCAAATAAGATCTTACATGAGACTTGGGAAGGTGTGTTCTTTTTAAAACGCTAAAATATATATATATATATATATATATATATATATATATAAATAACTTTTTTAATTTATTTTAAGTTTTTATTTTGACACGTTATGTTAATCTCATTTCATTTAAAATCTTAAGCCTCATTTGTGATATACCATTTAAATACAAAAACAAATGTTATTCAGTGTAGATATGCTATTTAGCACGTATTTTAATTTAAAAAGTAGATTTTCCTGTAAATTTATATCACTAAACAGTGTCTTATGACACTTATTAAAAATAAAAAAACTCGTGAATAATTATAAGCAAGAAAAGCTACGTCTTACCTTACGAGATTTCAATTAGCTATCAAAAAACCTCTAATTAACAAACATAAAGAAAACAAAAATTAAAAAGAAAAAAACTAAATATTTTATTTATTAAAATGAAGTGTGTCAAAAATAAAAACCAAAGACAAATGGGGTTGGGGGTGTATTAGAATAAAAAAAAAAAAGATGAATAGGGAGTGTGTTATAGAAGTGTTAAACAAAGGAAGTCTTGTCTAGAAAAATCTTATTATCTTTGTTTCACCTGTCCATCCATGAATCCTAAACCTAGGAAACTCTGCACCAAAAGCTTTACCAAACTTTCACAATAAATGAAAGAGAATTCCCATCACAAATTGTTGTCACCAAAGCACCTATCAATTGTCTCTTACCTTAGCCCTCCAACTCATCTACACCTACCTTTCCACCTAACCTTAAAAAAAAAAACAAAAAAAAAAACTTATTCTTAGCTTATCTACATATTTATAATATTCTTCACAAAAAAAAATATTGTACATACTAAATGAGGGTTGGAACTAGGAGTCTAGAGCCAAATCATATTACCATATATCATTAGGAGTAATATAGGAAGTTTATATAAGTAGAGTTTGGGTTTACCGACAAACAATTAAATTTATGGTCATAAAATCTATTTAGTAACTGATTAGTAACGATAAATTTCTAATAGCTATAAATGAAATAGCAATGAATCAGCGATGAAATTTGTAACTAAATTCTTTTAGTAGTGAAGTAATCTAATTACTTAAACATACATATATGGTGCCACTTATTAACGCGCCATTTCGTACAATTTAAATTAGATCATTTTATGTTTTAAAAAGATACAATTATCAATGCTATCACAAATGTATTATATTAATACTTTGAGAGAACATAATATATTTATATTTCATTAAACCATAAGAAGTCATTAGATATTTTATCAATCCGTAAAGATCGAAAGAAATGCGTAGAAGGATAAGTTAAAGCACGAGAATCTATCTTATTTGAAAATTATAAGATTAAAACGTGAAAACTTATGAATTTTCGCTTATTATAATTCACCAAAGAGCAACTTCACAAACCAATGCATAATTACAATTAGTCTTCTAATTATGGTTGATTAGATCTTATTATTTTTATTTTTTTTTGGTTTGATCTAATTATAAGAAGCAACTTTTAGGGTTTAGGGTCACGTGAAGATGTTAAAAAATCAGTCAAAATCTCCCTTTAATTGACCCGCAATAAACGCTAACTCTTTTTAAATTGTGGGCCCCACAAGATCTACGTGGCGCAACCCCCTCCTCCTATCACGTGCGCTTGCCTCCCCAATTGGTGTCCACGTGGTGTCTTTTTTTTTTTTTTTTGGTCACTTTTAATTTTTTGGTCTAATAGTATAATCAAATCTCCACATGGTTCATTTTCAAAAAGTTATAAAAGCTAAATCCAAAGTTAAAACAATTAAAAAATAACACTTTGATAATCTTTTTTTTTCTTTCTTTCTGGTAATAAAGATCATTGTTTACATATGGTTTTGGTACAATACAACTTCAACTTCCACTTTTTTGATCTAATTTATTCCCATGTTTTCTATCCTAACAATAAATAAAATATAGATCTTATCTATTTAGCCTTTTCTTTTTTCTCTAAGAGTAAATTATTCGATTTTTTTATAAGTACCTTTCATATGACATATGATCAGTATATTTTTTAAATTTATTTGAAAAAATATTTAAAATTAATTTTTTAATTTAACTAACTTATATAAGATAGAAATAAAATATGCGTATAATCTGTCAGTTTTTAAATCACATACGTGAAATTAAGTAGTTGTTAATATTGTAGGTACTTTTATATGTAAAATGATAAATAGGAATGGAAAAAAGTAAGAAAAGAAGAAACTTAAAACCCTAATTATTTTCCTTTTTGATTAGAGAAGCAATCTTGCCCCTTTATGGTGGATTGACATTCAAGCCACACACTCTTTTAGAAGAGCAATTTTTATTTTATTTTTTGTTAACTTGAGTGTTTTTTAATGATATTTTTTTCATCTGATTTTTAATTAGAAAATGTTTGAGATATGTAATATGACTTATGTTAGGTTCATAAGATAATATTTCTAATGTACTACTATCGGACATATATATATAACCATAAGATACTTAAAATAATATGTTATGTGTTATGTGCTGACTATTTGAAAGAAAATACAGGAAGATCATTTATTAGTTCTTAATTAATATTACTTACTCTCTTCGTTCGGAATTGTTTGTCATGTTGCGCTTTTCGAAAATTAATTTGATCAATTTTCAAAGTTAAATTATATCACATTAATTTAATATTTTAAACAAAAAAATTAGATATTTTAAAACTATATGAAAAGTACTATAAATTATAATTTTTTGCATATTAGTATGATGAAAAAATACATCTTAAAATGTTAGTCAAAGTTTTTATAGTTTGACTCTAAAAATAGAAATCATGACAATTATTATCGAACGGGAAAAATAATAATTTATTAACATCATAATTAACATGCTAAAGATAAATTATGAACTAATTATAAAATTATTCATCGACTTCATAAAATAGAAAAGTAGTGTGAGACACTTTAAAATAATAGTGGACAACTATTATTAAACGGGAAGGTTATAATTTAATAGAGATATAGTACAAAAGATTCAGCAAAAATCAGAGTTGTAAGTGAGTGGCAGAATTGGGTTAAATCTTGTAAATCTAATCCATCTTTCAGAAGATCTTTCCCAATCCTTTACTGGTAATTACTAGTATCTTTCCTGTCCCCATCATATTACATTATCAACTCTCTTTTCTACTTTTCTCAAAGTACCATGCCTTATGTTTCAATGAGATAATGGTCAAACATATATGCACAATAATATTTTGTTTATATATACATATATTTATGATATACATTCTGTTTGAATCATCGTAGCTCATTGTTTTATAATGTATTATATTAGATTGTATCGTATGATAGATATAATCTTTGATTAGATAATATTATTTATTACTTTTTAATAATATTTTTATTGTTTGGTTTGACTGTATTCGTATTATGTTGTAATTTATAAATTTATTAAAATATCTCTAATTATTCTAGGGTAGGAGATTTGACTAAAATCAAATAATATGATAAATGGTAAAATAGCATTATAAAATATTATGTAGGGATATATTTGGAAAAAAAATCAGTAAGAGTGGAAACACATGATCAAATCGATTGTTCTATAAAACTCCATTTTTTATTGTTATGTAATAATAAAATTTAACAGTATAATATAATACATTTTAATTAACAATCAAAACAAACACAATAAACATAATAATGATATAATACAATATAATTGATAACAATAATCCAAATATAATGTTAATATATAAAGTTTTAGGTTATATATAAAAAATAAAGTACCAATTTCTATGAGTGTAAAGTTTTTGGCTCCTAATTTATGATGGAATTTGGATAACAATGTCAGTATGATTGCTGCACACCATTATATATAATTTATCTTAATTATGAAAATAGTATTCTTCTGACTTCTTACATTAATGCATATGTATATATTTGATGAGGTAATACCATTATATATAATTTATCTTAATTATGAAAATAGTATTCTTCTGACTTCTTACATTAATTAATGCATATGTATATATTTGATGAGGTAAATATTTTAGATTGATTGATAAAAATATATTTGCTAAATTGTTAAATGTAAATTTAATATCTTTGATCTTGATATAAGTATTAAGACTTGTGTATGTTAATTGTCATTTTGATTATTTAAAAAGTCAGATAATTAGATGTATCAATATGTTTGGTAGTTGAATTCGAAAATAACAATAACAATATAATATTATCGTTTAGTTTTTTTTTTCTTTTAATCGTTTAGTTGAGAATAAGTTATGGTGAATAAGTTATCCCAAACATGACAACCAAAACAAGATATAATAAATTTATCTCATCATTATTTTATTATTCCATCGCTATTTGTTTTTGTCCCTCATACCAAACAACCCCTTAAGAGTATTCTTATAAGAGGGCGTAAAAAGGATAAAATACACATAAATTTTATTTTTACCTCATGAAAATAAAAATATTATTTCTGAATGACACTTGACTCAAATAACACATAACACAACAATTTAAAATAATCAATACAAAGGTAGAATGAAGACATAACAAATGAGACATAACAAATAATAAAGAAAGTATAATTGATCACATAAATCAACACTGATCAGATAAATCAAAATACATGATAATTAAAGTACAAAAAATAATAAATTGTAACAATAAAAAAAATGAAATCACATGAATAATACTAATAATATCTACCCAAATCTCCTCATAAGGGAGCAAGCAACCCTCATCTACCTTCTATCATTCTATTCTACTCGTAATATACATATCCTTACATGTAAAGTTATGTCCTCAGTAAGTTAAAATTATTATATATTTCGTCTAATCATTCCTCATAAATACTTTTTAATCCAATTTACCTCTACTCCATATCAACCTCTTCCATTTCCTTATCAATAAAATAATAAGTTAGTTGATAAAATCTATTTTTCAATGTAAAAATTAATGATATATCATACCTTTTAAAAAACTAATAATTTTTTGTTATGTATAATCTTACAAATAAATTCATGAATTTAACACATGAAATCAGTTTACGATGCTATAAAGAAAATTAATTGTGAATTAAATTATGAATAATTTAATTTATTGATTAGTAAAAATAATTTATATCAAAAACTACACAAGTGTTTCATTAAAAATATTATGGAATAAATATAAGAGTCCAAACACGAATTTGAATTTCTGGTGAAATATCCATGATTTGTTTATTATAATTCAAATCAGATTTTTAAATCATTTCCACATAAAAGCCTTAACAATTAATTCTATGATTTTTACTGTGTCAACATTTAATTAATTAAAACTCAAAAATTTTATTTGTTGGTAGAGAAGGAATGAAATTCATTTGTCTACATTTTGGATAAGGAAATATGTGCCTACATATATAGCTTTACCTAACAGAAGTTTTCTCATAATACTTGCAAGCCTACTCAAATATATATATTCGAAATAATTTACGGTTAATTTGGGATCGATGCAAAATATTGTAGAATTAGAATCAGAATTTAAACTTGCAGGGTGATATCTATTCATGTTTCAAGAAATATTTTTTAAATTAATTCATTTAATATTATAGAATTAGAATCAGAATTTAAACATACTGGGTGATATCTATTTATGCTTCATGAAATATTTTTTAAATTAATTCAAATGAATTAATGTGTTTTAGAATGATTGAATACAAACATACGTGTTGTCTATTATTAATGCGAGTAATATGTTTCTTTGAATGCTTTCAATGTGCGTATTGTTTTAAGTAAATATATCCATAAAATTTCGTCTATAGATGACTCATTATTTTAAAATATATTTTGATGAATAATTGGTGATGAGGTAAAAAAAATATAAAAAATTTATTAGTTGAAATAGAAAAATCACAAAAATAATACTACTTCAAGTGTATTGCTTATCGTTACCGTTTGTTTTGATTTACATGTCACTTTTTTTTTCACACCCTTTATTTTATATTAATTAAATTTTAAGATATTTTTTATTTTTCAAATTAACTTAATTGTTCTATCTTCAAGAACATTTTTAAAATATTTTCTCAATTTTATCGTTTATTTGAATTTTCAATGTGATGACTTAAATAAATTTGACAACAATTAGAATAAAAATGGAAAACTGTGTTCAATTAATTAATTCTAAAAATTCACTCCCTTGGGTCCTTTTTATTTGGAGATTTGGGTTCGAAAAATATTTCAACTTTGGTCTAAATTGTTGTGATATTAAATTTTATAGAGAATCTTTTACCGTTGCACTATTTAATAATTATTTTAAAGGTATATATGTGCCCAAAGGACAAATTACTATTTATAATGATGCATTATTTATAATGTCCACGTGGACACATATAAACCTTTAAAAATGTGCTATTCAAATAGTGCAAAGGGATAAAATGTCTTTTTCGAAAGTTTAATATTTTATAACAACAATTTCAATCAAAATTTAAATATATTTCGAACTTTTTCCCTTTTATTTATCATTACATTCATAAAAAAAACCATAATGAACATTGAAAACTTAAAATTATGGCTACTAATATTATGATTATGAGCAACCAATATGAGAAAAAAATGATTATACAATTTAAAAACTTAAAATTTGTTGCAAGTATTATGATTTATCTACTTAATTAAAATTACTTACTTCATAGAAAACTTCAAAGTCGTCACAGTCCTTTTCATCCTCCCAAGTAAGTGCTCTAATTAATGGGGTCCTAATGACTTAATGCAAATTTGTCGTGTTTTGGTATTAATTAATCAAACAACTTTTATGATTAAATTAATTAAACAACTTTTATTGGTTATCTCAATCAACCAATCAGACTCTGTCTACGGACGCTAAATATGCTATTAGTCCTCCCTAATATTTGCTTAAATCCGCGGTCCCCACCATGTCTTTTTCGTTTCGTGATATCATTTTGAAACTCGATTGATTCAAACTTTCATCACAAAATTTCATTTTAAAAGGTTAAAGTGATTCTTTGCAAAGACGATCAAATATAAAACCTCTAATTAAGAATAAAGAATAAAATATTTACTATCTAAGACGACTTCATATCTCAGAGTTAAATTTGTGAACATTTGATTAAAGATGAAGAAACACGTATTATTTCACCCCAATATTTTAGTGGTCCCCACCATGTTTTGTACCTAAACATTATTCTAATCTTATTTTAATCTTCAAAGATTTGTGTAAATACAAATTGGTTTCACCAAACTTTTTTTATGCTGATTTCAAGCAAGTCCAAGGTTTTTTTATTCTTTCACTATGATGACAATTCATAAACCAGCTGGCAGTGGACCTTGGGTTTGTGATTATTAAACAATTGCAAATTATTAAAGTATATTAATCAGGATTAGACTTCCAAACAATTACACAAATTATTTAACCTTAATAATAAGGATTAGACTTCCATGTACTATATTCTCCACCAACAAATATGGTCACATATATAAATAAATATTTTCGGTACAACAAGGCACATCAACATATTAGATAATAAATAATTTTCGGTTTAAAAATTACTCCATCTGTTTCAAAAAGGACACTGTAGTTTGACTTGGAATGGAGTTTAAGAAAATAAAGAAGACTTTTTAATCTTGTGATTTTAGATTAAACTTTTGTCAGATGTACCAAAATGCCCTTTAATCTGGTGGTATTACAAAGGAAAAAAATCATTTCTTTTTAAACAAATTAAAAAGAAAATAAGGACATTTCTTTTGAAACGAACGGAGTAATTAACAGATAATGATCCATCTCACCAGAGAGGTTTGACATCATTTCACTATTTAAATTTTATACCACTTTTAGAATTTTAGATTATTCAAATGATAGTTAACTACTCACATTTAAAATTTTAATTTGACACTTATCAAATAATTATATTTACTCATATATATAATACTACTTCTATTGAGAAAATACTAGTCTTTTTTTTTAAAAAAAAAAAAAGGACAAAAGTGAGTAAGTTATTAAGGAAACAAAGACACACAAAATTAAAAAATTAAAAATACTTTGAGTTTAAATAATATTGTTTTGATTAAGAAGAATTGATATGATTGAAGTGCCTAGGTCTTGGCATGATTGTTCCAACAATCATTTGTTTGATGAGATATTATTAAACCTTTGATTAAAAACTATAGAATCTTATGTTATTGTTAGTGATCATTTTAAATTATTAACACTACGACAAAAGTACATTTATTTATTTTTGTTATCTTAGTTGCTATTGGTAAAAGAGCTATTTTCACCCAATGGGCTATGATTTAAAATATTTTTTCGTTTAATAATCAAATAAATTTTCTCTCTCTGATACATATTACTGTTTTGCCATATAAAATATATATTTTAAAATAGAATAAGATAGAAAGGTATGTGTTTTTTTAGTACATGTTAAGGAAGAGGGAAAAAAAATATTATTTCGAAGATAAGCTAAGATACTACTAAATATTATTTTTCTTTATAATGCACGAGTATTACTATTTCTAGTCCTTTTATTTAAGTGAAAAAAACATGTTAAGTCATTATTTAACTATCATCATTTAATTTTACTGCTTCACAGAAAGTTAAAAGTACTAGGTCATTGTCTCCATTATTTATAATACATATATTACGAATTAAAATAAAAAATGTTACTAGTTTATTTTCAAATTATTTAGACTCATTCTTCATGTGCAAGATGACTTACTCCTTTTTACAATCAATTTTTTAAAGAACTTATGCCGTACTAGGTCTAAATTAATATCATAGTCTAAATTTTTTAATGATTAGAATATGACATTAATACAATAATACTTTTATTTAATTAATATAATTGATTTTCTCTTTGTTTAAAATTGCGTAGAATGTAATTATTTAAGTTGGGCCAAGGTATATATACGTATGGCTTGTTACTTTAGGAATGATATGTCCAAGCCCAATCTTTATACTTGGGCTGAATTTTGGGCTTTCATTATTTTGTGTAATAACATGTCTCAGCCCATAGCCACATTTTTTTGGGGAAAATTTTCAAAATGTCAATATTTTAACATTTAAGAGGCTCATTAGCAACATTTCAATATTTAGTAAAAATATCAAATTTTAGTTTGTTTTTTATGATTTGTTTTTATTTTAAGAATATAATTAGTTAATAACAAAAGGGAGAAAATCAAGGGAGAGAGTATTTCAAAAAAGGTAAAGATCACTTAATTCTCATCAGTTACATTTTCAAATAAAATTTAAACTTTATTCATTTTTTTTCTCTAGAATTTTTACCTTTTTAAAATTATATTTATTCCACAATATATTCTATTTATATTTATTATAGTTTTTTATTAGTTTGTATTCATTCTAATAGGTATGCCGAATGTATATATATAGTCATTTAAAAAATATATTTGTATTCATATTTTTTTTTTCCTATATAGTTATTTTTTTCTTCAAAAATCTTGTATGTATTTATTTCAATATGTATTTCATTTGTATTTTTATTTATTCTATATTTATTTAGAATTTTGTATAATAATATATAGAATACAAAAAAATAGTATGATGAAAAAGTGAATGAAATATAAAATTTAAAAGAAATAATTGAATATTTGGTGTACTCATTCTTAAATAAAATACATTACTAGTTGACATACCTTTAGAATAAATACAAATTAAAAAAAAATGTCAAATTCAGAAACAATGCAACATAATTTTTGAATGAATACAACTATTAATTGTAAAAATACATACTGACTAAAACAATATCAAAATTCAATATATACTTCCAAATTGATGAATACAAAAAACAATAAAACTATGAAATACAAAAAATAAATACTAACTGTGGTACATTGACATAACTATCACAAAAAAAGCAGAATACAAAATGAATTAAATATATGAAATACAATTCCAAATCTATGGATACAAAATACAATATAACAATGAAATACATAAATACATACTGACTAAAACAACAACAAAATTCAATATGCACTTCCAAATCTATGAATACAAAAAACATTAAAACTATGAAATGTACACAATCAAACTCATATAGTGTGTTAAACTGACATAACTAACACATAGAAAAAAACAGAAAACAAAATACAATAAATATATGAAATACAAAAATAAATACTAACTATAACGTAATAAAAATTTCATATACACTTCCAAACGCATTGTAACATGAATTTTTTTTAATCTTAAAAATTACTAAACAAATTAAACTAAACATGCAAGACACAGAACATGCAAAAAAAAAAATACCTCTTCTCCAACAAAGTGGTGTTCTTCAACTTCATGGTTATGAATTTGTGTGGGATTTTGTACATCAACGGATTCACACATTTTTCCCCGTCGTATATCCTCCTTAGATTTAGAAGTGGAGCCTACATTGTTGTTTAATTCTTGAGTGAAAAAAAAATTAAATGATGGGAAATCGGAACAACTTTGATTATTTTGTCCAATATCTATAGTAACTCTCTTGAAAATGTCCACTGAAGAGAGAATTATGTAGTCTCAAATCCTAAAAAATATTTTAAGAACATCAACAAAACAAAAAAAAACAGTAAGTTAATAAATAAGGAATCTGAAAAACATAATACCCAAATCAATTTTAATCTTCAAATCAAATCTTGCAACAAAATTAAATGAGAAAAATAGAAAATATTAATATATTTAATCGAAAATCTGTGGAATTGATTTGGAAGAATGTTAGATAGAGAAATTGAAAAAAAAGTAAGAAAAGAGAGCAAAATCTGGGGATTTGATTAGGAAGAAAAGTAAGAGAGAGAAATTGATAAGCTTAAGAAAAGAGAGAGAAAAATTAAAATGACATTAATATCTATCCAATTACATATTAGGAAAATGTTTAATCTATGAGAGAGAGAAAATGATGTAAATAATGAGAGAGAAAATATTAATAATATCAGAATAATTATTTATTTTTAAAATAATGACATTTTTGACATATTTACTAATATTATTAAAGTATAAATATTATCACTAAATAAGTTGATTTTTTTCACTAGTTAACTAAATTTTCCTTTTTTTTTTCTGAGAAATTACCTAAATACACATCTTATTTACCATAATCTTTAAAATTTCCTACAATTTTTTATAAAAAAATATCAAATATCTCCTCTCGGATACATTACTCTTCCCTCATTGATACATTCCTCACTTCTCTGATACATCTCTCCTGTTTCAGATGTCCTATGACCTCTCTAATACGTCCATATCCTCTCCCTGATACATCCATAGCTCTCTCGGATACCTCCCTCCCCTATATATCCGGATGTTTGTTGATATATCCTCAAATCAGTAATATTCGAAATTCATATATTTTAAGAAATTTTGTAATTTGAAATAGTAGGAAATAATATGATTAACTCGTTTAACACTATGAGATACATGTAAATTATACAAAAAAAAAAAAAAAAAGAAAAAAGAAAAGGGAATAAACAGATAGACATCCAAAAGTAATTTACACAAATCAACCTAAGTAGAGAAAAGTTAATGGGGATAAAGTAGTTGACGAAAAATAGTTTCTCACTATCACTATCTAAGCTATTTTTTAATAGGAAAAATATTTCTACTTTCAATTTCAAAATATTTTATGTTATTTAATTTATTGCAATATTCTACTTCTCCGTTTTTAAGCACTTGTTCATTTTTGAATTTGCATACTTATTAAAATAATAATGATTGATATAGTAAGTTTACTATTTTATCACTGTTAATTATGATACAGATGAATAAAAATTTGAATTTTTCAAGAAATTGTATTTTTTTTCAAAGTAATTAAAAAAGGGTCTAATATGTTATATTCTTTTTTTCTTTTCTTAATTTGACAAAATAGACAAGTATACGTCGCTATCAAATGGTGGAGTAATATGTATGATAAAGAACAGTTACATTTTCCAAAAGGTGAGATTTTGAGACGTAGAGACTTCTGTTTGGCCAACGTAGCTCAAAGATATTCATTAGAATGTTAAGTATTGTAGCCCAAGTAGTAGGCAATAAGCTGGCTTGCTCCACGTCATCACTTTGCCAATCTTTAATACTCATCTCGTCGAATCATCGATCCAAAGCTGATACAAGTACTCTTTTTGGTGAATGGATAATATTCTTTCTTAATTATTTCTGAAAAATATTTTGGCCCAACTTTCCATAACTTAGAGCATACCAACATACAAGTCCAAGTATAGGCCTAATTATTATTCACAAATTAGTATAAGTTAGGTAAATGATTTAATTAACTAATACATTAGGTAAAAATACACCTACTTATTTTGATCCTAACGATTGGTTGTATTTATATATGAGGCAGCAAGGAGCGAGGCAGAATAATGGCAGGGAAAAAAATACTTTTGCATATGAATGCAGGAAATGGAGAATGCAGTTATGCCAGCAGCTCCACTCTTCAGGTATGAAACTTGTTTGGAATTGAGACTGTAATTATTGCTATACGAACTCATCAATACTCTATTTCCAGAGAAAGATAATACAAGAGGCAATGCCTGTTTTAGAAGATGCCATCAAGAAGATTGGTGAAAAATCATGTCTTAATATGGCAGACTTGGGTTGCTCTTCAGGACCAAACACACTCTTCACAATATCAAATATCATAAAGATTGTACAAATATTATGCGACGAAAAGAGATGCAAAATGCCAGAGTTTCAAGTTTATTTGAATGATCTCCCTGATAATGACTTCAACAACATTTTCAAATCGATTCCATCCTTCTATCAAAACCACACATTGTTTCGTATCAGGCGTTCCAGGTTCCTTTTATGAGCGGCTCTTTCCTAGCAATAGCTTGCACTTGGTTCACTCATCTTATAGTCTTCATTGGCTCTCTCAGGTGGTATCAATGAACTCTTTTAATTACTAGATAGATATCACACTAAACATTATGATACTGAACACATGTAGGCTCCTGAAAATTACATGGAGAACAATAACAACATATACATAACAAGGACAAGTCCTCCTCATGTAGTTGAAGCATACATGAAGCAATTTGACAAGGATTTCTCAAGATTTCTGCAATTACGCTCCGAGGAAATAGTAAGTGGTGGACGTATGGTTTTAACATTTATGGGAAGCACCATTCCTGATCCCTATGGAAGTCACTATGCCTTACTGGAACTTCTATCAAACTCACTCATTGATTTAATACATGAGGTCCGTCCACTTCATCTACCCATCTGCTTTTCTCAATGTAAATCGTTAGAGAGTTAACATTTTTGGTTTTCTCATCAATGCAGGGACTTATTGAACAGGCAAAACTAGACTCCTTTAGTCTTCCTTTTTACGCACCAAACAAGGATGAAGTTGAAAAAATTGTTGAAATGGAAGGTTCATTTGTTGTGGATACCATTAACTTTTTCAAAGTGAAATGGGATGAGAGGGACAATGATGATGATCATATTTGTTTCGATGCGTATAGCAGTGGTAAACATATAGCAAGAAATACTAGAGCTGTATTTGAACAAATGCTTGTTAGCCATTTCCAATTTGGAGATTCGGTTGTTGATTATTTGTTTGAGAGATATGCCTACCATTTGACTTGTAATTTGTTGGTTCAAAAAGGCAACTACTTCAACATTGTCATATCTTTAACAAAGAAATGACAACAAGATGCTGCACTTGCAAATACACTAATAAGCACCTCCCAGTCGGAGTGATAGTTTCTTGTTATTCAATAACTAGTTACCGGTTGCACGTGGCCCCATGCTAAGTTACATGAAGTTGTTGTAACAATGTGTGTGTATATATATATATATATATATATATATATATATATAAAATTTCTCTTATCATACATAGATAATACTTTTGCAAGAGAAAAAGAGGATTTTCTACGATATCAATTAATTCTTTTTTTAATAGTTGTCTTGCTTAATTACGTATTGCATCAATATTAATTCAATAACTTCTTTATTGATAGTCTAATCTATCTAATAATATAAAGTTGAATCTAGAATTGTTGATCTGACACCCTCCAATGGCCAGCATTTACAATTATATGTTTGATTTTTAAAACATCTCAGTAAATAGGAGCCATCATATGCAACCCAAAACTTACGTTAAAAACTCTGCCACTACCATCATCATTTATTACCTTTTCCTAAACCTTTCTCTATTCCTTCTTAAACATATTATTATATTACAATTAAGTCACTTAATATCAATGTAAGTTACACTTTTATTTATTACAATATTTTTTTTTAATTTATATTATTCAATTACGTTACAAATTTATTGATTACTATAAATACTAAAGCATATCATCCTCACCAATGCGGTAAGAATTTCTTTCATGATATTTACACATACGTCACTTTGTTATGTCTAATTTTATAATATTAAGATTATTTATGATTAAATTTTTTTTTTGTTTACAATATGAATGATAATATGTCATATGCTTATGTTGTTTGTGAGAATTCAAATTCAAAATTCAAATTTGATGGGTAATTATTTGTTTTATTTTAGTTTTGTTGATGTCTCTTATTAAAAGTGTTTTTCTTTCTTTATTTTTCTCATCTGTGTTATTTTCTTCATTATTGTTGGCTATTTTTCCATAATTTTTATTCTTCGCATATTTTATGTGAATCATTTTTATAATTTATGGTAAAAGATAAGATGAATATATGAAAATATTTGAGAATTGAAGTTCATATTTGATGAACACTATCGTTATTAATATATGCAAATTTTGTTACTATCCTCTTCTATTCTTTTAAGATGTTTTAAAATTGATGGTTATGATATTAATTCAAATATAGTGATTTCATATTTATTTGTCAGGATAATATTCTAACATTAATTGAAATAAGCATGATTTACTAAATTCATCTTTAATTTACAAATTGAAAAAATAAAATTGACAAAGTATGATTATCTTCATCCTTTGAATGCACACGACAAGTTAATAAAATTTGATATTTTCCTCATCTCAAAATAAATAATATAATTTGTATGAATATGCTACAATAATAAACTTTTTTATTAGAAAAAAAAAAGGTATAAAAACTGACTCAACTTTCTTGCTATGGGGATTTTGATAACTTTTGTTTAATTTTCTTGAATTTGTTATATGCATTTTTGATAGAGTATAAAGAGATTGTTTCAAATAACTAATTTCTTCAAATACTTTATATTTTTTATGCAATTGGTGTTATATATCTCTCAATCTATTTTTCTTATATAAATTTATAAGTATATTACACCGGTAGTAAAAATTAGTGAAGATAGAAAGTTATTTACAAAATATTTCACAAGCTAAGATTAGTGAAAAGTGAAAAGAGTTGATTCATAATTACAGAAGAAAAGATAACAACTTTCGAAGAATATGAACATTAACAAAGAAAATAATAAAAGATTACAATATTTGGAGGAAAAGACTAATTTTATAAAACTGCAATTGATCTTATTTGGACCACAATAAATATTTAAAAATTATTTTAATTTCATGAACAAGGAAGATAATGACATTTTGGTGTTCTCAGCTTTCAAAATTTAATTACAAGTTTATTCGATTTAAATTCTTAAATTTTGTGAGAAAGATACCAACAAAACTAAAAACATACTAAGAATAAAATATGGATTCTAAAAAATTGTATAAAATTATAAACACATGGGACAAACATACCCAATAAAATAGGATGAGATAGTTGAATGTAAACTCTTAGTTTAATCAATTTAAAACTATTACGATACAAAAACTTAAATAGTATATAAACTTGATTAAGACTTGAAATATGATATATTTGGATTAAACTCAACAAAGAACCTTCACAAAACTTTGGCAGTATACTATTTTAATTCTTTTTTTTTTGATAAATTAAACGAGTTATTTATTGCGCGAATAAGTTTACTAGTATTTAATAATCATAAAAAACCGATTGATCTAATATTTGGAAGGAACGGTTACCTAGGATAGAAGAAGATCTCTCATATGATTTATTCACAAATTTTGGAATTGAAATGATATAAGAAGAGCTTCAATTTGTTCAAAGTCTTCCTCACATTTTTTTCTTTTGTTTAAAAAGGTATTGTCTATGTATAGAGAGAAAGAATAGAGAAAATCATATATATTTCTAGTGAAGGTACGTAAAAAATATATCTATTCATTTTAATAGTGGAATTTGAATAATGAATGAGGCATGTACAAGATGGAATTTCAATTTTCAACCATTTCAGAGAAACGTTACTGTGAGTCACGTTTTAACTATAAAACATGCTTTAGAGTAACGAATTATAAAACGTTACTGATAATAACGTCTTTTATCTGTTTACTTAGTTAGATTTTTTGTCTTTTTGTTATTGAATTTTTTTGAATAAAATATTATCTAAAATGTTATTGAAAACTACATTTATACTAATTTTGTATTATTTTAAAAAATATTATCTTGATAAATTAATTTTAATAATGACCTACTTTGGTCAAAATTCTATTTAGGCATTCTAGGTTCCTTACTTCCTTTTATGAGTGGGTATTTCCTAGCAAAAGCTTGCACTCATATTACTGTCTTCATTGGCTCTCTCACGTATCTATGAATCAGGACCGTTTTAATCACTAGGTCACTAAAGTCACCGCTTGGGGCCTCCAATTTTAAAAAAAATACTTATACATATTGCTTAAAATTATATGTATGTTTAATTTTTTTTAAAAAGAATATGCAAGAATGTTAAAAAAGCATATAAAATAGCTGTTAGTTTTTTCCACAGTTTTAAGGGAATGAAATATTTTATGAAAATAATTTTCTTATTTATTTCCGAAAATTTTGACCATATAATATTATTTACCTTATACTCATCTTTTTTATCCTCTATTATATTATTTTAATTCTCAATATTGAACTCTCTCCTAAAAAATGATTTATTATTGCTTACAAGTCAAAAAAGAATAAAATTTGCTTTTGAGTGTCTTCTTCAAAATCTTAAGAAGTGCAATTAGCAATCATTATATTGAAGCAACGCAAGACTATTTCAATATTATTATATCAACTTATTAAATTCGTGAGTCATGTTTTATTATTCTAACTTTATATTATATTTTTTCTTGAACTTTTGTTATTGTTGATATTCTAAGTTAGTAAGTATATATATTCTCGTTTTAGTTGTTATTAAGAGAAATAATACAAGTAGAAGATAATGATTTAATGGACATACGCAATCAAATAAAAAGATTTGATTCTTTTCCTAATGCATATATTGTTTATAGAATAATGTTAACAATTCCCGTAACTATTGCCTTGACCGAAAGAAGTTTTCGAAACTAAAATTGGTAAAATCTTATCTAAGATAAACAATGTGATTGAATGTATTAACTATATTATCAATTAAAAAAGAATTACTAAAACAAATTGATTAGAAAACAATAATTAATTAATGATTTCACATCTAAAAAGACAAGAAAAATAGATTTTAAATAAATATATAGTACATGAATATTTTTTTTAAAAAAATATTAGGGCCCTCTTTAAGTTTTGGCTTTAGATCCTCAATCTTGTTGAGTCGATCATACTAAACTCTTTTTTGTTAAATCATATACTATTAGAGTAGATATTTTGGTACGACTTTCATGTTCTAGGGGGTTTTATTCCTCATTTGGTTTCCAATGTTAAATTTGAGTTTATATGGAAGCTCAATTTTTTAACCGTTTAAAGACTATTAATGGTATCAAAAAGATCACTTTTCAAAAAGATGCTTATTCCAATAACATCAAATGACTAACTTATGTGTATGATCATGTTACATATCTCTTCTCTTATATTAAAAAAAAAGGGGTAGTTCAACATGCTTGCTTCATTTTTTACGGGTATTTTTGTCTTTTCAATTTTTTATAATGATTAGATGTCTTCTTGTTGTTTAATCAATTTTTGTCTTTTCAATTTTCTACTGCAACGTGTCTTCCTATGCTGATATCAATGTATTGCAAAATTCACTTCTTCTCTTCAGCATTTATCATAAAAGATTTTGCATGTTTCAAGTAAGCTTGTTTTTTTCCATCATCTTTTTTCATTTTTATTACAGTTAAAGTTCCAAATTTGATTTGGCTATGTTCCCTTATGATATGTACCGCAGAAAACGAAAAGAGCTTTAATTTTGGATCATTCGTTTTTAATATTTATATATCAGGTAAAAGTTAATAATATTTATTTATAATCTAGCTTATCTAATGCTATCAATCTATTGAAACACGTTTAATTATCTAATTACATTACTATGATTCATGCTAGCATCTCCCTAGTAACCTTAATATTTGCAAGCAACTCTCAATTCAACAAATAGTTTGTGTTTGTATAAAGCGAAGGAAATTGAATATATAATTCAAATATTTTAACTCGGTTCAATTGTATACGAATTTAAATTGTATGCAGATATACAAGTAGAATTATTGATACATATACATAGTTGTAGTTACATATATTCAATTATTTATCCGATATACATATCCAATTCGCCTCTCTCCGCTCGCTCGCCTTTCTCCTCCCTCTCCCAGTCTCCTCCCTATAACATTTAGCTATAAATAGTAATTAACCAACTACAGGTAGAGCATAATTAAGGGGTGATTCGTCTATTGTATTTAATTATATAGGATAGGTATATGTGGGAGAAATAATGGCAACTGGCAAACTTGTGCATATGAATGCATACAGTTATGCAAGCAATTCCACTCTTCCGGTATGACTTCTCTCATCTACTAATCAAACTCTGCTTGGAATTGAGGCGTAATCGTATAATCAATTCAATTCATGTCCAGAGAAATATAACACAAGATGCAATCGATATTAATGCAGAGAGAGGACTTATTGAACAGGCAAAACGAGGATGAAGTTGAAAAAATTGTTGAAAAATGGAAGGTTCATTTGTTGTTGATGCCATTAAGTTTTTCAAAGTGAACTGGGATGATGATGCGTATAGCAGTGGTAAACATATAGCAAGAACTACTTGAACAAATGCTTGTTAGCCATTTCCAATTTGGAGATTCGATTGTTAGATTATTTGTTTGAGAGATATGCATGCCTACCATTTGACTTGTCATTCGTTGGTTCAAAAAGGCAACTACTTCAACATTGACAACAAGATGTTGCACTTGCAAATGCAGTAATAAGCACCTCCCAGTCTCTTTGAAGGAGTCATAGTTTATTGTTATTCAATAATTTGAATATCCCAATATCTCTAAGGCTGTCATATTCTATCTGTTTCTTTTTAACATAAACAACAACACTCGTAAGTGATCATAGCAGTTGGCTGTGTATATAAGACAATGTATATTGTATTAATTCTCAAGTAATTGCTCTCTTCTTATTGCACTTCACTTCTCTTTCAGATAATCCTCAACTTGGATATCGAAACCTTGTGCTTGTGTCTTCACATTGGAGCCCTCGCGACTGGAACTAATTAGAGATGATGACGTTGATCGTTTCTTCTTCAACATAGACGATGAAGATTGGGAAGCTTCCTAAAATATGTAAAAGCTCTACATTGTCATACTCGGATCATGGATTAACAAAAATGTGGTCTCATGTTTGAGTGTTCGATACAAGTGCAGATTCATATGGAGGTCGGATCATGTATGATCTAAATTCTAAGATTTGGGTTACGGATAGATATGGTTGCAGGAGTTCAGCTAAAAGTAGAGTTTTAAAATATGCCTAAATATGAGACACTGAATGGAAAACTTACGAAGAAAATATTGATCAAGAGGAGAATAAAGGAAAAGGAAAATAACAAATGTGTGGTGAAGAGTTCAAGCAACAGCAAGTGAAAGCTTGAGTGATTGTGTTTTTTTTTAAAAAAAAAAAAAATACCTCCATTAGATCATATATTACAAAGGGAAATCTTGTACAAATATTTTTTATCAATTTGTAGTTAATATATCATTAATATCAATTTTTTCTCAATATTTGCTTAATTTCATTCAAATGCTAATAGATCAATGAGAATATGAGAGGTAGGTCGAGTTTGATGATCATTTATTTTGATTATCTAGAAGAATAAAAAAGTACCCGCACAAATCAAACCAACCGGCAAAATTGACCAAATTGAAATCAGAAAAATATATATTATAAATTTAGAGGTGTGTAAATCGATAAAGATCTACTCAAATAAAAAATCAAATTAAATAATTCAATTCTTTTTGGGTTTGATTTGATGTTTTTAGAAACCAATAATACATGCTTTGATCCGTTTGGATTCGACTCCTCTCCATTTCTCTTTTCTTCATTTTCTTCAAGTGTCTATTTGGATTAATGACACGTATCATAGATTAAAATAAATGGTTAAGATTTAATTTCTCAAAGTTAACCTCTAACCATGATTTTAGTTAATAAATTCATTATATATTAAGTATTAAAATTATTATAATCTCACAATCTTAGCAACATATTATCTTGTCCATAAATATAGAAAAAAAAGTTTTCTTCCTTTTCTTTTTATCGTAGGATTTTTTTCCCGTTTATATAATGTTTTTATTGTAATTTTTTGTTAAAAGCATATTGATCCGTGGTTAATAAATTACCTAGCGAAATCAAACCATTTTAACAAACTAATTTCAATTTCATAATAAGATTACAAATACGGTGATACCAATACATACGATAATTAATTATAGTTTATGTACTTCTATTCAGTTAATTAGAGTAAAAGATTATTTAAAAGAAAATTTAAAAAAGATCTTACGTATAAAAGAAATTTAGGAAGAGAATTTTTTTCCCTATATCTATGGACAAGATAATATGTTGCTAAGATAGTTATATTATAATAATTTTTAATGCTTAATATATAATGTATTTATTAATTAAATCATAGTTAGCGATTTAGTTTGGAAATTAAATCTTAACCATTTATTTTAACCTATGTCATGTATCACTAATATAAATAGAAACTTGAGAAAAATGGAGAAATGGAGAGGAGTCGAATCCAATTTAAATAATTAAAGAATGAGACTTCCGTTTTAAGAAAAGAATCAATTCAGACCACAGTATTAATACTCTGATTGACTTTACGGTGTATATTATTAATTAAGTTAATTAAAAATATTATGTTATATCTTTTATTTTAATTATACACATTAGCCGTAATTGAAATAGCTTCAGAATTTTAGAACCCTTTTTTTAAAAAAGAAATAATGGCAAGGCGTGAACTTGTGCATGTGGATGCAGGGAATGGAGAATCCAGTTATGCCAGCAACTCCAATCTTCAAGATCTGATTTTTTTCATTAAATTAAAAAAAAAAAAAATATATATATATATATATATATATATTATTAATTATTTCTGTTGATATTTTAATTGAATCAGACTCATTGTGCGTTTTTTCAATAAACTGGTTAGATGAGAAATAAATGATTTAGGTGAGAAATAGACCTACGTGTTCCTTTTATATGGATTAAAAATAAAGATAAAGACGAATAAATTAAAACGGAAGATATGATATCTGGTAGCATATGTATAAAGTGCAAAGACAAAAGTAGCATTAATTATGGATCATTGGCTATAGTATTTATGTAGAAAAAAGACAGCTAAGAGTGTGGAAGAAATAATGGGAAGGAGCAAAGTTGTGCATATGAATGCAGGAAATGGAGAATGCAGTTATGCCAGCAGCTCCACCCTTCAGGTACGTATGAATTCTCTTTTATGGCTAGATTACGTGTATTCCGTCCGATGAAACTTGTTTGGAATTGAGGCGTAATTGTTGTACTAACTAAGTAATCAATACTCGATTCATGTTTCGTTATTTGGCAGAGAAAGGTAATAGAAGTGGCAAAACCTGTTTTAGAAGATGCCATCAAGAAGATGTTCAGTATTATTGGTGAGTTTCCCAAGTCATGTTTGAATATGGCAGACTTGGGTTGCTCTTCAGGACCAAACACACTTTTCACACTATCAAATATCATAAACATTGTACAAGTTTTATGCGGCGAAAAGAGTTGCAAAATGCCAGAGTTTCAAGCATATCTGAATGATCTCCCTGATAATGACTTCAACACCATCTTCAAATCGATTCCATCCTTCTATCAAAACCACACAAATTGTTTCGTATCAGTTGTTCCAGGTACCTTTTATGAGCGGCTATTTCCTAGCAAAAGCTTGCACTTGGTTCACTCATCTTACAGTCTTCATTGGCTATCTCAGGTACCAATGAATCATACTAAAGTCTTTTTAGTTATCTTGTTAAATCATATATATTGACAAAGAGGAATCTTTTTGTGCTAAGATACACTAAACATTATGATATTCAAACTACATACTGAAACATGTAGGCTCCTGAAAAGATTGAAAACAACAACAACATTTACATAACAAGGACAAGTCCTCCTCAAGTATTTGAAGCATACATGAAGCAATTTGACAATGATTTCTCAAGGTTTTTGCAAGTACGCTCCGAGGAAATAGTAACTGGTGGATACATGGTCTTAACATTTATCGGAAGGGGCATTCCTGATCCCTACGGAAATCACTCAGTTCATCTGGATCTTCTATCAAAGTCATTCGTTGATTTAATACATGAGGTCCAGTACTTCACCTCTGCTAACTTCTTGCTTTGATCTTCCAGTAATTTGTTAGAGTTTATTGATAATAGATACATCATATATTACTCTAACAGTATATTAAACTAAATCCTTTGTTAAATCTATGTTCATGTTTTCTTGATATGTCCTGCAGGGACTTATTGAACAGGCAAAACTAGACTCGTTCAATTATCCTTTTTACACACCATACAAGGATGAAGTTGAAAAAATTGTTCAAATGGAAGGTTCATTTGATGTTGATACCATAAAGTTTTTCAAAGTGAACTGGGATGAGAGGGACAACGATGATGATGATGCGTATAGCAGTGGTAAACACATAGCAAGAACCACGAGAGCTGTTTCTGAACAAATGCTTGTTAGCCATTTCCAATTCGGAGATCACATTGTTGATTATTTGTTTGAAAGATATGCCTACCATTTAGCTTGTCATTTGTTGGTTCAAAAGGGTAAATTCTCCAACATTGTCATATCTTTAAGAAAGAAATGACGACAACAAGATGTTGCAATTTAACAATACAATTAAGTACCAGACTGGAGTGTTAAAAAGATATTTATGTTTATGTTAATGTCAATTCTCGAATGTTGCAATATTGATACAGAATTCAAATCTTGAATGATCAAACCTGAAGAATCAAATTATGTAAGATTGTTCGTCACCGATGAAGAACAATTATTTACATCAAAAATTGTTGACTCTAATTTAGATGAGACATCCAGAGCACACTAGAGAGGCCAAATATAGGCGACAATGACAGTAATATCATCAATCTTGCCACCATTATGTTCAATACCAGCTTTATGACTCTCTCTCGTAAAAGGCGTATAGACCTCTGTGTTCTTGGCATTGTCTAATGCATACTGCGCAATCCTCCATGCCAATGTCTCAGGCACATCCGATTCCCATGAATCCACCCCCGCATTCACAATTGTTTCTAACTCAAAATCATGAACATTATCAAACAATCCATCGGTTCCCAACACGATCACATCCCCTGCAATCACTGGAACACTGATTTTCTCCGCTACATTCGGCTTATCAGAGGTGCTCTCATTCCCCAATTGAAAAGGACAATTAAACCTTGATTGCTGAACTTTCGATTTGTACACAATTGTCCCCTCTCTTATTACTGCAAATCCGCTATCTCCAATGTTAACAGCGTGCAATGTGTCATCGGAAAGAGACAGAATACAAGCAGTAGAAGAACCCTTATTCTTTGTTTTCGAAAAAGCTTCATTAAGAACTTTCATCAAATCAATACTACTAGTAGTAGTAGTACTATTACTCTGTTTGTGAATTGCCAATTCAGCGTTTTTCATCAATTCCCTTGAATACATACCTGAATCGATACCCTTTTTCGCCCACCCACCAACACCATCAGCAACACCGATCACCTGTTTGTTAAGGCAAATAAAACTCGCGTCTTCACCTAATGGCTTTGCTGGGTTCAATTTCGGAATGTAAAAAGACCCAGCGACCATAATCGTCTTTCCAGTGACCGCAACATCTCTACTATCAACCTCTTCAGGGATGAATGTCTCATAGGGCTTAATATCTTCATCCATAAAGTCGCATGCCGGTGTCAATCCCTCATGGCGTTCGTCATAATCGCCGGCGATGACGTCAACTTCCGATTCATCCGTGACCCGGCATCTCTTCGGAGGAGCAATATCGATCGCCATTTGAAGCAACGATGAGAAAACCCTGGAGAAGAAAAATTAAGGGCTTAACATGGAGTCTGTGGGTTTTAGTTTTATATAAAAAGAAGATTTATTGGAAAACCAAATTCATGTAGAAAGCAGAAACCTAAGAAATTCTTTTTTTTTTTACCCGATAATCAATACTCTTATGCTAGAATAAATAAATTTGCTGAAATATAAATTAAAAAATAATAGATAACTAATACATTTATGCTACGACATATATAAATATGTTTAAATTTAATTAAATAATACCTCTTATAGCATGTGCGAATACATTAAAGTGAATTCATATTCACAAGTTAAAAGAAAGATTTTCAACAGCGATAACAAGCTAGACAAAAGACAATTGTTTTGTAGTTTTCTATTGTAATCTCAAGTTTATATACAAACTCTCTCGATGCATTATTTATGAATTTCTAAGGTTAAAAGAATCCTACTTGTAAACATCACAGGCCTATTTTTTTCCTAATTTTGAGTTCTAATTAAATATAAATACTTAATTACTAGACTTCCTACTATGGAAATAATCCAAATAATTAATTTGAAATATTCTTATTATAATAAATTATTAATTATGGTATAGAATCTATTAGAATTTTTATTAAAACTGAATAACAATATATTTTACCATAAATAATATATGGTCAATAATATATATCTCTAACATTTTATCACTCTTTTTTTCCATACACGAAAGAAAATATTATTTTATATAGATGTACAATTTCTTTCACAACCAAATATCTTTTAAAATTTTACATGATTTATGAAGAATGATGACAATATTTTATTCACTTTATGTCTATACTGTCATGTACTTTAATATCATATTAAAATAAGCTTATATGTTGACATGTTAAAAGAAATTTACTAAGTAGGTGTTTGGCAATGTGATATCATATCACGATATAGTATTGTGAGATGAAATTAGTGTTTGAACATGTGATTTCATGCTGATTCTATCTCATGATTCCATATCACGAGATGTGATTCCATATTCTGCAAAAAACATAATATGAAATTACATGGTGATTCCATATCATGATTTAAGATATTTTAATACAAAAATTAATCCACAAGTTTATAGATTAAAATAACCCCAAATTCATATCTACTAACAATTTATTTCATATGTAAATAAAAGTTATAATCACATCATTACTTTTTAAAATTTATTATCCTCATCGACAACATATAGTCACTTTAACTCACACCAACCGATTGTTAAAGTGATGAAATATTATGATCTATAAACATGAAAATATAGTTTGCGAATATTAACCAACAAATTGCTCAAAGTAACAATATTGGTTCGTCTTCTCGATCACATGATCGATAAATGCAAGTTCAACTTAAGAAAATTGTTCGTACTATGTGGAGGATTATATTAAAAACCAGTACACTACAATTTATGTTCAATTTTTTTAATTAAATTAAAGCTAGATGAAACAATTGCTTAAGTAGAGAGCAGTTGCATCTCCGTACCTCCAGAACCCCGTAAGTTTCGGAAATCCGTTTGGACTTCCCGAAAGTAGGGGCTATGGCGTCTCTCCGTTTGGAGACTCTGGAGGATTTCCCCCATCCTTTCCCCCCCGTGTCTCTCCTCCAGCATTTCTGTGAGGCTTGAAAACCTTTGTAATATAATTTCTTATTTGATAAGATTGAATAAATAATTGAGCTTTTTTAATAATTTTACAATTTATGAGATTTTTATGTTTATGAGAAAATATAACACAAAAATTTCATATCACAAAACTTCAATTTCATCTTATAATTCTATATTATAATACCATATATCATGATATAATATCACATGATCAAACTGGCCTAAATCTTTTCAATTTATTTGTCCGCATTTGACTTATTATTATAGATTTAAAAAATAAATAAAGTAAACTATTACATTTTATGATTTTAGACTACATAAATATAAAATATCTTTTTTTATCTGAATTGTTTTCTTCTTTTAAGATTGTCAATGTACGGCATTTGCTTACTTGTACCTTCTCTGACATCCATGGAGAATCTGTCAAACAAATACTGATTTTGGTGGCAAAATCTCAAATAGTTAGCTTCTGTTTTTTCTTGTCTGTGATCAATTTTATCTCTGCTGTGTTTTTTGGGCAGAAACAGAGAGCTCTAAAAGTTATCAACATAAATTAACGAAGTAAAATAAAAATGTATAGATAGTGGAAAATAAACAATAATAGCTTTAAGACGATAAAATAAACGGTAGCAAACTCAGCAGCAATTCAAACACAAATTTAAATACTTCCATCTGTAGTTTTGCGTTGCCATTACAAAACTGCAACAGGTTGCAGTCTTGACATGTTCCTCATATTTTTGGAAAAAGAGTTAAACTAAATTCCTTCCACATTCTGAAGTTCAAAAACAATATGAAAAATATAAACTAAAGTAAAAATGCAAGGTAAGTTCCAAAATTGCACAACAGAGACAGCAAATTCAACTACACAGGTTGTCCAAACTAAGCTTGAGTTGAACTGGCATTCCAACAACGGTTCTCTTTATGTATATCTAGTAGTCACCCAAAATTCTGTGGTCATCCTGCAGGATGGTAAAATGCCATCTGGAGAACAGAAGGTAATAATTGTTATCTTGCACACATTAGTCACTGATCTTCTAAGTATGAGAAAGGAACCAAACAGTGCATCAAACAGAAGTTTTGAACACTCAAAAGTATACAAGTATCTATGAACACAAAACAAAACAGTTTTTGAAATGGCGAGTAGAGAAAAAGCATATCCTAAGACCTGCAATTGAAAATGTCAAGGAAGGAACTTAAAAGGAGGTGTAAGATGTACCTTCGTGATTACCGCCTGTCAGTTTTGCCACTTGATCTCTTCCCAGAGAAGAGATGTTTCGGTTTCAGAGTAGGAATGACTCTATCGGACTCTCCCCGACGAGCATCCTTGTTCCTCTTATTAGCAGATTTCTTAAACAACTTTATAGCCTGCTCCTTCTGGGGTTTGTCCTTGAAGCCCTCCCCTGGAACAAATTCACTTCGAGGTCGTGACATTGACCTTGATCTTGCCATGGAAAGTGATCTAGACCTACGTTGCTTCTTGCTGGGAGTAATCTCATCAACATCCATTGCATCATTACCATTGTCATCTCCACGTTCAACTGATCTCTCTCGCTTACGACCCCTTGACTTACTTCGAGCTCGATTGATTGCTAGAGTTGGATCCAATCCCAGAGCAGATAACTGTCTTCCCATTCTTTTTGAAGTAAATTCCTTGTCTTTATCAAACTTTCTTGGTACTGTGGGCCTGCTCTCTGCGGTGCTCTTCTTCACTCTATGCTGCTGAATGAGCAAACTTTTCTTTTTTCGGATTTCAGCTAATGCTGCTTGTTCTTCAGGGGTCAGCTCTGCACCGTCCATCTCAAAATCATCATCTCCTTCTTCCTCTTGACGAAGACCTTCTTCTCTCTCCAATTCTTCAAGCCTTTGTAAGATATCAGGGTCAACAAAGTCATAGACATTGTGCCCATCTAAAATTTCAGGCATTATATCTTCCTTCCACTCTTCATTGGCTAATAGATAGTGCTTCCTTAAGCTTGCAGAATAAACACCAGCACCTCCATTCTCATTCTCCAAATCTCTCTCAAGCTTCCTTTTCTGTTTCTCAGCATCTGCCTCAGCCTGCTTCGCTCTGGCTTCCAACACTGCCTCAGGTATGCATGCTGGCCTCTCTTTCTGGTCACGTTGTTTTGGCATAGCAACATGGAAGCGGTTCAAGCAGTCATTTAACTTTTTCGATTTCATTTTCAATTCAACTCTTTGATTCAGTAACCTCTCACAAGCTGCATTCTTCACTGAAATTACGCCATCTTCAGTCAAAGTGCTCATAGTTAACAGCACACCTGCTTCATCTGTCGCCTCACCACCTTGACCAATCACTGTCTTCATAGCTTCATCTTTCATCTCCGCAACTAGCTTCTTATCTTCCTCAGAAATCCCTTCTAATGGCTGCAAGTCTGTTTTGTTGCATACAATCATCAACGGCTTGTTCATAAAAAGTGATTTGATGCTGTGAAAAAGAGCGGCCTGTTGTGCAATGCTATAGCCACAAGAACCAGAAATATCAAGGAAAAATAACACAGCGGCCCTCAGATGTGCTAGAGCTGTAATACTGCACATTTCTATGATATTACGATCTTCGAATGGCCTATCCAAGATCCCTGGAGTGTCGATAACTTGATACCGCAGATATTTGTAGTCAGTATGACCAACAAACAAGGACTTCGTAGTGAAGGCATAAGGCTGCACATCCACATCTGCTCTTGTAATCTTATTGATGAATGAACTCTTGCCAACATTTGGATACCCACAAATCAAGATGGTTCGAGTATTGGGATCAATGGAGGGAAGTCTTGCCATGTGCTGCCTAATCTGTTCCAAATAAGCTAAACTTGGGCCAATGCGCTTTATAACAGTGCACATACGCCCAAGAGCTGCAACTTTCAGTGACTTGCAGCGATAGAGTGAGTCACCATATTTCAACAATTTCACATAATCCTTCGCTACTTTAGAAATCAAATTTCTAGCAGTATTAATTTGGCCAAGGGCAAGCTTGTAATGATCTTTGTTGTAGAGCACGTGAAGAAGGTCCCCATAGAAAGGATGGATATCATCAAGCCTGGGGAACTCATCAATAATGGTGGAGAGTTTGTCATAGAAATTCTGCTGTGTATATTTCACTTTGCGCATGTAAAATTGACGTATACGAGAGATAGCATATCCTTTGTGCACAACAGTAGGAGTTTGACGCTGGGTGCGAGAAAGAATGATATCGACAAAGTCCTTGCCATTGGGAACCACCATAATTTTCTTAAAATTATACTGCACCATCTTTTATAATCTGGACTTGCAGTATAGAATTGAAACTGCAGAATAAAATGAAAAACTGCATTAGTAGGCGCACAAAAAAAAGAGTCCATCAAACAACTGATCTCTCTCAAACCAATCATACTCAGCATTTCAAATTACAAGAATATCTTCCACATAAAAATTATTAAATGTGCCTTCAAATCCTTAAGTCGTTTGAAGTATATACAATTAAGAAAGATAACTTTTTCAGCCTCAAGTCAAAATTTTACAGCTTGACTATTCCATAATGTTTTTCCAGTAAGTGCCTTTTACTACTTCAGTACCTCATACACTATTATGACACACATTCCCATATTACAACACATAAGTCTCTATCCTAAAACCTGCCTAGATATACAAGATAAAACCACCATAACTTCATTGCGAACTACAATACAATAGCTATTTGTTAAGAGGTTTTTTCATACATGAATTCAAAAAGTAACGGTTGTTTTGATAAAGTAAGATGTTTCATTCACAAAAGAGGATCAAGTAGATGCATAGTTACAACGAAAGGAAAAGGCACTAAAAAAAAGAACTAAAGAATCCCTATCCAGGGTCAATTTAAGACAAGGAAGCTAACAAATCCAACCAAAAGAAAAAGGAACTCTTGAATGAACCAAGCTTCATCATTCACATCCATGAGATTGAGATGACAATAACACCTTTAAAGTTACAAGCAGACAACTGAAATAGTAAAGGATAATTTACTTCCTATCAAACCAAGGCTCCTTCAAAGCAATATAATCTTGAAAATTCTAAAATAAAATCTAACAAGTTAAATAACTCAGTCAATATATGCTGCTCGTGAATCAAAATACAATTTTTGAAGCGTGAAAAATGGGAACTTCTATTTTCCGTACAACAAAAAACAAAAACAAAAACAAAAATCATAACATAAGCACGAATCGAGTATCAAAATTTCCATATAAATTCATCGTAGTAGCAAAACAGAAGCTCAACTCTTCTATCGTTTATCAACAACAAAAGGAAATGATAAAAACATACTCCATATAGTATTATCTTAAGCTAATTTAACAGAGAAAACATCACATACACAAATGTAAAGGCTACGAAGAACTCAAAATTAAAGATGCAGAGGGTAGAAATTACGTGTATCGATGGCTGCAAGAGAAGTCGACGGCCTTTGAAGGGTTTTTGGACAGACCAAAACCCTAGGCTTGAAAGGGTTTACGTTTGAGGACGAAGC
Organism: Solanum lycopersicum; assembly: GCF_036512215.1. NCBI lineage: Eukaryota > Viridiplantae > Streptophyta > Magnoliopsida > Solanales > Solanaceae > Solanum > Solanum lycopersicum. Next base: position 76,448,003 of record NC_090800.1, read on the forward strand.
CTCTTAAATATGAACTTTGGACAAGCCGCAAAATTTCGGGTCGGCCCATTCTAAAGTGTCGTAACTGGATGGGTTTATTTTGCAAAATTTTGGGACGGCCCATTATTACTTATTTGAGAAAATTTCACAAATAGCAATGATAATAATAAGATATAATAATATAGTTTCGTAATTACACTCTATAGTTATAATTTTATTCGCTGTGGAGGGGCTGCAATTTGTGTATATTTCTTTTGTCCATTTCTATATGTTTCTCTTGCGAATATACAAACATGGTAAGTATATATAAATTTTGTATATTTATATATTTTGGAATTTTTCAGAACTCCATTTGTGTATTTCGCTTGTCAATATACAAATAGAATAATTTATTATGAACTTTATACTACATAATATATTGTAGATGTTTGTCATTTCGCATAATTTTCTCAAAATGGAATATAACTTCCTCGTCAAGAATAAGTTCGATTTTTGTAGCCCCTTTTAAATTTGTTATTAGTTTTATGTATTTTACGAGATCTTTATTTTTGCAATAGAAAAATCTTTTTTCTTTTTTGGTATCGATTACTTACGGATTGTAGAGTACATAAATATCCCTTCATCAAAAGGATCGTAGGAAAGTCATGATCTTTTAGACGAACAAATTCATATCAAAGAGTACATAATCGCATGAATAAGATTACACAATTGATCACGCTTTAAATTCGAGATTTCCGTTGATATTTGGAATCGAATAAGTCAATCCATACAAAAACAAAAAGGTTCTCTACTAATTCAAGCTCAAAAATTTTTAATTTGATTTATGGAGGACCACATAAATCTCCATGATATTGACTTTTTTGTAGTTTTAAATACTATTTCGTCCGTCTCAATTTATGAGATAATATTTGACTAGACACAGTATCAAAAAATGGATGCGATTCTTTTGAATTTTGTGATCTAAAAAACAACTTCTGTGAATAATACCATTTTCAAACTACAAAGGAACAGGGATGACCTCGCACCAATATATCTAATGGATATTTCCGTTCTAATACTCTACCTGAGAGCTATCAATGTTTGGTAGCTTTCCTCCTACAAAATGGAACACCACTGAATCAAATTGCAAAGACAATATTGAGAAAAAAGATTATATTTTTCAAGATGAAATGGAGCTAATATTTATGTCAACTTTCTGATTACGCGAAACGCTTGTTTCTTCCATATTTTGCAACCTAGTGCACTGGAAAATATGCTAAACATAGCAGCTGATATACCATCAGATTCTTGACAAAAGGGCTATGGAAGTGATTCTGTACATAAACGTCAATGACTGAAAAAGAAATCGCACACCTGTTTTGAAGCATTTCTGTGAAGCAGACAATGCTCAACAAGTTGTTGCATCTTCCACAGATTGGTGGTATCTGAAGCACTTCAGTTGTCAGATATTAGTTTGTAATCGGAATTGCTTTTGGGAAGATGGTAATGAAATCTCACCTCCGGCTCTTTCTTTGATAGTTGGAAAGGTAGTCAGTTTCAACTATATAAGCTCCTGTTGAGTATGAGGATGTCATCAAGCTACGACAAGTACCATGGTACAATGCGATGCTTATAGAACACTCTGTGCATCATAAACAGCAGGTTAACAAGCCATATGAGAGAAGAACATGACAATTAATTCAGGAGAGACAAAAGGAACAACCTCAAGTAATTTAGGCAGGAGGGAAATAAACAGGTAAGTCGAATCACTCAATCTCAAGTCTAACAATATTCAAATAAGAAATTTTTCGAACCCCTTTACTACAAAGACGGCGGTAAAGAGAAACATATGAAAGATTATCCATACAAACTACAAAGATAAGAGAATCACCTACATGTCTACAAATTACTCAGAATAAGTCAACCTGAACAGAATTCACAAAATATAGACACTGTCCATATTGATGCTTTCATCAAAATAAACAGAATTGAATAATTGAGTACGGAAATATCCGCTTTCATGCCTAACCTACCTGCATGCCTGCTTGTTAACATATGCTAAAAGTTCTACCAGAAATCACCACAAGAACATGAACCGTCTACAAAATGATGAAAGCGATTCCGGTCCCTAACAATGATTTTGCGTCCTGTGATTTTTGAAATGAGCTTTGTGACAGCATGACAATCTGGACAAACACGTAGATTCTTGACAATCTTGATTGTAGTTCCTGCCTGAGTACTAATTAGTCCATAAGCAATTGCTAGCCTTTCACTATGAACCGCAAGTGCTTGCTGTTTCTCTACTTCCCCGAGATTATGCAAGACTATATCAGTCTGCGGCAAGTACCCATGAGCCTCGAGCAACTTGTTCACCTCCTCCAGCATTATGTAAATTTCTTTGCTTTTGGGATGCTTCATATCACCCGCAAGGAACTCGTGCACTTTATTGTTTACCTCAATGGAGCTACAGCCAGGTTCCTTGTCAACCCCGCTTCTTTTCATCAATGCCCTCACCTTTGCCACTCCATCCCAATCACCAGAAGCAGCATATATGTTGGATAGCAGAACATAAGTTCCTGAAGTAGCAAGATCCTGTTCGACTAGGAACTCCATAATTTTCTCCGCAAGCCTTACATCCCCATGAATCCTACAAGCAGTCAGTAGAGTTCCCCATAAAATAGGATCCGAATCAATCTTCATACTTTTGACAAATTCATAAGCTTTTTCTAGCTGTCCTGCTCGTCCAAGAAGATTCACCATGCAACCATAGTGCTCAATCTTTGGCTCAATTAAATACTTCTCCATTAACTGAAAATAAGTCCACCCTTCAGAGAGCAATCCAGCATTAGCACAAGCACTTAAAATACCAATAAACGTTATATCTGTAGGTTGGAGACCCAACTTACACATCTCATTGAACAACTGCAAAGCTTCAAGGCTAAATCCATGCATTGCATATCCTACAATCATCGAATTCCATGTTATGACATCCTTATCTCTCATCTGATCAAACACCATTCTTGCATCCTCTAAACTCCCAGACTTGCTGTACATGTCAATAAAAGCAGTACCTACATGTTTATTTATTTGAATTCTGTTACTTTTCACATAAGCATGAATCCACCGACCTGATTCCAGTACTCCCATTTGCGCACAAGCAGAAAGAGCAGCCACCACGGTTACTTCATTAGGTTTAACTTTTGACAGTAACATCTTCCTAAAAAGAACCAAAGCTTCATTAGGTCTACCATGTTGGCTATACCCATCAATCATGGCATTCCAACAAACGACATCCCTGTCTTCCATCCCTTCGAACAACACTCCTGCTTCTTGGATGTGCCCATTCTTTGCATATCCAGTAATCATTGTTGTCAAAGACACCAAGGACCTTTCAGTCATAGTGTCAAAAAGTTTGCAAGCTGACACAATGTCACTGCCTCTTGCATAGACATCTACGAGAGCAGTTCGAACATATGTGTCAGATTCATATCCGAGTTTTAGGGCTTGACAATGAAGGGCTTTTCCTGATTCAAGTGGGCAAGTTTTAAGCATGGAAGAAAATGTAAATGCATTAGGCTCAATATTGTGTGTTAGCATTTGGATATATAAGACAAAGGCTTGTTCATAGAGATCATTGATCACATGATTATGGATAATGGCAGTGTAAGAGAACACAGTCGGACTATGAGTGCGTTTAAATACCTTCACAGAATGTTGGAGGTGTCCAAGGGAAGAGTATGATTGCTGGAGCCTAAAATTCAATACTGGGTCACTCTCCAGACCATTGCGAATAAGAAATGCATGAATCTGTAGAAGCTGTCTGATGTTTTTTGATTTGTCTATCAAGAATTTAAGTCTGTCAGGTGACGGGCTATGGCTGTAGTTGGTGGTAGTACTAGTAGTGTATAGTGGTGGACTGGAGAAAAAGGAAGTTCCCGACATGGCCAAAGCTTTGATTGGGAACTCTTTCAAGACTGTAATATGTCCAAGATCCCAATAGCAATCAAAATGTAACTAGGAGAACACAAAGGGCATCTAATCAAGCACCTGCTTCATCATCAACAATAAGCATATAGTTATGAGGAAGACTTGAGACAGGTCGATATAGAAATTAAGTTCCTTCAAATATTGCTGGATACACAACTTCAAACTATTGCCTACAGTTTACGAATCAATGCCAATGCTCTATAACCCCAAAGGAGCCAGTTGGCATTTGGCGATAAGCTTGCGTTTGTTTCAAGAAATCATCATAAATCATTAAAATGTGTCCTTCACCATACATAGAATATTCAGCCACTAAGGAATTTCTTCCAAGTAATATCAAAGCAAAAGGAAAACTTTTTTGTGTTTTTTTTTTATTATTATTATTTTCAAGACAATTTTCTTTTCCTCTTTGGCTCGGACTCCCCTAAGTTGCAAATTGAAGAAAGGAATCAAAACATACAAGTACCTGCGCCTTGTTTCATAAAACTGAAGAACTTCAGAAGCTTGGCTACTTGGGAGAGACGATTAACGGCATAACCGCTACTACCAACGACGTCGTAGTAGTAATATATATATATATATATTCTCTTCCCCTTCCGAAATATCTTCCCAGCAACTCCTCAAGGATACTGAAATGCACTACAATTCTTTAGAATTATCTTCTTTTTTTTTTTTTTCTTATAGAAGACAAATTTGAATTCACCCTGAATTTCGTGTGAATTAGTAGTTTCATATTTGAAACATTTAAAGATAAACACTCGTTTACTTGATTAACTGAACTTAAACACATCTTTGGTACAGCTTTTAATTAAAAAGAGTTTAAAACCATTATGTCATGTTATATGTTAAAGGTGAATCTAAATTTAATTAATCAATTAAGAGAGTATTTTTAAGGCTATCAGTAATTTGTGTCAAGGTTAAAGGTATTTTTAATATTTTTATTCTTTTTTTTTTTGGAGATGCATCATGGATAACTAGTAAAATTTTTATGTTACCAAAATATGTGGAAGTGTAGTCATATATGGGTGTGCTTGGTATAAAGAAAAACATTTTTCTATCTCATAGTTATATTTTTCACTTGCATATGGAATACAAAAGAGAGAACTTTTTACAATCAATGTCCATCATATCCTTCATAAAAGCTACCATGAAACTACAAACAATTAACCAAACACCCTCACAGCTGACTTCTTAAATACACCTCCAAGAAGAACTAAATCCTTCTTTACCTGATTTCCACATGAACATATGAAACATTTGAGCGAAAAAAAAACTATAGAAAGATGTATAGAAGAGAGTTTAGCCAATACAGATTGTAGCATGATCGCAGCTCGCGTTGAAAACATTTGGGATATCAATCAAACTGGGAATGTTGGAGGAACCATTGTTCAGACTTCACAAGCATCACATATGACTAACTGGACAAGTATATATATCAACCTACAGAACCCCACAGACAAACATTAGAGAAGGGACAAACCAAAGAAGCCTCCTCATTTTCAAATCAATTTACAAAGCTACCAGAATTGACCCAATAAAATAAAAATTAGTTGCCAAGTTCAATTCTCCTGGCATCTGCTATCAGAAAGCATCGGCGTCTCTTCTGAAAAATTGAACTTGCTGGTTGCACCAAAGATGTCAGCAAGTTGCAATACTATCCTTTGACATGTGTCACTAGTTGGCAGGAAAGCATCTGGAAGGGAAGGGATGCATTCAGGGAGAAATTCTGTCTTGTTGAAGGTTGGAGCATACAGCGCCAGCACTGTCCGACAGAAAATGAATCTGCAATATTTTCAGAGTGTTTTACCATCCAAGTTTTTGCGAGGAAAAGAGCAACAGGAAAGTAGACCCGTATAACTAAAACACATATTACTTATTAAAAGAACTACTTGAGTTCATTAGATTGGTCAGAAATTTGTTAAAATATAAAAGATTTACTCTATATTCATGCACCATTACTTGTGTGCAGTCCCCCTTGTATTTTGATAAGATTTTGTAATATGCCCCCAGCATGCTTGAAGGGTTTGAAAACAACTATTACAAACAAGGGCATTTTGGTTCTTTTTTTGCTATTTTATCTCATACATAGCTGATACCCTAATACAGGGATTGTTATCCCATACTGAATCTGGTACAACAATTTAGAAAGTCCCCACAACAACATACCCTGTGGGATGGGTCTGGGGAGGGTAAAGTATACACATACCTCGTGGAGGACTGGGGGTAGAGGTTGTTTCCGAAAGATCCTCGGTTCAAGTAACACATCAAAGCAGTATGACAAAGAACACACAGAAGTAAAGAAGAAATATCAAATAATAGAGAAAACATTACATAGCATTCAAGGAATTGAAAAAGTACTAACAGCAAAATATTGTGATACTCGAAGCAAATAATAGAGAAAGCATTGAATTGATGATAATACTGATAACTACCACCAAACCAATACGTGGAAGCTACTCTTCATATTATAAGAACCAGGTTGAGATTCCTGTACAAGTTTTACGAAGATTCCCTTATACAGCATATGAGAATAATGACCAAACACGGGATAAAACAATGCAAGAAATCTACCATGATTATCTTTCCTAATAACTCAAACCAAACAATCCTTAAAGGATTCAGCTGACTTGTCATTTTAATTTCCTCAAAAATGACAAATTGGAAATTAACGGGGTGGCAGCCTCGAGTTATTGAAGGGGAAATATTATCATTCTACTAGAAACTCTACAATGAAACAGAGGAATGGAGACCTAATTTCCAATTTTGTTGGATGTCCCTGCATCAGTGAGACAGAGAAACAATAATCATAAAGGTTTTTTAAAGACGAAAAGGCTTGGACAGGACTAAATTATGTGCCTCGGATATTATTGAATTCCTGTATTAGGAAGTAGAAGAAAGCTAACTTAATGTTCCCTTTAAATTGTACAGATGGTTTTAGCACAGCCTTTGTGTCACACATTTATGATTTTGTTACCATTCTCAAGAATTTTCCTCATAAACGAATTCACGCTTAACCTCCACATCCACCCTCACGGCTCACGCCCATAACTCATAAACCTTGAGAAAATACAAATAGAGACCAATTTAACTAGCATGCCAAACCAACATCACACCCACCCTCACACCCATAAGCCTTGAGAAAATACAAATAGACACCAATTTAACCACACTCCGGACCAACATCTTGGAATAAAAACATGTACGAGTGAATCAGCAAAATATGTACCAGAGAAGTATCAGATTTTGCCAGGTGCTCAATATCAAATCAACTATATCCATATTCAGCCATTCGAGGGCCTACTTCAAGACTTGACACTAGATGACTAAGATGAGAACGGAAGAAAATGTTGGCGAACAGCAGCAACCTACCTTAAAATAAGCCGCCGTAAAAATGGATCTCCAAGAGTTTGAGCCCAAACAGGATCAAGATTATCTGATGCTGCTAATAACAAACCCCACTCATTTAATGATGAAGAAAGAAGTTTGTCAGCCTTATCATACATATCCTGAAAGCAAGAATCCATGTGTGAGCAAACCAAGGACATAAAAAAAAACAGGTAAGATGCAGTTGGGGTTAAGCTAGCACACCATGTCAATGTCAGAACCCGTGAAACCAAGCATCAAAACGAAAGCCTGTAAAGGAACTGTAAGAAAACTTGTGAATGAGCTTCCACTCAGCTGTCGTGAAGAGTCCACAGTAGGTATAGGCAGTGACATAGCAGGAGAGAGTAGCATGATAACTGATTCTCCCTTCTCTGATCCACTTAATGCCTGTAGATATCCATGCATCAAATACTTTTATCCATATCAGAGAAATAAATCAAAAGCAAAAGGTTCATTACCTAAATAAATTTAACAAGTGATTAAAAATAAATTTAAACCTAACTATTAGGCCTGTGAGTTAACTTGAGAGTTATCTATTTAACAAGCAGATACAAGGATATCAAGAAACAAAAAGGTCACTTCCACTAAGAACAGATTATGAGCTGATGAAGTAATTTTGTAAAAGAAAGCAGGCTGGAGAAAAGGTAAGTGCAACCTAAATATTTTCCTGCCTTAAAAATGACACTAGGAGAAACTCTAATATATCACCAGAGACCAAGACTGGTATAATAATATCATCGAAGTTTGTAGACTATCTCATGCATAGATCCTTCTGAGGGATATCCATGCATCAAATACTTTTATCCATATCAGAGAAATAAATCAAAAGCAAAAGGTTCATTACCTAAATAAATTTAACAAGTGATTAAAAATAAATTTAAACCTAACTATTAGGCCTGTGAGTTAACTTGAGAGTTATCTATTTAACAAGCAGATACAAGGATATCAAGAAACAAAAAGGTCACTTCCGCTAAGAACAGATTATGAGCTGATGAAGTAATTTTGTAAAAGAAAGCAGGCTGGAGAAAAGGTAAGTGCAACCTAAATATTTTCCTGCCTTAAAAATGACACTAGGAGAAACTCTAATATATCACCAGAGACCAAGACTGGTACAATAATATCATCGAAGTTTGTAGACTATCTCATGCATAGATCCTTCTGAGGGAGTCCAGAACACCATTCAGCTGTAGATTTTGGTTGAATAAAATGCATCAAGGATAAAATAATATACTGCTGGAAAAATTAAGTACAAAGTGCGACTAAGAAGAATATCAAAGAATCATAGTTTGAAGCCCATGATGTTGAGGTCCACGATGATAATCAAATAAATCAAAAAAAAAACTAAAACTTAGAAATGAATTTGATAAGGTAAATAATTTTATTAATGAAGGGGAAATTCCCGTATACAAATGATATACCAGAAAGTAGATAAACCTAAACCACAATATGATTCTTTATAAAAGTCATCCAATCATCAAACTACAAACAAGGGCCTCATGGGTACACCAATAAAGAAACTAGAGACAAGAGGCTACTCCTCACAAACATAATCATTCTCAACCCTTCAAACGCTCTTCTATTCTTCTCCCTCCAAACTACCCACATAATTTCAAATGAAACTACATTCCATGCCTGGGGTCTTCTCCTCCTCATCCTGAAATCCCACTTATACATTGGCTTCTTTACTGTTCTCGGCATGGCCCACTGTACTCTGAACCAGCCAGTTCAGGATCTCTCACCACGGACATTCTGGACAGCATTCCTGTATTTTATCCTATTTTTAAGAGCATAAGTAGCTAAACTCTCTAATATAAGCTACGGTATTTATTTCCTGTATCATGACTCCTTTGCAACGAAAGATTTCTAAACCTTATTTTAACATCATTTGCTTCTGCCTGCCAGACCAATACTGACAAATCCATGTAATACTTCCTTTAATGAGAGAGATCTGCTGTTTCAACTTCGCAACTCAGTGATAATAGATCCTTTTATCCATTTAAATATGATGCATGCTGCAACAATGCCGAGCACACATCCCACACATAAAGCCTCAGAACTCAGTGATGATGGATCCTTTTATCCATTTAAACATGAAGCATGCTATAACAACGCCGAGGACACATCCCACATATTAAGCCCTTTGAACCTTATGTAGCACATTAACAAATGCCAATCTTGTTTCAGATGTCACAGGCTCCCTATTGGAAATGTGAACCCAAATTGAGGCCCCTCTTTTATGCAGGTGATGCCTATCTGAACACCAAAATACTACCTAACTACCCCAAGGTAGTCAGATTTGCTTCTTAAATAACCCAACGTCCATACAGTAACTGCAATTCTAACAAGCAAACTATTGATGGGCAACACAAAGCAGTAAAAAGAAATATTAAGAGAGAATCTGAGTTTGATGGGGGAATTCTTTTAGCTGCTGTTGAAATAGAGTTAAAAAATTATTGAATTAGGTTAGAGAGTTATGGCTCACTCAAAATTCTCTAGCAACATGCACACACCGGGAGAGACCAGGCAATTTGATCCCCTAAAACAGTTTGTAAGCTTTAAACATGGAGCTTAACTCTGAAATTTCAGCAGTTCTAAATTTCATTAAATGAAAGTCCAACCAAGCCCTATCAGGTTATTAGTATTTGAGACTCTTTAAACTCTGCAATGCAGATATATTCCTATGCCGGTCTCCGTATTGGAACATACAATCATCAGTACAAGCATTTCCACCACTCTCTCCATTTTTAGTTAATCATCCTTGAGCACAAAATTTATTGGCTCAACACAATAGTAATCTCAGATAAACTATGCACCAATTGTCATCATATTAGCAAGGTCCAGGATGCATACCGTGAATGATTTACTGATATCACTGTCAATGACCAAAAAGAGTGGTCTTCTAGTGAATGGCAACAAGTCACATGGATAAATCCCATTCAGACCTAGAATTAAAAAAATCAGGATTCAGAATTATACAGCCAAAATATGACACTTGGTTACAATTTCAAAGGATAAGGTTTAAAACCAAAAAAAAAACTTGTGTGATGATCAGAATAGATGATGACCAGCATATATGCTAAGTGTAAACACAAAATACCAGCCAGACGACAGAAATGAAGTGTAACAATTTGCTACCATATTTAGATAAGAAGAACTGATGCAGACAACAACCTCTGAGTCATTGTCCATGTCTTTATGGATATCAATAAAGAACGCTACTTGTTTTATTAATATACAGATCTGAGTAAATGGTCAAAAGCCCCCCCAACCTATAATCGGATTCTCAACTACACACTCATACGTTAGGCTGATCCTATTACCTCCTTAGACTATTTTAAAATGGAATTATTCGCTCCCTATGTGCTGAGCTGGCAAGGAATGTGTAGTTCACTCTCTTTGAGAGAGTGAGAGCAAAAACAACTAATAAACTTTAACATTATAAGTTTCTTTTAATTCATTATTAATTTTCTACTTTTTTTATGTTTCCTTATGTTTTGTTTTATTTTACTTTTAACGTTCCTTTTCTTCTTTTTTCTTTAACAAGAAACACCAGCAACCTTTTCTTCTTTCTCTTTAACAAGAAAGACCAGCAACACCAATATAGACTGCAGCGGCAGCGGCACCATGTGAACTTCACTCATCTACCACCAATTCTTCGTCTTCATTGTCCCTCCACTATACGAGAACAGACCCATCAACCATCAATTTCGTTGTGAACCACCATTGCCACTTCCTTTGTAGCTTCAAGATTTTTTAAGTAGGAGATGCAGATTCAAGCATAAACACAAAATTTAAATATTTCGGTATTGCATCTACCTTCCTGTTTCAGATCTGATAAAGCTTTGACTATCAAATCTACAATAAATATCGAATAGTACAAAAATCTTGCAATATCTTCATTTTAAAAATTTCTACCAGACTTTTTGGAGCATTACATTGTTAATGTTTATGAGTGAAATTTCATCATTATCGGGAGAAAAAGCAGGAAATGGGGTAGAAATTGAGATTTTGAAGGGTAATTAGGCGATTATTGGAAAAAAAAAATTGGGGATTTTTGAAGGTTGAATCGAGAGAAATTTGATTGTAAATGGATTAAAAATCTCCTGTTGGTGGCTGATGCCATGCATGGATATGAAAGAAAACAAAATAATTGATTTTTATACATTAAAATAAATATATTACGTGGCGGGCGCGTGTCCAGCACTACTTAATACGAATCTAGGGGTCAGTTTTAAAGGGGTTATATATTCTACTTTTAAAATGTTCAGGGGGTAAATAGGACCCCATAAAATATGAGTGTGTAGTTGGAAATCCGCCTATAGGTTGGGGGGGGGGGGGGGGGGGGGGGGGGGCTTTTGACCATTTTCTCTACAGATCCACCCCACAAATTCCCTACTCAACAAAAAAAAAAAAAGAAACACTGTAATACACAAGTGGAGTCTGGGGAAATTCTCTACTCAAAAGCCAAAATTTTACCCACTTTGCTCCCTTGGTGACTCAATCCCCAATATTATGGTTGAAGGTAGAAGCTCTTTGCCAATAGACTACCCTTCGTCACAAATGACTTCAATATTTAAGATGATAAAGGTATGAGCAGAAAAACACCTCCTTCAAGTTGGTATTCCTTGAGTTGATTTTACATACATAAAATCAGGGTTTTTGTCTTAAATTTTTCTATGTTCTTAAAGCATTTCATGAGTTTTTCCCAGGTCTTCTATCTAATTTTTGTTAATGAAAGAAAACAATGAACTTCTGCAAAGTAACATGTTGTCCATATTAAAACAAGAATTGATTTTAGAGTGACCTATGCACAACGTAACAAGACCTATGCGCTATTCCACCAGCTGATACTTCTGCAACAAGAGGATGAATACAGTATGTTTTGTGCCTCAAAATTGTTCATTTTTGGATCTACATAATGGGGAAAGTGTTCAATACCTCTACTGGAACGAGAACCAATGTATAAGCAACTACTCTGCTCACTCAAGCAATTCCCCTTGGCAGAAATGGGATTTGCGATTTCAAATTCAACGTTCAGTGAAGATGTAGAGGAGGCTTCTGAGTCGCCAACACGAGACATAAAGCTCCTCCCTGCACCGTGGGATGGAGAAGAAAAAGAGTTCTGAGAGCTGCCTGTCACAAATTTAAATTGTTAACAGGATCCGTGTAAGCTGTAAATTTAGAGTTTTGACTTTTGAAGGAATAATTATGTCAACATATAAGAGCTTTACTCCGTCTACTACCTGCAGCAGACAAATATAGTAAAAGAACTCCATCATGAGGTAGCTCCTCACAGTTTGTGGCCAAGACCTGCCAATAATTGGCAAGGTTAACTTTCAATAAAGAATAGTATAGAGAGTACATGCATAAGGAATACACAGATAAATCCAGGAGCTAAAAATCCTTCTCCATATCCACGGAGGTCATTGGCTATAGTGCTGTTTATGCAATGTACAATCACCAGCTCTAGATAGAAGGATGCCAACTTTTGCAGTATCATTATAGAAGATATTAAAAGGATATTTAAAAACTTCCACCTACCACAAAAGAAATTAATTGCAATAGAACTCTGTTCAGTAATATTAATAGAGCATATGCTACCAGGAAAATCAAACTAATTTTCCTCAAAAATAAGCAGTTACCTTTCCCATCTTACATTTGTGCTAAAACAAGATTCGAGATTTCAAATTTACCAAGTTAATTAGACTATACTTATACGGAACTGAAATGTCAGATGAGAGCACAAGAACTGCAATTTGCTTTTTCAACAAAAATATTTTTTTGCAAATAGTTGAAAAATGCAACTACTTACCGCTAAATAATTTGTAACAGATGGACGATATAAGATGGACTTGCGAGGATTAGGAGGTAGAGTAGGATCAGATATATCTTGTGAATAATTAACACGACTGGGCCCTGGAGCTCCATTCTGGCCAATACCAGTTCCAACCCCACTTGGAGGAACCCTGCCTGTCTGATAAAATGACCCACTAGGTTCCCATTCCAGACATTGTAGCATCCGGAAAGTATCAAGAGTCAATTCTGAATACTTAACCTGATCACCGCGTAGAAAGAAAAGATGAGTGAATATTAATGCAGTTGATCAATATGGATGCAAACATTAAGTTCACTTGTAAACTGCATAATAAACCCAGACGCTTCCAATTAGAACAAAAGGTAGGCATGCAAAGGCTCACCTCATTGGGATGGTAGCTGCAGAGCAGTGCATCTCGTAATCTTAGCTTTCTCTTTGCTTCAACAACTTGTGGCAGGCAATCTGGATGAAGGTCCAATACAACACTATATCTCAATGGCCTGATATTCATAAAAGCTGGGTAAGCTTTTCGAAACTTAACTATTTCCTGAACCACCAGCTTCCATTCTTTAAAATCAGTTTCCTGGAAACAATTCCATCTAAAAGTCATCCATCTATGCATAGAATATTTGTTCTTTCCCCTATCACAACACGTAGTGAGCAAGGGACCAAGCTAAGTATGTGAAAATAGGTCATAGCATACAAAGGGCATTCATATCATTCAGTCCTCCAAACGATAACTCCATCAATGGAAATGGACATTTGGGAAATCATTACTTCTGTGTTTCGCAACAAACTTTACCTGAATAAAAGGCTGTTCACAAACTTAATGGTTCAGTCGAATATTGGGAATCTGAATAGTCTACCACTTCTTTTAAAAAAAAAAAAACTGGTAAGGTTGAATTCTTCAGCATTAAGGGTCTGCTGGCTACCTCCAAAAAGGGATAATTACAGATTTCCTCTCAAATCATCTATATCATCTATACAAAACTACTCTAACCACTTCAAAGAAGCCCGGTTACTCCCTTAAAAAAGAACCACATCACATGATAAAAGCTGATGGTTTCATCTAAGTCCCACAACAGCAGCTACTTCCCATGGCAAGAAAACAGATCCTATGTTTAGACCCTGAATACGCCACATATTTTTGTTGAAGGCACAAAGTAAAAAAAAATATTTTTTTTAATATACATATGTGAACAGAGGTCCAAATTATAAAGATAATTGAACATTTGACTCTGACATGCTACACATGTTGCCTTCCTCCAGTTCTCCTAGCAACTTTTCATACAATTATGGCAAACCAAAATATTACTGTAGTGGAAAAGTACGTATGAGCTTGTGTACAAAACAATTAAGAATCATGGTCACTGACCTGGAACGCCCTCTTGCATTCATCAAGCAACATTTTCAGCTGATTTACCAATTGAAAAACCATATCATGCCGATTCAAAACCAAACAAACTGTCATAAACCGAGCAAGAAACCGAAGTTGCTTGTTGGAAAGATTAACATCCTGAAACATCCCATCTTTAAAGTACTCCCTAGTCAACACTGCCTCATAAAAGATATATGACTCAGATAAATAGCTGGCTTCACTTGTCCTCATGTACTGGCCAAAATAAAGCTGACCAATTCTAGATGCAATATCCCCAATCTCCCATCTCTTGAGACCAGCTTCCACCAACTTCTGTCGATTCTCTTGTTGAAACTTCCATAATTGTGTGTATACCTTGAAAACCTTGTAGAAGTATGTATCATACCTTATATTACAGAACCACCCAAATTAAAGACTGTCAAAAGACACAACATTCTTTATACAAATCAAAGTAGAAACATCAAACTGCAGAGAATAGAAACACAAAAATCGTCTACAGACTACAGCTAGTCCTTGTTGCAAAAACGTAAAATGTTTTCCATGATAAATTATTTCCTGGACTTGGTTCAAAAATATCTTTTTTTTAGATGAGTCACTGAAGTACTGGAAATATTTTCCTTAAGAACACTATGCTCCATATGCTCTCACTCTTAAGTGAAATTCCATTGCACTTGTGCTCCATATGCTCTCACTCTTAATCAACCTGTAACCATATTTTCCTCTTCACTAGATCTAACTATCACTAAACACCATCACTATTCCGCGTCACATTTATATGTCCAACCAAACACCAAAATCAAAAATTACCAAGTACAATGTCTTCCAATAAAACATCATTCTTTAAGTTATTCCAAACAGGGCTCTAATCATCTTGATGCAAATACACTAAACTGATAGAAATTACTCCTAACTTGTTCATTTAGCATCATTATTTACTCATATTCAAGGTTGATTACTAAAAGGGGGTTATTTCATTCTTCCCCATTGAAATCCCCAAAGTTATACAATTCATTCAAGCATATCAATCACAGTATACAGCAATCATTATCATCAACAATAAACAAAACGCCCATACGGAGTTATTCAAGATCATCAAAATTATGAGAAAAAATGAAAAATTGGGGTCAAGTGTTAGACCTGTTACGTTGGTAGTAGGGCAAATCTCGAATTTTTGAGAACTTCTTGTCAGCTTTGGCAACCAGAGTCCAATAAACTTCGCTGACTGGTATATTATTGCTACTGTTATTGCTGTTTTGCTGAGACATCCTTCCAATTTCCCTAATACTTCCCTCTTCAAATACTCAATTGAATCAAAGAGTAAAATGGAAGGGATCCAAAATTTGCTGCCATTGATTATTGCTCAACTGAATTTGTGTTTCAGCTTTTTAGTATATCAGTTGGGAGTGGGATTTGGGGAAGTTCGAGCCGCTGATAACAAGGTCGATTTCTTAGGGCATGTTTTGAGTTATGTTCCAAATACCATTTTGGGACAATTTTATTTGTGAGATGATTCTCTCATTATTTTCAAAAAAAAAAAATGAAATTTCTAAGTATGTAAGACAAATTCAAATAAAATAATAATTAAAAAATTATTTTATTATATTGGTATTGTTAGAGAAAAATAATTACGAGCTCACTAAAATTTAGGGGTGGGCATTTAGTATTTTGATTCGGTTCGATTTTTATTATTTCGGTTTGGTTTTTTTATTTTGGTTTTCAATGGGCCTGCTTAGTGGGCTTTTTAAAATTTTAAACTTTACAATTTTTTTTGATTTTTCAACTTAATGAGTTAAAAAGTAAAAATAGACAATACATCAAAAATAGACATCTGACAGCTGTTGGCGCCTAGCGCTGCTACTACGCCTGAAAGAGGAACTAGAAGAGGAAGATATTACGTACTGAAAACCGAACCGAATCGAAATACCGAAAAATACAAAAAAGTAAATCGAATATCGAACCAAAAATCGAAATACCAAACAAAATTTTGAAAGAATTCAGTTCGATATTTTGATTTTTCGGTGTTTATGTCCAACCCTACTAAAATTAATTATTGTGTAAAATAAAAGCTAAGTTAAATATGATTTATTGAAACAAATTCAGATCATTTTTAATGTTTAAATTAAAATATTATTAAAAAACATCGTAACAGCTAAAATAAAATGAGCAACTGATAATCAAATATGTAACATTTTTGTGTTATATCTTGATGAGGCATGACAATTAGGTTGTCAACTCAATTTGTAGAATGTTTCTCCTCTTTGAAGGGAGTAACTTATAAGGCTAACTAACTAAGGAGTTCTCTTGCCATATTTAATTTATCAACAAAATATAAAAAAATCTTATTTATTTACTTCTTTTCATGAGAAGCAAATAAAATTTATCTATGAAATTATTATTTTTTTTCGTTTTGAGTGATATTACTGATCTTTTGATTTATTATCTTTGAGGTATAAATAATTTTGATTGTCTAGAATTGGAAAAACAATGATTTTTTAATTTTTATGCATTATTATAGCCTGATTTATATTATTTATATTAAATATCAATGGTGCATATTTTTTTTAAGTAATTAAATATCTTAATCATGGTTAAAATGATATATATTACCATGTAAATCTATCTAATTATTGCTATAAAAAAATTAATCTAACAATTTTTTCGCACCATAGTTTAAATCATTATCGTTATATATTATCGTTATATATATTTTTTTATTCACCAAAAAGAAAAATGTTTCTTCATAAACTAAATCTTCTATCAATTTAAAACAAACATTAAAATAAATTATTTACCAAGAAAAATATTGTAAATCATAAAATAGAATTTTTACCATTCAAATGTTAAATTAAAAAGTATTTAGAAATTACTTTGCCATAAAATATCAAAGAAAACTAAAAGTTAGACAAACTTTTCCAAAAAATAGATATAATTTACTTTACAAATATAAAAATTAGAAAATACATATTTTCTTATTAAAGTTAGGAATCTTAAGTATCTTTTTCAATCATGGTTAATTAGTATATTTCAATGATTAAGAAAACTAATTACCTCTAATATTTAAATCACATTGGTGTCATACACATAAGTAGTAACTTAAAGAGAAAATGAAGAGAAGAGAAATGAAGAGGAGCCAGATTCATTTTTAGGACGCTCATGATTTAGCTTTCGAGATTGATCAAGCACCTTAGAGGTTTTTGGAAATCAAATACAAATGAGCCCAAAGACCATCTTCTTCGGCTCTCCGCAAAAAATACTCTTATTAATTAATTTTGAGATATTATCCATTCTGAATTAAATTTACGTGTTTTTTTTCTTTAGAAGTTTCATATCATTAAAAATATTTGCACAATAAATATATTCTTTTTCCAGTTATCAATACGTGAGTTCACACTCAAACATTCAATAGATTGGATAGATATAGATTGCGTTTCTTTTTTCTTTTTTGACTAAATAAAGCAAATAAGTAAGACGTATTGTCTCAAATGCGTTTTGCACTTTGGCCCATAAATAATGAGTCAAAAAAGTTAATAAGAAAAAGAATAATTATATTTTTAAATTATTTAAAATGATATGCATATATTATTCGTTATATTTTTGATACATCAAATACTCTGTTGTTAAAGAATTAGAACGTATTTATTCTTCTTTATAACGGAAAATCAAATATAAATATGTGGCGTAATTCTACAGAGAGACCCATTTAACCAATTAATTAGACCCACGCCGCCGGAAACACCTCAATAAACCAGACCCATTTCGCCATTAGCCATCGACCATTGAATTAACCTTCATCTTCCAGAAAACGAAGACATTATCAGACCCCAAATCAGTGACCATCGGTATCCCTCCACCTTACGCCGAGCAGCAAGCAACAACCAAACAAAATTCAAACCAAAACCACTATATCGTCGTAAATTTTAGAGAGACCATTATCGCGGCAGATTCAATTTGTAGGAAGATGGGTGTTATAAATTGGGTCAAATGGATTTCAGGCGGGTATAAAATAAAAATGGCTTGATTTTTAAATTTTGGGTCTAATTAATTGGTCAAATTCTCTGTAGAATTACTCCACGGGTTCATATTTGATTTTCCGTTAAAAAGAAGGGTAAATACGTTTTAATTTTTTAACTGAAAATATGACGGAGGATATCAAAAATATATTTATCCTTTTTCCCAAGTTAATATTTGATCTTATACTTTATAATACTATACTTATGTAGGTTAAGTTAAAAAAAAAAGCAAATTAAATATGATGTCAATTCTTTGGCTGAATGATGCACGAAATGTGCAAGAATAATTAATTTGAAGTTTAATTAACAAATATTAGATAAACTTCTAGATGGAGGATTAGGTGTACCTACTTGTCCCAAAATATGATTTACGTTTATACTAGTTGCATGACTGTCATGTCATGAACCTAATTAAGCAAGCATTTTTTATATTTATGATTACCTTTTGTTTTTTAGAGTCAACCTTCGAAAAGATGAAATAGAATCAAGGTATAAATTTTTCATATGTGACACAATCACTCACGTAAATTAATTAGTATTATCTTAGAGAGTTATTTTTTTTGTTGTGCTAAAAAATAGAATTAAAAAAAATAAGAATAACTTTATAAGATAATAATTATTAGTCAAGTGACCATTTCAACTCTAAAGCCAAGATAAATGAGTTAAAGTTAAGTTATGTTGTATGTCTTCATCGTTAATTGAACGATTAGTAAATGATTCGCAAATCGAAGGAAAGAAAAAATATTAGTAATGCAAATAATATGATTACGTACGAGTACACTAAAAATATGACTTGTACATCTTGTGCACAACTAATTCTTTTTCTTTTCTTTTTGATTGTATAATACTAGAAAGTCTTCACTAAAGTGTCATTACTGATGTGTATTATATCTTATTAACGGAATAAGTATTCACCTCACTATGTGTTAGGACAAAAACTCTATTTTTACAACTTATAAATAATATATACTTTGTAAATTGTTATGTATGATTAATCATATACACCAAAATGTAACTTGTATATATATATACATAGTGCCCCGAGGAACCCCCCCCCCCCCTCTACCCCCCCTCCTACCCCTCCTACCCCAGGCCCTCGAGGCTCCTCGCCCCGAGGACCCCCCCCCTACCCCCCTCCTACCCCAGGCCCTCGAGGCTCCTCGCCCCGAGGACCCCCCCCTCTACCCCCCTCCTACCCCAGGCCCTCGAGGCTCCGCGCCCCGAGGACCCCCCCCCCCCCCCCCCCTCCTACTTATAAATAATATATACTTTGTAAATTGTTATGTATGATTAATCATATACACCAAAATGTAACTTGTATATATATATACATAGTGCCCCGAGGAACCCCCCCCCCCCCTCTACCCCCCCTCCTACCCCTCCTACCCCAGGCCCTCGAGGCTCCTCGCCCCGAGGACCCCCCCCCTACCCCCCTCCTACCCCAGGCCCTCGAGGCTCCTCGCCCCGAGGACCCCCCCCTCTACCCCCCTCCTACCCCAGGCCCTCGAGGCTCCTCGCCCCGAGGACCCCCCCCCTACCCCCCTCCTACCCCAGGCCCTCGAGGCTCCTCGCCCCGAGGACCCCCCCCTCTACCCCCCTCCTACCCCAGGCCCTCGAGGCTCCGCGCCCCGAGGACCCCCCCCCCCCCCCCTCCTACCCCAGGCCCTCGAGGACCCCCCCCCCCCCCTCCTACCCCAGGCCCTCGAGGACCCCCCCCCCCCTCCTACCCCAGGCCCTCGAGGACCCCCCCCCCCCTCCTACCCCAGGCCCTCGAGGACCGCGCCCCCCCCCCCCCCCCCTACCCCAGGCCCTCGAGGCTCCGCGCCCCGAGGACCCCCCCCCCCCCCCCCTACCCCAGGCCCTCGAGGCTCCGCGCCCCGAGGACCCCCCCCCTACCCCCCTCCTACCCCAGGCCCTCGAGGCTCCTCGCCCCGAGGACCCCCCCTCTACCCCCCTCCTACCCCAGGCCCTCGAGGCTCCTCGCCCCGAGGACCCCCCCCCTACCCCCCTCCTACCCCAGGCCCTCGAGGCTCCTCGCCCCGAGGACCCCCCCCTCTACCCCCCTCCTACCCCAGGCCCTCGAGGCTCCGCGCCCCGAGGACCCCCCCCCCCCCCCTCCTACCCCAGGCCCTCGAGGACCCCCCCCCCCCCCCTCCTACCCCAGGCCCTCGAGGACCCCCCCCCCCTCCTACCCCAGGCCCTCGAGGACCCCCCCCCCCCCTCCTACCCCAGGCCCTCGAGGACCGCGCCCCCCCCCCCCCCCTACCCCAGGCCCTCGAGGCTCCGCGCCCCGAGGACCCCCCCCCCCCCCCCTACCCCAGGCCCTCGAGGCTCCGCGCCCCGAGGACCCCCCCCCCCCCTACCCCAGGCCCTCGAGGCTCCGCGCCCCGAGGACCCCCCCCCCCCCCCCCCCTACCCCAGGCCCTCGAGGCTCCGCGCCCCGAGGACCCCCCCCCCCCTACCCCTACCCCAGGCCCTCGAGGCTCCGCGCCCCGAGGACCCCCCCCCCCCCTACCCCAGGCCCTCGAGGCTCCGCGCCCCGAGGACCCCCCCCCCCCCCCCTACCCCAGGCCCTCGAGGCTCCGCGCCCCGAGGACCCCCCCCCCCCTTACCCCAGGCCCTCGAGGCTCCGCGCCCCGAGGACCCCCCCTCCCCTCCTACCCCAGGCCCTCGAGGCTCCGCGCCTCGAGGACCCCCCCTCCCCTCCTACCCCAGGCCCTCGAGGCTCCGCGCCTCGAGGACCCCCCCTCCCCTCCTACCCCTTCCTACCCCAGGCCCTCGAGGCTCCGCGCCCCGAGGACCCCCCAACCCACCCTATCCTCCTCCCTACCCCCTCCCTACCCTCCCTCCTAACCCCCCCTCCTACCCCCCCTACCCACCTCCTACAACTTACCTTACCCTACACTTACCCCCTACCCTTTATTTACCTATGTATCTACCCTGCACTTACCCACTACCCCTACCCTCTACTCGACCTCTTCCCCCCTCCCCCAACCCACCCTACCCTCCCTCCTACCCCCCCAACCCGCCCTACCCTCCCTCCTACCCCCCCAACCCGCCCTACCCTCCCTCTTACCCCCCCCCCCAACCCGCCCTACCCTCCCTCTTACCCCTCCCCCCCCCAACCCGCCCTACCCTCCCTCCTACCCCCCCCAACCCGCCCTACCCTCCCTCCTACCCCCCCCCCCCAACCCGCCCTACCCTCCCTCCTACCCCCCCCAACCCGCCCTACCCTCCCTCCTACCCCCCCCCCCCCAACCCGCCCTACCCTCCCTCCTACCCCCCCCCCCCAACCCGCCCTACCCTCCCTCCTACCCCCCCCCAACCCACCCTACCCTCCCTCCTACCCCCCCCAACCCACCCTACCCTCCCTCCTACCCCCCCCCAAACCTACCCTACCCTCCCTCCTACCCCCCCCCCCCCAAACCTACCCTACCCTCCCTCCTACCCCCCCCCCCCCAACCCGCCCTACCCTCCCTCCTACCCCCCCCCCCCCAACCCGCCCTACCCTCCCTCCTACCCCCCCCCCCCCCTAAACCCACCTACCCTTTATTTACCTATGTATCTACCCTGCACTTACCCACTACCCCTACCCCTCTACTCAACCTCTACGCCACACCCCCTCTCCCCTTTACCTACCTGCTTCGAAGTCTTTCCGCTTGGCGACGTGCTCACCTGAAACATTTTAAGCATAAATTAATTTGAAAAAAGTATTTTTAAAAGGCCGACCGAGTATTATGAAATAATTCACACTTATTTAAAACTTTAATTTTTATCAAATGCTTTTCACATGAATATGTTATCATCTATGTATTTCACTCGAATAAGTCCCAATGCGGGTGTCACAGACAAAAAAAAAAAAACACATCAGAATTATTATTTTAAAAGTGTCACGTGTCAAAAGTAAAAGCAACTGGATGCAACATTTACCAAGCAACTTAACAGCGCCTGTTTGGCCTTGGTCTGCTTCACCACGACAACTTTCAGGACAATACCCATCAAAAAAGCCAATCTTGGCTAAACATCTCCAGCACCCAAATCGTATGTTCATCACTTTCAGTACTCAAGCCTCTCCTCCTGCACAACACAAGGTCAAATACAGGGGGAAATAATTATGCCATTCTCAAAATTCAACTACCGCTACTAACATTATCACTATCCATTACATACTGATCTACCAAGTCTCTTGCAACTGCTCTCTTATGAATATGCAGCACCACCAAATCTCATGGTCCAACTACATCACACAAAGAAAAGTAGTTATCTTTCTGTTTATGTGACACTTGAAATAACAATACCAAACCATCTACCTATTTCAGAAGGCAGGTAAAAATCCACTTCAAATAATAATTCCCCAACTAATGGCTCACTCAAAAAGTAAATTCTCGCAATAAGCCAACATATATATGGACTATGAAAACAAATGAACCACATTTAACAAACATAATCATAAGCAAGCGAGATAAAGACTGCACTTAAAAACAATATGATGAAATAAATAAATACTGCAAACTACTAGGATTCAAGCAATCCAACCAGTCTCATTTTCAGCATAACCTGATTAATTTCCAGCATAACCCCCATAACAATAACCTTGATCCCATATCTTGTGGTTCCGGTTGGAGATTGACCAGATCTTACACTAGCAGGTCCACCAGCAGCAGTAGCAACATTTGCAGCACCCCCAAGGGGAAGTAAATCATCTACTTCCCCTGAATAGTGGACATTTACAACCCATTTTACACAGGTATGCCGGCTGTATATCAACTTCATTTCTTGCATACTTGCTTCCCTTTCACTCGAACAAGATGAAGCTGACTCGATGAATACCCTATCTAACCCTTTAGTGCACAAATTTTAAACATATCCACTACTGCAATATTTAGTAAAATCCCAAAAATATTGCAACCAAAGGCTCCCTAACAGATTGGTCAAAAGGAAATTGATAAAGTAAAATAGTCAGGGTAATGCAATGGTAGTAATGTTAAGGGCTTTTCTTTTAGCAGAGAAAGGGAAGCAAGCAGGTGATCCTACAGTTGACTTGGGTTGTGAATGCAATAATCCTGACTGCATGATGAAGAAAATAGTAAATAAAAAAATATTTCGTACTACATAGATGTAGATAACTTTTCAATTCAAACGCAAAAAACCTTAGTATAATTGAAATCACATGTTTTAAGACGTGGTGTTGGGATTCCATCAAGTTCAAAGTAATCAAGTAAAGTGAACGGACAAAATAAAAAAGTAAGTTGGATTAATTGATAAGATGATGAAACATTGATATAAGAGATAGAGGTGAAGTTAACAAGAATAATTCAAACACACAGCAATCAATTACTAACAGAGAGCTTTTGTGGAGCTTGAATCTCTACTATGCCCTCAACATTGATCTATACTAACACTAAATCTTAAAGAAATGGCAACAAAGGAGCAACATGTTTGAAGCAGTGATTAAAGCACTCAAACCAAGCAAGAATGATAAGCCTATGTGATGAAGATCCACAAACGAGTAAACCAAAATACATAGCAGATTCAAGAGATACAAACAGTGAACTAAGACTAAAAATCAAAACAAAGAAACAAAACGTCATTTAATGCAACATTGATGATACAGGTGAATAACTCACACACATAGCAATCATGTGCACTCAAAATTAATCAATACCAACACTAAAACTTTAAGAAATGGAAGCATGTATGAAGCAAAAATCATAACAGCAAGAATATGCTTTAATCTGTAAGGGATTCTGAAGCCAAAGATTCCATTAATAAACAAAAAAATCCAATCCATTATATGCTTTATCGAGGGAATCAAAGAAAGATCAGCTAAGCAATGAAGATCGACAAACGAGTAAATCGAAATATATGGCAGTTTCACGAGATACTTAGAAAACTATCTGCCAAACTTAAACCAAAGATAGAGAATTAAACAGCGAAAAAATGAAGCAACAAAGGAGAAAAGGGTTACGTTTTTTCGAACAGCAATGAAGATTCCACCACTGAAATGGTCGCTGGACTCCGACGAACAAAGAAGATTGATGCACAGCCGAAGAAGAAAACGTTTTCTCAATCAAAAATCCTCAAATCTGAGATGCTTTATTAGCTGTCTAAAAACCCTCTGCTCTGTTTTAGATGATGAAGAAAACGGCTAGTTTTGGGAGAAAAAAAACGGTCAGAAATTTTGATGAGAGACTGAAGAAGTTCAAAATTCAAAAAATTATAAGTATTCCTACAAATTTGAACGGAAAACAGAAGAAGGACGTCGGATTCCTTGTCGAAGGTGTGATTATTTAGGCTTCCAATTCCACTTACTAGTATGAATGAAATAAACAATGATATATATATTATCAAAAATTAGAAAATTAAATATAAGATAAAAAATAAGAAAAATTATTTATATTCACAATTTATATATTTTCTAAAATTCTTTATTGAAAAAATTATAAAAAATCATATTCTCTTCGATTCTCGGATACATCAATCTTGCGTGATATATCAAGACACAATGTATTGAGAGTGGTGGGTCTTGTATCAACAAAAGGTAATGTATCGAGATGTTGAGTGAAGTATCAAAGACAAATGTGTCTTGTACTAATAAAGATAATGTATTTAGGATGCGATGTATTGGACGTTGACTGATGTATATGAAATCGAGATGTCAATATACCGGGACATTGAGTAATATATCCGAAATTGAAACGTGATGCATCCAATGTTGAGTGATGTATTAGAAATCTTTAATTTTTAAAAACTTTTTGTAATTTGTAAAAAAGTAGGAATATTCGTGCGATTTATTCCATAACGAGTGATGTATTCGAGCGGCAAGGGTTAGTGTTACTATTAAGGTTGCGCAAAGTGTCGCGTGAACTAAGCTTTAGCTGGGCAACCATACACGTTAATTCGGAAAAATTTTAGTTTTCTCTTCTTATCACGTTTAAGGAGACGTGTTTATGTATTTTCCTCATCCCAAAACCGCAACCCACAATCATTAATTCCTCCACAAAAGCCCAAAGTCAATCAGTTTTAATTATTTCAGCCTTCTTATTTTTTTTAAAAAAAATTATGCTCAAAAACTTTAAGAAACACAAAATCTAGGGTTTCAAGATTTCCAAGCAAGTTCTTCTTCGAGTTTCTTTAAGAATTTTGTTCTTCTAGATATGTAAAGTGACTCAATACTGGACTAAGTTCGCTCTCAAGTGCTATATTTAAATTTAGTCATAAGTAATGTTTAGCGTCGTAAGCAAAATTTCTTGAATTTTGAACTCAATTTGTACTTCTTATTTCTGAGTTCTGATTCCTTGGTCATTGAGATTATAAGTTTTTCAACTTGGGGTTCAAATCAATGTCTTCCATTTATTAAAAAAATCCGTTTAAAATGTTCCTTTTCTTGTAGAATTGGTATGGCTGCTTTAAAACTTCACCATTGATTGTTTTTTATTTTTAAGCACTTTGTTTAGATTTTTTAAGCCTTGGATGATGTTTTTGATTTAAACTATTCATTATTACATACGACAGTTTAGAAATTTAGACTATATCTAACATAAGATAATCAATAAATATACTATGTATTGAAGATCGCACCATATGCGGGCTACTAGCTCTGCCTCTCGAGTGACAACTAAACTCCAAATTTTTTTAAAAATAAATTCTACTAGCTATTTCTAAAAATGTTAATTGGTTGTTTTTCAATTTCTCATGAAGTACTTGTTACTATTTGATATCTAAATTAGAGTCCTATTTAATTTAAATATGTATTATATAAGGCTTATTAAGGGAGGTTTTCTACTAGAATTTTTTGACCATATTATGGGCTTTTGAGGTGAGTGTTATCGCTGCCAAAGGTCTAGTTTTTTTGTAGTTAATCCTAATTGGTAACGTTTAATGAAAGGATTAGTTTCACATGGCTTGTCGTGTTTGTATAAATTTGGAGTGTCAACTCTTGAGAATATTTGTGATCTCTTAAAATAACGGCGAAAAAATTCTTTATCCCAAAATATAATGAAAAATATAAGTGGTCTATTTCGCATAATTCAAGAATAATTGATCCTTTTCCAAAAAAATAAAAATAAAACATGTTTTGAAGTTTTGTACTTAATTCTAGTGGTTTAGTTCTTCACAGTTTGTATATAGTTATAGCTAATGATGAATCATAAAAGAAATATCATGGTTTGGTGAATGAATAAAATTTTGTGTTTCTTATAAGGCTCGAATAATTTATTTTTTAAAAAACTAATTTGATATGGTATCAAAATATATGCAAGTATGTGAAAAGGGTGATGTTGAATGAAACGTCTCTCACACTGATGAAGAAATTATTGAAAAAATGATTTTAATATCTCAGAAGGAAGTATGCATATTATTATCTAGATTTATTTCTTATTGAATAACTTAATGACTATTATTTTTTGTTTAAATCTAGCATTTGGCTTTGACAATTGAATTGTATTCTTTACTAGTAACACATCTATGCTTCGCGCGGACCTTATTAGATTTATGAATAATCTTTTCTGTTTAAATATTTTAAGTCAAATATTATTATCATTGAATCCAATAAATTATATTTTAACCTATTTCACTATCTATACTTTTAGTATTTTAAATATAGTTGATTTCGTATAATCTATTTAGTATGTTATCTTTAAAAATGTGCAAAGAAAGAAAAATAATTTCAAGATTTTTTTTATTTGTGCATCTATATTAAATTCTAAATTATATTTTTAGAACAAATTTAAATTTCTCGATGTTCATAAAAAATATTACCGAAAAAAAGTTACTCTAAATAAATAGAATTTCCATTAATCTCTCTATATATAAACATTGGTGTTGTCTAATTTACGTGTATTCAGACTGTTCTAAGGTAACATATATGCATTTTATCAAAAAAATTCTAATTTATCCTCATGTGTTTCCTATTGATGATATATTCGATCCGGGTGAATACACGACAAACGATTTTAAAGTAAACTCTTTATTTATTTCAATTTCAAAAGCTCGAAACAAGCGGAAAGTGAAAAAAAGGAAAAAAAAAGAAAGAAGGGAAACAAACCGTACATAGCTACAAATGTAAACTATTCCCCTTAATATTCTCATTGTCTTCAAGAATCTTTATTTCCATCATTATATTCGTTGAAAACTATATTGGAATATTTTCTTATTCGTTTTACAGTTACTTTTTATTCATTTTTTTATTTGGTAGCTCCATGACTTTATATGCATATCACAATTTGCCAAGCTAGCAAACCTAAAATAAAGCAATTATTATCGGTATTTGATATTTATATCAATTTAACTTTAACCAGTACAATACGTTTTTGTTAAGAACGTTATCACGTAATTATGATAAATTAACTTATACCATGTTAATATTTCGATCATGCTAATTTATTATTATTTAATTACAATAGTAATTAATACAATTTTATTTAAATACTAGGAGTAAATCTCAGTTTGCTTTTTCTATTTTTCCTTTTGGAACTGTAGTAGATACTATTTTTTTTTTCTTTTGCCTAGGAAAGCAACATCTATAATTATTTTTTTATATATATAAAATATTACAACTTTTGTAAGCTACAAGTTAGGTTTCTTTTAATATTCATTGGTCAACTAAAACTCTTGGAAGGTGTAACAAACTTAGATTTAGAAATATAAACCAAAATTTAACAATTAATTTCTTGTTACAACTCAGGTTATATTCAGTTGCTTTTTCCTAAATTACCCAAGATCCAAAAATAGATCAAACTATAATACATACACCTAATTCTCTCTATGTCATACAATACATGTGCATTATAGGTGTTGTACCTTGTGCTTTAAGCTATGTATGTATTCTATTAAAATTTCTAAACTGTTTCCTCCTTTTTAGTTCTTTTCTTTTTATGGCCGGAGGTTACAAATAGGAGAAAAATGAAAATACTATTGATGAGATTTAAATTATGAACCTTCGAGATATATAGTAGAAAGCTGAATTTCATTCTATGAGATAGGACTTCAGTTTTTCACTAGAAACTAAGCCTGGAGTTGTTGTTTAGAATTGAAGTATTTTTGTATGTTTTGTAATAAGCATAATACATAAATATGTTATTTAACTTGGTTTCAGTTGACATCTATATCCTCCATTTTTGGTGTGCACTAGACACTTAAATTAGTATAAAATTGAACATGTAGATACATAATTGTCATGGAGAATGTCATGTAGGATAGATGTGTCTTTTATACAAGCTTAAGTTCTACTTGTGATCACTCAAAATTGAAGAGCGTAAATATCAGTTAAAACCAAGATAAATGACATATTTATGTACCGTACCATCCTCTTGTAATATTTGGGTGACTTTCTTTAGTGGACAAAACTATAGTGAATTGATATTTTTGATTTGGAGATATATGCCCTGCACATATCTTATCCTATTTGAGAGCTCCAACTAACTTGTATATTATTGTTCAACAAACAATCATCTCTTATTTTTAAAACTAAAAGTCTTTACTGAAATAAAGAAAATCAAAGAAACAAGATGAGCTTAGGGAACTTAAAGGGAATTACCTAAAGTTGAAAGAATCTGAATTCTGAATTGACACCTCAACTTCACCTACTTTGCTTCCCTTTCCATCTAAGCCCCCTTAGTTTACACTCCTTCCCAACAACAACAAAAGAGCATAAACAAGGCAAAAACACTTGATGGGGTTCTTTCTTTTGCACTCTTAGTTGAGAAAAATGGAACCTTTCTTGATTCTAAAGTGTTAGTAGTTAGTCTTATAGTGCAAACTTTGGTTGTTGTTTTTTTCTTTTAACATGGGATCTATTGGAAATACTAATCCATGGGCACCTTATGATAGTTATAAAGATTGTTCACAAGGTATATGTAGTGTTTATTGTCCACAATGGTGTTACTTTCTTTTACCTCCTCCTCCTCCTGATGATGAAGATGCATCAGATGATTCAGCCACAGCTTTCTCCCCTCTCATCATAGCGATCATCGGTATCTTGGCAAGTGCTTTCCTTCTTGTTAGTTACTATACCATCATTACTAAGTATTGTAGGAGGAGGAGGAGCAGAAATGATGCAACAGAGTTGGAAGCTAATCGAAACGAGACGCCTCAAGATCAGTGGCAACTTGCTACTGTTGCTGGATTGGATGAGTCTACAATCAAGGCTATCACAGTGTGTAAGTTCAAGAGAGGTGAAGGATTGGTTGAAGACACTGAATGTGCTGTTTGTTTAAGTGAGTTTCAAGAAGATGAGAATCTTAGGCTTTTGCCTAAATGTAGCCATGCTTTTCATCTCCCCTGTATAGATACTTGGTTGAAATCTCATCCAAATTGCCCTCTTTGTAGAGCTAATGTAGTGTCTCCTCCTGCTCCTAGTACTACTACTAGTAGTCGTCCGCCGTCATTGCCTCCTCCTATTCCTTCTCCAATGACCATAAATGCTCTACAATTTCAAAGACAAAATGACTTGATCTTGTTGGTAGATCATGATCATGATCACGAACGAGTACTACATCGCGATGAGGTTGTAGTCACCATTGTTTGTGATGATGATGTTTCAACAAAGAACAACTCAGGGGAGGATTCTGAATTCAGTGGCAATAACATTATTGGAAATGAATTCAGAAGATCAACCTCTTTAGGTGCATTTTCAAGACAACATCTTTTTGTGTGCAATCCTGTTTCAATGAACAGATCTGTCTCCACAGGAAGATTCATATTTTCTTGAAACATATTGTAAGTCTTGGTTGAAACTATGTAAATTCTTCAAGTAATACCAACACATGAAATTTAATGAAGTCTAATTTTCTTTAGTTCTGGTATGATTATCTAATTTAGAGTAGTAACTTATAGTATTAACATTTTTTTCTAGTTAAAGTTTGAATTTTGTTTTTAGAACTATGTCAAATATAATTGTTTTTTCCTATTACAGATTGTTATCTTTCATATTGTGACTAGTAGACCAAATTTATCACCAAGAGTCATAAAAAACATGCCCCCTACTATAGTGTTATAGCCAGAGATGTTCTTATATTATTTGGATCGTTTGGTTCACACATTAAATTATTCAGAATTATAGTCGCGTGATTTTAATTTTTAACTAATTTATTTCACCCGAAAGATGGGATAAAATAGTAGTACCAAGTTGGAAGGGATTATAGAGTGAATAACTTAGATGGTCACTCAACTATCCATTGTTTTTACAGAACGTCACTCAAGTTTCATTTTCAACTCAAAAGTTACTCAATTATAACTTTTTTGCACATAAAGTCACTCAACTTTCATTTTCAACTCAAAAGTCACTCAACTATGATTTCTTTGCACAGAAAGTCACTCAACCTATTTAATTATTTTTCATTAAAATTTAGTGACATAAAATTTTGATTATTAACCAAAACTTTAAGAATCAAATATATACCCATTTAATGACCGCTCCATTTAACCCGACCCCTTAAAAATATAATATTGAACATTTTATTTTATTATTAATATTGAATTAAATGGGCGGATCACTAAATGGTTTAAATAGATATATATATTTGATTCTTAAAATTTATGTTAATAGTTAAAATTTATGTCACTAAATTTTAATGAAAAAAATTAAATAGGTTGAGTGACTTTCTGTGCAAAGAAGTTATAGTTGAGTGATTTTTGAGTTGAAAATAAAAATTAAGTGACTTTTTGTGCAAATAAATCATAGTTGAGTGACTTTCTGTGAAAACAATTGATAATTGAATGACCATCAAAGTTATTAACTCGGGGATTATAGTACCAAATGATCCCATATGGTTTAGACCATATAATTAACAAGCATCACCCCATCGTAATGCATACTAAATTACCAATGCTTATTTTATGTGCAATATCCTAGTATTTGATTACTAGTTCAATGTAGCCTTTTCTTTATCGATATCAATATCAAAACTCCTTAATTAAGTTTAAGATTACCTAATCAAGATTATTTAGAGGGATAAGTGCAGTTGGTAAGCTAATCTACTAACCTCCCTTACCCCATTTCGACCTAAGAAAGCCCGATAAATTAGAAGTTCGATGATCTTAATTATACGTGTATCTATATTTAAGCATATCTTACTTTTGATTTTCGTGCGTATTAAGGATTTTTACGTCGAAAAATTTAAGAGAATTGATTAATTAATTAAATATACCATGATAGGTATGTTCCCAAATCTCATCTTGGGAGGTTTTCCTTAAGATACATGAAAAAGTGTTGTATTAAATTAATGTAGGTGGTAAGCATTTCGATATGCCATAAAAGGCTACGAGTAGGAGGGGTGTCAAAACTAACAAATTCGAAAACAGATAGAATTATACTTAATGTAATCGAATTTACTATTAAATTTTAAAGTAAAATTATTATTTTGAATAATATAAATTTATAAGCCCACTGAAATCAAAGTATTCTTTTTTATTTTATAAATAAAATTCAACCAAAATAATTGCAAACAACTTTTTATTTATAAATACTAATAAAATTATCTGCACTTCGCGTGAAAATTTGATATCACGAAAGTTATAAAATAGTACTTAGAAGATATTCGTCACTAAAATAAAAAAAATGTATTGTCTTACATACAAAATTATTAGTAACAAACATTAATAATGTAAAGGAAATTGACAATTATACTATCTTATCATTTATCCTTCAATCAATCGATCTTTAATTTGATTTCATAATTTATCCTTCTACCTCCATGTAGTGTTGTTATTTGATATTTTTAGGAAATTAGATGAACATCAACATGAAACATTAAATTAGTACTAACAAATACTTATAACAAAAACTTTATAGAAATATAAACAACAAAGTTAAAACATGTACTCCAAATAACAATTAATACCATAAGTATAAATTAATGACTGTAAAATAGTATACAGGATCTATAATAATAGAAAATGAAGGAAAAAATTGAGCCCACTAAATGCATTGTGTTTACTTAAAGAAATTATTCCCCTTTAGTACCCGATGTTTAAAGAAATAGATACTCTCAGGATGAAACAATTCTATTCTATTCACAAGTGTATTTATTGATACCAAAACATTGGCGTTAGTGAGCCGCTCTATAGGAGCAAAGTGCACGAATATTTCGTTGTGCAGAAGAAAAAAAAGTTCATAATTTTCGTTGTTTCGAAAATCGCTTTATTTATAGACAACAAAGGATACTGTGAACAAATGTTTATTATGTCTTATCGAAAATGTTACTCTTTTAACCCTTCAAAAAGGTCACAATCTTTCTTAAAAGACATAAATTTTCATAAAAGTCGCAAATCTTCATAAAAATTGCAACTCTTATGAAAGTCACAACTTTTCATAAAAATTACATCTTTTCATGAAAGGATTAGACTATTTTTGAAAATGAAATTCTAACTTGTAGTGACATCACATAGGCGGGCTTAAATTCTCTATTATATAAATATATGATATGATATTTTAATGAGCAACTTTCACATATAACAAATAAAAAATTCATATTTGTATGCTATAGCAAAGTTTGCATAATTGCGCTCCATAGCAAACATAGAAACTGTATAATTCGCTATACATATACAGTTGAAGCAAATTGTATAAAACGAAGTGTATAAAACAAGAAAGAGAAGACACTTGGGCAGAGAACTGTATAAAAACAAAGTGTATAAAACGAATTGTATTATTATAAGTGTATAGAACGATTATATACAATTTGAATTTGTATAAAATGAGAAAGAGAGAAAGACAAAAGAGACTTGACAAGGAATATACAATTGAATCGAATTGTATAAACGAGAAAGAGAGAAATTAGATACAATTTAAAAATTGTATAAAACGAGAAAGAGAGAAAGGCAAAAGAAATGGGTAGGGGAGTATTTTTATTGTATAATTATAAGTGTATAGGACGAAAATATATGTACTTGCATGTGTATATACAATTTTCTCACGCTTTATACAAACAGAAACACAATTTATACATTTCGTTTCTGTTTGTATAAGTGAGAAAGGCGAGGGTAGCGAGCGAGATTTGGGAGAGTGGCGAGCGAGATTTGGAAGAGGGGAGAGAGGGGAACAAAAATATATGTATTTATACGATTTTCTCTGCTTTATACAATTAGAAATAATTTTTATACACTTGTGTTTGTATAAAAAGTGAGGAAGCGAGCGAGAGATTGGAGGAGAGTGGCGAGCGAGATATTTGGGAGAGAGACGTCTGATAATTTTTTGCAAACATTTGCTATGGAGCACAATTAAATCAAACCCTAGCTACTCCATTTATCTTAGGTTATTAGTTTGCTATTATATATAATTTTCCCTATTTTATATGTTAAATTTGAATAGAAAAATTAAAAATACCCATTCAAATTTTGCGGGACTATGGAATTTAGCGGATTTAGAATGTAGATATATTTTTAACAAAGACACTGTTAATTTCATATTAATTGAATTGTCGAGGTGTTTTATATTTAAAAAAAGAAGAAGATTAAGACATAAATTAGGCACAATTTTTTATTTTTATCCTTATTAGTTATTGTAAAATTTATGATTAAAATAACTAAATATTAATCAATTAGTAACTAATTCTAATACTATGTGAAATGTAAAATTGGAAGAACATTTTAAAAGTAGTATCGAAGACTGAACAACTAAGTTAATTTGAAAAATGAAAAACGTTATAAGAACTTCAAATTAATATAAAATAGAGAGAGTATGTGTGTTTAAGTATAACATTTAGGAAGTACAGAGACCGAATTTGTAAAATTGTGTAAGTAGAAGTACCAATTTGTATATTAAACAAATTACGCGTCTTCTCCCCAACATTTTCCAAATTTGTATATAACACCAGCTACGGCTTCTTCACTGTTCTTCATTCTTGATTTCTCCAAGAAATCGAAATTTGTTCCTTGGAGATGGTTTTACACAAAAAGCTTTCTACTTGCTGTATATCTCATGAGTTCTATAAAGTTGCTACGAACAACCCCAACAAGATTGCAGTCATTCAAGCTTGTGGGGGTCTCAAAATCGCCAAAGAATTTCGACTTTCTTGCAGTGAAAATGGCGACCAAGACAACCGGGAGAAGTTTCAAGAGTTTGTTTCTTCTAAAATGAAGTCGGTTAATCCCCCGATATACGAAGTTGATCAGTGCTTCACGTTTTCCGAGATATTGTCCGCCGTTGATTCTCTTAGTTCACGGCTCCGATGCATTCTTGATGGTGGTGATGACCCCAATCTAATAAAGTCCTCTGCAGGTAACTGAAATTTGTGATTTTAAGTGGGGTATTATGAATTAACATTACGATGAAGAAAAGACGGTGTTAATCAGTGTGAGTAAGTTACTGATGTTTGTGATATTAACTACGATTTTACTGAATTAAGATTAAGTTTTCTTTACTTATTTATTTATGGAGTAAACCAAGATTCTTCTTTCTGTAGTAATTTGTGAACATATGTATCTTGTCTAGTTGGGAGAATGATTCTTGTATGGGTAGTATCTTGAATTTTTATATGTTGTGCGTGTTGTAGCAGTGATTTCTTGAATATTTTGTATCTTGTGCCTGTTGTAGCAGTGGTTTCTTTGATATCTTGTGCGTGTTGTAGACTTGTAGCAGTGGTTTCTTGAATTTTTTTTATATCTTCATGTTGCAGCGATAGTTTTTTGAATTTATTTTGGATTTCTAATTTTGCTTTAGATAACTTTTACCTTCTTAATTTTTTTTTTTGCTTTTAGAATAAGGTCTGTGCTATCTGAAATTGAGCAAGTTTGCAGAAAGGTTAATGATGGTCCTATCTAACCCGCCATTTGGAAAAAAGTCTCTTTTTGCCTTTGGTCCTTGATGGAGCTCCCACCCGAGTCTAATGATAGACAGTCCTCAAAAGTTGGAACACTGTTCTCTAAGATTTAGGACCAAAAGAAAAAATGGAGGGAAAATTGAGCAATATCAAGGATGGCACAAGGGCAAATCAGATTGTTTCCCTTAATCTGTGTTTACAATCATTCCTAAATGAATGTGAAAATGCTATATCCATTTCCTTGAAATTTTTTGGTTTTCTATGGTTAGCTATAGAATCCTTCCGGATGTTGTTGATTGCTTTGTGAGTAAACTAATTTCTTTTTTTAAAAAATTAAATGGTGAAAATCAAGAAAGATGCTTTGTGAGTAAACTAATTAGGCATTGCATCTTTTCATGGCTAGTAGTTAATATTCATCAAACTGCAAACGACTGCAGTTCCAAGGACCAGTTACTTCTGGGGTCTTCTGATCGAGGTTTGGAGCAGTATACACAGTTCCATAAAACATATATCCCAAGAGTAGTTGGAATATATATGGAACCTTCAGTTGAGTACATTGTTTCTGTTTTATCGGTTTTGAGGTGCGGAGAAGCATTTATGCCGTTAGATCCATCATGGCCAAACGAAAGGATATTATCGGTAATATCTTCTTCAAAAGCTGATCTTATTGTGGGCTATAAATCTTCAGTTGACAGACCTTGTCACCAGCTTGATAAATTACGATGGCTCATTCATAAAGGCAGTTATCCCCTTTTTTATATGTCAATAGAGAATGTCATGCGAAAAAAATCTGACTCATCGTTAGCCTGGCCTTGTGAAAGTGAAAGGTTGAGATCATTCTGCTACTTGATGTACACATCTGGATCCACTGGAATACCCAAGGGGGTATGTGGTACTGAAGTAGGTGAGTTGCACATCCTTGAGAATGTTTAACCAGTTCTCATCCGTTTATATTGTCGCCGTACAAACTATGCTTTTATAGTTCAGTTTTACTTAGGCATTAGTTCAATTTGTTTCATCATACACTTGCAGGTCTTCTGAACCGCTTCTTGTGGATGCAAGGATCATTTCCCTTTCAAAAAGAAGAAATCCTTCTTTTCAAAACATCCATAAGCTTCATTGACCATTTGCAAGAATTTTTAGGAGCTATACTTGCTAATTGTACGTTGATCATACCTCCTTTCAATCAGCTGAAGGACAATATATTTTTAGTAGTCAATCTCTTACAGGTATATGTGAACAGTTTATTTACTCTTTCAATTTCTTGTTACTTGGCAGTGCATTTTAAAGGGTGTGAATTTTTTTTTTCATTTGGTTGCCAACAACAGTAGGGGATTTCCTATCCATTAACCAGTTGCTTATTCTAACGATTACAAACATAAAGCAAGTATTTCGCTCAGGTGCTGCCGGATGGAGGGTCTCGACTCTTGAGGGTATTGGGTGCTTCTTGATCTAGTAGAATCTATATCTGAGCAAATGAATTACGGCCTTCAACATCCATGTCACTGCTTTCAGTGATCAATTAACTTCCTCTACAATTTTTTTGGACTTCTATATCTAGTATTTGCATGAGTTCCTCCATTTATTTTTACCATAGCTTCTGTATTGGTTGGTGTAAATTCTGCAATAAGCTGAAATACTACTGGACAAAAACCATCACGCTCTCTCTCTCATACACACATACATACACACACACTCACACACACACTTAAGATGGGGGAGGGGTGCTTGTGCAACTCCTATTTTTTTTCCGATTTTGGTATTATATAATCTAAATTACTGTTATTGGTAATAATTGCATGAAGTCCAAGTGGGTAATGTTCACTTTGTGAATCCATGATTAGAAAATTTTCAAATATTGCAAGAAAAAAGATTCGTGACTATTCTTTGCTGTTCTCTGGACGCCGATGGTGTGTTTTACTGAAAAAAATTAAGCTTCCTTTATAGGATGGATATCTGGTTGTTCTATACAGGCTCTGGTCTTGGTTGAGAATCTTTACTCTTCTCTTTTGCATTTACTCTGCCTGTCTTGGATCTTGAATCTCTTCTCTGTCTGGTCACTGATTTATCTTTTGCAAACTGAAAATTAAGCCACCTTTCTTTCTCCTTTATGCAGAGGACAATTTTGCCATATATTATACTCATTACGGAAAAGGGTCAGCCTAGTCTTTATAATTATTTAAAATTGAGCAACTTTGCCCTCAGTTATACTTTGGGTTTAATTTTACCCCTCCCCCGGTGAAAAGTTTCGTTTTTTCCTGGACCCCTAATGTCGCTCCAACTTTTATCTAATTGAAAACATAGTCGGAAGGGGTAAATTTGGACCTTTTTCAAAGTATCGTGACACCTCGTGTCCACCCATTTCATACTAGAGCTCTCTTAATGTCAAGGGGTAATGCGAGACGATTTTCTAACAAGGGTGTGAATGGACCCAAGGTATGACGGAGGGTGAAAATTTCAGATAGAGTAGGGGGGAAATTTGGACCTTTCTTGTTTTCTTTGTTCTTTTCCATTCTATGAGAGCATCACATCTTTAAAAATTCCATTATTTTTTTCATCATTTATCTTCAGGAATATTCTATTAGCAGGCTTGTGGCAGTTCCATCTTTTATAAGGGCGATTCTTCCTGCTTTGCATAGCATGCATTATCCTACAGCTCAGATCTCCTTAAAACTTCTAGTGCTAAGTGGTGAAATTTTTGATATTTCTCTGTGGAAGATGCTGGTCAAGTTGCTACCGGAGACTACTGTTCTTAATATATATGGAAGCACAGAGGTAGATTTCTGTCTGTGTTATTTTTGGGTTAGTTATATCCTTACAACTTATAATATTGAATAAATTGGATGGAAAAAGACTCCATGTCCATCGTTGTGAGTTACTTTTTGGTCACTTCTGTTCTGGTAGTTATAATAATTCACTTGGAAAGAGAAAATTTGAGTAATGCTTGCTCATATCAAACAAGATCCTGATTTTCTTCACCCTTTATTTGTACCAACTTTTGTACTCGATGAAGTCACTTTAGTCTGGAGTTGAAATATGGCAAACTTATGTTCGTTGTTAAATTTTTAGCTTAAATCCAAATTTTTGTGCTTGTGACCATAATCTGTGAATACTTGCCTTTAAGCTGGATGATCTGAGTTTAGTGCTGGCTCTCTACTTTTTTGGTTTACATCTTGTATATTGGAGATTTTTCATGTTGATTGAATTTTTTTACCTTATCATAAAGAATATCTGTGATTTGAGCTAGTACTCTCCTTTTGCTCATGCGGTCAACTAAGTTGAATTGAAATGATATAGCCACTTTGGTTTAGTCCCCCTTTGTTGAATTTCCCCTCTACCACTACCTACAATCTCAATCTTACCATTAGCTATTGCAACCACTTCCCCGAACCTCCTCTGGATCATGGGGGTGGAATCATTAGCAGAGGGGGGTGGATGCATGCTATAAAAGGAGGTTACAGAAGATGTTTTGAGAATACATAGGAAGAGCCCGGAGACCTTGAAATTTCCAGCTTTATTTAGTTTTACTCCAACCATAGATATGTGCAGTTGGCTTGTTTACAACTGATTGCAGTTTATACATAACAATTGCAGTAATTGTAGTGCCTGAAAACAGTGACACCCCCCACCCCCGCAAAAAAAAAAGAAGAAGAAAGAAGAAAAGATAAACAGAGAAAGGTGGGAATTAGTGAAAGAATTCTTATTTGCTAAGTTAGTTATGCTGGAGTTTGGTTTTCTTCATTTTTAGTTGCAGCTGGCTGGTGCTGCTGCTATGAACAACTTACTGATCAGCATATTGATAACTACACATAACTAGCTGCCATGAAATCGATCCTTTCAAACTTAGATGCCATGCTTTTAATGTGATTATACATACATGTCTGTATAGTGTACACTGGTTATGTTTATAGAGCAACTTTATTTGTGAGTTTGAGATATGATTTTTGCCAAGCCTATCCACTCATTTAATTTATAGGTAATGTTTGGAATACCTTTGAGGATCCACTGTATGCAAGTATTTTGGGAAAAGAATAGGCTGCACAACTTGCAATTTTTTTAGGGAAACTAGTTTGGCATGGTCAAAAGTAGAGTTGGATGCAACAACTCTCCAGCTGGTTATGTTAGCACAATAAAATCCAAAAGTAACAGGGAACATTAATTGGATGAGAAACTTCTGTATACTGTAGGACATTTTATGATGGGAGTGAATTGAAGAAGCACTTCATTCTCTAGAACTTAGCATTGTTTGTCTCTCTGTAAATTCCAACAACTAACTATGTCTGAACTCTGAAGTAGACAATTATTTAGAATCAATAAAATTAAAGTTAGTGGAAAGATATTGAGTTTC
Organism: Solanum lycopersicum; assembly: GCF_036512215.1. Classification (NCBI taxonomy): domain Eukaryota; kingdom Viridiplantae; phylum Streptophyta; class Magnoliopsida; order Solanales; family Solanaceae; genus Solanum; species Solanum lycopersicum. Next base: position 76,487,640 of record NC_090800.1, read on the forward strand.
TATTTTTGAGAGATACAACTGCTTGATCAGTTCTTTTTAGACTAAGACGACCATCAGAGAAAGGAAGATCAAAGCTAACACCCACTGTGGCAAGTATAAAAATAGGGAATCATAAGAAATTCATTGTGGTTTGCTTGGTAGAGGGCGAAAGATAACAAAAAGGCTCAACATGAATGGAACTAGAGTGTAGAGGGGAAGAGGTAGGCTCAATTGGCTAATGAGTGGACTTGCAAGGGTTATAAATGACTTGATCATTCAACCCCAAACCTTCACGGGATGCCTCTTTGAAAACCCTTACACAACCCATGAGGGACAAGTATAGCATTTTCTAACAGTTTTTGCTCAAGCTTGATTGTGAGTTTATATTGATTTCAAGTGTATAAAATGTTTGTATTGTTGATGCTACGCACAATTACGGTAATTAAATCTGATGAAATTTACTAATTTATGTAATCTTTGAATAATCCCAACAATTGCCAAAGCTCGTACTACTAAATTTGATTAGAGACTTTTATATCTGAGTATGGATTATTATGCGACTTGGAGAACTTCTGCGTTTTGGAATTCTTAAATTGCCTTAAAATGACAGATTATTAAGTAGTATTTCTCTAAAAAAGGAGGACATATTATTTAGGTAGTATTGGGATGAAATGGACTTTAATAGAGCAAAATGATACAATGATTAGTCTAGCTGATTTCAACTATTTAAGATTGACCCATGTTTGATTGTTAATTTTACACTTTCTTCATTCAATAACCAAGTATTATCTGCATCCGTTTTCTAATTTATGGTGGGCTTGGAGAGCATTATATTTTGTGATTTCATTTCTATTCTTGTTATGGTGTGCATTTCATTTTTTAACTGTTGCATTCTTTCTCATTTGTGGGTCTGGACCTGAGTGCATATTTTTGTTCACAAGAGATAATTTAGAAACCAATCAACAGCTGCATACAATTCTTGGACAGAAGGCTCCTCGATTTAGTTCTAGCACTTGAAAACGGAAGGAATCATCTTCTTGAACATCTACACACTATGTGCTCACAAACTTTAAAGAAATTACAGTATTAGTTGACAAGGAAGTTTATGCATGAGCTTCCTCATTCATAAACTTCTTTTACTCTTCTAAATACCCAATATGTCTCTTGCATTTTGAAAGCACAAAGCAACTGTGACTCAAATGTATTTTCTCCCTATCATTAAAGATAATGATTTAGTTGTTCATCCAGATATTATCACTTAATATTTGTCATATTTTGTAGGTCTCTCCTTTTTTTTTTGTATGTCTCTTGTATATAGACTAAATGATCTTGTTATTATCAATGAAATCTCTTATGTGATCGAAAAAAGAAAAATATTAGTCCTTCCTTTCCTGGTATGTGCTTGTATAGATAGGCATAATCAGGAAGAGTTGATGCACAAAGCACATACATTTTCCTTTATGTTCTCTTACTGGACACCTAATTCTCAACGAGTCGGTGGTTATGATGCAACCACTTGAAGGAGGATATGGCTGCTACAAGTAACCCAAAGCTTCATTTCTTATTTGGGTGGGGCAAACTCTTGTATTCTGGTTCATGGAAAGGTTGTTAGAATCCCCCTCTTCTAGAATCATTGGTATCTAAGTTCAATCCTGGTATCTGCTTGTATAAATAGGCACATAATCAGAAAGAGTTGATGCACAAAGCACATACTGGACATCAGTTTCTCAATGAGTGGCTCGTTTCGATGCAACACTTCTTGAAGGAGGAATTTAAATTCAATCTTGGTTCATGACTTCCGCACAGTGATGGTTATTTGGGAATAGCTTGTAACGACATAGCAAGCTTGATTTTCCTTATTGATAAAAGGAGACATACAGAGGTTTAATTTTATCAATTTAAAAAGCAGCAGTAACAACCTTGATACAAATTTAAGATTGCTCTTAAGAAAAAGAAGTAGCTTACGTCACCTATCACTTGAATTCACTATCTTCTCTGTAGTCTTATTAATATTTTTGATGAACGAAATAGGTTTCCGGTGACTGCACATATTTCGACTGCAAGTGGTTGCCCACAATGTTGGAGCAAGATGCTCTGGACAGTGTTCCAATTGGCATTCCTATTGACAACTGTGAAGTGGTTCTTATTGGGGAAAATTCTCTTGATGAGGGAGAGATATGTGTCAGTGGAAGTTGTGTTGCTTCTGGATACTTCATTCATCCTTCTATTTTGTCACTGGATAACGTGGAATTACATCAAGAAATAACTGATGGCAAGAAGGATGAAAATGAAGTTTACTTTAGAACCGGGGATTTCAGCAGAAAGCTTTCAGATGGAAACCTGATTTATATTGGGAGAAGAGACCGCACAGTAAAGATCTGCGGGCACCGTATTGCCTTAGAGGAGGTCGAAAGCATTCTGAGGGAACATCAAGAAGTAGCTGATTCTGCTGTGGTTTCTCGTTGCGTTCAAGGAGATATTTTATTTCTTGAGGCATATTTACTGCTCAAGCAAAAGGAAAACAATCTTGAGGTCTTCAAGTCCACAATTAGATGCTGGATGGCCAGCAAACTTCCCCCAACTATGATTCCTGCTCGTTTCTACTTTGTTGAATCTTTTCCTAGGTCTTCTTCAGGGAAAGTAGATTACAAGATGTTGGCCACTTTTGCAGCGTCTGAGGCAGGTAACCGTATTGCGATTGAAGAAACTCAAGATATCGATCTCATTAATGTTATACAAAAGGTATTTTACTGGACTTCATTTTGATTAAGGGCTGTGATTCTGTTATGAAATGGTATTAGCACCAATCTTTACTTCGATTTTCATTCAGTGCAAAGTTTTCCCATGAATGTGATTTTTTTGGTTAAATATAATAAGATATATTTAAGCGCTGCCCTAATTTGGATCATGCATTCTGTGAAACCACACTTTAGAGTTCATATCTGCATATATAAGTGGGTGAAAGTTGTTAGGTTGTCTTTGGTATTTGGTATATATATGCTTCCCTTTTCATGAGAGTTTATTCCCTTTTTGAGCAATTTTTAGCCGGTTTTAGAAGAAAAAATTATGCCACATAAACTGAGATCCTAGGGAGTATTATGTAGTTTGACTTGCCGTGGAAGAACTGACCAGTGAAACAACTATTCAGTTACTCAAGATATTTTTCTACAAAATGGGGTTAGCTTGGTAAAGTGTATATCTGAAGACTAATTGAAAAGAGATTACACATCAGTGTCTTCTGTCACTTTTGGGCAGTAATGACATTTCAGTCTGTATGGCTAATGCTCTGTATAGAGAACTACCTTTTGTATAAGCTTCTCTGCCTTTTGTATACAACCTGTCTTGTAGGGGTTTCTTAGCATGTTAACTGGATGAAATTTTTTGTTATTGATTTATACTCTTACAACAAGGCAGCTGGCTTGCAACATGGGTAGCTGGGATATAATTTGTTATCTGGCTAAGACTAGCTTTCATTCTCTCGATAACATCATGTTGCGATGCGTATCACGTTTTTTAAAATTCCTTTATTTATATTTTGAAACAACTTCATTCGTTGGTATCTGTAAAGCATAAATATGGCAAGTGTCCTTAAATTGTAATATGTAAAGGATTCTGAATGCCCAATTTTGTAACTGGAAGAATACCAAAATAGAAATAAAAATAAAGAAGTACCTGAGGGAATGTCATGTTGGATATTCACAGGAAACCTGTTCTTTTATCCACTGTCTACATCACACTGAGAATGTGTCAAAATATATACAAGATGTGCAAAGGGACTAACCATACATATCTCTCTAGCTCCCAACTGTCTATGCTTCCTTTACCACCAAAACAATGGATGAAACAAAAAAGGCGTCTTTTACGTTTCTTTCTAAAAAGAAAAAGATGTATTTTACTCCTTCTCCTATGCTTTCTGAATATACTTTTGTTTTCATGGGGGAATTGAACTGTAAATCCTCTTTTGCTAATTTGAAGTCATTAGTCACTTGTTCTCTAGTCAGTATTATGTGTCCTTATGGTGATGTGTTTCTTTTACGTCTTCTTTAACTTTGATTGGACAGACTTTTGCTGATGCTCTGATGGTTGTTGACAAGATCTCCCTTGATGATGACTTCTTTGAGATCGGTGGCAATTCTCTATTAGCAGCTCATGTCTCCTATAATCTAGGAATCAATATGAAGGACTTGTATGCTTTTCCAACTCCATTGAAACTTCAGAAGGCCATTCAACTTAAAAAAGTGTCCTCTAGCCGTGAACTTAGAGCTGATGCTTTAGTGGGAGTGAACTCGCAAGAGCAAGAGAAAAGCAAGCTTCCTTCTAATAAATCTTGGATGCCTGGTGCAGATAACAGTACCGCTTTGAGTTTGACCAGTGATTATCCCGTTAAACGTTTGAAAACAGATTCAGATTTGTATATTGATTCCAACGATGCTAATGGAAGAGATATGAATAATTCAACTTCTTCACAGGTTTCATGTTCTTACAGTCGGTGCAACAAAATAAGGCATGATGCTGGTTGTGAGGGTTACAATTGCCACTCGATGCTGTCTTGGGAAGTTCCACGTGATAAAAGAGGTTTCATGCGAGAACAGTGGATGGTCAACATGGAATCTTGCGTTGATGCATCACCACTAGTTGTATTTAAAGAAAGAAGTGTGTATCTGCTTATCGGAGCTCACTCCCACAAATTCTATTGCATTGATGCAACAAGGTAATGCCTCATGTTTCTCTTAGATGAATGTGATTGAGAAAATAAGAAAAGATAAGATATAAGTGTGTGAAGGACAAATTTCTTACACTTGAGTCCTACATCCACTTGGTTTACCAGAGGATGGGATTTGCTGTCCAATTAGTCTACATACACTATTAGACAATTTTTAATCTATGCTATGACCCAAAAATTTCCCTCTTTGGATTGGAATATCAGAATATGGACTCATAGACTAAACTTGTAGATTTCATTGTGGAAAGCTCTTTGCTGTACTAGTGAGATCACCACAATTGTTCAGTAGTATGGCACTGGTGCATACAAGTTGTATGTAATTAATTTACTATATACATTCTCTATGCCAATAACTGTGATACTCCTTTTTTGCAACCAAATGTTTGACACCATCTCATATTTATGCAACTTTTACAGCTTAAAAATCAAATTCTTCTAACTGTACTATTTCCCTGCAAATGTGTTCAGTGGTCTTGTTTTGTGGGAGATCAAATTACAAGGGCGTGTTGAGAGTTCTGCAGCAATTCTAGATGATTTTTCTCAGGTTATAGATAACTTTTTTCTGTCAAAGTTTTCTAGTTTGTAAGGTTCACATCAGCTGAAAGGGATTTCACCTGCAGGTTATTGTCGGATGCTATGATGGGAACATTTATTTTCTGAATTTTTCAAATGGTATCCCTTGTTGGAATTTTCAAACACACGGAGAGGTATGATTAGATTTACTGTGTCAGTAAGTTATAGTATCTTGATTACCTTTTCTATTGAGCTTCTTGATAGCAATAGAAAAATACCATAAAATTAGAGTATTAACAAATAATTTTTAATTAAGCTTAAATCTAAGGCTAATGAAGGACCGACAGGAATCCAGATTGCATAAAGTATTTATTTCCCTTGAAATATTTCATGTCCAGGAAGTGTGAAGGGATCAAGGAGGTCATATGCCCTGCCAAATTCATTTTTTTTTTCTGTGAAACCTGCCAAATTCATTATCTGAGCAAAAATTGTAACCTTCCCAGTTTGTCGTTTTGTAAAGTTTGTGGGTTTTGATTTTAAAAATACTGGCCATATCAAACTAGTCTAGACAGATGTTTTCGAAGACTGATTAGTTTTATTAGAAAATATATATCATAGTACCAATCTGTAAAGTTGTGGTCCTTGAAGTTCTGTAGGGTTTGGAATATGTAAGTTATCTGTGTAAGGGTGTAGTTGATGCTTTGATTCATAGACAATAAACATAGTATGAAATGCTCAGTCCATCTAGCTAGTAAAAATAATTTTAAAATGGGCAAAAATTGTATTTAGCAATTTTTATTGCCTAGTATATAAGGGTCATGTTTATTGTTTTCTACTTTTTATGAGTTGTGCACGTAATACACTAGCCTTAACATTTCATGCAAAAATGCATATCATCTTAATGGTTGTTAACTTTAGATGAAAAGAGAATTAACCTATTTGCTAATTTTTTAATCTGTTTTCACTTATACATCCAGTTTTCCTTTTATGAAAAGGAGTCATCAATTAACACCAAACCTCTAATATGCAGACCAATTCCTCTTAATGTAGTATGATACATTAATTTTTGGTCTTTAGTTATCTACCGTGATGATTTTTTTATGTTTCTTCTGTAAATAAAAGACTATCTCAATAATAGAAAATTAATTTTATCGTAATGATGTAAATAAGCTAAGGTTTACTACTATATTAGAGGATTGCTTGCATTATTAGAGGTTTGACGTCAATTTATGAGTGGTGTTCCCAAAATAAAAGATAAATTACTGAAAACAACCTTTGAGTGCTTTTAAAGGTTAACAATTAGGCCCCCAGAGCTTGTTCAACTAGCAAAGATCGAGGAACTTATGACTTAGGTCACTAGTTTGAGTATTATGTCATGCGAACTAAAATTGGTATTTAAGTGAACAACCATCGAAACCTATCGTTGAGTCCCACATTGGTGGGATGTGGATTTCCTGGTATCCATCTATGTCTTGTACAATCCTCATCTCTAGAGCTGGCATTTGGGGTTGAGTTAGACCCTCAAAGCCAAACTCATCCCAATTCATTGTTTATCCGTTGTAGGCCCCCCTTCATATATTGTCCTTTGTCCATGCTGCAGATGACCAGCCGTGGGTGCACGAGGCAATGCTGAGTCCCACTCCCACATTGGTGGATGTGGATTCCCTGTCTCCATATTTTGTCTTGGGCAATACTTGCCTCTAGAGCTAGCTCTCAGGGTAGAGTTAGGCCAAAGGTCCATTTTTAAAACCTATGTGCCAAAGATGCATTTTTTCCTTTAAAATATGTTGGGAATCTTTTGTTATGACAAGAGGTTGCTCTTGATCATCCAGTGGTTATTGTAGATCAATTGAAGATTAATTAAAATAGGTAGTTGATTGTAGTGATGATAGTTTGCTGGAAATTGGCTTTCTTTCCTGCTTGCTAGAGTTTTCCATGTTCTGTTGTTTGACATTTATTTTTGTGGTCAACATCCGAAATTTTAAGGTAAAATCACAGCCAGTCATTGACAAGAAGAGGCACTTGGTCTGGTAATTTCTTTTCTTCATCTACTGTTGTTTCACACAGGAAGTTTACGTAACTGGTTGATTAAACTTAACAATTTTCTTCTATATCTGAAGCTTGTCTATTTCTTCTCTGGTTTTGTCATGTCAGTGCATATTTATCCATTGTTTCACCTTTTGGAAGGGGGCATAGGAGGGAAAACCATTAAATACAGGAAAAGGATGCGCATTCACATTAGGTTATATTGACTTCTTGATGTCCTTAAATTTTCTGGAGATTTCATTTAATTCTATCTATCATGAATTGCCTCATCTGATATGTGTTCTTACAATGTTGTAAAGATCTCATCTTCCAATTTCATCTTGTTGCATTAGCAACTGAGTGCGACTGTCTAGCTTAGGAAAGCTGTGGGAATAGAACCAGCTGGGTTCCGTTGTTTCTGATGTCAGCCCATGTTTGCACTGTTCAATGGTCTAAGCGCCAATTTACTTCCTAGAATTACTGAGAGCCCCTGGTGTTTTAAGATAAGTGTTTAAACTGTCAAAGACTACTAGAATTATGGAGGGCTCATGTTGAGGCTAAGTTGTGCCGACTCTTCACTTTGGATGCTACACCCGTGTCGAATTCTCCAAAAATACACTACTTTTGGAGAATCCAGCACGCACCTGTTGACATTTTTGAAGAGTCCGAGCAACATAGTATTGAGGTAATGTTTTTGAATAGTCCAGTACCTGTTGACGTCCTAGAATACTAAGAGTTCCATTAGTCTTGAAAACCTAAAGAGAAAGTGAAGAAATTTGGTGCAATTTATTTTCTAACGCAGTGTAGAAGATGGTCCAGCAAAGCTGCACAGTCTGCTATAGCTTATCTTTGCTGCTGTTTTTTTTCTTTCTTGGTTAATAATTATCGTTTTCCAATTTTTTTGTTTTTCCTTTTCTAAACGCTCAAGTATTGCTATTATCTCATATGTTTTTTTTAAAAATCATCCATCTTCGGGTAATGATATATTTTAGAGGTCCTTTGTTTCACGGACAAACTTTGTGCCGATAACACCAGATATATAATATGGTCAATAACAATCACTGATTATGTAGTGCATATACATTTGTCGTCTAATATTTAGTTCATCATACTACAAACTCACAACATGTCTACATCTTCAAATGGGTAGAAATTTGTTTTCTAATAAGGGACAAAGTCCTACTGGATAGGCCATTTCGCATAGTTCAGGGAAAAATTGATCATTTTTCCTTGTGGAAAATGCCCACGTGATAGTAAATAAAGGCATATTTGGACCAACATTGTAACAGCGTGGTATATTTGGCCCACAACTTGACGGATGGCAAATTTGGACCATTTTCAAAGTTTTGTGGCGCATTTGGACCTTTTCCGCTCTAATAATAAAATACTCTTGGAGTATACACCACTCATTTGTTACTGGAATTACTATTGTTGGATAGAACTGTACCAAGGATGTCATAATAACTAGTACACAAATTTTTTTCCTCGCTTTTCTTAAGAAAAATGTTGTGGCACCAAAATAAATAAATTGCTTTAATGATTATCACATATGTACACATTTCAATCTAGAAATGTTAGAAATCTTTCTTATACAATGCTATAATGATTTCACGGGATACCCTTGCACTAAAAAAGATAGCTTACTTTTAGGGTAATCTTTTTTATGTTTTGGTAATATGTGTATTCTTATTTCATCTTGTTTTACGATAGAAAATAGTCCACTATATTATAATTATGCTGTTACTATTTATGTGTGATATATAGGGGTGACAATTGGGCGGGTTGGGTTTGATTTTGCCCCCTCTAGTTATATGGAAATGGTGACAGAAAGCTTGATTAATAATGCAGACTACTATATAGTGATTATTTTTCTTTAATGGATGTTATGAGTCAAACCTTTAGTGTATTTCGAGGATTTGCATGAAACACTATAGCCACGTAACCCCTATACAGTAGGAGCCCATGCAAGATGGTTGCAAACAAGCTCCTATATGGATGAGACTATGAAGCCTTACATGTTGATACTGACGCTCTTATTCCTTTAGAGAAGTCTTTATTTCTCTATTAAGTGCCTATTTAAAATTCAGATATTATAGAAGAGGATAAATAGATACATGTGTGCTCTAGTGGTTTTTGTTGATGGGTTCCCAACTTTCTTGACATTTTGGTACAATTAGCATGTGCTTGCTGCAGCTATGTTACTCATTCTGTTGTCTCCATATAATTGACTGCAGGTGTGGGTCGCATGACCACAATCTCTATGCCCTTGATTATGAGAATCACTGCTGTGCTTACAAAATTCAATGCGGCGGTAGCATATTCGGTTCACCTGCACTTGATGAGGTGGTTTTGAGTGGCCATCTTTGTGAATAGACTTACCTTTCTTTTGGAAATAATTGGCATTTTTGAAAATGTGAAGTTGTGGGCTTGTGGCTGTACATTTCTTGAAGGGATAATTAGCATTAGCAAAACCTTCCTTGCGATCCGCGAGAATGATTTTCCCTTTTGTCCCTCATCTTATGGCTTCCATTTCAGTAATTGATTTTTATCAGATATCTGATCAGAGATTACAATATATTGCCTGTTATTTTATGCTTTTGTTGGAACAATTATCCTTGCCAATTGTACAACATCTCAGCTCCAGTCAATGATTTGCTGCCTTCATTAAGCAACCATGCTCTTCTTATGTACTTAATTTTTTTCTTAAAAAATCTTTTAGGTGCAAGAAAAACTCTATGTGGCATCCACTAGTGGCAGAGTAACAGCACTATTTGTTGGGGTAAGGAGTTATATTTATATTTCTTTGAAATACACTTTTCTATTTTTCTTTTAGAATATAATAATTATGGACCCAGTGAAAGATAAGTAATTTGGGACCCTCCTCATGTCGCAACTCGTACCTCTTGAAACAATTTGTATATTTTGTAGATTTATAGGCAAATGTTTTTGTTTCCTTATATAAAAAAATAATAGGCAAATGTGTTTTTCAACATTAATTTTATTTCCTGTTGGTGGTTAAAGAGTTTTAAGTATCTTCTACTAGTGATAGTAACCTTCTTCTGTGTGTCCAGAATTCTCATACTATCTTCTTAGTTCCATACACTTGGTCATATGACTTTACATGTTACTGAGTACTAAATAGTTACTTGATTTTGCCATTAAAAAGCTAGAAAGTATATAAATCTAAAAGCAGATAATTTATGCTAGTATTAAGCTGTAGAAAAAAATTGAATATTCTACTGGCTCCATTTTTGGCCTCTGATCTATCTGGTACACTTTGGTCTCATTTTAAGATGTGAGTTAAGACCTTACCAGAAGTAATGCCTCCATTATGTGAGGCATTTTGTTTTGTGGCTCTTGGCAGAATCTGGGCTAACGTGATTTACCATTATATAAGTTGAAGCTATCAATATGGAGATATATGTTTCTCTTTGCTTTATAATTAATTTTTTGGTAGAAAAGGGAATATATTAATTTCATTCCAGTCAAACACGTGTAAAGGAAGGGAAGGCCCATCCCATGCTTTCGCGATTCTCCCCGCCAAAGGTATATTGATAAGAATCTGAAGATATTGTAGAAAATTCCTTAATAATATGTAATTAGGATAGAAGCATATGTAGTTATAAAGAATATGTAAAAGGTAGGATCATGATAGCACGTGAATAGGATGAAGCTTTTATATTTAATCAAATTTATTGTTTCTTCATTTTTCAGCACATGAGACCTCGTTTGTTTCTTTATCAGATCAAGCCCCCATTTCCAGTTTCTCCACGTTTGTTTGGTTGACCAACTTTGTTCAGAATCTCAACCAGGGAAGCTATTGCTTCAAAATTTTGAGAACTCGTTTTGGAAAATGTTTTTCAGTAACCAGAAGGGCAGCGTCTGTTCCAAAAATTTGATAACTTGTTTGGAGAAGTTCTTCAATCTTTTGCAAAAATGCTTTTCAACCAAACAACAAGAGAGAAAAGCTATCTAAATGTCTGAGGTTGACCACGAACTTCAAAAGTATTTCTTTCTTTCTTTAAGTTTTGTCCCAAGTCAAATGTTGTCACATTAAATGGGATGGAGGAGGGAGTATTTTATTTTAAAATAGTTTGCTCAGCTAATGTAACCTTCATAACTCTCACCAAATTCACAAAATGGAACTACCACAACTCCTTCCACTCTGGTATCATCTTCCTATCCAGAGACTCCTCTTCAGTTCTGTAAAAAATGACCTCAATCAAATCCATGCCTGCTAACCTAGTTAATGTTTCTTCCAATGATACAGGTCTACAAACTAGCTTTAGCATAATAATCTCCTAGACCAGTTGAGCTCTTTCCTGATGATCCTACTCTTTCCATTTCTTTTCAACAAGTAATCAATGCACTCACAAATGATTGTTATACTTATAATTTCTTGAGTTATTACCATATGTCACCATCATATCATACTTGTGGATTTATTGATTTATCTCAATACAAACTGTAACAGAAGAGGTAACTCAGTTTGTTTGCCATCAGGCTGTGGTTGATGAGATGATTACTCTACATAGTAATGGTACCTAAGAGATAACTTCTTCACCATGTTGTGAAACTAAAGTTGGATGTCATTAGATGTTTACTGTTAAAGTATCACCAGACGGGAAGATTGGTCGTCTTAGAGCTTGTCTGATTGCTAAAACATATATCAGATGTGTATTCGTTGAATATGAGGGTACCTTTATCAGTTCCCCTTTATCTCTATGGCATACTAGGTGAGTACATTATAGAATTTTTCACAGAATATTTTTCTAACCTTATACCCTTCTTGCCGTCTTTGGTAAAGCTTTTCTTTGCCAACTCCTCCATCAAAAAGAGGGTAGGGATGATATGCATTGCTCCATGGTATCAATAGCATAAGCTTACTTTTTGTTTGATGTGTCCAGGCATTACCTTCTTATACTATGTAATAGTGTCTATTTTCTTCTTTGCAAGCCTGTTAAACAATTTCGCTCTGCAGGCTCCGCCATTTGGTCAATTATGGGTACAAGAGTTTGGAGTTCCTATTTTTGGGTCACTTTCAGTCAATCCTCCATCTGGAAATGGTACTTGTTTTGTGTGTCACATCAAATTTATTTCTAGCTTGTTATATTTTTGTCCATGTCTAGATATTTAGCAGAATGAGTTGATTAAAATTCAGTTCTATGGCAGGTCCTCTGTTAGATTGTTCGGTAAAGATTAAATTTACTGCAACTTCCTTTGATTATCCTTAGTTGTTTGTGATGGTTTTTGATTTAAGTTGCAACGTGTGGGCTCTATAGCATATCTACAGTGAGGAGATCTTAGTGTCATGCTTTTTGAAATGTTGTTGATGTTGATAACCTTTGTTAGAGATATACAACATGCGATATCTATAACAACATCCAAAGGAACTTATAAATGCATTAGGCTACTTTACCTGTGCATTAACATATTGGTTGAACCTTCAGATATTTGTTCCATTCTATCAGAGCAATCGTTGATAACCTTATCCTGACACCCTTAAGCTTCGATTTTCGCCATGTGAACCATATTTGGATTACACGTGCGGAGAAGGTTTTGATATACTGAATTCCATATTCACATGTGAGGGCTTCCAGAGGGCAACACTTGGCTGGTCCATTTTCTCACCCATAGTCTAACTTTTAGCCTGCATATCAACCCTTCATTGGATTATCTATGGTAGAGGGTATTAGAGTGTACAAAACATAGGTGTATAAAGGCATCCAAAGCAGTGTATCAAGGTCTAAGGCTACAATGATTGTCTTAAAAGTTTTTAATTAAACATTCTGATTTTTTTTTCTTATGATTTTACATTGATGATGTGATGGATCATTGTCCAAATTGTAGATGATTGGTAGTATGTACTGTTATGGTGTGTGTGTGTTTCAGATTCAATTACATTTTAACTTAGCTTGTTGTGTTGCAGTTATATGTTGCATGGTGGATGGAAATGTTGTTGCGCTGGATACTGAGGGATCTGTTGTCTGGAAGGTAGAACAACATTAATTATATTGAACTCCGTGTTTTCCACCTTGTTAATCTGTTAATTGCATATAAAGGAGAATTTGTTTCAGTGGTAAAACTGAATTTGTTAAAAGCTGCACGAAGGAGGCAAATCCAAATATAGAACAGTTCTTCCACATGACCAAAACACAACTGGATGATTATTCACATTTAGATTCACCAAAGATAACTCTGCAGAATAATTTTCACCGAATATCTTTTGTACCTTTGTAAACCAACTTTTGCTGTAAAAGTTTAAGCTTTCCTTGGCGAAAGAATAAAACAACACTTATGAACTCTTGTAGCTTCTTGGGTCCATCCGTTCATCTATTTTCTATGTAGAAAAGCTTGAGTATGATTTATTATCACATTAGGAGGGTACTCTTTGAGGTCTGTACCTATTCTCAAGCTCCTCCTTGCTTTTCAGATTCAACATTATGTATCCATTACCACTTGCCCTCTTCTCCTCCTTCACTTTTAGGTCTGTACCTATTCTCAAGCTCCTCTTTCAGATAATCTGCATCTCACTTAGCTTCTTTTTTCCAATATCACCCTTAATCATATCAAGTCGTGTCTTTCAATTCAGCCCATGAGTCAATAATAATCGTTGCATACTGTCCTAGGAAGAACCAGAAGATGTCCAACACCTTTTCGTTCATTGCAAAGTCGTCATCAGCTTCGCGACCAGGTTTTCAACATTTTGAGCATTAAGTTGTGCATGCCTAGAACTTTTTTGGATTCCTGCTTGCTTGACATAGGAAAGAAGTTCCAACACCTTTCGTTCCTATCTGGAACACCATTTCTGCCACTTTATGTGGGATCTTTTGGAAAGAAAGGATGTTAGGACTTCATTAAAAAAGAACTTTCCTTTCAAGAATTAAATTGTACTTAAGCTAACATAAATGTATATTCTTGCTTAGTTTTTGGTGCAACATGCCAGTGGAGAATTTGTTAGAGCCAAAAGCTAAGCATCTTGGACTTTATCTGTTCGTTACTTTCTATGTGATACACATTTTTTGATATGTACTCTTTCAAATATCAGCTGGCTTACATCAACAGATCTTACCTTATCAGAAAGAAAAAAACTTGTGATCCCTTCCCCTTCTCATTTTGAAGGTTAATTTTCCTCAAACGACCTTACCTCTTACACGATCTGAAACACAATGCTTTAGAGCTGAGATAAGATCATTTTTTTCATTTCCATGATTGGAATATCAGCATCTGTAAATAGGATGATGTGTATGTAAAACAATTGGCGTAAAGCAATCTTCTGGAATATGAATACATAGTCTGATTGATTGAATAAATACGATCTTTTAATAAAAATTGGGCATATGATCTTTAGTTGATGCACATCTGTCCATTTCCAGTGAGATGTCTTTATTTTTTTTTCAATTTTCATTATTTATTTATTTATTAATGTATTAAAATTTTGTGGAATAGGTGAGTACAACTGGCCCAATATTTGCTGGGCCCTGCATATCTCATGCGCTATCTTTACAGGTGATTATTTCTCCCTAAAATTTCTTTTACAATTATTAATCAGATAGATCCAACCAAACTTCTATGTTAAGATAACCATCCACAAGGAAGCTTATAGCTCTATACACATGCTGGGATCACTCTGCCTACCCTTTTGATCATGTGTAGTAGGTGAGATGTACCATACTTTTGGTGGGGAGAACAAGCATGAAGTTCAGAATGCTGTATTTAAAGGGCTTACACGATATTCCTTTCCTTTAAATACCAGAAGTCACATTTAAATTTCCCTTGATGTCCTTCATACTAGCTGCCCAGTGTTCTGCCTCAAATAAGTAGTAGGATGTCTACCATTAACTGAAGGCCTCAGTTTATGAACCATAATCCAATTGCTTAACGACTTTGCCAACCTTTTTAACCTACTTTTGACTTTCCCATTGATTAGTACTTTTCAGTTTTTGTCCACTTCTATTTTTCTGTTGGTGAAAAGATCTTACTACTGCTCAATCATTAGCACTCACCCCAAAGTTTCACTGTCCAAATGAATATCAGTCTAATTAGGCAGTTAGGCCTCTCAAGTGTATTTCTTCTATGCTAAGTATTCCTTTCTTTTCATTTGCAAATCTATCTTAATTTTCAGTAAGTAGCTTCTCAAAATTTGCAGAATTTTAAGATGAATTGTGTAGCTCTTTATTATTTTTGGTGTAAACAGAAAGTTTTAGTACAGGTAGAAGAACTTTTTGATGTTATAGACTATTTGTGACAAAAAGCACAGATGGGTCAGTTTAGTTTGTAATACTTTTGGAGGAGGCTACTTTGATGTAGTATACCTGTGGATAAATAGGAAAACACGTTATCATTCTCAAAAAAAAATCTGAATGTTCGCATGTAATGAATATTCTCCTTTTTAAATCTCTCAGGTGCTTGTTTGCTCAAGAGATGGCAGTGTCTACTCCTTTGATTTGGTAAAGATCTTGAACTTCTGTTATTCTTGTGCAGCATTGATTATGACATTATTCACTGACTGTAGAATTCATCCTATGCTAACGGGGCATTCTCCTTACCAATTGTGTACAATATCCGGAAGAAGTTCTTTCTCAGTCTTTTAAGGTGCTTGAAGACCAAATTTTGGCTGTTCTGTCCAACTGTCAGAAAAAGTTTCTTAATCTCTATCTTTTCCTCATTTGTCTCATCTTTCTCAAAATTCACCTGCACATCAGCCGTTCTTGAGTTTTATTCTTGTTACAGGAATACATGTATTCTGCTTTTAACCTTAAGCTTCAATGTTGGGTACTTTTGGGTTGTTGAATTCATACAATAAAAGTGGCTTTTTTCATTTACCTGGTTGATATTAATTAAGATGCACTATTCCAAAATTAAATAAGGTATATGTCAGCCTAGGAAGTAAACACGTCGAACTTCCAAGTATTTATACCGCGAGAAACTCGTAGAAGACGAAACCTCCTTTTCCTTCTATGCAATCAGGCACTAAATTGAAGAGGAACATGGAAGTTCACTGCTAGAGTTAGACATTGCATATTGCCTGCTTTCTTTTAGAACTTCAAACCTTTTTTTTTTCTGAGGAAGGTAACAATTGTATTCCTATTAAACACAATTTCGTTCTTAAATCATAGTTAGTTCTTTAAACCTCTTGTAGTTATTAGTTAATCTATAGTTTTTATTAAAACTTATAAAATTGACGAAGTGTATAATTTGTATTTCTGTCTGTAGTTATATAATTGTGTCATGCACGCCAAATTGCAATTTTTTTTCCGACTTTTCTTCTTTGCCTCCCTGTCCAACACGAGAATTGTGTCTGTGTCTACCCTACATAGTTATCATGCTCCAACATTAATACTCTTCCTCTTTTCAAAGTATGTTTGTTGATGATCCTAGTGGTACCTTGAAATTCTGCTAAACTAGACTTAGAAAGGATCTTGCTTGTATCAAGAAATCTCTCTATTTTGAGTTTGAACTTTCAAGATAAAGAACCTATTTTATTTTTCAAAATATAGTTATATATTTCTAATTCAGCGCTACTCCTCAAATTGGTATCAGCAATCATGTCCAACATGCTGACAAGATTCGTGAGAGTATTTGGTATTTGTTGTAACATAGGAACAAATGACATACAATACCATGCAGATTCTACCTTCTCTTTATGAAATTCTGTCAATATCAATATGCTTAGCTTTGTCATGTTGAACCAGAGTGTCTGTGATAATACTAATGACTATCTTGTTGTCTTATTACAATTTCATAGGCTAGTCATATTATGTCACAAGCACTTTCAGCCATCTATTGTATTGCTGTGAGATCTCTTGTTTTTCCATGTTACTACATTGTGCCATACAAATGTTCAGTACCCTTATGTTGAATACTTGTCAATATTGGTCCTGCCAGTCTGCGGACTGCATCTGTGTACATCAGTCATTTTTTAAAAAACAAATCCTTAACAGAGATGTTTACATATCTTTTAATAAAATATACTCTTTCGAGATTCTCTTTTTGAGGAGAATGCATGCAAATGCAATAATAGGTCGTTTGTGTGAAAAGTGAATTAGCTTACCTACAGGTCTCTGCCACCGTCTTACCTAGATGTGTTCACAGGTTCTCTATTTTTGTCTCTGTTAAATTGTGTGATCATCTCATCTAAGTAGAAGTCGTCCTTGGAGTAAAAGAAAACTGAAGGTAAACAAATCAAGGCTAAATTACTAGCCTCCTGTCTTGTTCTAGATCTTCCTGATTATGGGTTGGTGATGCATATCATTCAAGTTGTATCAGCGGATGATGATCTAAGCTATTATTAGAGATGCCAGGCTGACATTGACCTTTAGACCCGACCAAGAGAAGTAAGACCGATAGCCAATAACTTAGAAAGAAAGGTTCCCCATGTTATAGATTGAGATATTGTCTAATATTATTGGCACTTCATTGTATGAAATCTTTAATCATACAGATGAGGTTTCATGTTCTGCTAGGAAAAGGGTGATTTATTCTGGAAGCATGATGTTGGACATCCAATTACTTCATCTGCCTACGTTGATGAACACTTGCTATTGGCATGTCCTGATTCTTCCCTGTCTCAAAGGTATATTTATTGTAGATTGATCATGCAATGAATTATTTAATGGATTATAATAAGTCAACCAGGAACTTAGTCCCTGTGTATATGTCATTACTACCAGGTTAGTGTGTGTTTGTTCCAGTTCTGGAAGTGTACATGTTCTTCAAGTCAGCTTGAATTTTGACGGAGAAAATCAACCATGTGATATGGTGCGGGAATTTGCTAGGTTTGAACTTGGAGGAGACGTCTTTTCCTCCCCTGTGATGATTGGTGGGGATATATTTGTTGGTTGCAGGGATGACTACATGCACTGTATTAGACTCCAAGAAATACCGATATGAACCTATTACATCTTATAACACATGCTCAATCTATGGGAGTATAAAACTCCTCAATATTGAAGCATCTATTATTGGCAAAGGAGTTTCCTGCGAGTTATCTGGTCATTGCACGACAGAAGAATCAAGAGCCTCCTTCTAATGCTGCAATTGCTATGATGAACTTTGAGAAAAGATTGGATGCAGTGTGGATTTTGGTGCACTGTGAGATTTTTGTCAACAGGCTAAATGTCTCTCTTTGCAAAGGAAGCTTATTTTTCCTTATATCACCAAGATTGGAACTTAGGAGAGATAACAACAACGATGTATACCCACTGTACTCTCACAAGTGGGGTTCGGAGATCATGATGTGTATACAGTCTTATTCCTACCTTGTGAAGGCGGAACTAAGGAGATACTTGATGCAATATCGGACTAAATAGTCAATCAAGTCTTTTTCAACTGATACTCTCTCTCAGCCAGCTTCAAGATGACAAAAGGAAGCTCCAGTTTAAGCCTGATGATTGCTTCTTTGCTGAGACAATTTTAATTTATTACTGTTCTGGCAGCACTAAATAACAATCAAGTTCTATCCAACTTCATTTGGATAGTCGTTATATATTGTTTCATAAACGTATGGTATCATATTAGATTGTGTTGTATTGTAATGTTTTGATGAACATAATGTTTAGACAGATTGTATTGTTGATCACCATTACATAATGTAACACGAGCAATTTGTAGAGTAGGATACGATAACAAGGCAGGATAAATGATGGAATAGAATTATCATCCTTTGTTCGATAAATATTCATGCATCTAATATTTTCTTGAATAAAGAGTTTTACACGCATAGCTATAAAAATATCCTTTTTAAGGATTAATTCAATCAAATAATCATTTTCATGGAAAAATAAAAATAATTAGTTTATAAAATTTGAGTTTAAAATAGTATGTAAAATCATCGGACAAAAAAGGAAGAGGGCGAGGGAGAACAGTGTACCGACATTAGAAAAAAGTTATAGCTGACGTGTAGGCATATGTAATAATTAATGGGACATAAAAATATAAACTAGTTGGGTAAAGGACAAAAATCATATATTTTAAAGATAAAATTATTATTTTTCTTTATTAATTTATAATTAGAGAAATTTTTTAAACTGATATAATAATATAAGCGTTGATACATTAATATACTAATTTGATGTATATTTGCTCACCTGTTCGAAGAATCCAAACATAAAAAAAGAACATATTATTTTTATCATTAGAAAAGCTATATATTAGTTATATAAATTCAAATATCACTTTTAATATAAAATATATATAAATAGAGACGTAAGAATACTTTCCATATTATCAAGGTTTTATTCTAATATCTCCCGTTACGATGAAATTAAATTAAATTTTTCAACAAAAGTATTATGATAACTACTACACCTTCTATCTATTTTTATTTATCATGTTACGCTTTTCACAAGTTAATTTAATTAATTTTTAAAGTAAAATTAGATAAAAATAAATTTGATATTTTTTTTAAAAAAAAATCGATATTCAAAAACTCTACGAAAAGTTCCATAAATTGCAATTTTTTGCATATCAATATGATAAAAATATCTATTGTAAAATGTTGGTCAAAGTTCTTATAGTTTTCATTGGAAAAAGATAGACATTTTAATCGGTCTTCATCTGTTCATAATGAGTTTGATTGTTAAGTCAACTGATTGTAATATTAATGTTTTCATTGGAGAAAGATGAAATTTTTAACCAATTCTTGATTTGTTTTAAAAAAGAATATCATATGCCAGAATATTCAATTGCATTGATACGTTATACAAATTTTTTACAACATTGATATACTATGTAAATTTTCTCTATAATAAAAGTTGAATAAAGTAACATTTCATACTTTACATTTTCATCATATCATTGACATGATGACAAGTAGATTTTGGAATGAAGATGTACTTTATAATGATAATAAAAAATGGTCAATATGTGAATAACATTAGAAAAATTGTGAACATGGAATTAGGGTATAGAGTGATCGATTTCACCAGCACAATTATAATATCTTTACCACATTCATATTAGAGAAGCAATTGACAATATAAATGCAAATCTTTAGTTAGTAATATTATTTAAAATTTATTTAAGGTTATCTACTCTTCTATTTCAATTTATTTATCTAATTCTGATTGATACTAAATTATTAAAGATGTAAAAATATAAAGATGAAATTATATCAAACATCTAATCACCATTATTTCAGTTATTCATTTATTCTACATAAAACAATTATGTATAAAAAAAATTAGAAAAAAACTCAATAGTCGCCAACTTGCCATAAAATTGTTAGTATTATCTTTCTTTGTATTTTTTTCATTGTAAAAGTATAAGAACCAAGGAGAATAATTTCCTCTTTTATATTTAACATATAAAGATAAATTTGATCGTTTTTTATATATTTTCTTAATGATTCCGTTAGATGTGTTAGAAAATAAGGTTAAATTTTATTAATTTGTTAGCTTTGTAAGGAAAAAGTATAATCCATCCAAATTTAAACTAAACAGAGGGTAAAAGTAGATTATAAATTATTTCATAAACATAAAAATAATTTTGGATCTTTTTCCATAAAAAGTTATGCCAGGTTGTCCTTCCTCAATCTTTACACGGGAAAAGCTTTGACCCAAAGCATGCAGAGTCCAATTTAACTATAACAATTTAGGGAAATTAAGCTTAGTGATAATTATTTAGATTATATTTATCATAAAAATTTATTATTTAGATATATAATACATATACGTATTAATATCGTATTATTGATATAATTTTTATGTATTTTTAATTGTTACAATTGAAATCTGATGTTTGATATAACTGATACATCAGTCTGATATAGTTTTTCCACATGATACAACAATTGTGACTACATTTTGTAGTTATGCTCTAAATTATAGCTATGGAATTTACTCAATTATATATATGAGAAAACTATGACAAGGATGTAGTGTCTCTCTCTCTCTCTCTCTCTATATATATATATATATATTCTTGTTTGATGCATGATTTTTTTTTTTTTCAATTATTTGAATGCTTCAATAGTAATCCATTCCCACTAAAAGAAAAAGAATATCTTGATCTTTCCACCACCAAAATATATTTATAATTTATAATTTAAAAGAAGATGCCAAAACTATTTAGTGTTCCATACAAAACTGCCAGCCTAGTTAAAGAATGCCACATAACACATTATATATTATAGTTTTTTTATTTTATGGATAATATTAAGGACTGGGTTTAAGACAACCACCAAAAAGAAGCCAATAGAAAAAAAAGCTACAAATTAGGCGGCTGTAAATAGCAACACAATGAGCAGATTCTAAAACATTTGGCTGGCCCCATTTAAAGTCCAGACAATTTTACATACAATTAGAATAAAATGAATTATTATGAAAGAAATAAATACATGTACAAGATAAACCTTGAGTCACAAGTTCTTGTTTTGTAGTGGTTCATGTGCATCCGTTGAATAGTGAGTGAGTCAGAATTTTTATATACAATATTAAAGTAATTTAAAATATAATTAGCTAATATAAAAAAAAATTAAACTTTTTTCGAAAGAGAGATATTTATTGACTTTTCTTGGACAGGGAGTGGAGGAAAAGTTTGGCCCCTACTTGTAAAATGTGAAATTATGACATCTGAGTATAACTTAATCTCAAAAGTTAGCTCATAATCAAATTATTAAAATGAGGATTGTGTAAAAAAAATATATTTATTCATAATATGTTGCTCATGTTTTAATAAAGTAAAATATTTCGATAATCATATTTTTATGTTGAATTATCTGATCGACTGTTTTCTTTATACTTAGAGTCTCAATCTAAAATCTGAGATTAATTAAAAGCGAAAAGATATCACTCATCTCACTGAATACATTTTTGTGATTTAGAGTCTTGGATGATTTGAGATGGAGTGTGTTTTACTTGTTAAAAAGTAAAGCTTCTTAGGCTAATAATTATAATTATATGTGCCTTTACATAGATAATAAAAATAGTTATATGACACATAATAGCAAAAAAAAATTATCTTGTTTTGTACATAAGTGAATCAAAAAGTGACTCGTGAACTCACACCTACCAATATATCAATTTATTTTTTTCTAAACAGAAGAAACACAAAAAAGGAATTAATTAGTTACATCCTTTATAAAATTTTGTTATCCTAAAGTTAATTTATCTTGTTGAATTTTTTTATTGTTGAAGAGATAAAACATAACAATCATTTGCATTTGTGTACTTTGATTATGCTTTAATATTTTTATTTATTAAAAAAATAATGATAGGTATCCTATTCTTTCTTTGCATTATGAATGAACCAATTAATATAGACAGAGTTGATTAAGTTGGTATAACCACTTTAGAAAGACAACATAAAATTTCCTGGCACATATCTTTTCACTTAATTAATTATTACTATTACTTTAAACAATTTAATTAAAGAGTAGGGAAAAGGTTCCTTCTAAAATAAGTAAATGAGATAACAGTTTTATTTTTTTTTTATATAATTTGTGAGGGCTGCATAGATTTTTGTTTAATTTATTTTGCACTTACAAAAAGCTTTCTCCTTTCTTTTATTCTACGCCTCTTCCATCCCCACAAATAAAAATATCATAATTAATTTATAGTGTAACTTAACACTGAAAAAGGAAAATATATTTAAGAAATATAATGTTCTATTATGTCGTCTATTGTTATATTGGTTTTTACGAAAAGGTAATATATTTATAAATATCGCATTTTCATATTCATCTGAAATTAATATTTTTATATAATACGTAATAATTTAAAAGAAAAATTCACATCGTTTTCGGGTGTCAATGTGGTCCTATTTATTAGCTCAATTCAAAGATGAAAACCCAGTTTTTAGACGCTTCTTTAATTTGGATTTCACTTTCTAATTTTATCAACTTTTTTTTTTTTTCAATTCTGACCTTATTATAATAAACTCATTTTTATTTTTCAATTCTGACCTTTATTTCTTTGTCCTAAAAAAATAACAACTGTCACTGAAAAGATTGAATTTTTCTTCTTTTTTTTTCTTATTCCCCAATCAAGTGGTTTGTTTTAAAAAAAATATCTTAATAACGACCAAAATTCCAACAATTTCTAGCTAATATTTTCAATATAATTAAAAATAAAAACCATTTTTTTTGGCTTATGAAATTCAGTGACAAGTTGCATGTAAGTTATTGTTGGACACGTGGACAGACTGTTCTCTTACGTATGATAAACTTATAAAGTCAGAGTTATTTATATCAATTTTTAAATATATTTAAGACCGTTTTTTTGGTTTAATTAAGAAAATATCAGTTCAACCAATATTGACTTAACTAATTCCATTAATATTAGGCTCTTTAGACCTAATCCACATGTTAAGTCGAGGGGCAATAACGTCAGCTTAGATACTGAGTCTAAATTAATTCAATAATTTTTGTTTAAACTCTAATTGAAAAAATAGTAATTCTTAAATTTAACGTAAATTATTAGTTTTATTTATATTTTTTATTGACAGTCTTAAAAATATTTATTTACTTGACTAATTCAACTTAAATATATTCCTGATCTGTCACATGACATAGCTAGTGGTCTTGAAATATTACAGGATAGTAGGAATCTTAATAAAAAAATCGAGAGAAGTGTTACAAACACACGGATCTGTCATAGCACGTAACAAGATCATGTTGTATTTTATTCAGTTAGTCTACTAAAGGGAATATTCTTAAGACTATCAATAATTTAAAACAAAACTAATAATTCGTGTCTAATTTAGAAATTCTTTCGATCCTTCTCTGCAAATAGAACGATGAAATGAGTTAAATAATTATTGCTATCATTGAGTTAAAAGAAAAATAAATAAAAAAATAAAAGGAAGAAAGAAAGAATAAGCTTGGAAATGATTACAACTTTAATGTAAAAAAAATCATAACACAAATAGACTAACGTTAGTTGTACATTTGTTTTTATTTCAAATATAAGTATGATTCTTATCTTGTTAATAACCTATGAATTTGTTGAGAATGTAAAATCAACATTTCAAATTGATATATCATAGTGACGTTTGACGTGTCATACACTACACTTGTAAAGGCATTATGAACTTATCAAAATTAATTTTTTTAGCCTTTTTTATTATTATGAAATTAATTTATTAAAAATAATGCAGTTTGATATATCTTGCCGGAAAAGCAACTAACAACTATAAATCGGAAATGCATTAAATAATGTTATCCAAATATAGAATAAGTTTAATCATAGACTACAAAAACAATAAGCAAATGTAATTCCACAAATAAAATATATAAAAAAAATGATATATCGAGAATTTAATTTTATAAGGTAGAAAATTATTTATTATAGATATTTAAAATAACGATAGTAATGTGGCAAGATACCCTCGACCAATTAAATAATATGAATAAAAGAACTATCTATTCAAGTAAATCGTAATGCTATTTTAATAAAAAGAAAAAGTGACTAGCTTACTTACGATCTCTAGTATTACAACACTCGAATATTTATTAATTAGTACTTTTTTATTATAATCTTCATTCTTTAAATATTTCTATCTAGGATCATATATATTTTTAATCAGTTCGGAATATTTTATGTCCAACCAAACCACCTCCTATCCCCATTTTTTTAAACCATAAACTCAAATAAAAAACAAAATCTATTTAAATGCTTGTATATTTCCAAAAATACCCCTACAAACCTTGTTCATAACGTAACCAACCAACACAAATATAAAAACAATTTATCCAAAACACCCCCTTCTCTCAAAGCACATATAAAAACACATAGTGTGGCCTCAGAAAAAAACAGAAACAAAAAAAAATGGATTTCATCAGAATGAAAATATGTCTTTCTGTCTTATTTTTTTTCCATGTTTGGTTTTGTAGAGCTTTTAATGATGTCTCAACAATTCCTTTTAACAAAGGATTCAGCCATCTCTTTGGTGATGGAAATATTCTTCATGCTAACGATGATAACAGCCTTCAACTTCATCTCAACCAAAACACAGGTAAACATACATATATAATCAATTTCAAATTTCACTCTGTTTTGTGTTTGATACGACAGAAGTCATCAAAAATATTTGTTATACCCATAATATGTCTAAAAAATTTTTTTTCTAATTATTATTTGAAATTTATATTACAGGTTCAGGGTTCAAGTCTTCTGACCTTTACAACCATGGTTTCTTCAGTGCTAAAATTAAATTGCCATCAGATTATACTGCAGGAATAGTTGTTGCCTTCTATGTATGTATACTTAAATATTTTATTTTTTTTCAAATACTACAATTTTATCGTAGTTTCAATCAGAGTCAAGAATTTAAATCTATTTTCATAATATAATATTTCAATGAAGGGGTTTTCTTTGCATCCCTCCATCTTCACCCACGGCTTTAATACGAGTCATCCTTTATCAGATATTATTTCTTTGTTGAAAAACTATATTGTATAAACAAATAATTTATTTTATGTACACCTCAATCTCTTTGGTGTATTTTATTTATAATTTATTTTTTTTAATAAAAACTCTGACTTTGTTTATTTGGATGCAGACGACGAATCAAGATGTATTTAAGAAGACACACGATGAACTAGATTTTGAATTTTTGGGAAATATAAAAGGAAAAGCATGGAGATTTCAAACAAATATGTATGGAAATGGAAGCACACATAGAGGAAGAGAAGAAAGATATACTCTATGGTTTGATCCTTCTAAAGAGTTCCATCGTTATAGTATTTTGTGGACCAACAAAAACATCATGTGAGTTTCACTTGCTTTAATTTATTTTAAGTAACTTCTTTCTTTAAATTTAAGTAAAGTACAAGCATACTTTTAATAACGCGGATTCGTTGAATATAAATTTTCTCATTTTTGCGGCTTCTTTTTCTACTATTTTGACCTTTTCGAAAACACCGTTGTTACTCTTCTACTACAACTTTCGAGTATCACATGTTAGAATAATATAACTGTATCGTTTATCTGATTTTAATTTAATATAAATTATAATAATAAAAAAATGAATAAAAAAAAGTATAATCTTAGATAAAGTCAAATTTTATTTAAAAATTTAATCTAAAATTCATGACGTTTTGTTGGTGAATATTTTACGAAAAATTATTGCATTTTGAATATTTAAAATGTATGGTGTGACCTTTTTTTTTTTTTTTCATTTTACGTGATGATGAAATAGTGTTTGACTGGTTCAATGAATCTATATGTTAATCATATTTTGTATCTAATTTATTCAAAGGACGACGACGTATAACTGAATTGGAAAAGTCTAAATGTTCCGTGATCAAATTGTAGATAACTATCCTAATTAATCTGCATTAAAGTAAATCATTGACAAAATGACAATTATGTCTTAATTCATGACTTGACAATTTAATTTTTTATTCTTTTTTTCCTTTCTGGATGTGAACATGAGTTTTCTTAATTACATATAGATTATGTAGTTATAATATTTTTTTAGAAAAATAAATTTGAGAGTGGGAAAATATATCAAAACATCTGATTAGGATTTATCGAAAATAACTAATTTATTTTTTGATTAGATAAGATTGAACTCTATGTAATCATTACTCTTTCCAAACCCCACTTGAATTATTTTTCATTAGAAAAAAGGTACATATATATGATATCAACAAATCCACATTAAAGTAATTAATTAAACGATAATATCGTTTACAATATTGAACTTTATTATTGACAATTTAATTTGGTTGTTTTTTTGGATGTGAACGTCAAGAGTTTCTTTAATCACATAAATATCATATGGCTATAATATTTCTTTAGAAGATAAATAAATTCGAAAAGAAAAAAAATACAAAACAAATGATATGAGATTGAGATCAGTATAAATAATCGAATAAGCATTACCCTCTTCAGATTATACTAAGATTGGATATATTATAGTTATTGTTTGTTAACCTATATTAAAGATCCTCTTTTAATTCCAACCAATATGCTGCTATAGTTTAACCACTTTGTAATAGATTGAATTAACTAATATAAATTATTTCTCACAATATAGTGTAACCACTTTGTATTACATTGAATTGATTTAACATTATCAATTATTAATT
This sequence comes from Solanum lycopersicum, assembly GCF_036512215.1. NCBI lineage: Eukaryota > Viridiplantae > Streptophyta > Magnoliopsida > Solanales > Solanaceae > Solanum > Solanum lycopersicum. The sequence goes on from NC_090800.1 coordinate 76,514,915, forward strand.
TCTTAATTAGAAAAAAGGTACATACAACCTAATCCACATTAAACTAATTAAATGATAGATATCTCTATCAACATTTGAACCTCTCAATTATTGACAATTTTTTTATTAATTATAATTTCAATTTTGACAACAGATTTTATATAGATGATGTTCCAATTAGAGAAATTGTAAGAAATGATGCAATGGGTGGAGACTACCCATCAAAGCCAATGGGCCTATATGCAACAATTTGGGATGCTTCAGATTGGGCTACTTCAGGTGGAAAATACAAAACAAATTACAAATATGCACCATTTATAGCTGAATTTACTGATTTAGTACTCAATGGATGTGCAATGGACCCATTGGAACAAGTTGTAAACCCTAGTCTTTGTGATGAAAAAGATGTTGAACTCCAAAAGTCGGATTTTTCAAGAATTACATCGAGACAAAGAATGTCCATGAAAAGATTTAGGGCGAAATATATGTACTATTCTTACTGTTACGATTCATTGAGATACTCAGTGCCACCACCAGAGTGCGAGATTGATCCAGTTGAGCAACAACATTTTAAAGAGACTGGAAGGTTGAAGTTTATAAACAAGCACCACGGACATCGTCATCCTAAGAAAACAAAAAGTGAAGTTCTTGATGCTAGGAAGTATGGAAATGAAGATGAAGAGTGATTCAAGTTTTGTTTACTAATATAATAGTAATATTATTGGTGTGTATATAGATAAAAGGAGGGAAAGAGTGAATTCGTTTATTTTTCTTGGATTATAGATTTTGTTATAGGATATATTGTCAGAGTGAAGGGTGAAAAATTATTATATATAAAGTGTGAACACTGATTGAGTAGTTATATTGTAATATAAATAAAGAGATTGAATTATGTATATTGAATTACTATTAAAGACTCCATGCATTTCTTATTCTTCAAATTAAATAATCATATTTCATATAATATCATGATCCGATGAACTTCCCGATCTATGTGCAGTTGTGGAGGTGTCACGACACCCCGTGATCTCTGTTGAAATTCCGTTTATGTATGTATATATGTATCGAATATCTATAAATATTAAACTTGCCACCCAGAGAACAAACTGAAGCATGGTTCCACCGGTGGCAGGCTGAGTTTTTCGTCCCAAATATTAACATAATCTGAAACAATTTTATTGACTTTTTTTAAAACTTTTTTGTTTTAAGCATAAAATATCATTCTCTCCAATTTAATTTATGTGATACATTTTCTTTTGTAGATTATTCCAAAAGAACATTACTTTTCTACTATAAAAAATAACTTTAATTTGTAATTTTTCTTTTAACCTAAATGGAATAATTTGTAATATTACTTTTCGATTCATTTGTCTTTATAAACTCAAAAATGAATAATCGACAACAGTCCCAATTTGCTATTTAGAAGGACAAACGAAATTAAATATTTGATCATGTAATGAACATGTCAATTTAAAAACCATATGACATTCATAACCTTTAAATCCTGAATCCGCATCTGCTTGTTCATAAACTAGCTTCAAGGTTGTTTGTTCACTCCTTACATGGTCCCAAAATTAGGCCCTTGTTGATTTTCAAACTTACCTTAGAGTTAGGCAAGTTTTGTCATAGAGAAAAAAACAATATTATTTCTTGTACTCCCTCCGTCTATTTTTACTTTTCTATTATACTATTTTGAGATGTTTAATAATATTTGTTCAATTAATAAAATTAATGAATAATTTATCATGTTAAATCTATTTTATCTTTACTATTAAATATTGTTCATTTTTTAAAATTTAGATAATTTATATTTAACAACAATAATTTGATAAAATTATCCCAATCATTTGCTGCTTAGCTTGTAAAGCAACATAAAGTGATGATTGATTAAAAAAAGACTAGATAAAGAGAATTTTTTTCAAGTATCATGTACAATATGTTTCATATCTTTATTTATTTACTGTTCAGCAAAAAAAATAAATATTTATATACTTACTACTATCAATAAATTAAAGAAAATGGTTACACTTTGCCTTAAACGTAATCATACAATAAAAACAACTTTTAGCAGCAATAAATATAAATATTAATAAAGAATGTTAAAGTTTTTTTATCAGTATTAATTAAGTTCCATTAGAATCGATGTCGTTAAAGACTTTAGTAACATATACAAAGTATTAATTGCTAACAATGATAATTTTTTATGTAATGAATATTGATCATTGAGATTATGGAAAGATGATGGAGGAGGTTATGGAGTTACAACCATAATGGTGTAGTAGGGGGTATCTACTTAAATGGAAAAGAGGGGTGAAACTTACTCGCACCGGATGTTTATATCAATTCAATATATGCACGTCAATTTATAGTTTATTTTACTCAATTTTAATTAATTAATATATGTTTTACTTCATTAAATCACATATAATGAATTTTGGTGTAAACACCGGGTACAAATAATTTTTTTTCCAGAATAAAGTGGTTAACATCCACAATAACAAATATTTACTTCACTTCTTAAAATTTCCAATAATTAATAATCTGTTTCGTTATAATTTTTACTAAAATTTTAATTAGAAAAGATTTTATACATGTATTGTAATATATACCTTATCTTCCGCTTTGTTAAAAACCTTTGGTAGAAAAAATTAGTAGAGTGAATCTTAGCTAATGAAAAGGTTATAACATGTATTTTACTTCTCTTATTGAAAATATCATTTTATTTATCAAAACCAAATTTCTATCTAGTATATCAACTTTTCAAAAAATTTGAGGATCTAATATTTAAGTGAACATATCCATCAAATTATCAGTTGAACAAAATTTAATGAGCCTTTGTTCCAATTTTTTCCTTTTGATTACGAGAGAAATTTACAGTCGTTATATCTTAGATGTACACAAGATAAAACAGGAAAAGTAACTTGTATTTGATAAGCCCGATGCTACGAGTTTTATCTAAAAAGCAAATCCTTTACTTTCGATAACATAAAATTATAAATTTGAAATATTTAACATACAAGTTCAAAATCCAAACGACTGGGTCACTTTAAATGGTCTTTCTTTTCAAAATCACGATAGATTTTTTTTTTTTTATAATTAAAATAATTTATTTTAAGAGAAAAAACACACCTCATAAATATATTAAGCCAACCACAATATTCTCAATTTGCTTAATGAATGACTATTACTTTTACATAATTTAAATAAATAGTAACTATAATTTATATGTGGAGTGATATAATATATATAGTTATAATTCCACATGAAATAAATAGCACGTGAGCTAGATCTTATGCAAACCGGACAAACATTGTGTTATTGCATGACAAATTAATTGTTATTTTGATTTATTTCAATAAAATAGAGATAATTATACTTTTGGATTGCTCAAAGATATAATAATCATTAAATATAAATACATATAAAAACATATACATATTATATAACATAAATATACAGAATTAATATATATATATATATATATATATATATTACGTATATTTTGATTATTTTTTGTGATAATTCGATCGAGGAATCACAAATAATAAAACACCAATAAAATAACTCCATACTAATAGTTCCTCGAAGTTATTTAAAGATATATTTAATATCATTTTAATGTTTTCGTGTAGGAGAAAAATAAAGTGTCAATATGCTCGTACAAAGATCTTGTCTTTTCGTGTAATACACAAGAATTCATTGGTATTCCAATTGCACTAAGATATATAAATAATGTTTTAATATCAATAAATTCATTATTTATATGAAGTCAAATCGAATGATTTTTTATTTATATCAAATGATTTTACAATCATTAAAATACTAATTAAATGAGTTTTATCCGCAAAATTATTTAAGGATCTTTTAAAGAATGACAAAAGTTCACATTGATGGTTAATAAGACCAGTGGTCTGAGTAATCCTCCTCCCTTTGAACTAGCGTTTGGGGTGTGAGTTAGGCCTAAAATCTAATTTAATAAGTATATGTAATTGATCAACATAAAATTTATATTTAAATGCTTAATTTGTGTGCGAAGACTATTTTATATATCAATTTTATTTTCTTTATACATTCTATTGTTACCGAAAGTTTTTCATTAGTTCAAATCATATTAAAGTCATCAACAGACAATTTACTATGATAAATTTTAAATTCAGTAATTCGATTTTCTTATAAAATTATTAAAATAAATAAAATTATTTTGTATCCTTTCTAGTGTTAATAAGACATTTAGAATTTCAATTCGAAAAAATTCAAAATTGTTTTTTTTGAAAATATAAACACAATCTCCAACTTTGACAAGTCTATCATATATGGTAAAAATTGTTGGAAATAGTTAAAAGCAGAAATTTGATATGTGATTGTAAATAATATAAATAATTAAAATATAACCCAATTTAAAATTACATAAATTTGAAGGGTTATTATCAAAAGTTCATTTTTAGTAGTCTTTCATAACATTTTTTTTTTCCAATTTTCTTTTGAGTTGACATAATAAAGTTGACATGTAACTAATTTATTTAACCTTGTTTGATTACTAGTATTAAAATTCTAATTTTCTACAAATAATTTATGATATATATAATTTTATTAGATGTCCTATATATTTTATCTTCTCTTCACTTTCTTAAGAAGTTTCTCTTTATCTACATCTCCTTTGAGAATATTTTCTTTGTGCAGAATTATTTTCTTATTTTTACGTGTTTAAAATTATTTCTTAATTAATTTACATAGATTTAATGAATCGGTCATTAAATTAATGAAGAGAAGAAAAAAGAATAAATGAACATTGTGAACACAATAATTAATTAAGAAGTATCACCTAATTAAATTGACAAAGAGAAGAAAAAAGAATACTAAAAAATTTTGGGCCCGTTTGCCCATAAATTTTGCAAGTAAAATTTGGAGAAAAACTTGGCAAATTTTGTTTGTTCATACACTTTTTTATTATTTGGCAAATTTTCCAAATTTCCAAATACTAGAAAAAATTAGTATTTGGGCCAAATTTCATTATTTGGAAAGTTTTAGAAATTCAATTTTTACCCTTAACTTTTTATTTTACAAAAATTATATATTTATTGACACCAACCAATTTTATTAGCTCCCTTCTACATGCATTCTTTTGATTTCATACATTCCTTTGTTACAATTAGTCTTAATGAACTAGCTACTAAATAAAACATGAATTGAATTTATTTTATTTTGGTAGATAAATATTACGTTGTTGATGTTGGTCTACGGAACACAAGAGAATTTTTAGCTTCATTCATTGGAATGCGCTATCATTTGCAGGACTACCGAGGAAGTGAAATAGAGCCTATGAATGGAAAAGAGCTATTTAACTATAGACATGCTTCTCTGCGCAATGTAATTGAAAGAACTTTTGGTGCGTGGAAAAGTAGATTCAGAATACTAAGACAAGGCATGAACAACTATGAATGTGACATGCAAGTGAAAATAGTAATTGCTTGCGCTGTATTGTATAATTTTTTACGTGAACACCAAAGTAATGATGGAATATTCAATGAATATGAAAATGATGATATGGTTGTTGATGAAAGTGACGAACTACTGGCTCAGGGTAACAACATCGCTTCATCTTCTCGATCGTTTGATTCGAAAATACAAGCTCATCGAGAAGAAATTGTTCATAAAATATGGGAAGATTATATTAAAGAATAGGTTGAACTCTTTCAGATGAGAAAGTATAGGTTCTTTAGTGATAAATGAAGTCTGACTCAAATATGATAATTATTTAATATTTTATAAAAAAATTTGAAGGTGATGTCGAGGTGAATTTTTTTCCAAAGAAGTTAAACATAGCAGTTGACTTAAACAAAGATCTTTTACATTTCATTTTTTTTTTTTTGTTTATTTTTACCAAACAACGCCTTAACAGAAGTATAGACTAAAACGTTACGATCACTAAGACGCACTTAAAAACTCCTTCCCTGAGCTGGCCAGTGCCACCGCTTACCGGAGATTCGATCAATAAACTACCACTCCGCCACCAACACTCGCCGCAACAATGACGGAATTCCTTGAATTAGAAACACAAGACGCCGTAAGGATGCCGTGGAACGTATTGCCGGGAAGCAAATCGGAGGCTGCGCAATGCGTAATTCCCGTTTCCGCCATATACACACCGTTAAAACCCTTCCCTGACACTCCTACTCTTCCTTACGCACCACTCCGTTGCCGCAATTGCCGATCGGTTCTCAATCCTTTCTCCATCGTTGATTTCTCGTCTACTAAGATCTGGATCTGCTGTTTTTGCCTTCAGCGTAATCACTTTCCTCCGAGTTATCAGTCTATATCGGAGACTAATATGCCGGCTGAGTTGTTCCCGCAATATACTACCATTGAATACGAAACTCCTTCGGAAAAAGCCTCCTTGACGAACCCTGTTTTTCTTTTCGTGATCGATACCTGTGTTATTGAAGAGGAGATTGGTTACCTGAAATCATCTTTGCTACAGGTTATGTGCTTTTTCTTCCCTAGTGTTTAGAACTGTTTAGTTTAATACAGTGTCGTTAAAAGGTCTTCCTTTTTTCTATACTTGTTACATTTATTTGTCGGGGTACCAGTCCTGTTGCAGTCATGAGATGGAATTAGTAGAGAAAGTAAGGCGGTACCAACTAGTCATGATTTACACTAGCGTTGATGCAAGTGACAAAATCAGAATTTTCACTAAGAGTTTTAAAATATGAATAAGTAAATACAGCAAAAGCCGAAGGGGTTGAAGCTTGGCTCTAGCTGATAGGCTAGCAGTAAGCTTGGCTACAGCGATGCGCTTACCAAGCGCGAACGGAAGGGCCTTGACCTCTGAGATAGCTCCGTAGTTTAATAACTTATAATAGACGAGCCCATTATCCTAATGTTCCGAACTTGCTTCTTGGTACAAGGGGGTCTTTAGAAGTTTAGAAAGACTTATGAACCACTTAGGTAGGATAAGAGCCGTCCGTAGCTGTTCAACATCTACTATGTATACATAAAAAGTAATTTTAATTTTAATTATGCATAGACAATGTAATTTTCCACCAAAGGGAGGTTTGTGTGACATGCCTCGAGCCTACCTAGCTCCAACCCCTTTTGATGCAGTTACATTAAGCAATTTTAGCTTGTTTTGAGACCCGTATGATCATTGTTGTATGTCACCATAAATGTGGAGATCTATTTTTAAAGAATCATGTATCTGAAAAGACAAATTCTTGAGTATTGGAATGAAACGGGTTCAAATGGAGTGGAATAGTAATATTGTATTACCTATGAATAAACGGAGTTGAATAGTATTGAGGATTCAACGAATTCAACTAGGATGAAGCGATGCAAAAGGAGGGGTCACCACTTCATGGGTGATGCCATGCGCTTCACATGAATGTGAGCTGTATTTCAAAGAGAGATACTTAAAGTGATTCCAATAAGTAATAGTGATCCTTTGATTATCAACTTTGAGGAGTTTTGATTAATATCAATATTATTGTGAAGTGAATATTGACATCAATTATTTTAATTGAAATTTAATTATTATTGTACTAAATTTAGTTATATTTTATCTTTTATTTTTTGTAAATAATGCGTTTTACTTCAAAGAAGCATGCAGTTGCCTTCCTGCTTCAGATCTAATGGACCTTGTCTATCCTTGCACTTTTCGCTTTTAAAACACTGTTTTTCGGGAGCCTTTTATGTCAAATTTTTGTGCAGAACATCTCTTATGTAGGCATGTTTTGTGGAAAATAGTTTTTGTTTTTTCTTTTTGATGATGTAAGTGGAATATCATTAAAGGCATCCAGGGGAAGCAGAAGTTACAGAAGAAGAGTTGTCTTTACCTTATCAGGAAGAATACAAAAGAGGAGCGCTTATCTCAAAAAACACAAAAAACTTATAGAGCTTAGGAGCCGACAAATTCCCAAAAAGAGATCTAAGTTATTTAAAGGGAAGAGGTTAGCCCAACTAAAAAGGGTAAACCCAACAACTAGCCTTTAAGAGTGCATATTTGTGTTGAACCCCATCAAAACATCTCGTGTTCCTTTCAAACAAGATATTGCATAAACTATTTGAACGAAAAATAGTTTATTTTCTGCCTAAGTTGATAAGTAGGAAGTTTGCCTTTTAAACGGTCACATATGGTGATTGTGAGGATACACATAGGTTAATTTGTAACAACTAATGAACATGTCCGTCTTATTGGCAATAGGAAAAGATGTATGGTGTATAATGCGTCTTATGCATGCCCAAAGTATATTACTGTGGTTAGTGACTTATCATTTCGTGCTTTCCTTCACTGCCGATCATATGGGCTTGATTTATTTGCAATATTCGTGCATGTCAAATTGACGGCGTATGTTAGATGATGTACCTGCAATGGGCTAGGAGTAGAATGTTAATAACATGGGTGGAAGGACAAAATAGGATGCATAATATGTTTTCGGATCACACATCAGTAATAGGACCAAGGACAATGGAATCGGATGTGAGGCAGATGTAGCATTTCGAATCGTGGAGGAGGTATCTCACCCGATTTACCTGAAACCACTTGTTTATCTGCACATTATATTGCAGTTCTCTTCATTTGGACGATGTCACCACACCTGTCTATTACCATAGCACTGTCACGTACTAGCTAACGAGTATGTTACATACTAAAGGTACATGGGAGCTTGTGTTGTTGACTCTTGGCAAGACTATAGTGAGGTGTCGTTTGGTATATGCAGTGAAAGTGTCTCTTAATGGTACACTTGACTAATCTTATCTTGTTGTTAAGAGTTGGCGAGGTTTATGGTTTGGATTATGGGGATACACTCTCCGGTAGCTAAGGTTGTGTTAGTTTATCTGTTCCTATCACTAGTTTGTATTAGCAGTAGCAGCTTGCATAGTTGAACATCAAGAATGTACTTGCATGGTACTTGAAAGAGGATGTTTACGTGGTGCAACTATTAGTTTTTTTGACCAATAAATTATACAACATATCTCGTGTAATTCCGAAAATGGGGTAATTTGCCATTTTCATAAAAAAATAAAAATCCACAACTGAGGTAAAAATATAATTATTTTATTTAAAAGCTCTTTATATGGCCTCAAACAATCTTCTTGAACATGGTTCATTCACATAAATTGAACAATTCTTAACTTTGGTCTCATAAGGAGTCGATCAAAATATTTGTTATTCTTCCTACACTTTGATGGAAAGCATATCATTCTAAATGATTTGTTGATGGTATTGTCAGTACAAAAGATAATGAAGTCTATATCGACCTATTAAAGGCCTACTTGCACTTGGCACTAAGGTTGACCCATAATGCATTTACATATCATAGAGAAAGTATGTGTTAGACATCCTAGAAAATTAGATTTCTGAGTGTAAGCTAAGGACACGACAATGGATCCTAGTGTCCAACTGGTATAAGAGTAATGTTAGGAGATGTTGATTCGTTGGAAGATTGAATTATCTTTTTTTTATACCATGGTGCAAGCCATCGTGTGGGCACCTTGACTAATTCCACAGAATACCTTCCACCTTCACCAACAATGTGAACTCTGTTTACCAAGGGTAGAAGATATGGAAGAAATCACCTCATGTTTTTGTTGGAATTTGAACCGAAGATCTCATGGTTCTCAATTCATTTCATTGACCACTAAGCTACACTTTTTAATTCAAATTGATTTTATCTTACCGTCACCCAATCACATTTTTCTTTTCCCGTGAGTATTGTAAGCCAATTTTTGAATTTTCTAACTATGACTGATTGCGATATGGTGATTCAATTATGAAGTATCTTCAGTGTGCCCTAGGGAGAGGTTATGCCCCAAGGAGAGGCTTACTATATTAGTGATAGGGTCATACTGAAATAGTTAGACATATTAATGTTGATTGTGTTGGTGCTGCCTCAGAGAGGAGGTCCATAAAAGGTTATTTTGTATTGTTTGGAGGAACTCTGATTTCTAGAAATAAACAAAAAACTAAATGTGGTTGCTTGGTCAAGTGTCAAAGCAAGGTTGTGGCCTTCGCGACATGCAAATATGTATTTGTTGAAGAAGTTATTTGAGGAGTTAGGAGTACAACAATCTCATCCTTTTAAGTTATATTGTGATAATCTGGCAGCTTTACACAATGTCATCGAATCCTATTTTTCATGACAGGACTAAAAAATTGCAGTTGGTGGTTTACGTTGTTCGAGAAGTTTTGATTATCAAGAAGCTTTACAAATCGTCATCGAGTTCACGTTTTCATGAGAGAGCTAAACACATTGAAGTTGCCTGTCACTTTATTCGTGAAAATATGCACTCCCTGGATATTGTGATAGTCTTTATTAGGTCAAATGATCAATTTACAAATATTTTCACTTAACTTTCAGATGTCCTACCATAGATTATATATGTAACCAGTTGGATATACATGTCATATATACTCCTGCTCGAGGCTGAGTATTAAATGTGGATATAAGTAGAGTTAGGACGTTAGGGTAGACAATGTTCTGATTCCACTTCTTTAATATACTTTACCTAATATATGTTTAGTGTGTTGAGATTCAACTTTTAACACAAGTTTTTCCCAATTTCTTTGCTTTACACCACCTCAAGCCACTCAAGGAAAACACTGCTCCAACGTGTTGAAGAATTTTTTATTCTTGGCATCTCCAAATCTTACATCTAAAGGTCAAGTTCCAGCGCTCTGCGGACCATACCTCCTTCAGGGGTACTTGAGTCCAAAATTAGTTAAGGGGCCTCAATGGAACTTTTCAAAATGTCCTAGGGTTACCATATTTATTTACTTAGTTTCTTATAACCTAATAAATAGTTCTTCTTTCTGTTGGGGTCTTTTCAAGACTTCCAACTATATAAATGGGTATGATCTAGGGAAGATGATCTGGTAGTGAATGGCAGTGTCGTCTTCCTTCCACAAACTGAAGCTTTCTATTTTTAGTAGCATTTGTGTCTGGTCCTGGGTTCAAGTTGGAATGTGATGTATTGGGTATAGAACATTTCTGCTAGACGTCCTTCCTCATTGTTATACAAGTGTATCTCATTGAAAATAATTATTTTTTCTGTTTCTAGTTTTTGTTGAAGTCACAAATGAAGATCCTATGCTTTTTTCTCCTTGTAGTAATTTTTCACTGACATGATTACTTCTGTTGATAGCAGGTAGTGGGCACATTGCCCGAGAATTGTTTAATTGGCCTTATCACATTTGGGACCTACGTGCATGTTCATGAGCTGGGGTTTGGGCAGATTCCAAAGGTTTATGTGTTCAAGGGGTCAAAGGAAGTTTCTAAAGATCAAGTGTTGGAGCAAATGGGCTTCTTTGCAAATAAGCTTAAACCAACCACAGGTGTCATTGCTGGGGTTAGAGATGGACTTTCTCAAGAGAGTATTTCTAGGTTTTTGTTGCCTGCATCTGAGTGCGAGTTTACACTCAACTCGGTATGGTTTCAATCATGCCTTTTTATATGTAAATACTGTTTTATACATTTTACTCATTTGTCAGAACTTGTGACATAACGTGTAAATGGGAAAAAGGGAATGCAGCTTGTAAGTCTTGTCTAGATATTGCATTTATTAGTGGAATGGATGCATTTGAATACTACTTACCCCCTCACCTCCCCCACCAAACCCAAAAGAAATGTTTCATTTTACACCTTTGAATGTGGCTGAATGCGCTCCTCTTGGTTTCTATGATTGTCTCTTTTTGACTTCATTTGTGTTTGCTGACGTACTATGTTCTAAATATGCTTCCTCCAGTGCCTTCCTAGTTCAATGACAGTTTTTATAAATGAGACATTTCATCTATTATTCTGTGCCATAAAATGGGTAATCTTATTCCACCTTTATACTTACTGAAATGTGAATAAATAATATTTACATGGTGTTTATTCAACATTCCCCTCAACTTAAGAATACTTTACTCCAATCCAAAAAGTGACTTTTTTGATTTTTTTCTCATGAAAGTGTGAAAGATCTAATAGGATATTTCGTTCTAAGTGAATGGCCTTGACAAGCCGTAGATTGTAGTGCTAGTTTTGTTACTCCATTTGTGATTTGTATCTGACTTTCATTTTTCTTCTAAAATTCTCTTTTTTTCAGATATTAGAGGAGCTTCAAAGAGATCCTTGGCCCGTGCCAGCTGATCATCGAGCTGCACGGTGCACTGGTACAGCATTGAGTGTGGCTTCTCATTTGTTGGGTATATGTGTTCCAGGTTCTGGGGCCAGAATTATGGCATTCTTAGGTGGGCCCTCAACAGAAGGGCCAGGTGCTGTAAGTCATAGCTCTTTGTTGAGAAGGGTTGCTTATTGCACACTCTTTGTTAAAAGTCCACTATTCTTTAGACTCTTTGATGTTGGAAGGTTGTTTCTAGGTTCTCATGTTAAAATCATGGCATATCATTCAAAAACTAGGATGGATAGCCTTACATTTTCCTTTATTATCTTTTCTCTGAGCGGATGGAGGTAAAACTTAGTGTTTCTTTAAGGCAAAAACACATAAATGGCTCCTAACAGTGAGAAACAAACCAGAAGATTCTTTGAATTGAAGAGCAGTCTTATAGAAAACAAAAGTTGCATTATATTTATAGAGCAACTCTTTTTATAATATTTTGTTCTCAGGAGTTGACCATATTTTTGTGTATGTAATTTGCATCTCCTTCATGCCTTCCTAATACAACATCTTCATAAAAAAATAAAAATATGGCAGTGTCCATGCCAGCTTGTGCATACCTCAACTGTTCCACCGAGTGTCCACCCAAAGCTTAGGCAGATGAGAAGAAATTACCTAGTGTTTTTTGTCTCGGTTGGGATTTGAACCCTAGTTTCCAAAGTTTGCAGTCACTTCATGGCCCAAAATTGGTATCCACTTCATGACCACTGGGCTGCACACTTGGGTGTAATGTATGAATTTAGCATTTATAATGTCAAAATAGCAACTGACATTGATACTAATAGTATCAGCTTCCAAAATACTACTCCCTTCGTTCTAATATTTTAATATAGTTTATCCATCACAAAGTTTAAGAAAGAAATGAAAGCTTTTATAACTTGTGGTCTTAAACCTACCATAGGATTTGTGTGTTCATAAACTTATTGGAAATTGTGGCCTTAAAGCTTAAACATGCCATAACATTGTGTGTTATAAAAACTTCTGATTAAAGGTAAATGAGAAGTGGAAATTATTTACTTCCAAATTTAGAATTGTGTTATTCTTTTTGAACATTCAATTTGTGTCGCATAAACAAGAACGGAGGGAGTATAATGAAAATATTAGTTCCAAGTTCCAAGTTCCAAAATAGGTATTACAAGAAACTGTAATTTCTATGATGTTGGAGGATATAATTGCAATCAATTGATTCTCAGTTTCCAATAATTAACAATAAAATTGTAAAAGATTTATTTTTATAGCATGCAATGGATCTATTTGTTTCCAAATAATCAGCCGATAAATCAAGAATAAGAGAAAGGAAAATGTTATGGAGGAAATACAATAAAGGGAAAAAGTTGATGGTAAAATGCATTTGGCTTTTCTATTTCAGGTGCACTAAACTGTATTCTAGTGCCATTGAATCAGTGCTAGATGTCCTAGGTACCATCTAGGATTTGTTTCATATCTGGTACATTCTGTATCTACTCCATTTGCAGATTGGTTTTTTGAGTGCTATCTAGTGCTGGTTTTAATACAAAGTTACCTTACTCAAAAAGAAACAGAGAAGTCCAGATTCCAGAAGCAGGAGCAACAAAAGAGGACTTGCATTGTTGCACACCAGGAGGGAATGTAGTCACCTTGAAGAAGAAAGAAGTAAATCAAAATAAGCAAAGTAATATATTTCGTAGAAGAAAAAGACAAAGTAGAGAACAGGCAAAGTATATCAAGAGCAGTCCTAATAGATAAAATAAATAGAAGTCATATATTTCCTTTTTTTCTTTTTGTTCTTCATCGTTTTACGGATCCAAAGAAGCAATGGCTTCTTGCTTAGATTCTGATTGCTTTTTCCTCATTGTTAGAATGATTCTTATCACCTGGATTGAGAGGTTTTCAACTTCTTTATGATAAAAGTTAAAGTAACGAGCCAATAAAATATCAAGCCTGTCTATAGCAGATATCAAATCTGTATCACTTGCATGTTATACGTATCGTTGGTCATTTTCGTTATCAATTGCCACTCAACATGTTTGTACTTGTGAGTGATTTTTCTTATATTGAATGAACACTGCAGATTGTGTCGAAGATTTTATCTGAGCCCATAAGGTCTCACAAGGATCTGGACAAAGATTCTGCACCATTGTATCATAAGGCTGTGAAGTTTTACGAGGGAATTTCAAAGCAACTTGTGCATCAAGGGCATGTGTTGGATGTTTTTGCTTGTGCACTTGAACAGGTAATGTCAAATAATATTCACCAGAATTTGATATAATTGCTTTCACTTATTTAATCAGTTCCAAGTTTGTAATAGATGATTGAAAGTCACTTCTAGGTTGAGTGCTTAAGTTTCTCCTTTCATACCTGGGGATTTTCTTTTATAGAGAGATTCGGTATTTATACGACCATGATCTTATATAAACACAGTGAAAAAAGAAATACGTTCAATCATTCATAGATAAAAGTATAACCAATTGATAAGAGAGGATTACAACTGTAATGACACATGTATTTTGTGAGTAAGAAGAGAGTTTGAGAGCGAATACATCTTGATAACTCCTCAAGCTTTTGGGGTTTAAATAACTAACTATATTTTTTTTTGGTTTCCCATATGGTGTTAAGTACATGCATCCGACTAATCCGGATTTGCGTTGCGGAGGTCCCATTCGGGGGAGTGCTCCGTAGTTCGTACCGAGGATTTTTCCATAACCAGGCTCGAACTTGAGACCTCTGGTTAAGGGAGGAGCAGCCCCATTCACTGCAGGACATACTTTGATGGTGAATAGCTAACTACCTTACATGCTCTAAAAAGAAAAGAAAATTACTACATAATTACAATAGGATCAAATCAAGCTATCTACTATATTTACACTTGCTATAGAATATTCCTAGGATTCTAAAACTCCCCTCTCTCTGGTGGTGCATACAAATCATATGTGCCAAGCTTGCTACATATATAACTTGTTCTTGGACCTGAAGGACTTGATGAATATGTCTGCAGATTGATCATTTTACCTCACGAACTTTATGACAATGTCTCTTGATAGTACATTCATTTTTGATGAAATGACAAATCATTTTCTGTGTTTGATTCTCTCGTGAAACACTGGATTTGATGTGATGTGATGTGATGTACAACATCATTATTACACAAAAGTTCCCTTTTTTCAGTATCTCCAAATTTTAATTTTTTCAGTATTTACTTAATCCATATTGAGTTCATATGTGGCCACTGCCATAACTTGATATTCTACTTCTTTGCTTGATCGCGCAACCACATTTTGTTCCTTACTTTTCCACATTGTGAGCCCTTGCTATTTTCTGTTTGGCTGTTTTCTCTTACTTATATGGAACCTGTTGCATGCTAGGTCGGCCTTGCTGAAATTAAAGTTGCATGTGAGAAAACTGGTGGACTTGTTGTTCTTGCAGAAAGTTTTGGCCATAGTGTTTTCAAGGATTCTCTGAAACAAGTTTTCCAGTCAGGTGGCAATGATCTTGGACTGGCATCAAAGTAAGGTTTAATTGAACATTCTTTGGTTTGTTGCTTCCCAACCCTGGCCTCTTAAAAAAAGCAAAAAAAATAAAATATTCCAGATGAAATCTAGGACTTGAGAACCTCTAATTTCTGATCTAAATTTTGGATAATGTCTCTTTGTTATGTTTTGTTCTACTTCTATACCTCTAATGACATCTCATTGTCATTCCGTCATTGCCAAGTAATTATGATGGCACTAAGCCTATTAATGTGTTTTGGTTTCTCTTCCACTTTGACAATCACACAATGCAGTATAATGACTCGATTCTTTGCCAATTCCTTTATGAATCTTGATGTTGTGATTTTTTGTGAATCTGAAAATACTTATTTCTTACTTGACCTAGTTCCGATCAATCTTCATGGCCCCCATCTGATGAATTTCTTTTGCTCATCCATCTTTGCAAATTTGTTTGTAAGCTTACTTCGTAAGAAACTTAAATATCCCATGTAGGCTACTTTTCAATCGTTAATTGCCACATAGTCATATACAATGGTTTATTTATTACAATTGCTTATTTCTTTTTTGCTTCAGCTTAATATATAATGCAAATTTACCCCAACTTTGCATTTTAAAAATTTCTTCTTTAAATGCCGTGAGAAATATTGGAAAAGAATATTATTGAATTGTTTTTATCTACATTATTACTTTGAGACCATATTTATAGCACTACAATAGACTTCTTTTCCATCAAGGACACTACTGTACAATCCTTTTCTAAGTAGAACACTATATACTACTGCTATTCTTATTCTAAGTAGAATTATATATATATATATATATATATATTTAAATTTTTTTATATTTTTTTTTAAAAGATTAGTAATGTTGTATTCTTCAGCATTGGGAATGCTGGCCACCATCAGAAACACGTTACATGTCAAATAGACACTAGCTTTACAAAGCTCCTAGAAATTCTACTAACTCCTCTATTTCCTCTATACCAATTCTGTTTACACCAAAAAAATAAAGTCTCTAGGAAGTTCCATTTCACATCATGTACTGATCTGATTTTGTCTTCAAAACACCTTCCGTTTTTCTCCACCAGACTGACCACCATATGCAAGAGGTTATTATCCTCCACCATTTTTTCTGACTTTTACTTCTCACCTCTTATCATCCAACAACTCATTAGATCGGATGTATGTTCAAGCATTGTCCACACCGTCTTTGTGGGACTGAAAAACATGTTTCACAATTGCGCAGTGACGATATATATATATATATGATACTATTCTAACACTCCCCCTCAAGCTAGTTCATATAAACTATATGAATCTAGCTTGTTACAAATGTAATTGATACGAGGACCGATGAGAAGTATGGTGAAAAATATGCAAGTTGATCACTCGACTTACAAAATTGATAGTCAATCTCGATGTGCTTAGACTTCTCATGAAATACTGGATTGCATAATGCCGATAAAACACAGAGTGATAAATTACAGTGTTGAACTTCCCAAACCAAGCTTGCATAGAGTGTTCCAAACCATAGAGTGACTTACACAACCGACATGCAGGCTACTAAACTCCGCCTGAGCAACAAAATTAGCTATTTGCTACATATAGATTTCATCACAATGTAACAGCTGCCGAAAAGTGATCAAATCTAGTATAAAGTATATGAATCATGTTGGAATCAATAGCCGAGTCGATATTAAAGAAGAAAGTCACCGAAAAAATTGGCTTGAACATGCTCATATTTCGGAGTATTAGATTTAATGTCTAAAAGTGGTCACAGTCTAACAAATAATATTATATGAGAAGGGTCGGAATGATGACACGACCAAAATGAAAAATAGAAATTATAAAGGCAAGGTTGATTGACGACATGATCCTATTAAAAAAGAAACAATATGGGTAGGGTCAGAGTGATGGCACACCCCTACTGAAAAAGAGAAATTATATGGGTAGGATTGGAATGATGACACAACCCTATGCACACAAGGTTTTAGTCACTAGAAAAACGAATGAAACTATGCAAATTAAATATGTGGAGTCACCGAAAAGACACGATCCTATGCAACTCAGATATGAGAAAGTAGTTTACGTAGATTAAATATGAAAAGTAGTTCAGAGAGGTGCACAATGTTATGCAAATCGGATATGCAAAAAAAAGTAGTCATCGGAAGGATGACACGGTGATACTCAAAGTAAATATGGAAAAGAAGCCACCGGAATGATGACACGGTGCTACACACATTAAATATGAAAAAATAGTCACCGGATTAATAGCGTAGTGCTACACAAATTAGATATTAGCAAGTAGTCACCAGAATGGAGAATATGAAAAAGTTGTCACGGGAAAGATGGCATGGTGCTACCCTTCGGGGTGACCCAGTGGTTTGGGCTTGAGACTTCTATGTTGAGGTCTCATGTTTGAAACCCCTTCCCAGCAAAAGCAAGCGGTTTGCCTTCTGGGTCGAGTTCGTCGCTCCAGGGTTGCCTAGTGTGGGTTACCTCTCATATATGGTTTGCGAGCTATTGTTTGGGAGCGGGATTTTACCGTGTGTGCACCCAAAAGGGTAGCGGTTGAGGGTTTCTCTTGTCGTAAAAAAAAAAAAGATGGCATGGTGCTAGAAATACCGACTGAAATTGGTGACCTGGCTGTCGGAGTTTTCTCCCCCTGTATATAGGTCCATGCATATATCATTGACCCTACTTTTGTTAACATAATCATTGGCCAAACGGCAGTATATATGGGTATATACACCCGCCGACTGCGGAAGCTCTTTAATTCTCTACCAAGTTCGTTAAGACTATGTGAGAAATATTGGAAAAGAATGTTATTGAATTGTTTTTATCTACATTATTACAGAGAGACCATATATATATTTATAGACACTACAATAAATTCCTTTTCTAACTAGGACACTACAATACTATCTTTTTTTAAGTAGGACACAATATACTATTCCTCCTATTACTAATATTACTCCTATTCTAAGTAGGAGTGTATATACCTATAACTTTTCTAACAAATGCAATGACTACTCGTTCCAATGATTTGTTTCTACTGTGTATTTCTTCTTTTTCCAGCCAACTTGTAAAAGAATAAAAATTGACTCGAACTCCATCATTTCAGCCAAATACAATTAGTTTAATCCGAAATTATGAAGTATCAACTGTGTATTTCTTCTTTAGATGCGATTGCTATGTATTTCAATTGTGAATTTTTTTTTCAGACCAAAATCAATTTTAAAAAAACTTTAAGTTCCATTATTTTTAGTCAAATTTAAAAAGGTTTAACCAAAATAATGGAGTTGGGACTTTGTACTTCTTTTTTATTTCTTCTTTAGATGCGATGACTATTGGTTTCAACTATTATATTTTTCTTTTTCTGACCAAATCTATAAAAGAACTACTTGGTTAGAGTTTGCTCCTTTGTTTTCAGCGAAATAAAAAGTTTTAGCAAAATAATTAAGTTCCAATCGTATATTCTTATTCTATCTTATTCAGATTTATGACCATCTGTTTCAACAACGTATTTCTATTTTTCTGGTATAATCTGTTACAAAAGAATTGACTGAAATTAATTACTTTTAGCCGCATAAAAATTTTCGCCTGAAAGTGGAGTTCTACCCAAGTTATTTTACTAATTTGACCCAAAAAAAAATCTAAAAAATTAACGAGTTATAAAAAAAGTATTTTTTTAATGATGCTAAGTGGGCAAAGAATCCGCATAGAAAACAAGTGTATCTCCCACTCTCTTAGGATGAGATCTTGTGGGGCAAAGGTTATCAATTAGCCAAGTTCAGGGGGTAATTAAGACTACATATAGTTTAAGTATGTAACTAATAATTCATACCAAGTTCAGGGGGTAATTAAGACTACATATAGTTTAAGTATGTAACTAATAATTCATACCAAGTTCAGGGGGGTATTCTGCCAAAAATATTTAATTTGTTAGTCTGATGATATGGTAGAGAGAGATAAACTAGATGCAGTTTTTGGTTGAGAAAATGATGGGCAAACTTGAGTAATTAGAGAGAACAACATTCAAAGGCTATGGTAGTGGGATAAAGATGAATATGGGCAGTGGAAAAAATGTGTTATCACAGAGGAAGTGCTTGCTGGCGAAAGCACAATTCAACCAAGAGTTGGGAATGATGATGCGAGTAACCAGAGAAGGGGAGGGGATGGGGTAACAGGGGGTAATTAAGACTACATATAGTTTAAGTATGTAACTAATAATTCATACCAAGTTCAGGGGGGTCCTTAGGTATTCTGCCAAAATATTTAATTTGTTAGTCTGATGATATGGTAGAGAGAGATAAACTAGATGCAGTTTTTGGTTGAGAAAATGATGGGCAAACTTGAACAATTAGAGAGAACAACATTCAAAGGCTATGGTAGTGGGATAAAGATGAATATGGGCAGTGGAAAAAATGTGTTATCACAGAGGAAGTGCTTGCTGGCGAAAGCACAATTCAACCAGGAGTTGGGAATGATGATGCGAGTAACCAGAGAAGGGGAGGGGATGGGGGGTATAGAGGGGGCCTAACTGATTTGGGTAGTTTAGTGCTTAGATCAGTTTCTTAGCGAAGTCATTTGGGCTTGACAATATGAGGTGATTTGATTAATTGACGGTAACAATGAGCTCTCATACACAGCCTGATGAATTCAACTTAACTATGTTACCATAAGTCTCTTTATTTTGATTGCAAATCATTTTGAGATCATTGATTGGAACTTTCTTTTGTTACTTTTGTGTCGATATTAACATGTTATACATAATTCTGCACAAAATTCCACTCCAGATGCTGATGAGTGGTCTGAAACATTTTCATTTAACATTGATATGTTATCAAGTTCTTACTCTGTCTTACAACTTAGGCAGTATTTTTGTTTGTCTGCAGCGGTATTTTTGAGGTAAATTGCTCAAAAGATATCAAAGTTCAGGGAGTTATTGGTCCTTCTGCATCACTTGAAAAGGTATGTTTTACTAATTAAACTATTAAAGTGCTTTCTCTCAAAGCTTTTAGCGATACTCATTAATGGTATCTTTCTACAGAAAGGTCCTTTGTGCTCTGAGGTTGTCGTAGGTCAGGGAAATACAACAGCTTGGAAGATGTGTGGTCTTGATAAATCTTCAACGTTTTGTTTAATATTTGAAGTTGCCAAGAAGGAGAGCCCAGAAGCAATTGCTCAATCTGCAAATCCACAGTTTTATTTCCAGTTTTTGACATAGTATGAACTTAGCTTATTATTTCTTGAGAAGTACTGACCAGTTTGTTTGGCTATGATCAACCATTTCCTGACATCAAAAATATTCTTCTCCAGTTATCAGCACAGTAGCGGACAAATGAGACTTCGGGTTACCACTCTTTCTAGAAGATGGGTTGCTGGACCTGGAAGTGTACAGGCAAGGGTTCTTTATGCACTTTATGCTGTTTGTTTCTGTTTCTGGTGCTCTTTTTTGCCTTTCCTTTAGTCTTTATGCTTTTTCCATGTAAACAAAAGTAAAAACCCGATGAGTTCAGTGGTTAAATCTTGAAATTGAGGATGCTGGGATGGTTTAGATGGATAAGAAGAGAGATGGGAAAGATAGTTGCTCATCAGATTATAATAACCCGAGCTCCTTTCTCTCCAACAGGAACATACAGTACTCAAATATCCTCTTTGGGAATGTAATAGGACATATTTAAGTTAAATAACTTATGGATTGTTGATTTGGTAATCATTTAAATGTAGGCATAGTTGATCTAGGCTTGTTAAGGCGATTAACCATTCTCTGGCCACTTCAGTTTACAATACTTATGGTACAAAGTGAGATATGTATGCAGATGGTATTTTGGGGAGTCATTAGCGCTATTTGCAGTGCATGCTAGGCTCGTGCTTTGCTTACCCACCTCAAATTTCTTGGAATCCTTTTGGATTGTGGATATCTACTATTGTGAGTCTCTGAGATCGTTGCTTTATCCTTAAATAGACCTAATATGATACTGAAATTAAAGGTAATGATGGTTTTTCGCTTCACACCCTGTTGGTCCCCAGAGGAGTTTTAGTAATCTTTGGCCCTTGAAATTAGGTCGTTAGATAAGGCTCTCTGCAGTCATCTAATTGGCCATTTGTCTCCTGTTACTCCACTAGCTTTAGCAGCAACTTGTAACCCTCTTTTGTTACAAGTTCATCAATAAGTATCAACAATGTAAATACTACGATCTAATGGTTGATATCCTTTTAATTTCTGCAGTCCGACATCATCTTTTTCCTTTTATACTTTATTAACCTGAAATGTCCACTTTCTTTCCTTTGAAGCCTTTTCTCTGCATTTATCAATACTCATCTAATGTTTTATTTTTAAGAAGTAATATGGGATCATTATATATAAGTACTTCGGGATCAATTTTTTTTCTCTAAAAGATGTATTCAGATTAGTTGAGAAGTCAACTTTTATCTTTTCATTTCTGCCCATTTTTATTTAGCTACAATAAGAAGTCAACTTTTATGGTCCATTGATATGGATCTGGTTATGGGGCGCTGTAGTGCGATTTTCTTCCTACCGTCCTACGACCTGTGGTGTTGGTTCGTTAAGAGAGAACCTGCAATCTCTTGAGTTCTTCGAACTTTATAGTGTGAAACCGAATGTTATCTTCCCGAATTTTGCATAACATTTCATTGAATTCAAATATACTTTGTAAGAGCATATTTTGTGGAGCTGTGACACCAATGAAGGCTTGTAAAGAAATTTCAGGTTGATCTGTATTAGGATTTGTCTCTTGTTCCAGAGATTCTTCCTCTTCGTCTATGGAATCAATACAAAATAATTTCTTGCATTGATGGCCCTGAGTGAAGACTTCATCACAGTTGAAGCAGAGACCCTTAAGCCTCTTTTCATCCATCTCAGATCTAGTCAATTTTCTTGCAAATTTGGTGTGCTATGGAGGGGAGAAATATGTTGTTTTGGATCTGCGGGCTTCTAATAGTTGCGAACGAAAAGGTTGTCCCTTGCGTTCATTAAGCCAGGATAACTCATTTTCGCTGCCAAATCTAGAGGGATTATGCAACTCAACCTCAATTGCTGTATAATCCCAAGACCCCTAATATAAAGTTTAATCTTTGAGATTGTGTGAGTGTACCAGCCCGGGAAACTAACTACTCAAACTTTCTTGGTGATCTGTCACGGACCCAATCTGTGGCAACTTAGCCAATTCTCCTAACTTTTGACTTCTGATTGGTGGCCCAAAATGAAGGTTACAATAACATTTGAATTCATCCCAGGACGGTTGAAGCATATCTATCTCTAGTTGAAGAAGCCAAAGTTGAGCATTCCCCTCCAAATGAAAAGAAGCAAGTTCAACTCTTCCTCTGGAGTTTGTTGGTGTTGAAAGAAGTGCTCACATCTGTTAACCTTGGAAAATCAAACTTTGTATACCTAAGAATGATGGAACTTCATCCTGCATTTGATCTTGACCCTCCTGCCACTCCCCTTTTACCCTTCAACCCCGAATCTGATTGGTCTGTTCAGTTGATTTAGAATCAACCTTCGAATGTGCTAGATCCTTTGTGAGTGCGTTTAAGCAAGCATTTATTGCCTCCTGTCTCGCTGTATTGGTTGCACGTTCTTCTTGAAACAAGTTCACCAATTGTGGCTGATGTTGAATTTGGTCTCCCATAACAAACACCCATCTCTAATATCAAGTTGTTATGGTCCCCTGATATCGATTGGTTATGGGGGGCTGTAGTGTGAAATCAAATGTTTTCTTCCTACGACCTATGGTGCTGGTTTTTTCAGAGAGAACCTGCAATCTCTTGAGTTTGAAGTACTCTAAGAGTTTGTAATTTCTGCATAACATTTCACTGAATTCGAATACACTAAAGGGTCGTTCGGTATAAAGATCAATAATGCATGGATTAGTAATGCAAAGATTATTTTTATCAAGTGTTTGGTTCATTGTTTCTTACCTAGTTTTGTGTGTGGTTTAAAACTCCACAAAAAAAAATTCTTTCCTATTATACCCTTGAGTAATTGTGAGATTTTTTATTTCATGTAATTGGATCAAGGTAAATTATTTACGGACAATATTATTTTCTCTAGCATTTTTAACTAGCTAGGAGAACAAAATTTTTATTGTCATGTTCAGTATTTTCTCACTTAAATTATTCAAGAGTAAACGATTATCATCTTAATAATTGGAGTTAATATTTCAAAAGGTCACACAACTATAATAATTTATAGAGAAAATTTATTGAACTTTGATTTGTATCAATAAATTAAAAAAAAACTCTTATATCATAAAATAAAATAAAATAAAAATAAACAATAAATATAGCAAAATAATTAAACTATTTTTGTACTCAGAGATGTTTTTTTTTATATATATATATATATATATATATATATATATATATATATATTATCTATATCTATATTTATATGCTCTTATTTTAGACTACTTGTGTAATGTTTAATGGACTTCTATTAAGAGTCAATATTTGTCTTATGAATTGTTCTTAAAATTCGTACATCAACATTAGCATATTAGTCGGATTATAATATTTTTATATTAATAATAAGTAGATTTAATAACTCATATTTTAGAAACAAAAAATTATATCTAAATAATAAATTTTGTAAGCTAATCTATTTAAATAAATTTATTAGTATGAATATAAAATATAAAATCAAGAAAATAAACAAAATGTTTAAAAAAATTTGAGGGGGTATTTTTGTCTTTACCTAGATTAGTCCCATGGTATTAGTTCTAATACCACCAAATGGAAGGTATTTGTTATACACTCTCTAATACCATGTATGGTGTATAACTAATCTATGGATTGATTATACCAAACATAGTACTAAATAATACCACACATAATACTTGGACTATTTCACCTAATACTCCCTACCAAACAACTCCTAATTACACTGGTGTTTTGTATACACTCATCTGAAAACAAGGAAAATAACTTCCTACTACAACCGAAATGAGAAAGTGGAGGAATAACCTCCTTACTGCAACAACTGCTACATAAATGCTTAAAAGCTGTAGTAATCTACTGTGAACACTTAATCAATAACTTATAAGCTAAAGTAATCTACTCTCTAATTTCCTTAAATCTCCCTTGTGTAAACCGTTGATCATTAACCTTTTCATCATTCTAGTTGAATTCAAACCGAATCAGAATCTTGTGAACACTGAAATGCAGTTCGACTAACTACCACTGTCCTTCAATCTTAATAAATGCTATCATTTTCATTGCAATGCGTCACTAAACTTAAACCTTGTTGCTAACCGAAACAATGTTAATCATATCATAAGTAGGTACGTTACTAGGACAGAGGTTTGAGTTGACGTCTTGAAAACATCTGGGTCCGAGTTTTCATTGCTTTGCTAGATATCTTAAATATTTGTACTTGTTTAGAAATGGTCAAAGGATTGAGGGGACTGAAATCGGAGTCTGATTTTAATGTATATTTTTCCTATTTAAAGTTATTTATCAGCTTATTGACAATTATGCCACTAAAATTGAAAACCTTATAGATTTATTCATGGTTGCTTTAGAGATAAAGTAAATAGGATTGTAGTTTTTTATGCTTATCTAACTCGCTGTTTCAGTAAAAAGTTTGTCTTCTGTATTTTATAGGACCTTATTGCTGGATTTGATCAAGAAGCAGCTGCTGTGGTAATGGCACGACAAGTTTCTTTCAAAATGGAAACCGAGGTATCATCCTCTTGGTCTTATTACAGATGATTTGACCTTATATCTGGTTGTATGTTTTGTTTTCTGTCCATGAAGTTTGCTTTCTTTACTATGACTTGCTATCTTGCACTATTGTTTCTTTACCTTTTGGAAACCCACTTCCTCTTTCTTCTGCAGGCTGATTTTGATCCCATCAGATGGCTGGATAAGTCATTGATACACATATGTTCTCGGTTTGGTGACTACCAAAAAGATACTCCATCTTCTTTCACTCTATCTCCTCGTTTCTCAATATTTCCCCAGTTTATGTTTCACTTGCGGCGGTCTCAGTTTGTCCAGGTATATTTTCATCTTGATTGTGAACATCAAGCATATTACTTTCTTACATTTCTGTCTCTACCATCATGCTCAATTTTTAAGCATCAACTCTGGCTCAGGTCTTTGGAAACAGTCCAGATGAGACGGCATATTTTAGAATGATTCTGAACAGGGAAAATGTTGCTAACTCAGTCGTGATGATTCAGCCCTCTTTGATATCTTATTCTTTTCATTCTGGTCCGGAACCAGTCCTCCTTGATGTGGCGGCAATTGCTGCTGAAAGAATCCTTCTTCTTGATTCTTATTTTACCATTGTCGTGTTTCATGGATCAACTATTGCTCAATGGAGAAAACTTGGATATCATGAACAGCCTGAACATCAGGTAGCCTTCTTTTCAGTCTGAACTAAACACTAAAGATTTAAAAACTTCTATCAGTTGCTGATCCGAGGATTTTATGTCAAATAATTTGATCTCAGACTAGCTTCTTTTCTTTGCTGGTTTGAACATGATATATAGGATTACCCCACAGTCACACATGCGTGAGAGAGTAAATAACAACTTTGTATTTCAATTGATTCATGGATCCATATTCAAGGGAACGATTTGTGCTCTTTTGCATCGAATGCAGACACTTCAAAGAGTCACCGTGACTGGATAGATGCAACACTGGTTGCACATGTGTTTGATCTAATCATGTTTTCACCATCAGACGCATGATATTAGTCGGGGGCTTTGGGGGGGGGGACTTGAACAATTAAAAATCCATAAACCAGCTTTTACTTCTTGTTTGATACAAAAATCAAAGTGTAGCATCAGCAATGATGTGGAAAAGGTGTCCTCAGCATCCTTGTGTTCTGTGACCTACAATTTGCCTTGTAGCCTGCTTTAAACAATTCATCTTATTTCTGGGTCCATTTTGGATCTGGTCCTGCTGTCTATGTCATGGTGCACATAACTCATGATGATTTGGATTTGAGTTTACTCATCATTTATGTGACCTTAAATTTACTCTCTATGGCAGGCATTTGCTGAACTATTAAAATCTCCTAGAGAAGATGCAGAGGCCATTGTTCATGAAAGATTTCCTGTACCTCGTTTGGTCATTTGTGATCAATATGGATCTCAGGTTACTAACTATGCTTTCTGTCTAGTACTCCTTGATGTATATATATTTTCTGTTTTTTTGATGCATGTGCCTTTATTTAGATTTTACAGCAGATGTTGATCTGTAATCTTCTGTTTTGTAGTTCATTTTTACATATTTGAATTTTTTCTTAAACAGCGAGAGGTCTGTGATATAACATTTTTGTCTGCAGTTCATGTTCTGAACAAAAGATTCGGATTGACACTTCGAGTTTGATATCTGTGCTAAAATGTCGTGTTAAAGATTTTGGCTTTCTTCTAACTAAACATGCTTTCTTCCTTTGGAACTTGGCCCAAAAGCTAATCATGTTTCACTAATACTGAAAGAATTTGTTTGTGTTGCTTATTAAGCAGCTCTAGTAGAAAAACTCTGGAAACAATCATCAAACACTTTCAGTTTGGCCAAATTTTTACCTGCTTTTGATATATCTTTTCTTCAAGCTGCCTATTGCATTCTTCTCTTTCTTTGTCGTAAGATCTGGTGGCGATAGTGAAAACTAGATCTGAAATCAAAATATTTGTGATAGTTGCTCATTCCTGGAAAGATTTCATCATCTTTTTCCAAAGTTGATATCAACTTGGAGTTATCTTCTGCTTGTATTATATAGAATAACTTTCTTTTAGGCAAAAGTAATTTTATAACAAGAGTAATCTTTTCTATACAGGCCCGTTTTATGCTAGCAAAGTTGAATCCCTCTGCCACTTACAACTCTGATGCTCCTCCAATTCCTGGTGGAGATATTATATTCACGGATGACGTTAGTTTTGAGGTTTTCTTGGATCATCTGCAGCGGTTGGCTGTTCATTAGTCTATGACACATCTTCGAGTCTAGCGGAGAATTTTGTAAACTTTTTTTCACTTGGATTGATTGTACAGCAAGACAATTTTAAAGTTTAATTTTGAAATCATTTTTACATGGCTTATTTATCTGCAATATCTTGTAATGCTTCTGTATTATGAACTCTCTGAGGTTTTGATAGAACATCAGAGAAAGAAAAAAAACTTGTAACATTGTGGTGAGAACTAACATCTCTACTGCAAGTGAATTCAGTTTATAATTATTAGGGCCTGAGTTATGTTATAAATTCAAAATTAAATATACTTACACACGACAGTAAGTCGGATAAAATACATTTGGTTTTCTCTTGCTACAATTTTGCCTACTGTTTTCTTGCTTTTCTTTTTCGTAATTGTTGTTTAAAGTTTCTCTATTACTCCCATTGTTTCTGCTGCCTTCATGATGAATCTATTATTAATTTTCTTTTCACTCTTCCAGCAAAAGATGTGGAATATTTCTATATTGGAGTATTTCCTATAAATTTGGCACTATTCTACTAATTATGAGATTTATATACATACAGCTTTGAATATATTCAACTAATCAAATTTGGCTGTCTCTTAAAATACCATCAACTATGGCTTAGTTATTTTCTTCCTATATAAAGCTGTTTTTAGTGTTCCCATCACTCATCAGTGCTACTATCTAATCTCTCCGTTCACTTTAACCACTCATTTCAAATTATTTCCCAAAGTCGGTTAAAAGATTATGCCCCAATTAATATGAATATCATGGTAATATATGCATTTCGTTTCATTTTACTAGTCTTACTTTTCTTTTTAGTGCATAACATAAAGAATGCCCAAAAGGTCATAGGTTTTCATTTACTGAATGCAACTTATGGTAATTGATGGAATTGCTATTGATGTTGGTGAAATATGTGCAGGGCATTGAGGGAGGACGAGTTGAGATTTATATTGTACAAACTCTTCAACAATATGTCAGATTCTCAAAAGATGCACTGCCTTTGGCGTACTCGACATACATCCACAAGCATTTTTGAAGAGTCCGAGTAACATAGGTTGAGACTGCATACATACACCAATTGTGATCTCTCACAATAAGAGTTCGATGTCATTGCATTGACCATTGGTAAGGTAACATTCTTTTTAAAACGGAAATAATGAAAGCGTAATCAAGATTGCCTTTTTATTTATCTTACATGATTTTACAGGATGATAGAATTTCTTTAGCACATAAAATATGTGTGCTTGGGCTAGTTTTGCCACTTTATTTTACAACTGAAATACCAAATTATTAACCAAGCAAAGTGATGGGGAAAAGTTCTATAAATTCTTTATCACTCAAATAGAACTTGGTTTCCAAGCTATATATCCCCTTTGCTGATGATGGGGTTCTGATTTCCTTTCTTCAGAACAAAAATCTTATACCAGCTCATGAATTTGGCTGTGAACTCTGCAGTGAAAAAAGAGAGTCAATCAACATTGATTCTGAACACGTTTCTTGAGTAAATCAGACGTTATATAAACATGAAGTATGAGTTACCCGTGTACCTCTATACATATGGCCTGAAGGTGAATCTAAAGTGTCAAGAAACTATAACCATAGGTGAAAATATATAATCCTAAAAGTTTATGTTTGTCCAGGTTTGTCGATGCATGTTATTTACAAATGATATTTGTTATAATTAACGGAACTTGCAGATGAGAGTAGAGGAGCACACTCATCTAGGATAAATAGATGTAGGACAAGATTTCATCTAGGCAAGTTCCGCGCCCATAGAAAATTATGGTGAAATAAGATTCAATGGGATTTTTGTAGGAAATATGGAAGGAAAATAATATCCTTAGAGAATGCTCAAGTTTATTATAGGCTACTCAAGGCCACTTGAGATGATTACAATCATCAACTACATCACTATTTATATTACTCAAAATAGAAAACAAAAAGTCTTGCACAAATAACTAAATACATGTATCACAATTTACTAGATACATGTACTACGAAATTCTAAAAAGACTTCTTGAAAAACTAAGAGACAATTTTGGAAGACTAAACATTGATGCATTAATTCCAACACTCCCCCTTAATGCATTTGCTTGATAACTCCAATGCGTTCTCGAAGCCTTTATCTTGTGCTTCTCAGATAAAATGATACTTGATAAAAATATGCTTTGATCTTTCATGGCTGACTGGATTCTTGGCAATTGTGCTGATTTGTTATCACAATACAGAACAGTCCTTTTTTTTGTTTTTCACCAATGTCTTCAAATATTCTCCTAACCCAAATAGCTTGAGAAGTAGCCTTGGATGCTGAAACATATTCTGCTTCGGCAGTGGATTGAGCAACAACACTTTTTTTTTTGATAACCAAGAACAAATGTTTGATCCAAATAAGAAAG
Organism: Solanum lycopersicum; assembly: GCF_036512215.1. NCBI lineage: Eukaryota > Viridiplantae > Streptophyta > Magnoliopsida > Solanales > Solanaceae > Solanum > Solanum lycopersicum. The sequence continues at coordinate 76,544,865 of NC_090800.1, forward strand.
CATAACCAGAAGTACTCTTCATGTCATTTATACTTCCAGCCCAATCACTATCAGAATAACCAATTAAGTTCAAATTTCTACCAAATTTGTACATTATCCCATTATCCATTGTTCCTTGCAAGTAGCGTAGAACACGCTTTGCAGCTCCAAAATGCACTTGGCTTGGTTCTTGCATGAATCTGGATAATAAACTAGCAGCAAACATAATATATGGCCTTGTTGAAGTAAGATATAGCAAACTTCCAATCAAACTCCTAAAAAGTGAACTATTAACTTTCTTTTCTCCATCATCTTTTCTAAACTTCTCATTTGCTGCTAATGGTATGGCCATAGACCTGCAATCCACCATTTTGAACTTTTGAAGAATAATTTTAGTATACTTCTTTTGAGAAATGAAAATTCCTTCTTTCACTTGAGAAACTTCGATGCCCAAGAAATAATTTAGCAATCCAAGATCACTCATTTCATAAGCTTGCATCATATGTTGTTTGAAATTTTGCATCTATCTTTACATCATTTCCTGTAAAGAGCAAATCATCCACATAGAGACAAACAATGATAATGCTGCCATGTTCTTTCTTCACATACAAAGTGGCTTCACTTTTACTTCTCTGAAAATTATTTTTCAGAAAGTATGTATCAATTTCATTGTACCAGGCTCTTGGAGCTTGCTTCAGCCCGTAAAGAGCTTTTTTAGTCTATACACCTTTTCTTCGCCCCCTTGAACAAAAAATCCTTGAGGTTGCTTAACATAAATCTCTTCATCAAGTTTTCCATTCAGAAATGTTGATTTAACATCAAGTTGAAATATCTTCCATATCTTTTGTGCAGCAACAACAATTATAGTTCTAATTGTCTCAAGACGAGCAACTGGAGAGAAAGTTTCATAAAAATCAATACCTGGTTTTTGCGTGAAGCCTCTAGCAACCAACCTTGCTTTGTGCTTTTGAATATCTCCTTCCTGATTGAGTTTGATTTTGTAAATCCATTTTAGACTTACAATTTCTCTTTCTCTAGGAATAGCCACAAGCTCCCAAGTATTATTTTTTTCGATTATTCGAATTTCTTCTTCCATGGCTTTCTTCCAAACATCATGCTTTATAGCTTCTTCATAATTTTCTGGCTCAACACCGACAAAATTACATCTTTGATAAATGTCACTCAACATTTTTGTTCCTCTTGGAGGCGGTTCTTCATTATCTGAATCTAGGATTTCCCCCCCTTGAGAGACATCTTCATCTTTCTCATCCTCTTCTTGATTTGAAGATATGGTAGTAGTATTCTCTATCTTTTTATCTTCCCAATTCCATGTTGTTTTTTCATCAAAAATGACATATCTACTAACAACAAGTTTGTTAGTTTTGACATCGAGAAGCCTATATCCTTTTGTCACATCACTATAACCAAGAAAAACACATTTTTGACTTTTTTCATCCAATTTTGTTCTTTTCTCAGTAGGTACATGAGCATAACAAATACACCCATAAATTTTAAAATGAATTACAGAAGGTTTAATTTTACTCCAAGCTTCAACTGGTGTTTTGTCCTTTAGTGTCTTTGTTGGACACCTGCTAAGGATGTAAACTGTTGTATGCACTGCTTCTGCCCAAAAATATTTTGGCAGTCCTTTCTCATTCATCATAGTTTTGGCCATTTCAACAATTGTTCTATTTCTTCTTTCAGATACACCATTTTGTTGAGGAGTATACCATGCTGTAAGTTGCTTCTGAATGCCTTCATTTTTGCAATATTCTTCAAATTCTCGACTTGTGTACTCACCTCCTCGATCACTGCGAATGGTTTTGATGCTGCAACTTTTTTACTTCTCAACAAGGGCTTTAAATTTCTTGATTGTAGCAAATGCTTCTGACTTTTCTTTCAAGAAATAAACCCAAGTCATTCTTGAGAAATCATCAATAAAGATTAGAAAATACCTTTGACTTCCAAGAGATGGAGTCTTCATTGGTCCACAAATATCGGTATGAATTAGTTCCAAAAATACACTTTCTCTCCAAGGCACCCCTTTTGGAAAAGACTTCGTGTGTTGCTTTCCCATTATACAACTTTCACATGTATCCACCTCGGTATGTATCTCAGGAAGGCCTTGCACCATGTCCTTTTGCTTGAGAAGCTTTAAACCATGAAAATTCAAGTGACAAAATCTTTTGTGCCAAAGCCATGAATCATCTACAATTTCATTTTTTAATGCATTGTAATGAAATTGCAAAGGGAAGTTCCTTTTTATCATCTTTACTTCAACAATGACTTGATTTGGCTCAATTTTATCATAAATCTTGCAATAATTATCTCTAAACACAAGAGAATAACCATTTTTCATGAGTTGACCAACACTAAGCAAATTTTCTTCCAAGTCAGGAACATAAAGAACATCATGAATTTGCTTACCGCATCCTTTCATGTTGATCGAAATAGTACCTTTACCTTTCGCATCAACTAAGGCTCAATTCCCCATCTTCACTTTAGTAGTGATGCTATTATTAATTGAGAGGAAAACATTTTCATCTCCAGTCATGTGATTAGTACAACCACTATCAACATACCATTCATTGCTTTTTGTTAAAGCATCAGATTTAGAAGCAAAGAAAAGATTTTCTTCCCTTTCTTTCTCATGTTTTTCACAAAAATTTGCTTGCTCCCGTTTCTTGTGCCAAAAATCCTTTTCAACGTGGCCAAAGTTTTTACAAAAGTTACATTAGGGCTCGCCTTTGTGCCAATATTTTTCTGCATTGTGATTAGTCTTTTTGCAAACTTTACAAAAAAGACTAGAGTTTTTCTCACCTTTTTCTTCAACCTTCTTAGAAGAACCATCATGATCCTGCTTCTTTTTTGGCTTTTGATTTTTCTTCTGATGATTTTTTGAGAAATTTTGAGAATTCTCATTTATTTTAGACTGGAAAGCCGTCTCTTTGGGTTGATCTTCACGAAAAAATCTTTGTTTCTCGTGTGCACGAAATGATCCAACTAGCTCTTTGATGGAAAGCTTAGAAAGATATTTCGTCTCCTTAGTGATAGCAACGATGTACTCATACTTTTCTGTGACACTAATTAGAATCTTTTCCACAACTTGTTGTTCAGAAATTGTATCACTATGATTTCTCATTTCATTAACAATATTCATGACTCTTGTGCAATATTCATCAATTTTTTTCTGATTCTATCATCTTTAAATTTTGAAACTCTCTTCTAAGAGTTTGAAGATTTATAGTGCGTACCTTTTCGTCACCATACACTTTAGTTTCCAGAAAATCCCAAGCTTCATTTTGCAGTCTCACAAGTAGCAATTTTTGCAAAATATGCTCTTGAGACTCCCATTTGGATTTCGCTCAAGGCTTTTGCATCTTGACGATAATTAGCCTCAAGATTTTTCATCTCTGCTGCTGTAAGATCACCATCGTTGTCTGGCTCTTCAAAGCCATTTGCAACAATAGTCCACAAATCTTCAGCTTTCAAATGTGTTCTCATTCTTATCTTCTAGTATTCAAAATCAGTTCCATCAAAAAATGGAGTAAGAACAACTGAAGAATCAACACCTTCATTTATTTTGGATGCCATATTTTTTTCTTCACCTAACCCCAGATTAAGAACGAAAACCTGCTCTTGATACCAATTTATAGGAAATATGGAAGGAAAATAATATCCTTAGAGAATGCTCAAGTTTATTATAGGCTACTTAAGGTCACTTGAGATGATTACAATCATCAACTACATCACTATTTATACTACTCAAAATAGAAAACAAAAAATCTTGCACAAATAACTAAATACATGTATCACAATTTACTTGATCCATGTACTACGAAATTCTAAAAAGGCTTCTTGAAAAATGAAGAGACAATTTTGGAAGACCAAACATTGATGCATTAATTCCTAACAATTTTGGTGCCTAAAGACGAATAGTTATGATGTCTACGCTTAGTCCTCCAAGATAATGACAAATAATTCAAATGCTTGGCTTACCTTCAATTTTCATAAATTTGTGAACAATCTTTTTTACTGCATCGTTATCACCTTTACCCTGCTCGAGATCATTTGAATTTATCTGGAAGAAGGAATAATGAAATGTTGAGCTAATATTTGACTCTATGAAAATGTGTTGGCGAACATATAATGAGTATTTGATGGTGAAATGTGTAAACTTCCTTACATTATACTTCAGTTTCAAAATGTCCATTTCTTTGTGGAACTGGTCATCTAAATTACTCTTTAGTTCTTCAAACACAGTCTGCATATCACAGAATAGCGTAAAATGAAGTTAGTGAAAAGCTTCAATTATTTCAAACAAAAAGGTATAAGGACTAAGAAGCTCTTACATTAAAGATGAACTCAGCAGATACGTTGTGCTCTATCAAATTCTGCAATTTCCCACGAATATCGTATAGCCTGAGAGAGAAATGAACTCTTGATGTTACTATTCTGAGTGCTGGAAACTCGTAATTGAGGAGTCAAGCAAGAGCGTCAATATGAAATAAATAATGCCCTCATAGTCATAGAAATGACCTTCCAATGTACTCTTTCCGTTTCATTTGATATGACAGTATTTGACTGGACACAAAGTTTAAGGAAAAAAGAATGATTTTTGGCATATACCCAAAGAACCCTTGTTAGACATATTGTAATATTTATATGGCTGTAAAGTCATGTAAGTTTGAAGAGTTTTGTAATATAGAAAGATATTATCCTGTTCGAAACAGACTAAAAAAAAGGAAGTCACATAAATAACTTATTGATGATGATGTGAAATTGTACTCACTGCTTAGGACTTTGCTCTTCAATTATGTTTTTAGCGATCTCTGCAATGTCGTCTTCCCATCCTGTCTTGATTTCTTGATTCTCAGTCAAGGAAGTGCTGATAATAACACATTATCCTATAGTTAGTGAGTGGACAATACGAAAGATGAATCTTTTCGCAAATAGACAATCCAGATAAACGAATGTCTAAAATTAAATTCTCTATTAAAACGTTACTTGAAGTGCCAGGTAGCTTCAAAAGATCGAATTGCTTGGCGTAGGTTACTTTTAGAGTTACTAGCAATCCTCGCTGCCATTTGGTGTGGTAGTTCTATTCCTTCCTGTTGTGCTATGAATTTCAAGACGTCTACAATCTGTCAACAAGAAATGATTTTTTCGAGTTAATTTATGCATATTGAATCTCTAAGTCTAATTTATGTAAAATATTTTTTATGTTCTTGATGTATGTATATTGAAACTGTGTGTACGAACCTCATCATCTGAAGGTTTTTGAAGATGAAAAACGTTGCAAATAGACTTAATTGGCTGGAGCTTTGTGCTATCGCTGCAGCAAAAGAAGACCTTATAACAACCTTCATATCTCTCTATCATCCATTTGATATATAACAATGCGTCTGTCGATAGCTTGTCTGCCTCACCAAGAATGATAGCTGTGTACATTACAAATAAAGCCATAACATTATGTCCAATTCGCGGTGCTAGCTAGAAATTGAAAAAAAAAAAGGCGGTAATACCTTTACAGTTATGATCAGGATTGGAAGGTGCAGATCTACTGGATGATTTGTGCTTTCTCTCCTTGATTAGTTGTACTAGGACATGTTTCTCATAGCCTTTAGTTTCAGAGAGATTGATCTCAACATGTTTGTTCGATTCCTTCACATTTACTTTGATGCTGGGAACTGATTCTCCCTGATGCATTTTGAGAAAAAGCTACTTTCACTATCTTCATATTTTGTGTCCTCTGAACCTTAGTTTCCGAGTTTTATATGCCTAACTTATCGAAAGAAATACAATAGAAAGAAAGATGGCAGGGGATTGATACCTTTAAGTGGAACACCTTGCACTTATCTCTTGCCTGTAAAAAAGCAAAGAGATCATCACGAATCATGGAAATGTATGTTTAATTTTCTATTTTATTAGTCTCATTTTTCAGGTTACTAGTTCCACTCGTATGACAGTGTTTGTAGAAATCTTTGAGGTGACTTAATACTCTCGTGTTATTTGTCGTTCCTCACATAGAGGTTTTATTACTGAAGTGTCAACGCAACACAGTTTCTGTATTGAACTTTTAACATTTTTGTAGCTTTAAAGAGGATTCATGAACATACCTGTACTTTATCGTGTCCATAAATTTCACGAAGCAGAGCAAATATCATGGTTCTTTTCCCTACTCCTGGCAGTCCTGCAAATATGAAATGGTGAATACTGCTATCTGTCTCTGCCTGCAAAATTTTATAATCGAAAAGATTTGTTGTGTGTTAGTATTCTTTTGCTATCCATAAGGAAAGTTCCGAAAAAAAGTTGTTGAAGGATAATTTTCATACCAGAGCCTTCAACTCTAGAGCAATATTTCGATTGCATAGAAAATGTTTAAGAGCATTAGGCCTATACTTGTCAGCCCATGTAAATCTTTTGTCAATCTGTTCTTCAGGAACTGTCGCATCTTTCACATTTGTGGTATCTTTTTCATCATCAACATTTTGAGTTGGTGAACCTGGTAATGGTAGTTGTACTGATTCAATTTCTTCGTCTTGCGATGTTTGTAATATTAATGGAGTTGGTGGTGGAGATGGTACTGACAATTTTCTCGGTGATGTTACTGGCGGTGCAGGTGCAGGGGCTGCAGGTAGTAGTACTATATTATTTGTTTGCATTTCTGATGCTCTCTCCCTCAAAGGCTTCCCCTGATCTAATTGTGAAATTCTACTTTTGCTTCTTCTTCTAACTCCTTTTGAATGTATACCAAGTTCTTCTCCGATTGTCGTTCTGATTACTTTTGTCTCTGATGAAGAAGGATCACCTATGTTCTTGTTCCCCGAAGAAACATTCAAGAAGCTGGAGGATGCTCGTTCTTCTTTGCCTTTGCGAACAAAGTAAGATGCACTCCACTCTTGTACCTATTGTAACATAACATAAATATACTTACATAATACGCTTCTTAGATGAGATGATCATAAACTTCAATAATAACACGTACCTTGATAGCTAAATTTGATTTAGAACTGTTACTTGTTGACGAAGATGATAAGCTGCTATCTTTTCCATGAGTACTACCTGCTAACGACTTCTGTCGATTAATCTCTTTGGATGAATCAGTAAGTCCTTTGTAATATGGACTTCTTGCAGAGTACCTCTTCGCTTCTTGAATTGCATTTCTTTTGTTGAATTCATCGAGGTTATTTTTACTCCTCGAGTTCTTTGAAGACGATGATCCTCTCTTTCTTTCCTCATCGATTTTTTTATGCCATGATGGTTTCAATGAGTCATCTGAATTTGTTGATCTAACATTTTGAGTTTCTGATATCCTGCAAGGAACAGATTTTGAACGCGGGATCAATGTATTTTTCGACATTATTGAAGAGCTGAGATTGAAACTTGCTGTTTTTTCTTTAGTAGGATCAATTCAAAGTTAACAAAATGAAGATGTTTGATGTGAATGGAAAAAAAAAGAGATTTGTTTCTACATGGGCAATCATTAACAGATTCTACGTTATTAACAATGTTTTCTTTCTTTTTTGTTCATCAATGTACACAATGGAGGAGTCAGAATTTTCACTAAAAAATAAGCATATGAAAATGGAATCAGAATTTTCACTAAGAAATAAACGCATAAAAATAAAGTAAATTGCTCTGGTCTCTGTTGCATGGCTGTACTATTAACGTAGACAACAAGTACAGTCCATGCAGAAACAGCCGATTACTTGAGGTTAATTTATGTGTAATTTTTTTAACTTATTGTTTGGTTCCTTCCATTTCCAGGGGTTTTCGTGTTGCGTATCACATCTTCTAACACCAATTTAAATATCTGTGTATCACACTATAAAATCATTTATTTGTAATTTAGCAAAACGCTACGGGGTTGGATGAGGTGGGGAGTGGGAGTTCGAGGAACTCAAAGGATGGGGACGTTGAATGGGTGGGAAGAAGATATATGAATTTGAAATGTTATTTATGAAACTTGTTTTTTATACTACTAAAACTCTAAAAGAGAATTCACTTTTCTCATTTTAAGGAACAAAAAAATATTTTTCAAAACATTTTGACAGATCAAATATGAAAAAATTAGAAAACATTTTCCTCCATACCAAACAGGTCTATCCAGTTTACTCTATATGTGATTATCTTCTAAAGAAATAGTCATGTTGATTAGCTTTGTCATTTTATATTAGGTTACCATCAAAGTTTATCTATAATTATCTTTTAGGTAAGTGGTAACTTGAATGCATGTGTAACGCTCCACTTTTGAGTAAAACCAACAACTCACTTCAACTTTTTAGGAAACAAACGAGGAATCACGCGTAGACGAGTTTGACCATTTTTCTACTCTATAAAACCTCTAAAATTGAGATTGTTCTATAAAGCCCCTAAAAATTTTAAACCTTATTACTATCAAATGTCCTTAATGAAATTATTGTTTCACTATTTCATATATAGTTTCCTTTATCTACGACGGGTAAATATTTATTTTTGTATTAAATTAATTTAAGTAAAACAAGTAACTAAAAAGAAAAATAAGTAGACGTCACTATTCCTATAATACTATTAATGGATTTATGATGTAGACATCTTTATCCTATAAACACAATTTTCAGCTTTTTACATAAAAGAAAAAAAAGAAAAAGAACAGCTTTTCTCCATGCTATTAATAAAATTGTTTTCTTTAAAAAAGGAATATATTTTTAAAAAAAAATAATTTACAAACAATAACCTTGTCAATGCAGTAGCTGTCAAAAGTTGGATCAATTCTAACATATCACGACTCCAAATCTCATTCCAAACCAACCTTTTTTGTTTTTTTGGCATTTCAATATTTATATTGGAGTGTAAATTGTGATATACTTGATAAAATTTATTTTTTAATTTAAAATTTTAAATTCAAATCTCTGATTAAGAATAAAAAGATGTCAATCATCTTACTGCGATCGATCCAAGTTGATTAATAAAAAAGATGACAGCCTAATTTGTAAAACTTAATTGGGTCAAAATTGTTACAAATATAATATCTCTTTAAATATTGACTATTGTATATCTCGAAGGATACGTACGTGTGGTGAAACTTTGGGATTTCCACAATTATTATTTTTTACAAAGCTTGAACTCCCCATATTATATTATTCTTTTTTTTCCTGTATAATTAATTGCATTAAAAATACATTTAATTAGTTTAATTGTTTATGTCATTTTCCAAATGTGTACATAGTTGCCGCAGCGTATCACTTGGCGACTTACCTTTCAGATGAGATCATCTGTAATTATTCCTTACCTTGACAATTATCTTTCGGGACAAATACCTTTTTATTATTATTATTTCGGAAAATTTAATAACGCTCGATATTTTATTAAATTAAATTACTATTATTTTATTAAGAAAAAATGTACATATATCCCTTTAAACTATGTTCCAAATCTCAGAAATACACTTATGCTGTACTAAGGTCCTATTACCCTCCTGAACTTATTTTATAAATAATTTTATATCACTTTTGGGCCTACATGACACTAGTTTGGAAAAAAATAAAATCAACCAGCATTAGGCCCACAATATAGTGTCACGTAGGCCGAAAATGAGTGAAAATTATTAATAAAATAAGTTCAGGGGTAATAATACCTTAGTATTGTATAAGTGTATCAATGAGATTTCAGGCATAGGTTGAGGGGTACTTGTGCATTATTTATTTGATAATATTTGATTGTTACGCTATGTTTATGAAAGAAAACTAATAGTAATTGGAATTTGTAATATTTAACTTATACCATAATGAGCTCGTTTTGATCACATGAGATCCAAATAATTAAGGCATATTAGAAATGAAGAAAAGAGGAGGAAAAATATATAGGAGTATACCAGTTTATTTTATTATATATATATATATATATATATATATATATATGTATTTTTAACACACTAAAATGTATTTTCGCTGAAGTCAGATTATTTAATTTTTCGAATAATTATCAATGCCATTTAAGATTGTTGATTGGATTTTTAGTTATGCCACAAAGTATGGGAGTAATCCACGTCGGAGAGTAGACTAAATTTAGAATCGCGTATTGTATGATTTATTTCTTGGAGACGGAGAGAATGAAACTTCTAATAAAGAATTTTCTATTTTCATAATTAATTGAAACGTGAAAACCCAACCAAACTATTCTATCAAAATCTATATGGATGAGTAGATATCTTTTCAAGTGCAAATAAGATATAAATATTAACCATGCAGTAATTAACACTAGATCTTTTCAGTGTAAGTAATCACAAAATAAATTAAAATCGTCATATTTTAATCGAATTAGTTTACCTTTCATCATTGTATTACAAAAGTAGAAATTATATAAATTAAAGAAAGTCTATATTTCAAGACCAAACTAGACCTCCAACTTAATTAATGTCTGCATGTTCCTTGTCCAAAACGTCAATAACCTTGTTAGCTATTACACTTGCATACACTGTACAACCTTCACAAATCTGCATAAAATTGTCAAATAATATTTAATTTACACACATATATATATGATAAAATCAGAAGTATTTGACATCATGAAGCGAAAAATATATATTACTCCCTCCGTTTCAATTGGTTAATCTATTGTACTTTTCTTTTAATCCAAGTTTCAAAAAGTACCGATCCATATCCCTTTTTGACAACTCTATATTTTAGTCCCCTCACATGACATATTTAAAATCACTCTTGATGGATTATACATATCTTTAGTTTTTGATTAAACTCTGTGTAGGATCAATATCAGAGACAAACAAACTGAAACAGAAGGAGAAGGATTAATGTAAATAGTGTAGAGAAAGGGGGAGAATAAAGCACCTTGGAGTTTAAGAGGTAGCTATAGTGATCTCCAATCAATCCACCAGCAACATGTTGGAGATCCAACTGAAGCTCATCAAGTGCTTTTGATACCAATAGAAGGCAATTCACTCCCTTGAGCATTTGCTTATGTTGGACAAATTTAACAATCACTTCATCTTCCATAATTCTCACATCAACTTCAGTATTACTATTCTTGGAAGATTTTATTTGATGATGCCAATTAGTAGATTTGTTCATCTTCACTTGTTGATCATCCTGATTATCTTCCATGATCACTGCACCATATTCTTCTACCATTGATCTTCGCCTTTTGATTCTCTCTTTCTTTATATCTACTTGAACTTTTAACTCATTTATTCTCATTTTTAGCTCATCGATGTAGCCAATAGCATCCGCGATAATTGTTGCTCTATTGTTCTGCTATTCACAAAATTAAATTATGTTAATACTTATTCGGAAACAGTTTCTCTACCTCCCTAGACCCAGCGAGTTGTGGGACTATATTGAGTATGTTCTTTTAATCCCTACACAACTTAACCCTTTTTTTAAGTCCAAAATTTTGTTAGAACAACAATTGATGCTCCTTCATTCTTGAACTTCCAATATCATGTAGATCCATTGCATAGCAAAACTTAAAGATCATATATTCCCTAATCAAACAAGCTCATTTTCTTTTGATTCAACAATATATAAGCATACAAAATTCACAAAAAAATGAAATTTACCAAAAGAACGATTTCGTGCTAAAAGGCTCATAGGTACTACAACAACAACAAACACAGTGAAATCCCACAAAGTGGGGTCTGGGGAGGGCATAGTGTATGCAGACTTCTGTTTTTGACAGACTCTCAGCTCTCATTGGTACAACTAGTTGTTATATTTACTTAGGGACATGTTTTCAACAAAACTAAACATGAAATATTTAAGGACTATTAAAAACTTACATACCTTTGAGGGATTTGGGATTAAAGTCCTCAATGCTTGAAACTTGTCACTAAAATGAACTCTCCTTTGTTTCTCAGAAGCATGATGTTTGATATCTTTACCTAATATCCTCTTCTTAATAGCTGCAGAATTAATCATCATATCTCCAGTTAACTCATGAAAACTCCCATCATGGTACAAATTACCTGTTACCTCTTCCTGATCATGACCATGGCTAAACAAAGAACCCGTCCCGGAGCTTCCTAACCCATAGGAGGACCCATGTGGAGAAAGGTGAAACAACTCTTTGAATAAACTAGATTGTGGGGTACAAAGATTTAGAGGCATATTCATTTGTGGGGGTTCATAAAAAAGATTAGTTGAAGTTGAAGCTAATTCTGTTCTTTGATGAAAACCCCCCAAAAGGCCTAATGATGGATTAGAAATGGGGTAGCTAAGTTGTTGATTGTTGTAAGGATTAAAACTAATTTCTTCCCAATTTGGATGAAACCTTGTGTTGTTAGAGTCATGCCCAAATTCTAATTGCATATTCAAGTTGTTTTCACTAGAATGAAACTGTTGCTGCTGCTGCTGCAGCTCCACGAATCCAGATGCTGCAATATGATTTTGAACAAAACTTTTCTCATCTTGCTGATCAGAAGTTGGATGAAAAGACAAACTTTGTGATGCATACATTCTGATGAAATATTGTTGTTCACTACATACACCAGTAGTTATAGTATTTCTGGTTGTTGAAAAAAAGTGAAAAATAGCAGAAAACTCAAGTTTGAAAAGAAGAATGGAGCAGTTGTATAGGAGAAGAAAAGTTCAAAAAAAAAAGGAAGAAGAAATGAGTAAAGTAGTGAGAGGTATAGCCTTTATAAGGTAAAAGAAAGTGAAAAAGGACAGTAATGGCTTTTCTTGTGTTTGGGACAAAGTTTGTTACTGAGATTCCAAATATTAGAGTGGGGTCTCTGATCATCTCCGTACTCCAGTAGTTTCTGTTTCTGCAACTTGATTTGCAGTCAGTACTACAACAACAACGACGACAACAATAGCCCCGTATAGTCTCAAAAGCGGAGTTTAAAAAAATAAAATATACACAAATTTTATTATTATTATCTCGAAAGAGGTTGAGATATTGATTTATTTGCTGTAAAAATTGTGAAGGAAAAAAAATAGAGATCACCATCGTTTTCTGTGTCCAGTTACAGTTCAGTACATATTGCTTTGATCTTTTGCTATGTATGTATAGTTGGTCCTGGCAACATTGATAATTACATCTAAAATTATCTCAGTCTTTTTTTTTTATTCGTTCTGATTCTAATAATTGTAAAAAGGGGTTATAGTATGTAGTTATGTACATTATGACATTGTACATTGTTGCACTAATAAAGCTTTGCCTGTTAGTCAACGTGGTTACGGTGTAATAGTGAGATTATTTCACACTTAATAAGAGGTCTCAGTTTGAGTTTTTGAGTATGAAGAAAATCTTATTTGGAACGTCACTTTCGAATGAGTCTTGTAGTACACAATTCAAATTAAATCAAAGCTTCAATGTAAAAATTCGAACACCACAAGCAAAAACTTTTGCTTGAATAGCTAGGTTATAATATGAAGTCCTTACGTGGGGCTTTGTCTATAACCACCACAACTTACCGGTAATGCCAAATATGTAGTCGCTTCGTATTAATTTTTTAGTTTGATTTTTTATTTGATACGATATTAAATAAATAAGGAAATTTTTTTTTATATTAAACTTAAAATATGTTGTATGTAATAAAATGTCTTTCAATTATGTGATATTGGATCTATTATATAAAAAGTTAAAATTAAAGAGTTTTAAAATAACTAAAGAAACGTGCTTTATTTAAATAAACTGAAAAAGAAAGTAAGATAAATAAATTGAATGGAAAAATATTTTGAAATAAAAATGTTCTTTTTTTTTCTTTATTAATAATTTCGTGATGTTTGGAACGGTATATTGTTTCTATCCTATTCTTTTTAACATAATTGAGCTTGGACCAATTCAAACATGGTTGAAGCCTTGAATTGTAGTGCCAAATAGAAAAACCCTAATGATAACAATTGTAGACTAACTAACATGGTGAGTTATGATACAGTGCAGTAATGAGATTGTTTCACTTTTAATCAGATGTCTTGGATTTAAACTATAGATATATAAAAAAATTCTTTTGAAAGTATCATCGTATTTAAATTTAATCGAATTTCAATATAGACTTGAAACACCGAAAAAAACATTAAAAAAAAAAAACCATTTGTAAACTAGCAAGAAACTAACATATAGACAAGGCCCACTAAATAGGAAGGTGCACATTTGTGTTTTTCCAAAACAGTGTAACTGCATATATTTATTATATAGATAAACACAGATCTTCTGCAGCACAATTTTTATTGGGAAGCTGCACCATACAAGCATCTCTTATTTGTACCCTTGTTCATCTCAAATTGGCAATGGTCTTCATCAAACACTTTGACTAACTATTTTTGTTTTTTTTGCTTAATAACATCGACAATCTCTCAACTTTGTAAATAAATTATATTTAGGCACTCGAAACTAGCTGATCACCTGAATACATAATAAAATATTGTTATTAAACAGTTGAAATTTTGAATAAACTTTTAGGTATGATCTTGTATAATCATAGTTAATTATTTAACTGAAATATGTTACCTCCTTCAATTATCAGCATTATCCTCAATTTAAACATTTTCATACTTGTACGACTTATTGAGACCACTTTGCATAATTATAGGCAATCATATTTTAATTAGTTAACTTATTTATGTAATGAGTATATTGGAGAACTCACACAAAAACATATATTAAAATTTTGAACCTAAAATATCTAATAAATTTTTTATTATATATTTTAGATATTCAAATTAAATTACTCAGAATTTTAGAGGCTATTCATATATTAAGCCTTTTTATTTTATTCAACCACATCTTCCATTATCAGTATGATAAACATATCGTTGTTGTTAACTTTGCCAAAAGAATTTTTATAGTTTCAGATAATTACATGTTAAGTTATGATATATTAAAATCATTCTTAATTTAAGAGCGTTATTTTTCTTTGCGTGACTTGAACTCGAATTCCTCTGTAAATTTTAAACGCCAAAATAGAAAATAAAAAGAATTATACGATAATTTCATTCTAGATATAATACTGAAAGTGTAAGAAGTCTATTTTTCTGTTTACAGTAACTAGATAGATTAATTAATACTATGTTGGCGAAGCATATATATTCCTTATTAGAAATTAAAGATGTCAAATTAAATAAAACTTTGAGTAAATTAGCCAATCCTGTGTTCAATTCCATGGATTTCAACAAAGTTATTACTCCTAAATTATTAAATTAATCACTATCATCCACTCTGGCTGCTTAAACCTTCTAGAAATTAATCTGCAATAAACATACCAAAGAAATATGAGGTCACTTGCACAAAATAAAGATATATAAAACATGAAACAAACAAAAAAATTTGAATAATTAAATTATAAATATTCTATTTTATTTGTGATATCATTCGAATTTCGAAAAAGATAAATCAAGCTATACTATTTATTTTGTACAACAACAAGTAGTCCAGCAATTGAGAGGGAAAAAAAAGTTGAGATTTTTTTTTTTGTAAAAGTGGACAAAAGAAGCCTTCTTACACTTTTTAAATGCTAACCAAATTCATATTTAAAAACAAAAATAATCAAAATGCATATACTTCTAACTGCTTGTCTGGGTGTACTTCAGAAAACATGCCCAAATTTAGAAACTGAAAGCTCATAACAATTTTATTTGACTCTTTTTTTAGATATTTTCTACATATTCTTCATTATTACATGGCCCCCACTACAATAAACTCTTGAAACTGATAGAAGAAAATGAAACATTCATAATTTCCCTTTTGATGAAGCTCAAATAATATATTTCATCTATAACCATGTAATAATTGCAACTTTATATTTATGAAATATGATGAAGAAAAGAGAGTTAAGGACAGTTTTGTCAGTCTTTCTCGTAAGAAGATGATTCTTTACACAGGAGTCCTATCAAACACAATAATAACAAATTTAATATAATTTCATAAATTAAATTTGAACAATAACAATATATCCAATGTAATTTCATAAATTAAATTTAAACAGTGTAATATATACACAATTTTATTCCTAGTAAAAATAAAAATATTATTTTTAATAAACATTCATATTGTATATAAAATATCAGGATAGAGAGATCAAAAACACAAAATATAAGTATGCCAAGAGTTATTTGATGGTCTAATCCCCTTATGTTCATTGTATTTTGTTTTACTCCCTAATATAAACAACAACTAACAACATACCCCGTAAAATATTAGAAATAGGGTCTTGGGAGGATGGTGTGTATGCAATTTCACTCCTACCTTATGAGGGTAGAAAAGTTATTTCCGAAAACTCTCGGCTCAAATAAAACACAACAAAACAAGAAGGAAAATAGAATACAAAAGTAGCACTAACAAATAATACGATAACAGGATTGAAGAAAGATTACCATAAATAAAAGAGCTGAAAACATAATTAATAGCTGTTAGTTGGTGCAATAGCTGCATACTGTATGTCCACCACCTCAATAAGCTTCTTGGCGATTGCACTTGCGTAAACAGTTGATCCTTCAGAAATCTGCATATATATAAATAAATTTGAGGATTAGACGAAAAAAAAAGTTCAAATAAAATCGAATCGAATCAAATGAAACCAACCTTTGAGTTAAACAAGAAGCTATAGTAATCACCAATAAGTCCACCAGCAACATGGTGAAGATCCAATTGAAGGTCATCAAGAACTTTAGATGCAGAGAAAAGACAATTAATCCTCTTTTGCTGAACAAGTTTGACAGTAACTTCATCGTCGACAATCCGAACATCAACTTCAGTATTCTTAGACCTTCTCTGAAGCCATGAACTCCTTAATGAATTCCCATTGTATGATTGTTCCACTTCATCCATTATTTGCTTTGCATCACTACCATCCATGGAAATAGTAGTACCACCTTCTGTCTTTTGCCTCTTAATCCTATCTTTATTGCATCTCTTCTTCTCAGCCATAAGTTTTAACTCATTCACTCCCCTTTTCAACTCATTGATGTAATCAATTGCATCCTTCACTATTGATGCTCTATCATTCTATCAACACCAAAAAAAAAAAAAACAAGAGTATCAAATCGATAATTAGTCCATCATATATTAAACAGAAACAAATTAAAGAGTTGAGCATACCTTGCTTGGATTTGGAACCATACTCCTCAAAGCTTTATACTTGTCATTTAAATGCACCCTCCTCTGCCTCTCAGTAGCAAAATGTTTAGTCTCTTTTATACCATCTCTGTTTTTGGCTATATCATTCATACCACCAGAAAACTCAAAAATCCCATTCTGAAAAGGTCTTGTTTCTCCATTTTCTTGGTATAAACCTTGATCTGTTTCCTCCAATCCATTAAAGAAAGAGGTATTGTTGTTGCTTCTCAAGTTTCTCAAACCATAGCCATGTGGAAAAGAGTGGAACAATTCTCTTAGTAAAGGGGGTTGTGGGGGTAGATTCAATGGGAGTAGTAAAGAAGAAGGATCACATATTGCACTTGAAGTTGACGCACCGCCGCCATCAATGTCACCAATAAGGCCTAATGAAGTTAACAAATTTGGGGATTTTTGAGGAAGCAAAGATGATTGCGTGCATCTTGGTAATGGAAACATATTGAGAAGATCAGGGGTTGTTAAATATGGAGTTTCAGATATCGGATTCGAGAAATCTTGTTGATGAAAGTTGTTGTTGCTGTTACCATTATCATTGTGTTGTTGATTTTGGTATGGAGGAAAATTCATTTCTCCCCAATTCGCTTGATCACAAGATAACCCTTCATTAACAATATTATTGTTGTTGTTATGAGTATTATTATTATTATTATTATTATAACATTGTTCCATTTCAAGATTCAATTGATGTTGAAATTCAATCTCCAACGCGGCCGCTGCAGCAGCTACAGCTACATCTTGTTGGGAGGAATCATTGTTGTTATGATACGTATGCTCTTGTATGACAAAAACATCTTCTGTTAGTCCTTCATGCTGCACATGATGAGTAGCAGGATCATAACAAACACTTTCTTCAACATACATTTTTTTGTTCTTCTGTTCTACTTCTGCAGACCTGTGAAACAGAACAAAGGACATAAAGATACCATTTTCAAGAAATTAAACATCACTGCTCTGGCAAAAAAGAAAAAAAAAAGTAATAACTTTACCTAAACTTATGGTACTAATAAAAAGTTTGCAATCAAGAAAGTAGCAGATGAATAAAACAAGGGAAGCTGTTGAACAGTTCCATAATATGGAGAAGAAAAGATGAAACAGAAAACAAAAAAGGAAGAATTTTGAGAAAAAGTATAGTAGAGAGAATGAGAGATGCTGTTGTGGGATTGGCAAATAAAGCTTGGTTGGTTGGTTTTGGTTTAGGAGACTGAAAACTAATATATATATATATATATATATATAAAAGGTAGACCCTAAACTTTATTTCAAATTTTAACTTTGATCTCCAACTTTCATAATGCACAAACAAACACTTTAACTATCCAACTTTTAAATAAATAAACACATGAGTCCTACATGACAAAATACGTGTAGGACACCACGTAGGACAAAAAATGACATATTGGATGACATGTAGGACATGTGTGTCTATTTGTTCAATTTTGTACAAGTTTAAGTGTCTACTTATGCACACCCAAAATTGAAGGGCATATATGTGATTTGAAGCCAAATTAAAGGGCATATTTATGTATTATGCCTATATATAAAGTTGTAACTTTGTACCATTTAGTTTTTATTTTCTACTCGGTGTTTGATAGGATTGGGTATGATATGATAGATTTCGAATTTCATATCGACATTGAAAGTTTTGATATCGCGATTTCAATATTATGATATGCAATGAATTTTATAATTTTTTTTTGGTATTTTGGTACAATATTTAAGAATGACAATGCGGAGAAGCGGATGCGGAAAAGTTTAAAGCTATGCAGAGCGGTCGAGGTTAAGGTTGTACCGAAAGGGTGGGATACAGGGCTGGATAAAATTTTTAGGGGTTAAGCTTTAACTTGTCCCACCCCATTGTCATTCCTAACGATACTCGATATTTGTAAGAAAAATATCATAATGTATACCACTCATATACATTATTATAATTCTAATATATATATAAAAAATAGCATTAGTACAGAACTAATAGATTTTAGCTATCGAAACTTTGACTATTCAATCTTGGATAAGATATCTTTTTTCGTATATTGATTAACGAAGGGTGTTAATTGTATTTTTCTTTTGATTATTTTTACGTGTGAAAGATGTAAGTATGGCATAATTAAGATGTTAATTGATAATTTGAAGTCATAATTCTCTATTATTATATAAATTATTATATAAGTATATGAAAATTGATATTAAACAGATAATGAAAATCAATTTATCGTACGGAACAAATTATACCTAATTAGTTTGGTTTGATAATATAGACCTTATTCAAAACCAAATCGTCGAACAAGACTTTTTTTATACCATATCATATCCACCCATAATGTTTGGTATCTACCTCAACGAAATTTGAATTTACCTTAAGACTAGAAAAAACTCAATCCAAAGATAACACGCTCCCCGTTTAAAATAGTCAAAACCTGAATCTAAAATCTCTTTTTATAGCATACTTGTTGCATTATTTTTATTTATGTCAAGTTAAATAATATTTTAACTCTTATATGTATAAAACGATAATTTGTTAAATAATTTAAAGAAAATATTCGAACAAACCACATCATTATATATTATATATAGAGAGAGGCATAAATATGACTGTTTAAATTAGTTGGAGTGGGCAGTTTGCATGGAGGAAATTACTGATGAGTGGGTCCCTTTACCACATGTCATTAGAATGATAAACAAATTGTTACTCTCAACTAACAATATCTCCACAAATATCACCATTTGCATGAATATATATATGCATTTCCTAACATTTTTACTTCAATTTATATCCCTTGTGCATTTTGAAATCAAAGTTTGATAAAACAATAATTTGTTCATAAAAAAAAGGTTAAAAATATCTTTACATTATATGAAATAAATAAAAATATCCTTTATTGTGATTTAGTCTAAAATTATCAATATTTTAATTTAGAAATGTCTTTATTATTACTTAATAGGTCAATATCTATACGTCGATATTTTGACATGTTTAGTAGCTATTAAGGCATTTTTGAATTAAATTATCAACGACAAAGGTATTTTTGAATCAATATATTAATAACAAGGGATTATTGAGCCAGATTATAAACAAATGATTTCCCCTGCCAACGTCTTCTTGATCAAGTTCATCTTAGCAAATTTTTATATGATTTGTAAGTTAATTGAATAAGAATGAATTAGATCATGATGCTCACTTAAAATATAGCGACTGCGATTTATTTTTTTTCAGTTTAAAAAGAAAAAAGAAGTTGAATTATATAGAATATTAGTTTGAATTTTCATGTCGAAAAAATTAAACTACTCAATTACTACTACCTGATAATAACGTACCTTAGTCCATTTTAAATTATCGTAGTTTTTTTTTTTAGAGTCGAGCGATACGAATTTTGACAACATTTTCTGATGTATTTTTAAATAATATTGATATGAAAAAAAGTTGTAATTTATAATATTTTTTGAATATTTAAATTTTTAATTTAAAATATCAAATTAATATAATTTAATTTAAATTAATTTTTAAAAAATATAATATGACAATTAAAAATTGAGGGGGAGTGTAGTGTAATGCACAAGGTACATGATAAGGACAATAGTCAATGTCATACTTCCTAGCAGAAAGTACTACTAGCATTATTTAGGTGACAAATTAAATATGTACATAGTTGGAAATTGGAAAATCAAGATTTTTAGTAATTGGAGTATTAATATATTCTATGTTTTCAAAAACAAATTTAATAAAATTTATAATTATCAAGTAACGATCAGTTCTAATCGGATTTAGTTAATTAGCTACATCTTTTATATTGAGAATAAAATTCCATTTTATTAGTCAAATTTAATTAAAAGAAGTATTTTCTCCGTTTTATATTATTTGATTTGAGTTGATTATGAAGTGTATTTTTACTAAACTAACTTTATTAGTAAAATTTTAACAAGCTAAATTTGAAAATCGACATTTTATTTAGTTATTTAATATTAAGGATAGTATAGAAAAAATATTCTCTTAATTCGTTAAAATGAATAAATAATCTAATTAAAATGTTTATTTTTGATATAATTAAAAATCAAATAAAATGAAATAAGGAAAATACTGACATCTTATAAAATATCTTTTTTTTATTGAAGGAAAAAAGTTCATATCTTATTTAAGAAAGTAAAGTAATGGATAATATGAACCCCTTAGTTAACTTTTTTTATTAGCATTATTATTTATATCAAATATGAATCGATCACTTATATTTTCATCTAATTTATTTTTAATTCGTTTATATATAACTCGATCCACTCGTTTGTCATTCTTACCTATCATGTTTATCAATGCAATTCTAAGTCCAGTTAGTTTATTTTCATAATATATTTGGCTTCAAAAATATAAAAATGTTACTAACATCACCAGTGTTTATCGCCGTTTAATGTGAAATCATAGAAAGTTGATGTAAAAAGTATTTAGGCTTATCTAAATTAAAATTTGAACCGTTGCCAATTTTTTCTTTGCTATAACGGACCGTCTCGACTATAAAACCGCTTACCTGCTTTATAATAATACTCCCTCTGTCCACAATTATTTATCATGTTGCATTTTTCGATAGTCAATTTAACTAATTTTTAAAGTTAAATTAGATCATATTAATTTGATATTTTAAACAAAAAAAATATTAAATATTCTAAAACTATATGAAAAGTACTATAAAAATAGAAATCATGACAAATAATAACGGACGGAGAGAGTATTAGTTATGGACACCTAATTTCCATTGAGCTTTTAACTGCGAAACATCGTATTGAAAAGATTGGAAATAAGATTTTTTGACGTAAATTCAAATTACAAAAAATCAATATAAATTAGAAATATAGTATATATTTTTATTAATAAGCTATAAGATAATTGATGAGTATTTGATTTTGTTACCCATATTGTAACAAGAATAGCTTCACAATAGGGAACAGCCAAAAATAAAGTGTTTCTAGTAATGTTGTTAGCTGTAGATGCTCATTCATTGACTATAATATATGCTGAAAGGTCGATCACACTTTTCTTGTGACTCCCAACTTGGATCATGCAATACTAAGTATACATACTATTTTATTTTATTTTAATAAAATCAGAATGAAATTATCGGAAACGTCTTTTTTATCCTCTAGAAAAGTAATACAGTCTGCGTAAAACATGTTCTTCATAAACTTCACTTGTAGAATTACGTTGAATATATTCTTATTATTTTGGTGGATGAAATTATTAGTAATTATTTTTCTAATTAGGTAATTCCAAAAATATACCTTAGTAGTTGTCACTAATTTATACGTCCAGTATTTTGTTACACTGCATAATCATTAGTACTAATTATCTATTGCTGCAGGTTAATGGCTCACCTAGTCACCTATACTAGTTAACTTATTCATCTACATAATCATATAGAAACAAGCATTTGTAAATTCACTTGAGTCTTTATTACGATCTTTCACGTGTGAGTCTGATTCTTTTCAATAGTTAAGCTTGTGATTCTTTTCATGAGTTGCAGAGGGATTTGAAAGAGCTATTAACGCGCAAAAGTAAACTTTTAATTATGTAATCATATTATGTCTCAACACGTGCAGGTTCTGATCTTTTTTTTTCTATAGGCCAGGAGAAATTGTTTTTTTTTTTTCATAATGGATGAAAAATAAGAATTTGACACACCTCTCAATTGAGTTGGTTCGAAACTTTTCTATCATAGAATTTAGAATTAGACAAGGAAAGAAATTAATCCACCAATGTAGAAGAAAATTAAACTCTTTTCCTACTTAAATTACAAGTAATGTTTGAGAAGTCCTCTCTAACTTAAGTACTTCCACAGTTTGAATTTGTTTGTCATATTTTGACTTGACACAGATTTCAAGAAAATAAAAAAGATTTTTTTGATTTTTGTTGTCATGTCAAATGTATCAAACATTAAATCTTGCGATCAAACATGTCATATGAAAAATTAAAACAAAAAAATAGTTAAAAAGGGAAAGAGTCATTTTCTTGAAACGGACTAAAAAGAAAGGAAGAGTAACAAATTGAGTTTTACCAAACCCGTAGCTAACAGAAATCAGAAGATATATATTCTGTTGTTTCAAGAAGCTAACTGAGATGCTTCCCTATACGTCACAGTGCTCTACCACCTAAGAACTCTGCTTTAACTGCATGTTTCCCTTGTACGCCAATTATTGTCTTTTCGATTGATGATGAAGAAAGAGAATTCTAGGTTCAGTTCTCCACCTTAACGACAAATATTGGATCGATCAAATTCTATTGTTTCACAAGAATTTAGGTCCAACACAACTCGAACATCTCAGGATTGAGTATAATATTCCTGTCTTTGCTTCACAAGGAATTTTGTGGGCAGGCAACCAACACAAGAGCCTCTTAAGCCATTTGAGGCCAAGCTTGCAGTTATGAGTACCCAGATCATTGAATCTTTCGTATTTTAGTCATAAACTAAGATTTATATATTCTTGAATACATCAACGCCATCAAATTCAGAATAGCATTACTAATAACTTACGTTAGATTTAGTCATCGCTAAGATGTAGTCCTTTGCAGATAAGACAAGGTAACTGGGAAGTGTTTGTTACCTTTGCTGAGGCTTGAACTTTTGTTCCCTGCGTTGTAACTCCAGTTCTTCGACTACTTGGTCATCTCCTTGAGGGCTAAGCAAGATCTCATGCCTTTTAACTGGCAATTCTGGACTTCAAATCATAATGCTTAGAAGGTAAAAAGCAACTAGTTAATGATAAATCTAATGGCAAGCTGTAATGTTTGTTGTGCAAACTGCAAAATGCAAAATGCAAGAATCTTAACGATAATCACACAGATGATATCACAAAAGTTTCGTGTAACGAATTGTCCATGAATCATGAGCTATGTAAATACTCTATTATTCTAAAAAATTGTTACAAAATGTACAAAGGAATCGTCTGAAAGCTGTTTGAAGTGGCTAAGCTTCTAAATAACGTGCAATATAAGTCAAAGATCAACTTGACAAATCTCATTGAGGCTACCTCTTTCACTACACAGAGCATTTACGTGGGCTTTGTTCATATTAAAGAGGCAAGCTGAGTAAAACAGAGTAGCAACGTATAGAAAAGCAGTTATTGAACTAGTCTCCTATCAAACTGACCATTCAACTAAAGGGAATAATTGCTGTTCCTTTGCACCATTCAAATTATGCAAGACTCACTTCCGTCTGCTTCTGTGCCAATTAGATGAAATGTCAATTGCTCAACCATCGCATATATATCTTTACTTCGTGGATGGGCTTTGTCGCATCTCCTAAATTCAGAAACAACACCATCAAGTTCAATGGAGCTACATCCAGGGACTTTCTTTATTTTCTGTCTCTTCATTGCCTTTCTTACTTCTAAAGCATCTTTCCATTTACTGACTGAAGCATATGTGTTTGACATCAGTGTGTATGTACCATCTTTTTCGGACTCCATATTGACAAGTATTTCAGTCACATGCTCAGCGAGTTCAACTTTTCCTCGTATCCTACATGCTGCTAATATCGATCCCCAAATAGAAGCATCAGGTTCAATTGGCATGTGTTTCACGAACTCCATTGCTTCATCTATCAACCCTGCACGACCCAACAGATCAACCATACAGCCATAATGCTCTATTCGAGGTTTTAATTTGTGCACTCTCCACATATCTGTAAAGAAATTGTGACCCTCTTCCACCAGTCCTCCATGACTGCAAGCTGTGAGAACACCTACAAACGTGACTTCATTTGGTTTTATGCCAATATCAAGCATTTCATAGAAAAACTTAAGTGCCATCCGTGCCTTTCCATGTGTGGCCAAACCAACTATGACGGATGTGTATGAATAAACATCTTTAGTAGTCATACTTCCAAAAACTCTAAGGGCATCGTCCATGCTTCCACACTTGGCATACAAATCTACAAGAGCATTGCCCACAAACCCCGCTAATTGTATCCGATTTCTATCTATATATCTGTGCACCCATTTCCCAACTTCTAGCGCCCCTAAACTGCTACAACAGTTCAGAACACCAACTAAAGTATTCTCATCAGGCTTTACTCCTTGATCCTGCATTTCAATAAATGCACTCAATGCCTGTTTAAACTCCCTTCTTTGAGCCAATCCAGATATTACTGTATTCCAAGAGATCACATTTCTCATCGGCATCTCTCTGAAAACATCAAGAGCAACATCCCGTTCACCACATTTTAAGTACATATCGACCAATGCATTCCCAAGAAATACATCAAAATTCAACTTATGACTCTGCACGTATTTGTGTAACTTCTTTCCCAATCTCGAATCCCCTAATTTCGCACACGCAGATATCACAACAACCATCATCCTCTCGTCAGCCCTTAACCCGTCATCTACCATCTCAAAGAACAAATCCACTCCTTCCTTCCAATAACCATTGTCCACATATCCCTGAATCAAAATAGTCCAAGATACCAAGTCTCTCACAGGACTTCTATCAAACACCTTCCTTACACTCCCTACACACCCACAAACACCATACAAACGCATCAAATTGTTCACTACATACAAATCCAACGCAAACCCATTTTTTATCACATGGGCATGAACCAACCTGCCATATCTCAGCTCACGTAACTCTACACACGCCTTTATCACAAGAGGGTACGTGTATTTATCCAAATCTAAACCTTTACACATCATTTCAACATACATTACAAAACCAAGTAAAGCATTTTCCTTACATTTAGTGCTTAAAACATATCTCATTATAGAATTATAAACATCGATATCTGGTTCATATATTTGAGTGAAAAGAGAGTGGATATAGCTCATATCCTTAGAGGGTATTGAAGAAGAACATAAAAATATGATTTTGGCGTAAAGGGGTTGTTGGGTGTGCTGTAGGGAGCTAGTTTTGGTGATCAAATAATTGAATTTTTTGATTGATTTGCTGGTATGGAGTTTAGGAAATACAGAAGGGTCTTGAGAATTTACAGTGCAACCAAAAATTAAGGCCATGGTTGGTAGAACATTTGATTTCTTGTTCAGAAACACATAGAAAAAATAATATCGATCTTGAGCTCTTGCTCCATTAACTGAAACTGTTTACTGCAATTTGGGACTTGAAAGATGAATCAGAACGGACTTTGGCGGGAAGAATTGTCGAACAGATTTTTACATGATCAATGGAAGAGCGTATTGATTGGGCATAATATTTTGGTCCCCAACCAAACTTGTCATATCCACATGAAAAAATCCACAAAATAACCATTTTTCAAACGGGCTAATTAGTCCGCTCAAGCTCAGTTAGTTTGGAAGGTGGTTTATCCACATGGTTGATCAATCCCCTTCAATGTCTTTTGAATCGAACGGATCAATCTCCGAGCATGTCGAATAGGAATTGCTTGAGTCGATCATGACACATAAAATTTGCCTAGTGTAGTTTTCATCTTAGTAGAGAATTTACCCGATGCTCGTCCAAAAGATTATCGCAGAGTTTTCATAAACAAATTGGCTAACCAAAATTGAATGTCATAAAGTTTTGAAAACAAAGAAAATGCTAAATAACATGACTATCTTTCGATAACCAGAGTGGTTAGTGAGCGTTATTTCTAATTTATTTATGAGTTGTGAGCGGGAGGATAGTTTTGGGGTGATGTCCTAATAAACGATGGATGGATGATCCATCAGTATGAATTAAGTCTCCAAGCTTAAAAACAGGCCTTTTCCAGATATTTAAAGACCGTAGCATCTAATACGAAAAATAAACCATTTTAACAACAGGAAACAGTTGAGCCCAGTATCAACCAAAGCAAAAGTACTGACTTTGGGATGCACATAAAACACATCTGTATCACCTTGACAGGCCAGAAAAGAAGAAATCACTACAAGTACTAATAATTCTCAGGTATCAACTTTTTGTTTTATCATATCTAAACATCTCTAGGAACAAGGAAATGTCGTTCTCCGTCTCTGTAATTCAGCTTGTATTTAGGGGTAGAAAATTGTATGTCATTCAGAAGCACGCTGGCATCCTCGTGTGAATAGTCTCTGGCAAAATAATGTCCTAGATCATCTACTCTAAAACCATATACTACAGGACTAAAATTTACAGGATGCTGAAGCCACTTTAGAGATGATTAGAGAGTCATGTTGCACAAGAGAAATCTTCATCAAAAACTTGAAGTTGCTAGTACTAAAATCAAACAAGAGCTGCTTCAAACCTGTTTGAACATGTCAGTATTTTGAAGTCAAGGAGAGGTTGCAACTCATAGGAAAATAAATCATGTATGTACATGTACCCCTGAAAAGTTTATTATTGCCGTTTCGTTAGAGTTGTACACAAGCAAAGTGCTATTACTTGTGAAGAAATAGGATGACAATGAGTTTTCAATGAGTTTATAAGAAACTTGAGACTCCCCATCTGTTATTGGAATTTCAAGTGTAGCTAGTTATCTACAAGTAGTTGATCATCTGACCAATATTCTTCAAACATGCTAAATTTTGTTCATTATACACTTTAAAGTTCAACTTATGCAAAAAACACCATGAGAAAAATGTAGGAACTTTCAAAATGGACAATTTTATGTGATTGCCACCGGACCACCCCTAGTTTCAAAGAGAAGTAGCCTCAAGCCTCCCACAATAACAGCTTGCCTGAACAAAATAATGATAAATGATTATAGCAACCACCAAGTGTGAACAAAACAGACTACTTGATCAAGAGAGCAGCAAACAAAAGTTTTGTGTAGCTGATCCATCTTTACAGTTCACAAAAGTTCATGTTCAAAGCAGCTGATAGTTACTAATTAATATTGAGAACAACTTTGAAGTTTGTTCACTCCTTGTTTCCTCTCTCTACCTTCAGCTAAACCACTAATGAGATCTGTCAAGGAAATTTTAGAAAATGGATTATCTTGTTTTTAGTAGGCTACCAGCTAAATAGAAAATTGAGTCCTGTCTTCAAGTATGTACTTTAGAATTCTATGAGTTATTTATCTTGTTCTCTTTCATCAGAATGATGTTTGTTTATTCTCATTTTATGACTTGAATGTTAGAAAGAACCACTGTGCAAGAAAGAAAAACTAACAAACTTCAAGTTCAGATGAATGAAACAGTATGCTTTATATATTGCATATTATATGCATAAAGGGAAATAAGAGCATGTGAAAGATGCGTCAACAGCATTTGCACTCACAAGATGTCCAGGCTTATTGATAAACTTGAAAGTGCTATGGAATTTCGCCTTTTCGTAAAACGGAAAGAGAGTATTCAGCAGCATCAATAAGATCTTGAATGTTATGTAGAGATTGCTCCTCGGAACCCAACATGAACATGGCACGGACCTCAGCTTTCTTTTGAAGTCTAACTGCTAAGCTAAATGGCAAAGCAGGTGAATTAAGGCTCCTCAAGATTTGCCTATACAAAGACAGAACTCTTCCTCTATTCTTTGCCAAGTCATCTGCTGTAGCCCATATCAAGCCTCCTCTCATTTCTCTGTGGCACACCTCGAGTTTAAGAATAAAGAAAAGGTTAAATATGTGCGACAATATGGTAACTCCTAAGGGTTCTACCATTCTAATTATTTTGGAGCCGCCTGGTCACATAATTCATTTTACTTTTTGTTAAATGGGTGATAAAAATATAGGAAAAGAATAAGACAACCCCTTAAAATGAATCCTAAAGTCAACTAACTTGAGATTCTTAGTTGAGGACGTTAATTTAACCCTAGGAGAAGGTTTTGGCATCCTTGAGTTTCGTGTAAAACCCCATTACCTGACTAATCTAATTATTTCACTAAGTCTAGTTACGGAATATAAACAGAAACAAGAAAAAAGTAGCAGATGAATCACTTAAATAAGAAAAACTAAAAAGTATTACAAACCTGAATGAATTACATCACTGCGGAAAAACAATTACCAAATGAACAAAATTGAAGCTCTCTTGATCTAATCATCACCAGTTGTACTACAAGAAATTGGCTAACATGGCAAAGGATAACTTTAACACTATGAACAGCCTGTTTTTTCGTATTGCATACCATAACCCATAAAGTAAAATCTAAGAATAGGTTGGCCAAACCTGCCAATTTGAAAATCTAACCACAAGTTCTAAAACTTTTAGTTTCTCCATCTTACAACCCTCAAATGAACTGATAATTCCTGAATCTAATTTCAAAACCAACTAGAATGTCTTTGGACACATTGCTATTCCACTATTTACAAAAATAACAAAAAGAAATCTCTTTCTCTAAAGTTATCTTTTTTATTTTGTACTTGATTCTACTTCTAAAACTATAATTTATTAGATTTAATTTTTCAAGAAGGAATAACCAAATAAACTGGAAGCAGACAAACATAAACTAATGCAATGCATTCAAACCTTCTTTCAATTTATTTATCTTTTGGATGATAGAAAGAGTGTTATCTTTTCTTGCAATAAACTGTTCTGTTGAGCCAAGGGTCTATCAGAAACAACCTCTGTTACCTATAAAGGTAGATGTAAGGTCTACGTACGTCCTACCTTCCATGGACCCCGCTTGTGAGATTATAATGGGTATGTATTTGTTGTTTGTTGATGACAGAAAGAGTAAATTTATTCCCTTGCACAATCTGCCAGCTGGTGGAACAACTTATTACATGGTTTCATCCATAGCATCTTTACTAAAAGACAAATTTTAGAATGATTTCTTACTTTCATGCCATTAGTTGCATTATAGGAATGGAGATTCACATTCATCTGAAACAGAGTAAGCTTATGGAAACAATGTAGCCCAATATTGAGCAGAAAAATCATAGTAATTCAATTACTTCCGAAGGATGAAACAGAATGCATCATACTCTAGTTTATTTTGGAACAAAACAAAATCGAACAAACTATTAAGAATAATATAATCATTTCCAAGGGATGAAAAAAGACAATGCAACTTGTAGTGTTTTTACCCTTCAGGGTGGCCTAGTGGTTTGAGCTTGGACTTCCATTTTGGAGGTCTCAAGTTCGAAACTCTTGCCAGCGAAAGCAAAGGGTTTGCCTTCTGGGTCGAGCTCGTCCCACCAGACTTGTCTATCCTATGTGATTTGCGAGCTATCTCCTATGTGATTTGCGAGCTATTGCATAAGAGGACGCACCAAAAGGGAAGCGGCTGCGGGTTTTCCTTGTCGTCAAAAAGAAAAATGCAACATACCCACAATTTATAATGGTCCATTTTATTAAATCAAGTTGAAAGAGACAAATCGGCTTAGGAATTTCATCAAACAGTTTGTAGGCAGTAGTCAATGCTGATGTTAAGACAAGGAATTTCCCCAAGAATTGTAAACCCATCAAGATTAATTTGTCTATAATGCAAAACACAAAATTTGGGAACAGCTTACCGTTTTGCTTCCCGGAGAAAATTCCAACAGTAGCCGGCAATTTGGTTGAAGCTTTAGAGAGCTTACTGTAAATTGTATTTGTAAGGTAAAAAAAAAAAATGAGGGAGCATTTATATTATTTGCGCGTAGGCACCCAAAAGATTTGAAAATCACACTTCATACCTATAATTTGATCGAAAAGTCTAATTATCACCCAAACTTTTGCCAAATGCATCAATGACCCCTTAAACATTATACTATTACTTCATCACTCTTCAACTTTTAATTAGAGGCTAGTCCCATCATTCACTATTTCGTTTAATTATCGATTAATATAATATATATATATATATATATATATATATATATATATATATATATATATATATAAAATTTAATTGAGATCAGCGGACACAGTAAAACGCCCACCTAATACACATAAATTGAGGAAGATAACTATATATAATTGTGAAGAGCAACATAAGATTACATTTAGTAGCTACATTCAGGTAATATATTTCATAACAATATTATTTTTTGAGTGAATATTTAATTTTAGTTTTTTTTTTTCCCAATTATGCATGCCTACTAGTGCCTTTATGTACTTCTTGACCTTTTAAAAAACATTACTTCATCCGTTAATTTTAATTGTCTTGTTTTATTTTTCAAAAGTTAATTTGAGTATTTTTTTAAAGTGAAATTAGATTCATTAATTCGTTATTGATCAAACAAAATTTAAATATACAAAAATTGTACGAAATTTACTATAAATTGCAATTTGTTGCATACTAATGTGATGAAAAAATACATCATAACATATATATATATATATATATATATATCTTTTTGACCTTTACAAAACATTATTCCATCCGTCTATTTTAGTTATTATGTTATATTTTAAAAAGTTAATTTGAAAACTAATTTTTATAATGAAATTAGAATACATTAATTTGTTATTTATAAAATAAAAGAAATCAGATATTCAAAAGTTATAGGAAAAGTACTATAAATTGCAATTTTTTACGCAGCAATAAAATAAAAAAATATATCATAAAATATTAGTCAAAGTACTTATATATTTATCATTTGACAAAATTATAATAATTAAAAGTAAACAAAAATAATATTTTTTACTTATATACAGGTTTAATTTTCAAGAATAAAGTCAAATAAAAATTTTCAAAGGTCGACACATCAATAATTTTGTAATAGAGCATATATATATATATATATATATATATATATATATATAATGAAGTGCTTCTCTTAAAATTCATTAAAATACTTGAGCTTTTGATAAATTGATATCTAGCTATTGAAAATCTTATAATACCATATGAGAATGACCTCCTATGACTTTTGATATCTTAATCAATTAAATTTTGATAAACCATTTTGTATTCAAATAGAACTTAAAAATATACCTAAAATGAGAGTTTTCTAAGTTTTGATTCAATCTTATATTTTGGTTCAGCAAACATAGTTGCACTATTATAATTGCATTTTAAATTCTCAAAGTCATTCAGTATATTTTATGCCTCTTGTATTTGCTATTTTCAACTACTAAATAAAAAATAAACTTGTTCGTTATTAATATTTTCTCTGATGTTCTTTTAGTTTTCATTGATTTTTAGATTTATTTGTTTGCTATCATATTGTTAATTGTATTTCTCTCAATTGAAGCCTAGCTTATTAGCTCCCTTTCAAGGGGCTATTGAATCACAAGCGACCTCAACAAAGAATTTTGCAATATGATGACGTCTTAAAAATCACATCCGATAAATTTATTTCAAAATAATTTTCACACACAAATGGATAAATTTTGAGCCCGTGTGCACACGGGTAACACTATTAGGGGTCGTTTGGTACAAAAATGAATAATGTAGGGATTAGCAATACAGGGATTAGCAATGCAGGGATTATTTTTATCAAGTGTTTGGTTCATTGTTTCTTATCTAATTTTGTGTGTGGTTTAAATGTTTTTTTAAAAAAAAAAAACTTTCCAAATATATCCTAGAGTTATTATGAAATTTTGTATTTCATGTAATTGAGTCAAAGTAGATAATTAACGGAGAATACTATTTTTTTATAACATTTTTAACTAGTTAGGAGAATAAAATTTTTATTGTCATGTTTACTATTTTCTCACTTAAATTATTTGAGAGTAAATAATTGTCATCTTAATAAATTAGAGTTAATAACTCAAAATGTCACACAACTATAATGATTATAGAGAAAATTTATTGAACTTTGTTTTGTATCAATAAATTTTTAAAAACTCTTTATCATAAAATAAAATAAAAATATAAAATAAATATAGAAAAATAAATTAAACTATTTTTATACTCGAGATGAGTGTGTGTGTGTATATATATATATATATACACACTCTTGTTTTAAACTACTTGTGTAATGTTTAACGAACTTTCATTAAGAGACAATATTTTACTTATGAATTGTTCTTAAATTCATACATCAACATTAACATATTAGTCGGATTATAATATTTTATATTAATAATAAATAGATTAAATAATTCATATTTTAGAAACAAAAAATTATATCTAAATAATAAAAGTTGTAAGCTAATTTATTTAAATAACTTTATTAGTATAAATATAAAATATAAAATATAAAATCAAAAAAATAAATTAAATATTAAAAAAATTTGAGGGGTATTTTTGTCTTTACATAGAATAGTCCATGGTATTAGAGCTAATACCTTCAAATGGAAGGTATTAGCAATACATCACATAATACCACGTAGGATGTATTAACTAATCCATGGATTAGTTATACATAGACTTACATTCCTACCAAACACAGTATTAAATTATACCACATTTAATACATGAATTATTTTTTTTAATATACCCTACCAAACGCTCCATATATATAATATCAGAGGATAATAAGTAATATTACCACTTTGTTAAACGAGACCTAACTTTGTCTTGTAAAATGATAAGTGCCACGTGACTTTTTAAAAAATTGTCTATTTTCCATGCTTACTAACCATTTAAGGCAATGAATAAGCATTTTGCCGAGAAAAAAAATAATTCAAATAAAGGATCAAATTAAGACAGATACCCGTCAAATATATGTATATATATATATATATATATATATATATATATATATATATATATATATTATTTTCTCTGATAATTTTGAGATGATAAAAAGCATCACCCACTTTATTAAAAAAAACTACTTTGTGTTTGGAAAAATATGATTCCCACGTAACATTGAAACATCACTTTCTTTCAAATGAAAATTTTATGCATGAGCCTATATCTTCATTTTGCATTATAACCATTTCTTTTAGAAAGAAAAATAGTATCCCTTAGAATTGGTTGAAACAAAATTGCATCGAAGTGGTCGAAACATAATTGCGTCAGTGGTAAAAGTGGATGAAACATAATTGCATACTATACATTAGTATTGCTACAAGCGCATGAAAAATAAGACTTATGTAAAATAAATAACAATTAAAAAAATAATAATAATAATAAAGAAATACAATTTTTCGATAAAACAATGTGGATAAATATAGCTTGTTCCCTTGATTCATCTTTCATCAGATTTTTTTACCGGCTAATAGTGGCGTATTATTCAAATTTGGATAACTTTATGAATATTTCAT
Organism: Solanum lycopersicum; assembly: GCF_036512215.1. NCBI lineage: Eukaryota > Viridiplantae > Streptophyta > Magnoliopsida > Solanales > Solanaceae > Solanum > Solanum lycopersicum. The sequence continues at coordinate 76,578,885 of NC_090800.1, forward strand.
GAATTTGTCAAATATTCGAGATGCCTTTTTAAGAGATTATAATACTTTTCATATAGGCATAAACTAGGGTTTACGGTTAGAGTAGCCTCCAAGAAATCTAAATGGACTAGAATACTTTTTAATTCTTATAGAGTTCCAACTAGAATTGAATATGTCTTACAGAGTCCCAAAAATTTTCAAGGTATGTAGATACCTCTGCTACAAGGCTTGTCGGTGGGTAGACTTGATGAAATTTAAAGACGAAGTAAAATACTCATTCTTCCACATTTGCAGTTTTATGACTTCAGATTTGTAAAAATTTGATCTGTGAGGGAAGACGAAGGGTAGATTTGGTCTTAGAGGGCGTGCCAATTTGTTTTCACACAATTTTAAATATAAGAAAAATAAATCAACTATAAATAAAAAATCTAAAAAACTAAAATATTTTATTGATAAATCAATATGAGTACAATTCCTTGATTCTTGTCTCATAAGGTTTCTCCATGATCTGATGACCGTTAGTGTCATATTTCTCGAACTAGTATGATTTGAATTTAATCTCTTATGAGTATTTCATGAATTTGCGAAATATTCAAGACAATGTCTCTTTAAAAAATATAATATTTTTATATAGACATAAACTAGGGTTTAGAATTAGAGTAACCTTAAAAATTCAAACTGAAATCAAATACACCTTATAAAGTCCCAATTAAAATTAAACACGTGCAACTTTCCACAAACTTTTAATGTCTACCGTCACAATAAAAACGATCTTTTTTTTATAAAAAAAAAAAAAAAAAAAAAAAAAAACCTCCTCCTAGCCTATATATATTGTTGAATAATCATGGTAAAGGATATCAACACTTCTCCTCTACAATTTTCCTATAGTGTCACTACATCTTTTTATTCCCAAGTCTTAATAGAATGGGTCTTAAGTCTGTGTTGTGTGCCAAGATAGAAATAAAGGCAAACAAGGATGTGTTTTTATGATGTCTTTACAAATAAACCACAACTTGTCTCTACTATGTGCCCTTTGCATGTACAAGGTTTTGAACATCTTGATGGTGTCATTGGAAAAGTTGGATCCAAAATTTGTTGGATGTATACATTTGGTAAGTTAAATATTTAAAAGGTCAAATACATAAATAGATTCTTAAATTTGTTGGGTTTTTTTTCTCGGGTATCTCAACTATGTCATTTTTCTATTGAATCATTGAACCACTCATAATTTGTTCCTTTAAAACACTGTTGGTTGATTTTGATCGGCTTTTCTATTGTAAATGTCTTCAATTGTGTTCGAATTGTAATAATTTTGATTGGAGGAATGAAGACAAACCGTGTTAGTCTCATTTGTTTTCTAATGTTTTCAAATGACTTAAGTAAAACACAATTATTCTCGAACATTTTCATTATCAATTGGATTAATGAATTCTGGAACAACATATGTATCCTCTATCAATACCCCTCAGAAATTTAGTTCCACATCAGACAACAGTGTTTGTTTAAAAGGAACAAATTGTGGGGGTTCAGTGATTCAATAGGAAAATGACGTAGTTGAGGTACCTGAGGAAAAAAAAAACCCAACAAATTTAAAAATCTGCTTATGTATTTGACCTATTTAAAAAATTCTAACAAAATATTTTTTTTATCAAAAAAAGGAGAACTGACTTTTTATTAGGAGCAGATTTATATGAATATTTAAGTGTTACCTCAATAACTAAGATGAGATAGTGTGTGGGGTAATAAATTCAAAATTCATTAGCTTCAAATCTTAGTCCTATATTTGTTATGTCCAAGCTAGATTGTGTTTCATGTTTGGTACGAAGAAAAATATTTTTCGATAAATATTTTCTAGCTTTATAGCATTCGGTTGATAAAAAAATTTTAAAAAAATATTTTTATGTAAAATATATGCTTCTTAGAAATGAGGAAAAAACACTTTCACATTTCACAATCACCAACCCACCACCACTCAATTTTTCTTAATGACTCCTTATGGTTATTTAACTCTTCTTTATTTTTGATAAGGCAGAAGGGAAAAAGAAGATCTCTAAGCAGATAATTGAAACAATAGATTATGAAAAAAAGGTGTTGACACTCAAAGAATTTGAAGGAGATGTAGTTTGATATATATGATCATTTTAAGTCAACTCTTTATATCGAAACAAAAGGCGAAATCGAATTGGTAAGCTGGACTCTAGAGTATGAAAGACCAAATGAGAATGTCCCTGAACTAGTAAATTTGTTGGACTTCAATGTTGGCATGACCAAAGCTATTGATGATCACCATGTCAAGATGAACTTATAAGTTATATGCATGTGAGAGTATGGTGAAAAAATAATCCATGTTGGTTGTGTACTTTTTATTTGGTTTTTATCCTTTGATGTTGTGTTGTGTCTTTCTCATGTAACGTTTGTGATGTGGAATAACACATGGATATGAAGTTTATATATTATTGCTTCCTTGTCTCTTTCCTAATTTATACAGTGGTTTTTTTCTTTCTTTTTTTTTAAAAAAAGGATCGAATATATTCGTATATTATCATAAATAGTCTAAATACACTAATTAATTACTTTCTTCATCCGGTACTATTTGTCATGGTTTCTATTTTTAGAGTTAAACTATAAAAACTTTGACTCATCATATTAATATGCAAAAAATTTGTAATTTATAGTACTTTTCATATAGTTTTAGAATATCTAATTTTTTTTGTTTAAAATATCGAATTAATATGATCTAATTTAACTTTAAAAATTAATCAAATTGACTTTCGAAAAGCGCAACATGACAAACAATTTCAGACCAGGCTCGGGCGACTGTTTACCAAAAACACAGATCTCCTCAAAGTCGTAAGATCATGTATGGGGGCTGACGCTTGCCCAGTGCCGGAAGGTCAAGGAAGTTGGTGACCTGATGACAGGATAGCCGGCGACCGAAGCCCCGATGAACGGCGGCCGTAACTATAACGGTCCTAAGGTAGCGAAATTCCTTGTCGAGTAAGTTCCGCCCCGCACGAAAGGCTCACATCAATTACAGAGGTTCTACCACTAAACTTGCTTATGCTCCCCTTTGATCGAGTGCTATTTCTATAAATAAAATTGAGTAGGAAAATGTTGAATTATGTTTCAAAGCAAATATACTACTTCCATTATAATTTGGCATTTAAATTTAGTCTATAAGTTAGATTTACATTTACAAGTCACATATCACAAGTACAATGGTGAATTGGAAGACGATTGGGGATGCTAGTAAGATTAACAGAGATGGAAGATAAGCTTTAACACGTAAAACATTATTTATGTCACGTGTTACTATTTATGTGTTTTTTTGTTTAACTTAATAGAAATTTAAGTATCTATTTGTACACATTTAAAGTTGGAAAACAATATTAAAAAATGCATTTATATAACATGCCTATATATATATATATTTTTAAGACAAATATCATTAAATAACGAGCTTAGTGAAAATTTTATAAATTAAACCTGGCAAAGATTATAAATCCTTGACTCAACTTTAAGCAAGATTATTGCCTAAAGATAATTTACAACGAAAGAAAAAAAAAAAAACTTAACAAGAAAGAGCCATGGATTGAGAGTTTGAAATAAAAAATTTTGTTCGATAGGGATGTTCCTCGTTTGGTTTGGATCCCTTATTAAAATTAAAATCAAAACCAAACAAATTTAGTCAGTTTTTAAATTTCTAAAATCAAACCAAATCAAATAAAAAAATAACCGTTGGTTTGATTCAGATTTTTTGTTTTTTCAATTTGAAAATAATAAATTAAATAGTTGAGAGTATACGCATCTCGATAGATACAGACATACTTAATACATGAATAATCCACAAGAAAGTTATTATGTATTCAATTAAGCAATATTAGATTTATTATTACATGAATAATATTATTCAATTAAGAAAGTATGACTATCTAATGTGATATAGGGTAGGCAAAGATTCGAGAACAAGATTTTGATGGACTTGGTCTTAGGGTTTTAATATTCGGGCCAAAATTTAAGTGTTAGGCTTGAGAAAATGGTAAAGTTAAGACTTCAGTTAATTAAAATTTAACAAAATATTTATCTTTTATTTATAATTAATCATAAAATTTATATATATAACTTCTCGATTTGAATTGGTTGTTTTTGCGTTTTTTTCAGTAAAACAAAAACCAAACAAAAAAGTATCGATTTTCAAAATTTAAAATCCAACCTAACCAAACCATACCAACTATCGATTTTTTAATCGATTTGGTTCGAATTAAGGTTCGATTTAATTTTTGTAACCATGAACAACCCTATAGATGACTATCAATAGACAAGTTCAAAGGCAATGAAAACTAAAAATAATTCAAAAGTACAATTAATAATTCACATCAAATTTGGGTAGGCGGTTAAATATTCTATCTTTCATGGCTTGCTTTCAGAAATTGATCATTATATTATCAATGAATGTGGTGTAGAGGATGAGACTCCTCCTCCTCTTCTAATTAAAATTTTTGAATTCGAATCCTAAGTAGTGTATACATAACGCTAATCTGAATTAATCGAGTGCCTATGTAAATAATATCAAGCACATCGAATGAAAAAAAAAATCAATAAAGAAAGCAATCATTGTTTCTATCAAAATTATTTACTTTAAATTAGGAATTATCCACGTAGAAACATTTTTTTTTTATAAAACTGTTTATTTAAGAGAAATATAAAAATATATTTTTCTTTTAAAAAAAAGGTTATAATATTTGAGAGCCGTTCCTAAAATATAGGAGACTTTCGTTGAGTTTTTGGAGTGTTTATCTCCAAATGAAACTCTAATTAACAGAATCTCCAAATATTATGTTTTGAACGTTTGAATATTGAACACTTAAACAACTGCTAAACAAAAAGTCATACCTTAATTACTTGAACACTAATTCTTTCTAATTTCTCATTTATAAAAATTTACATTTACAAGAAGAAACAAAAAATATATTCAGGTATGTTTTGTTGTTATGCTCCTAATTTTCACAATCCCAAAAGCTTAAACATATTTATAAGATTTCATCAATTTTATGCACTCATTAGGGTGATTATTGATGAAATTTGTATATACATTATATTTTTCAATCTGTAGATACATATAAAATTCTGTGAAATGTCATATTTGATGAATCGTATGTACATTTTTTTTAAAATTTGTTTAGTATGGTTAAAGAAAATGTAGGAAAAATCTCATTTTCTTTATTTGACTAAAGGATAATGTTTTGCTTCATATTCAACACGCCCTATATAAGTGTACATTGTATTATAATCTTTGCATTATTACTCAACAATGTATTATTATTCATGGTATAGTAATTCTAGTTCATAAACTAGAACGTGAACCAAACGATCCCTTAATGTTACTTTAAAGACATAGAATAGTTTAATTTATACATATGGCTATATGTTTTGCAGGTTGATCAGAGTACTAGCAACTAGCAATCAAAAACTACTAAAAAGCTATATATTAGCCTGAAATTGAAGGCCTAAAATTTGATCTCTTAATGACTTGGAAACAACAAAAATATGAAAAAATGGGCAAAAGCAAAAGCATAGGATCTTCGTCCAGGTAAAACTTTACGAGATAATATTTCATTTAGTCACTCAGCTATGAGCTGTTTTCACATAAAATCACTCAACTGTAAGCTCTTTTACACTTTTTAATCTTGTTTTGTTTTCCTTTTTATCCTTATTCCTTTCAGGAAACTAATGCATGCTTCATCATCAGATGTTCAGCTCAACATCTGTGGATTGCCATTCTCTTTGAATAGGGTGAGAATTACTATCATCCTCCAACGTCTCGAGTTTGAGCCTTAGTAGGAAATAATAAATAGAGTCTTAATATGTCATCTCTTTGTGTTGAACTTACAGGAACTTTTGGCTGCAAGATCTTCAAAGCTAGATGCATTACTGAGAGAGAATCCTGAAGATGATCTTTCTCATTTGCTAGGAGATATTCCCGCGGATTCTGAAACGTTTGAGATTGTAGCAAGATTCTGTCATGGCTTTGACATAAACTTGTCATCTGAGAATGTTATTAAAGTACTTTGTCTTGCTCACTATCTTGGAATGTCCGAAATTCACAGCACCAATAACCTCACAAAGAAGGCTTGTTTCTACTTTCAAAACGATGTGCTTCCTAGCTGGAACAAGAGTATTAAAGCCCTCAGATCTGCAGAAAACATTCTTCAACAAGCCGCGGATCTTGCCTTGATTGATGCATGTGCTGAGTCCATCATCGCCAAGGTAATGCACGATCCAAGTCTTCTTGGAGAGCCAATGAGGAATGTAACAACAACGGATGATGATAGTGAGAACGATGAAAATGCCTACAAGCCAAATGTTAGGAGGAGGCTTTTTGTTCTTGACTGGAAATCAGAGGACTTGACACTACTTCCCATTCCTCTCTACGAGCCCATAATTCGTGCAATGGTTCGACGCAAAGTCCCTCTGGAATATGTGGCATCATCTCTGTTTGAGTATCTCAACAAATGGGTTTTTTCGGACACTAAAGGAGGAGAAGATGATCGGTTAACTTGTGAGAAGAATTCTCAAAGAGTGATCATTGAGGCAGTGGAGAGACTGTTGCCTCAAGAAAGGGGGCTAATCCCCATTTTTTTGCTCTCTCAAATGCTGCAATCTGCGATAATCTTGGATGCTCATACTGAATGCAAAACCGGGTTGGAGATTAGAATAGGAAAGCAACTAGAGCAGGCAACCGTGAAGGACCTCTTAATACCTGCACAAGGATATGCAAAAGAAGAGCGTTATGACACTGAAAGTGTGAAAAGGATATTAAAGAATTTCTACAGCAATTACGCAAGCACAGATAAATCTGGCCTAGTCGTCGTAGCTGAACTTGTAGATAACTTCTTGGCTGAGGTTTCTAGTGATATAGATTTAAAGTTGAACACATTCTTATCACTAGCAGAGTTATCACAAGCAGCAACAGGAGGAACTAACAGAAATTCTGATGGTATGTATAGGGCAATTGATATATACTTGGACAAGCACAGATATCTCACAGATTGGGAAAGGGAGGAGGTTTGCAGGGTGTTAGATTCCAGCAAAATGTCTCCTGAAGCCTGTGAGCATGCTGCACAGAACGAAAAACTACCAATTCGAGTGATGGTTCAGATTCTGTTTTCTGTGCAGCTGAAGTTGAAGGATACCGTGTCCAAGAAGATACAAGGGAGTCCTGATAACCGATTGTTGAAGCTGGAAGAAGATGAGAGAGGGACTAGCAGCAATGAAGAGGAAATTATGAAAGCAGAGATAGAAAAGATGGGAAGCAAGGTGGTTAAGCTGGAGAAAGAATGCGATACGATGAGAAGGGAAATTCAAAGAGGTGGTTCCCAGCACAAGAACCAAAAGGGGAAAACAAGCATATGGAAAGAAATGAAGAGGAAACTTGGTTGTATGACAAGCTTGCATGAACCAAATTGTCATGTGAAGAAGAAAAAAGTCCATCCTCCAAAATAGAAGTTCTATTTCCGTATGCATTACTCTTAAAAACATAAATGATTTTGAATGTCATTAGGTTTTCTTTCTCATAAATGTTTTTCTGTGTAGCTTGTGAAAAGGCAAGTATCTATAAGTTTTGTTTCTTATTCACGGATAATTTCCAGGTTCAAATTGCCTATTGCTTGTGAAGAACTAAAAGTTAAAAATCAACACACATTACAGAACATAAAAACTCTAGGTGGCTAACTCAGTGCATACACTTGCAGACTTCGGTATGCTGCAAGAATAAGAACAGTTGCATGGAAGGCGTAAAAACCATATTTAAGAGCATAACTGCAGACAACTTGTTCTTTCCAACAACGCCGAGATGACGATACACAAAAAGTTATCTTCACAACCAAGCAAAAACGGTTAACGTAAGTTTGTTCACAGAGAGCTGTATTCCAGCAAACACTTCCAAAACAAACATGTTTTCCAAGAGCATCTTAATTAAGTTCAGAACTGTACATAATTTCACCAACAAAGATGCAGCTCAACATCATAGGTTTCACATTGATAGCTAAAAGCTTCTACACAGAGTCTCTGCTCTGCTTCATAAGGACTCAAGAGCAACATCTGGAGTCACTTCACCATCTTCCTCAGAAGAAGAAAGAGCTTCTGATCAAGCTTAAACTTCTGTGTCTTGAGGGCATCACTTTTCAGCATCAGCTGGAGTCCTCCGAAGGAGACATAAACCACCCTGACATGAGGAAAAGGAAAAATGAACAAATCAATAGACTGTAAAAGAGTTTGAATCTCTAAACTTGCTGAATTTTGAAAATCTAAGAAAAGTTACAGTTACAAACTTATTTCCTAAGAGAGACCACGAGGTGTTTTAAATCATTCTACAAACGACAACCGTACTGAAGGGAACTTTTAGTTGTGTTAATTGACAACAGGCACGAAGGTCTGGAGTTGTCTGTTCAGCAAGAACTGGAGAACAAATACAAGAATGAAATAAAGAGAAAAAAGTTCTTTTTGTGAACATAACTATAAAAAGAGGGTTAAGTGTGTTAGAAGAGAGGAGAAAGATTGGTGAACATTCCCCCTTTCTTTTCTTAACTAATCATTTTTCCAATCCAAACAAAATATGGAGAGATTGAGCAATGTTGACCAACAAGATTAGATTTGTTGGGAACATAACTACTATAGTGGAATTAGTGGGTGCTATGTTATTCAAAGTTGAAATGTAGCTAGTGGACTGCTGCAAACCTGCCTGCGCTACTTTCTTTTTTTCCCCGTCTAGCTTATAGATAGATCTAGAAATTAAAAAAATACATTGAAGAAACGGGACGAGCGAGTACATACACTTTTTTGTCAGCTCCTGATCCCTCCATTGAAACCTTATATACCAGCCCATGCACGATGTATTCAAATTTATCAAGAAGAGATTTTCCCTGAAATGGAAAAAGTTAAATGCATAGTCATTAGCCAGTATAGGAAAATTTAAATTTGGTGGCCACACCTCCCAACCAACACATCACAGTTGCCAAAAAGCCTTGGAATAGCAAAACCAAATTAATAAAAAGAAGCTTCCAACATTTATTTTTGAAATAATGAAAGTTATCCAAATTCAAGAAAATGAAAACCAAGTGGTGCGTTGGTTTCAAAAATACCTTTACTTCAATTTGGAGATCATCAAACAAAATGAAAATAAAAAAGGAGACCTACCCAGGAATGTACAGCAATGATAATGCATAGTCTGGATAGCCAACTACTAGACCAAAATCAACAACTTCCAAGGATTTACCAAGCAGGCTACTAAAATCTTATTAAAGATTATATCTACCATATCACGGAGAGAAGATTATCATATTTATATATCATCATATGGTCCTTGCAAAACAATAAATGAGGAGCATGCACTACTATTCAAAATATTTAAATGGAACACATACCTCAGGAGGATAGCTAGTGACAGCCGACCCTTCCATTAGTGTCGTTGATATAACCATCCTGTACAACTCTTTTCGCTTTATGGGATATAGTTCTGAGTTGATATCTAGCTGGATTGATGTCGCACCATCACTACTTTCTGCTTCTATGCGAGAAACTAAAGAAATCGACAGGCTTTAGTCCAAAAATCAATGATACAGATATGGAAAAACAACAGCAGAACATCAGAAAAGTTGATAATTGATAATAATTTTGCCTCTCCACAGATCTATCATCACTTACAAGAACAAAATCAAAACGAACATACTGTACCCAGCAAAATACACAGGTAGCTCTCTTTACGTTAAGAGAACTTGATGTGGATATAGAAAAGACACCAAATCCAGATATAAAATAATTAACAGCCAATGTTGATTTTGAGAAAGATCTTAACATGAAACTGATCCTTTTTTTTGAGATGAAATACTGAATGACATTCTAACATTAAAATTGTTTCTTTATTAATGGCACCAATTAATTATCGTCTACTTCTCTACAGAAGCGCACAGCTTAAAAAACGTTTGTTCCAACACAGGGGATCTCAAGGAATTCCTCTAACTGGCAGCATCAGTAGGAGATATAAACTTATACATTCTTTCCTATTTATTTCCACATATTCCATTTCCAGGGAAAAGATGTGAGCTCAGAGAAGAATAAAGGAAGATAGCACAGAGGAAGCCCGTGGAGACAACAATTGTCATGGTAATAATGTTTCTTAAAAGCATTGCATGTAATATCAATGAAATGCGGAGTAAATGAAAGAGGTATTACCTTTTTCATACTTTTTGCCATCAGCATCCACCTTCACCACCTTAATGATTTCGTCAAAGTGAAAAGCATCCATTTCCAGAGGTAAGCTTCGCGAAGAGACAACGTCACCTAATCACAGACGGAAAAGAATCCAGAAGAGGGTCATGATTAGTGACAATCATACATGTCTACTGTTTTATCAATTAGGTGAGATAAATTGACTTCTGCAGTAAATAATTTTATTTGACATCTCTGATAAAATTGACAAAGCTTTTATCCATTACGTGAGAGATATGTTTACTACTGTCAATATTTTAAAAGAAAATAGAAAAAGACAAGAAGTCAGCAACATCCTAAAACTAATACAGGTATCGAAAGCACAGGCCAGATCAGTTTTCAAATCACTACAACATAGTATCTAAAGAGATAATATAATGGATATCAGAAAAGAAAAACTAAAGAGGGAACACCAGACACTCAAGGATTTTTTCAAAAGAACCTTCTCAATCTTCAGAGAGATTGACATCAACCTCTCAGCAATTTCCCAAACAGAAACAAACAGCAGACCTTGACCAAGTTTAACAAGTTTTTCTACTTCATCATATATCTATGCCTCTTAAGTTGAGAAATACCCCATTAAGAACTGACCATCACATCAGGTGAAAAAGAAACATGGAATATAGAAACAAGGAAAAAAAAAAGAAGAAAGAACCTGAAAGTTGCAAAGCAAAAAGAGGCTGAAGTTATCCACCACAAGTATATGCAAACTTTAGGAATCTTATAAGCACGCTATAATAACCAGATAAATGAAGATAACTTATAAATGTTTACCCAGATAAGATCAATACCCAAAGAAGAAACAATCTAACGATCTTGAAATCCAAACTACCCCATTCTGAAGAAAACATTTATACTATTCCTCTAAACTTAAATAAGCTGCACAAGAACAAGAACTAAGCCAAGGAAAGCCTTCCAGTTTTTTATTTCTCTAATTCTTACATCAAGTTTTTACAACTTTCCACCTGTCTCAGAAAAAAAAAAATCCTTCTCAGAGAGAAGTTTGCAACTTTTCACCATAATAGTCATCACTAAGTTGCCCGAATTCGAGTGCGGGTGTTTGACACATGTGCAAATCCAAGGGTCGGATTTCGCGAAGTTTAAATTTTATGATACGGGGTTGTGGATCCAGGTATGGATATGGGTGTGGATTCGGTTAAAAGATCCAAAATAATATAATAGAGCTATAAAGATCTTCTAGGTCATCTTTCCGAGAACCCAACTTCTTCTTTTATGCTATCAGGTTCTTCCCCTCAAAAAAGAAAAAGGATGTCATTCAAGACCTTCCACCAACTCTCTTACAGATCGTTGCTACTGTATACCAAAAGTCAAAACACGACCACTTGAATTCTTAGTTTCTCTCTGCTTGGCTTGAAACATGAAGCATCGAATGTTGACCAAGAGGAAAAAGCTAAAAGAAAAGAGACAAAACGAATATAATATTTGAAGGTATGACATTTCTCATTTCTTAAATCTATTTTACCTTTTATCAAAATCTTAATTTTACCCCAAACTTGTCCATGGACTCTGGTCAAAATACCCGATGTGGGTTGACCGAACCCCACACATATTCCGCACCCGTATCGTGTCAACATAACCTGTTCCACAACCTTTTCAATTCCACTGATATGGTAAATCCCAGATTCTTCCTCTCTTCCAAACCCCTACAAGCAGCTGCCCTTTGACCTTTCTCCTGATGAATCGAACCCTCAACCTTATGGTTGGAGCACAGGGTCCTTACCACTAGGCTACCCCTCCCTTGTCATTCCAAAACCTATTCCTGTAAAATCTATAATAAGCAACTGATCTAACAGCACACCAGTTCAGACCAGCAATTGGCTCAGAACTTATTCATCTCTTGTTTAACCTAACTAAATAAGAAATAAAGGGAAATCAGTAAACTTCCAGTGATCATCCAATATCAAATTCCCAGCATTTTGCGATGAAAAACTTTCAAGTTCAAATTACTACGACTCAGAAAGTTTACTTTTCTATATCAGTTTTAAAAAAAGATGTAACAGAAAGCTTATACACTTCTTCTTGTAATTCCGATGTCCGGGCCAGCTTAGGCACACCTCAATTTATGTGCTACCTCCACCAATACAAGGCTTATACACTTCCTCTGAAAGAGTAGCCACACAAGCATATCGAGAACTGTGATATACTATTTCATAAGATCGCCAAATTATTGATCACAGGTATAAGCTACTCACTCCATTTCAATTTGTTTAACCTACTTTCCTTTATAGTCCATTTCAAAAAGAATGATTCTTTCCCTTCTTAGCAACTCTTTAATTCCAAATTTTCCACATGACATGTGTAAGACCACAAGATTAAAGAGCGTTTTAATACATTTGACATATCACTAGTCTAACATAGCAAGATTCAAAAGTCTCATTTATTTTCTTTAAACTCCAGGTCAAGTCAAAATAAGCCATACAAATTGAAACGAAGGGAATATTCTTTACTAATTTTAGCAACATTACTAGTACCGAGGTCCCACCCACCCAAGCTTGATGCATACATGATTCCCACTATCCTTTTTATAGTATTGTAACAACTAAAGCATTACAAATACACTCTATTTTAAGACTTTACCTCATTTCTTAAAGGAAATTAACTACAATAAAAAGAATCCTGAACATATACCAAGCATATCTATTTACATTTTAGGTCATGTAAAAAACCTTCAACCCAGCTCATAATAATTGACCTCTAAGGTAACCTAGAACTATACCTTAATTTCTTCTCCCAAGTACCAAACTTTTTAGCCACTAATAAAAACCAACAACAACAATAACAAGGCATTAATCTCAAACTAATTAGGTCAGCTATATGGATTTTAAACATTCACCCGTTTCATTCAATGTTGTGACAGTTCAACACAAATTAACAAGTTTTTTGCCGTTAAAGTAACCAATAATCATACAAATTTGGACTAGTGATGCTAAAAAAAACATAGATAATCAAGATTCATGAACCAACTGAAGGAAAAAGAGAGCGAACCTGCTGAATTTCAGAGATAATTAGACTGATGTAGCAGCGAACCTAAGAAGGAAGGAGGGTTTAAAGCCTTTAAGGTGGGTTTTGGCGTTTTGTTTTATGTGATTTGAGTCCCTAAGTTATAGCTTTATTCTAATTATGATCCTTACTCTAAATATGTCAATTTGGTCCTTAAAATTAAGAAAATTGTCATGGGAACGAAGTAAAGAACGGAAAGGGGTCATATTTATCTTTCGTCATACTTTTTTTGATATATTTGCCTTTATCATCTAATTTTGGACATATATTTATGCTTATAGAATTAATTTATCATGTCGCCAATTTTATTAGTCTATGTGGCGCTTATCTGACTCCATATGTATATACTTTTATAATAATTAAAAAATTATTTTATATTTTGTATCATATCTTGCTCATTCAGTAAAACCTGATCCAACTAATGTCAAGACACATTAATATGAAATCCGACCCAACTATATGAGAAATATCGATCAGTTTCGATTCTTTCTTTCTCTCTTGATTCCTATCCTATCAGATGTACACACTTCTCCGTCAACATGTGTGCTTCCCCGAAAATAGTATTGTTTTAATGATTTTACTTTTATTATTTTACTAGTAAACTTAGCCGCACTTCACGCGGAGATAATTTTTGAAATAGTTATCACTTACTAAAATTTAAATTTTAATCTAATCGATTGCTAACATTTGCTTTCCACTAAATTGTATCATTTGAAAGTATGATATAATTTGAAGAAAGATTGATCCCTTATATTACCTTATGCCAACAAATGGGATAAAAATATATTACTCTACTTGAGCATGTGAAAGTAAACAATAATACTTGATTTTTTTTCACAACATCTCTTTAATGGGTTTTGCTATATAATTTTTATTTTCCTTTTTTTTCTATATTTTAAAATTGTTTTTCTCTCTTTTTTTGTTGATTTTTTTTTATCCATCGCATTTTACCATTTTGATCATGAAATATAATTTTCTTGAGAGTTAAATTCTGAAACAAAATGATGTTGACAGTAAAAAATTTATTTTTTAGTAAATTCACTTTGAAGCTGAATTTTAGAATTTTAAAAATCAATAAAAATATGTTTCACCTTTTCACTTTAAATTATTTATAATAATTCAAAAAACAACTTTTATTTGTGCTCAGTTAAATGATTAATAACTTTGAAATAATTATTCTTTATAAAATTCACAATTTTCACATTATTATTTTTTTTACCTTCATTTTCGCATCCTTCTTTTTACCGTTACTTCTCTGCTCCTTCTCAAAATAAATAAGTATTTATACAAAATAATATATTTTATTGATTATAACATTACAAATTAATAATTTTATCATGTATATGACAAATGTTTGTAGCTTAAAAAGAGAAAAATGTTAATACCTTAATTAATCTATACTTCACTAAGAAAGTGCATATTTGATAACACTTAATTAGTAGCATCCGAAAAGAAATCGATAAAAGATATCGTAATTAATAACATATGACCGTAATTAATTAAAATTTGAACCCTTGAGGGCCGGGCGAAAGGGCGCGGAGCCTCGAGGGTCCTTATAGATATAAGGATTAAAAAAGCTCCACCCTAACATACCTGGCATTACATCTTGCTAACATAAATCAAAAGAGAGGGACGCGATTGGCGAGGACTCACCATTTTCTTGAATGTAAATTGGTAGGTTTCCATTAGCTTCTTTAAAATACTGGAGAAGTTCATACAGACCAGAAGACATCACTGGATACTAAAGTTTTCATGAGACAAAATTTAAGTTACAAAGTATATAATCTCGATACATCACATAAGAACTAATTTTATTATATTAGATGCCTCACCTGATATGCTGCCAATGCCTCAACTGCAGAAACCCCCCCCCCCCCCCCCCCCCCCCCTCAAAAAGAAGAAGATAAAATTATCAAGCTCATGCATATCACATAATCCATCATAAACAGATAAGGAACTAGATTATGCAACTTACCGCGGACATGACTCTAGATGGGAAAATTTGGATGCCGAGTAATCTAGTTATCTTTTTAGTATTGTTATTATTACTCTCCTACTATCTTACTTTTAGGTTTAAGTATTACCACTTGTTGTTTCCTTTGCTTCAGTTATCGTATTATTTTGTCGTTGTTGTTGTGCTCTTTTTCATTGTTTCAACATGACTTCTTTTGCTACAATATTCGCTTTACATACTTGTATTTTTGTTGATATGCTTTTACTTAATTGGAGGATCTAACGGAAACAACCTCTCTACCTTCACATCACAAGGCAGGGGTAAGGTTGCATACACATCACCCTTCCTAGACCCCACTTGTGGGATTATATTGCGTATGACGTAATGGTTAGAATTCGTGATCATTTAGTAAGAATTGGATTACATACATGAGACCTTTGCCGCCATGTCAGCACCGAACTCCCTGCCATGCTTTTCAATGCTGGAAGGCCTGTCCTTCACAGATACAGTAATATAGTGGTTTAGGCCTATGAAGTCAACTGAGCCCTTAACTCAGCTTCATATGTGGTGAAGGTTGGAATTCTTGTCCCGGCAGCCTTCTTCATTATAGAGGGATAGTCTCCAAATACGAAAGGGTTCATAATCCTGCAGCAAAAGTTAATATTGTAAACAAATGTCTCAGTTGCAAACAACAACATGCACGGTGTAATCCCACAAAGTGGGGTCTGGTTACCTAGGTAGAGAGGTTGTTTCCAATAGACCCTCCGTTCAAGGAAAATAGTTCAAATCAATTCGGAGAAGGAAATAGTAACAAAAATGAAAAACCTACAGCAAAATACTATATAAAGCATGACCAAACATTCTGAAGAGTTAACTACAACAAAAAGTAGGACAATAGTAGTACAAGAAGCGGCAATAGTAACAGAAATCTAGTAACAAGAAACTACATGAGCAATGCTACGACAACTAATAAGGAAGAAACATACTTTACTTGCAAAGACAAGATAAGTGTATTTAACATGCTATCAAAGGTTACTAGTACCTTTATTTTAAATGACCAGATAGTGTATAGAACGCTTACACCATCAGTATATAGAAGTTAAATCCTAAAACTTACCAACCAGTATAAAATTCATTTGCTCGTTGGGTTGCAATTACATCAGAGGTTGCATTTGAATAAGGAACGAACCACATACCATATATATTAAATCCCACGAAACCACGTTGACTGGACTGCATTGCAAAATTTTGCTGCCATTAGTAAGCACAAATCCTATAGTAAAACTGATCAAACTATAAACTCAGAGACTAAAATGCTAAATCATTGCGACTTAAATAATAATACAGATGAAAGTTATATACCTTGTAATTTCTCCTATACAAATTCGTTGCAGATGCAAGTAGCGTGTTAGAGCAACCATATATGGCTCGGCAGATGAATTCCCTTTAGAACAATTAACTATGAAAGGCAGGGAACAACGCCCAGGAGGGGTGAAGCCATAATCATAACCTCCAATCGCATATATATTGGCCTCATTAATGGTTGTCCAATACATCACCCTGTCACCAAATCCTTGATTCATACCTCTGCGTATGCCGTGAAGTCCTTCCTAAAATCAAAAGAAAATTCTACTGTTAAAGTTAATCATATCCAACTGTCCTTATACTCAAACTGATCTATGAGTATATCGACATTACACAATCTTTCTGCTTAACCAGCCCCCGTATACATCTTGAAGTGTGTGGTAGATCACTGTGAAAATAGTGTAATGTGTGGTTGAATACGTGCAACATTGAAAGATATGAATGACTTTTTTAGTTTACTCGGAAGTTTAGTGTGTTGCTTTTCAAATATTGCTATTATATGTAATCGACAAAATGTACTGAAATTTCTAAACGTTGGAATTGTTATGTAGATATGACCGTGGCTGATAAGTTCATCAATGTAATTGTTGTAAAATTGTAAACCCTTTGGATTTACAGGTCCTCTTCCACCTGAAAGAGAACAAACGCGGCATCAAAGGGGATAGAAATTAATAAAACAAAATAATGTGAGTTGTTTTCATACCAGGAATAAGTCGAGACCATAAAATAGAGAACTTGTAGGCTTCTAAGCCCGTGTCAACCATGAGTTGGACATCGTCCTGCAACAAAAATTTGATGAACTCAAAATGCCTTTCTTAGTGAAAAAACTAATTGAACATAATGCTACCCAACTCCTTACAAAATGTAAAGAACAACCATAATATGTTGCTCGGACTCCACAAAATGTAGACAGCTGCACGTCTGATCCTCCAATAAAAGGTACATCTTTGTATTCACCTTGTATTTGTGGTAAACATCACATGTTATGTCTCCATTGGCTCCACCGAAAAAAACTGGAAGCAAAAACGTGAAATATCATATGCCAATCTGCAGTTAACCTAAGTATCTAACTCACAACATTTGTTTGTGAGTTAGATATAACTGCTCCAAATACATATGATAAGTTCAAAAATAGTATATCCCCTTGATCAAATATAGACCTATGGCTATAAGTAGTAGTATAACAATTTTCTGCACTCGTCACTTAGGCTTGTTGAGGATGTAATTAAATCATAAAAGTAAGCTCTCTCTAACAGCTTAAACTATCAGATGAGATGGTCACTTACTCTAACAGGGCCCAACTGAAGCGCAGACCGGGAGCACAAAGAGGAATGAACATGACTCAAATATCATGTAAAAATATGACACATAAGTCTAATTCAATTCCCAAAGCTCTCTCATAAAGGAAAAACTGCCTAAATTTATATAAACAAACCACCAAATTAATCCATTCTCCAACTAATGTGAGACTCTAATCCACTCTAACAATGTGACATAGCTCTAAGTGACAAATACTTGAGATCAATCAGGCCAAAGCAAACAATACATGTCAACTATCTCTAGTTTCAAGACTGTTCGAACAAAAACTCAGAAAGAGCAAAAGAAAAGGCTGCAACGCGAATGATTCATTATTTAGGAGCATTACTAAAGTATTTCAAAGATAGGATTATCTTGACGTAGGGCCAAAATAAACCTATGTTAAATGAAGTCTCTATCGTTCTGCTTAAAAAATCAAATATGAAACTTCATACACCTTAAAGTTCATATGACGATAAAGAAGCAGAATTCGAAAGATTTGAGAAACAAAACCAGCATGAGCAAAAGTGTCCCAAATACTAGGTGTCTTTCCATCTTCAAATGTTGTCCCTTCAACCTTTTTATTCAAATGTAAACAAATCAATCAAATAATTAAATCTGATTACTATAAAAAAATTAGCAAAAAAAACTTTTGAAACTGACTTGATAGGCAGAAGTTCCAGCACCAAAAACAAAGCCAGGAGGGAAGTCACCTCTGCTACAATTGTCCACACAAAAGACTATCACTAAGAATGGATTGCAAATCTTGGAGCATCATCATTCTTGTACTCTCAATACTTTAGTGACTTCTTCACAAGACTCCGAAACACCATACCGTGGAAAACAGATTGTTTTGTGATTTTCACGCTCTAACTATCAGATGTTTATTTGAATGATTATCATTTATAACACATTCACTATCAATTATCCTCTTTTTAAATTCGAATGATGGTGATATTTCAAATAGAAAAATTGTTGTGTTTTTCTATTTGAATTGTTATCATTCAGGGGAAAAGGTCTGAAATATATTTGAACTTCGACCGAAATTATTGTGATAATATCAAACTTTGAAAATGACCTTTACCATCTTGCACTGTTTAATAGTGTATGTTAAAGATATACATGTGTCACGTGGACATCATAAGTATTGCATTATTATAAATAGTAATGTGTCCACGTGTACACATATATACTTTAGAATATACTATTAAATAGTGCAGGGTAAAACGTCCTCCATAAACTTTGATATCATTTTCAAACCATTTTCCCTTTATAAACACACCTTGGGTATCAATTATTCTCTTTTTAAACTTGAATGATGGTGATATGATATGCTTAATAAATAGATGCTAATTATTTACGTTTGGTAATGAGAAAAGCTTCATCCACAAACGTCAAATTCAATTATCTTGAGGAACCACCTATATTGGACCGTGCATGCCTACATTCTAATATTAACAAATATGTATTATAAAAACTTGCTTTAAAAATGTTATGCGTGCAATTCACACTCATTGTCTTAAAATAATCACAAATCTGACTACGACACATGGACCCAATTTAGCAATAAAATATAAATTCTCAATTTTAAAAAATGAAAAAAAATTCCGCCTTTAATAATCCAAAAAATCAATTGACAAAAAGATATACCAAAAATGGCCAAAAATTAATAATTACGTGACACCTTTCTATGGATAAAATTAAATTCCAATCCACCAAACTTTCTCCTACCCTCCCGACCCATAGAGAAATTTGTGAAATCCCTAACTGAGATTGTAAACACAATATTGAGGAAGAAAAAAGATGCTCATTGAGAAGAATGAAGTAGTATGTTTATCACTATGTTTGTAGCCTTCTCCCTTTAAGAAATTATAGTACCAATGTGCAGAAACCTTTGGATATCTTGTTAACTCTTTGTCATTCAAATCCACATAGTATAAGCCAAACGCGGATTCATACGCGTTGAATAACTCAAAACAGTCTAAAAACGACCATGTGAAGTAGCCTTTCACATTTGATCCATTCCTAGAAATAACAAATCAGTAAAATATGTCATGTCTATAGTGTGTCGAGAGCTAGGAGATTCAAAATATGAAGAAGTAAACATAGGAAGAAGTCAAGGAAGTACTTTTGATGAGCCCTTCGCGTCTCTCATTAAATAACAAAATTGTGTAATGTAAAGACAGAGGGGGGCTTACCTCACAGCATCAAGCAAATTTCCAATATAAGCTTGAAGATAAATTCTATCCGAGTTGTATCATTTAACGTTGCATTTCGTGGTGTCATTTGACCTGACAAAAACAAACAACACATTATCATTTTCCAGGTTGTTGGAGCTGTCTTTAACGCGTACTGTTGCATACTGATTCAGGGCTATGAAATCTACAGCACCTTTAACATGCGTAGATTCTTGTTTCATGAATTTGGGCAATCTAGAACCAGCATTCTTCTTCATTATATCGGGATAGTCTCCAAATACCAATGGATTCACAAACCTTCATTGAGGATAGGAAATTTATTAGTCGTTAAATATTTGAGATAGTCGAAATGTATAAAAGCTAAGGAACTTCTTCATCTTACCACCCGAGGTAAAAATCATTAGCTCGTTGTGCTGCATTTACATCAGCTGTTTTATTTGTATAAGGAAGAGACCAAAGAGATTTAATCCAACAAAACCATTTTGAGTCGACTGCACTGGAGCGCGTACACACTATTAGCAAACATTTGGGTTTAGTACACTAGTAAAAAATAGTAGTCGCGATGTTTAAAGATGATACATATGTATTTTCTCCTGTAGAGTCTCAACCACAGCTGAATGCGCGAGCAGTAAATTATGACCTGCTATGTAAGGCTCGGTTGATGAGTTACCAATAGGGCAGGGTCTCATTCCGAAGGGCGGGGAACAATGATTTGGAGAACTCGTTCCATTATATCATAACCGCCTAGAGTGAATACATTAACCGCAAATCTTGAAGCACACATCTGCATAGGCAGTGAAGTCATCGCTAAAAGAAAAACATCAACAGTGATGTTATATCATTCCGAATGTGTAGCAAAACATGAACCAAACTAAAAGTACTCTGCATCACACATTATTTTTCGACTCATTCATCCTCCATACTCGTCTTCAAGTACTTGTGGCAGATCACTGTGACATAGAGTAACATGTGGTTGAATTCCTACAAATTAAGGAAAAATAAGAACACAACGGAGTCAATCAGATAATCGATAGATCATTTCTCAACTCTGGAAAAATTAGAACTAGTGCATATGGAAGTGTGATCTTTACCATGACGGACGATCTCATCAATTAGATTATTGTAATACTGCAATCCCTTAGGATTAACAGGACCTCTTCCATCTACATAGAGAGAAAGAACGATAAAGCTTACAACAACATTATATGTACTAAGTAGTTGAACAAAAGAGCTTACTGGGAATAAGTCTCGACCACGAAATGGAAAATTTATACCCTTCAAAACCTGGATCAGCCATGAGTTTTACATCTTCCTACAATATACAATATTTAAAGGCAATCATCAATTATGTAAACTCGAACTTAAATTGATCATGTTTCCTCTTCCGCACCTTGTATTTGTGGTACGCGTCACAAGATACATCTGCAGTAGCGCCTCCATATCCACCTGATGAAAATTTAGGGATGGAACTTTTACCATTTAGTATCGGCATAATACATATATTGGATCGTAAACTTGATCTCTGACTTTCATAATGCACTTTAAATATCCAACTTTTAAATAAATAAACACATGAGTCCTACATGGCACAATACACGTAGGACAAAAAATGACATGTAGGACGTGTGTGTCTATTTGTTCAATTTTATACAAGTTTAAGTGTCTACTTGTGCACAACCAAAGTTGAAGGGCATAAACGTAATTCGAAGCAAGTTAAAGGGTACATTTATGTATTATGCCTTTAGTATCAATTGCACTTCTATCATAATGATCTTCGAAATATCTTTTTATCTATTCATACTATATTAAAAAAAATTATATATAGTATATCATTAGTTGAATAATGCAAATATAATATTGAGAAAATGTACAAGTACCCCTCCAGCTATGATCGAAATTTTCGAGACACATCTTAATTAATCTAATGTCCTATTATCCCCCTGGACTTTTTTTTTTGTAATTTTATACACTTTTTGTGTTACGTGGCACATTTCGTGACTCCATGCAATTAAGGCCCGTGGGAAATATTTGGATGTCACGTAATCCAAAAAGGTGCACAAAATTATTAACAAAAAAATTTGGGGGTAATAGAAACTTAGTTTAATTAAGGTGTGTCTTTGAAATTTCGATTACAATCTAGATGATACTTGTGCATTTTCCCTATAGTATTCCTATTGAATTGCTTGTGTAGTGTAGATATGATTTCTCAATATAGTGAAGATGATTTTCGCCAAAATAAAAGTCTACCTTGTATATTAAATAAAATAAAATGGTAAGCATGACTTATAATTAGATAGATAGATAGATAAATTAATGGAAATTCTATTTATTTAGAGTAATTTTTTTTTGTTAATATTTTTTATGAACACCGTAAAATTTAACTTTGTCCTAAAAATATAATTTAGAATTTAATATAGACGCACAAATAAAAAAATCTTGAAATTATTTTTCTTTCTTTACACGTTTTTAAAGATAACATACCAAATAGAATATACGGAATCAACTATATTTAAAGTACTAAAAGCATAGATAGTAAAATAAGTTGAAATATAATTTATTGGGTTCAATGATAATAATATTTGACTCAAAATATTTAAACAAAAAAAATTATTTATAAATCTAATGGTCCGCATGAAGCGTGGATATTTTTACTAGTAAAGAATACAATTCAATTGTCAAAGCCAAACGCTAGATTTAAACAAAAATTAATAGTCACTCAGTTTCCAATAAGAAATAAATCTAGATAATAATATGCATACTTCCTTTTGAGATATTAAAATCATTTTTTCAATAATTTCTTTATCGGCGTGAGACGTTTCATTCAACATCATCCTTTTCACGATACTTGCTTGATACCATATCAAATTAACTTTTAAAAAAATAATTATTCGAGTCTTATAAGAAACACAAAATTTTATACATTCACCAAAGCATGATATTTCTTTTTTGATTCATCCTTAGCTATAACTATATACAAACTGTGAAGAACTAAACCACTAGAATTAAGTACAAAACTTCAAAACATGTTTTATTTTTATTTTTTGAAAAAGGTCAATTGTCCTTAAATTATGTGAAATAGACCACTTATATCTTTCATTATATTTTGGGATAAAAAAATTTCCTCGCCGTTATTTTAAAAGACCACAAATATCCTCAAGAATTAAACATGGCAAGCCATGTGAAACTAATCCTTCCACCTAAGTGTTACCAATTAAGATTAACTACAAAAAAACTAGACCTTTAGCAGTGATAACAATCACCTCAAAAGCCCATAATATGGTCAAAAAATTCTATTAGGAAACCTCCCTTAATAAGCCTTATATAATACAAATTTAAATTAAATAGGACTCTAATTTAGATATCAAGTAGTGACAAGCAATTGATGAGAAATTGAAAAACAACCAATTAACATTTTTAAGAAATAGCTAGTAGGATTTCTTTTTAAGAATTTTTGGAGTTAAGTTGTCACTCGAAAGGCGGAGCTAGTAGCTCGCATATGGTGAGATCTTCAATACATAGTGCATTTGTTGATTATCTTATGTTAAATATAGTCTAAATTTCTAAATTGTTGTATGTAATAATGAATAGTTTAGAATAAAAAACATCATCCAAGGCTTAAAAATCTAAATAAAGTGCTTAAAAATAAAAAACATTCAATGGTGAAGTTTTAAAGTAGCCATACCAATTCTACAAGAAAAGGAACATTTTAAACGGGTTAAAGTTTTTAAAAATGGAAGGCATTTGATTTGAACCCGAAGTCGAAAGGACTACTCTTTTTGTTTATCTAAAATACAAAAAAAAAAAACTTGTAATCTCAATGATTAAGGAATCAGAACTCAGAATAACAAGTATAAACTGAGTTTAAAATTCAAGAAACTTTGCTTAGAACGCTAAACATTACTTTTTATGACTAAATTTAAATATAGCACTTGAGAGCGAACTTAGTCCAACACTATGAGTCACCTTACATATCTACAAGAACAAAATTCTTAAAGAAGCTTGAAGAAGAACTTGCTTGGAAACCTTGAAATCCTAGATTTTGTGTTTCTTAAAGTTCTTGAGCGTAGATTTTTTTTTTTATATAAAATAAGAAGATTGAAATAATTAAAACTGATTGACTTTGGCTTTTGTGGAGAAATTAATGGTCATGGATTGTGGTTTGGGGATGAGGAAAATACATAAACACGTCTCCTTAAACGTGATAAGAAGAGAAAACTAAAAGTTTTCCGAAGTAACGTGTGTGGTCGCCCAGCTGAAGCTTAGTTCACGCGACACATTGCGCAACCTTAGTAGTAACACTAACCCTTGCCGCTCGAATACATCACTCGCAATGGAATACATCGCACGAATATCCCTACTCTTTTCGAAATTACAAAAAGTCCTTAAAATTTAAGGATTTCTAACATATCACTCAACATTTGATGCATCACGTTCCAATTTCGGATACATTACTCAATGTCCCGATATATGACATCTCGATTTCATATACATCAGTCAATGTCCAATACATCGCATCCAAATACATTATCTTTATCAATACAAGACACACTTGTCTTGATACTTCACTCAACGCCTCGATACATTACCTTTTGTTGATACAAGACCCACCACTCCTATTACATTGTGTCTTGATATATCACGCAAGATTGATATATCCGAGAATCGAAGAGAATATGATTTTTTATAATTTTTTCAATAAAGAATTTTAGAAAATATATAAACTGTGAATATAAATAATTTTTCTTATTTTTTTTAATCTTATATTTAATTTTTAATTTTTATCACAAGACTTATTTTCCTCTTCATTTTCAAATGTTTGACTTGAATTTCAGTAATAGCACTGAATTTTGGACAACCATTAATTCAGCAAAGTTGACATGATCTAACCTGTCTATTTAATTATATGAAAAGAGTAATGCTAAATAGACAAAAAAAAATAATTTGGTCTTTGACTAGAAATTTAAGAAGTATATAATATTTTTTATTTTAAAAGGTAAAAATGTTGAAAAAAATAGGTAAAATACTATTCTAGTCAAATTCTGGCCAAATTTTTTGATTAAAAATATTTTTCCTTATAAAAACATTAATTTTTAATTTATTTACCAATTCACTGGACAAATAATACATATGTCATTATTTCTAATTACCAAAAGAACATACACAATCTCTAACTTTTTTCCTTGTTAAGTTAGGAAATAATCCATATAGCCATGCTCTTTACTCTTCTCTTTTATTTCCTACCAAAAACAATTTGTGAACCCTTTTACACTTATTTTTATTTTTTGTATTCACTTTGACTATTTCCTCACTTTATAATTAATGAAAATCATTTGTCTTTTACTTTCATTTCCCCTCTTTCACCTAAAACAAAGAAATGTCATCGACAAGGAATCCGACGTCCTTCTTCAGTTTTCCGTTCAAATTTGTAGGAATACTTATAATTTTTTGAATTTTGAACTTCTTCAGTCTCTCATCAAAATTTCTGACCGTTTTTTTTTCTCCCAAAACTAGCCGTTTTCTTCATCATCTAAAACAGAGCCGAGGGTTTTTAGATAGCTAATAAAGCATCTCAGGTTTGAGGATTTTTGATTGAGAAAACGTTTTCTTCTTCGGCTGTGCATCAATCTTCTTTGTTCGTCGGAATCCAGTGGTGGAATCTTCATTGCTGTTCGAAAAAACGTAACCCTTTTCTCCTTTGTTGCTTCATTTTTTCGCTGTTTAATTCTCTATCTTTGGTTTAAGTTTGGCAGATAGTTTTCTAAGTATCTCGTGAAACTGCCATGTATTTCGATTTACTCGTTTGTCGATCTTCATTGCTTAGCTGATCTTTCTTTGATTCCCTCGATAAAGCATATAATGGATTGGATTTTTTTGTTTATTAATGGAATCTTTGGCTTCAGAATCCCTTACAGATTAAAGCATATTCTTGCTGTTATGATTTTTGCTTCATACATGCTTCCATTTCTTAAAGTTTTAGTGTTAGTATTGATTAATTTTGAGTGCACATGATTGCTATGTGTGTGAGTTATTCACCTGTATCATCAATGTTGCATTAAATGACGTTTTGTTTCTTTGTTTTGATTTTTAGTCTTAGTTCACTGTTTGTATCTCTTGAATCTGCTATGTATTTTGGTTTACTCGTTTGTGGATCTTCATCACATAGGCTTATCATTCTTGCTTGGTTTGAGTGCTTTAATCACTGCTTCAAACATGTTGCTCCTTTGTTGCCATTTCTTTAAGATTTAGTGTTAGTATAGATCAATGTTGAGGGCATAGTAGAGATTCAAGCTCCACAAAAGCTCTCTGTTAGTAATTGATTGCTGTGTGTTTGAATTATTCTTGTTAACTTCACCTCTATCTCTTATATCAATGTTTCATCATCTTATCAATTAATCCAACTTACTTTTTTATTTTGTCCGTTCACTTTACTTGATTACTTTGAACTTGATGGAATCCCAACACCACGTCTTAAAACATGTGATTTCAATTATACTAAGGTTTTTTGCGTTTGAATTGAAAAGTTATCTACATCTATGTAGTACGAAATATTTTTTTATTTACTATTTTCTTCATCATGCAGTCAGGATTATTGCATTCACAACCCAAGTCAACTGTAGGATCACCTGCTTGCTTCCCTTTCTCTGCTAAAAGAAAAGCCCTTAACATTACTACCATTGCATTACCCTGACTATTTTACTTTATCAATTTCCTTTTGACCAATCTGTTAGGGAGCCTTTGGTTGCAATATTTTTGGGATTTTACTAAATATTGCAGTAGTGGATATGTTTAAAATTTGTGCACTAAAGGGTTAGATAGGGTATTCATCGAGTCAGCTTCATCTTGTTCGAGTGAAAGGGAAGCAAGTATGCAAGAAATGAAGTTGATATACAGCCGGCATACCTGTGTAAAATGGGTTGTAAATGTCCACTATTCAGGGGAAGTAGATGATTTACTTCCCCTTGGGGGTGCTGCAAATGTTGCTACTGCTGCTGGTGGACCTGCTAGTGTGAGATCTGGTCAATCTCCAACCGGAACCACAAGATATGGGATCAAGGTTATTGTTATGGGGGTTATGCTGGAAATTAATCAGGTTATGCTGAAAATGAGACTGGTTGGATTGCTTGAATCCTAGTAGTTTGCAGTATTTATTTCTAGTTTATTAGTATTGTCGCTATTATTACCTATTTCATCATATTGTTTTTAAGTGCAGTCTTTATCTCGCTTGCTTATGATTATGTTTGTTAAATGTGGTTCATTTGTTTTCATAGTCCATATATATGTTGGCTTATTGCGAGAATTTACTTTTTGATTGAGCCATTAGTTGGGGAATTATTATTTGAAGTGGATTTTTACCTGCCTTCTGAAATAGGTAGATGGTTTGGTATTGTTATTTCAAGTGTCACATAAACAGAAAGAATAACTACTTTTCTTTGTGTGATGTAGTTGGACCATGAGATTTGGTGGTGCTGCATATTCATAAGAGAGCAGTTGCAAGAGACTTGGTAGATCAGTATGTAATGGATAGTGATAATGTTAGTAGCGGTAGTTGAATTTTGAGAATGGCATAATTATTTCCCTCTGTATTTGACCTTGTGTTGTGCAGGAGGAGAGGCTTGAGTACTGAAAGTGATGAACATACGATTTGGGTGCTGGAGATGTTTAGCCAAGATTGGCTTTTTTGATGGGTATTGTCCTGAAAGTTGTCGTGGTGAAGCAGACCAAGGCCAAACAGGCGCTTTTACTTTTGACACGTGACACTTTTAAAATAATAATTCTGATGTGTTTGTTTTTTTTTTGTCTGTGACACCCGCATTGGGACTTATTCGAGTGAAAGGGAAGCAAGTGATGATATACACTAGTATATACATAGATATACAGTGATGGGCCAAAGCCCAAATTGCAGCAGCGGAGACCCAAAACCTTAATCCAGTCGGCCCAAACCATCAGTACAACCCAAAAAAGTGATTTACTTCTTTTCTATTTATTGCTTTAATTGTAATTATTTGCATAAATCTAACTTTAGCTTTAGTTTGATTTAATTAGATTCTACTAAAGATACCAATTTTCTTTTTAACGTAGATTTACTTCACCTAATAATTTTAATCAAATGCTTTTCACTTAACTAAATATGACTAAGTTTATCTTATTTTCAAAATTTTTTTTAAGGGATACCTCCGTTGTTCTTTACTTTAAATAACTTTTTTTAATGGTTGATTAATATTTTCGGTCAATAACTTAACATATTCATGTGAAAAGCATTTGATAAAAATTAAATTTTAAATAAGTGTGAATTATTTCATAATAGTCAGTCGGCCTTTTAAAAATACTTTTTTCAAATTAATTTATGCTTAAAATGTTTCAGGTGAACACGTCGCCAAGCGGAAAGGCTTCGAAGCAGGTAGGTAAAGGGGAGAGGGGGTGTGGGGTAGAGGTTGAGTAGAGGGGTAGGGGTAGTGGGTAAGTGCAGGGTAGATACATAGGTAAATAAAGGGTAGGTGGGTTGGGGGGGGGGGGTAGGAGGGAGGGTAGGGCGGGGAGGGTAGGGTGGGTTGGGGGGGGGGGTAGGAGGGAGGGTAGGGCGGGTTGGGGGAGAGGGGTAGGAGGGAGGGTAGGGTGGGTTGGGGGAGGGGGGGTAGGAGGGAGGGTAGGGTGGGTTGGGGGATGAGGGGGTAGGAGGGTGGGTAGGGTGGGTTGGGGGAGTAGGGGTAGGAGGGTGGGTTGAGGGGGGGGGGGGGGTAGAGGTCGAGTAGGGGTAGGGGTAGTGGGTAAGTGCAGGGTAGATACATAGGTAAATAAAGGGTAGGGGGTAAGTGTAGGGTAAGGTAAGTTGTAGGAGGTGGGTAGGAGGGGGGGTAGGGGAGGAGGGTAGGGGGGGTAGGAGGGAGGGTAGGGTGGGTTGGGGGTCCTCGGGGCGCGGAGCCTCGAGGGCCTGGGGTAGAGGGGGGAGGGGGGGTCCTCGGGGCGCGGAGCCTCGAGGGCCTGGGGTAGAGGGGGGAGGGGGGGTCCTCGGGGCGCGGAGCCTCGAGGGCCTGGGGTAGAGGGGGGAGGGGGGGTCCTCGGGGCGCGGAGCCTCGAGGGCCTGGGGTAGAGGGGGGAGGGGGGGTCCTCGGGGCGCGGAGCCTCGAGGGCCTGGGGTAGGAGGGGGGGGGGGGGGGGGGTCCTCGGGGCGCGGAGCCTCGAGGGCCTGGGGTAGGAGGGGAAGGGGGGGGGGGGGGGGGGGGTCCTCGGGGCGCGGAGCCTCGAGGGCCTGGGGTAGGAGGGGAAGGGGGGGGGGGGGGGGGTCCTCGGGGCGCGGAGCCTCGAGGGCCTGGGGTAGGAGGGGAAGGGGGGGGGGTCCTCGGGGCGCGGAGCCTCGAGGGCCTGGGGTAGGAGGGGAAGGGGGGGGGGTCCTCGGGGCGCGGAGCCTCGAGGGCCTGGGGTAGGAGGGGAAGGGGGGGGGGGGGGGGGGGGGGTCCTCGGGGCGCGGAGCCTCGAGGGCCTGGGGTAGGAGGGGAAGGGGGGGGGGGGTCCTCGGGGCGCGGAGCCTCGAGGGCCTTGGGTAGGAGGGAAAGGGGGGGGGGGGGGGGGGGGGGTCCTCGGGGCGCGGAGCCTCGAGGGCCTTGGGTAGGAGGGAAAGGGGGGGGGGGGGTCCTCGGGGCGCGGAGCCTCGAGGGCCTTGGGCAGGAGGGGAAGGGGGGGTCCTCGGGGCGCGGAGCCTCGAGGGCCTTGGGCAGGAGGGGAAGGGGGGGTCCTCGGGGCGCGGAGCCTCGAGGGCCTTGGGCAGGAGGGGAAGGGGGGGTCCTCGGGGCGCGGAGCCTCGAGGGCCTGGGGTAGGAGGCCTCGGGGCGCGGAGCCTCGATGGCCTGGGGTAGGAGGGGAAGGGGGGGTCCTCGGGGCGCGGAGCCTCGAGGGCCTGGGGTAGGAGGAGGAGGGGGGTCCTCGGGGCGCGGAGCCTCGAGGGCCTGGGGTAGGAGGGGAGGGGGGGGTCCTCGGGGCGCGGAGCCTCGAGGGCCTGGGGTAGGAGGGGAGGGAGGGGGGGTCCTCGGGGCGCGGAGCCTCGAGGGCCTGGGGTAGGAGGGGAGGGAGGGGGGGGTCCTCGGGGCGCGGAGCCTCGAGGGCCTGGGGTAGGAGGGGAGGGAGGGGGGGTCCTCGGGGCGCGGAGCCTCGAGGGCCTGGGGTAGGAGGGGAGGGAGGGGGGGTCCTCGGGGCGCGGAGCCTCGAGGGCCTGGGGTAGGAGGGGAGGGGGGGGTCCTCGGGGCGCGGAGCCTCGAGGGCCTGGGGTAGGAGGGGAGGGGGGGTCCTCGGGGCGCGGAGCCTCGAGGGCCTGGGGTAGGAGGGGAGGTCCTCGGGGCGCGGAGCCTCGAGGGCCTGGGGTAGGAGGGGAGGTCCTCGGGGCGCGGAGCCTCGAGGGCCTGGGGTAGGAGGGGAGGGGGGGGGGGGGGTCCTCGGGGCGCGGAGCCTCAAGGGCCTGGGGTAGGAGGGGGGGGGGGGGGGACCCTCGGGGCGCGGAGCCTAGAGGGCCTGGGGTAGGAGGGGAAGGGGGGGGGTCCTCGGGGCGCGGAGCCTAGAGGGCCTGGGGTAGGAGGGGAGGGGGCGGGGGTCCTCGGGGCGCGGAGCCTCGAGGGCCTGGGGTAGGAGGGGAGGGGGGGGGTCCTCGGGGCGCGGAGCCTCGAGGGCCTGGGGTAGGAGGGGAGGGGGGGGCCCTCGGAGCGCGGAGCCTCGAGGGCCTGGGGTAGGTGGGTAGGAGAGGGGGGGGGGGGGGGGGGCCCTCGGGGCGCGAAGCCTCGAGGGCCTGGGGTAGGAGGGGAGGGGGGGCCCTCGGGGCGCGAAGCCTCGAGGGCCTGGGGTTTGAGGGGGGGGCCCTCGGGGCGCGGAGCCTCGAGGGCCTGGGGTAGGTGAGGAGGAGAGAGGGGGCCCTTGGGGCGCGGAGCCTCGAGGGCCTGGGGTAGGAGGGTGGGGGGGGGGGGGGGGGGTCCTCGGGGCGCGGAGCCTCGAGGGCCTGGGGTAGGAGGGTAGGGGGGGCCCTCGGGGCGCGGAGCCTCGAGGGCCTGGGGTAGGTGGGTAGGAGAGAAGGGGGGGGGGGGGCCCTCGGGGCGCGGAGCCTCGAGGGCCTGGGGTAGGTGAGGAGGGGAGGGGGGGCCCTCGGGGCGCGGAGCCTCGAGGGCCTGGGGTAGGTGAGGAGGGGAGGGGGGGCCCTCGGGGCGCGGAGCCTCGAGGGCCTGGGGTAGGAGGGTAGGGGGGGGTCCTCGGGGCGCGGAGCCTCGAGGGCCTTGGGTAGGAGGGTAGGGGGGGGCCCTCGGGGCGCGGAGCCTCGAGGGCCTGGGGTAGGTGGGTAGGAGAGAGGGGGGGGCCCTCGGGGCGCGGAGCCTCGAGGGCCTGGGGTAGGTGGGTAGGAGAGGGGGGGGTCCTCGGGGTGCGGAGCCTCGAGGGCCTGGGGTAGGTGGGTAGGAGAGGGGGGGGGTCCTCGGGGCGCGGAGCCTCGAGGGCCTGGGGTAGGTGGGTAGGAGAGGGGGGGGGGGGGTCCTCGGGGCGCGGAGCCTTGAGGGCTTGCGGTAGGAGGGGGGGGGGGGGGGGGGGGGTCCTCGGGGCGCGAAGTCTTGAGGGCCTGGGGTAGGATGGGGGGTAGAGGTTGAGTAGAGGGGTAGGGGTAGTGGGTAAGTGCAACGTAGATACATAGGTAAGGGTAGGGGGTAAGTGTAGGGTAAGGTAAGTTGTAGGA
This sequence comes from Solanum lycopersicum, assembly GCF_036512215.1. Classification (NCBI taxonomy): domain Eukaryota; kingdom Viridiplantae; phylum Streptophyta; class Magnoliopsida; order Solanales; family Solanaceae; genus Solanum; species Solanum lycopersicum. The sequence goes on from NC_090800.1 coordinate 76,610,662, forward strand.
GGTGGGTAGGGGGGGTAGGAGGGAGGGTAGGGGAGGGGGGTAGGAGGGAGGGTGGGGTGGGTTGGGGGTCCTCGGGGCGCGGAGCCTCGAGGGCCTGGGGTAGGAGGGGGGGGGGGGGGGGGGTCCTCGGGGCGCGGAGCCTCGAGGGCCTGGTAGAGGGGGGGAGGGGTCCTCGGGGCGCGGAGCCTCGAGGGCCTGGTAGAGGGGGGGAGGGGTCCTCGGGGCGCGGAGCCTCGAGGGCCTGGGGTAGGAGGGGGGGGGGGGTCCTCGGGGCGTGGAGCCTCGATGGCCTGGGGTAGGAGGAGGGTAGAGGGGGGGTCCTCGGGGCGTGGAGCCTCGAGGGCCTGGGGTAGGAGGAGGGTAGAGGGGGGGTCCTCGGGGCGTGGAGCCTCGAGGGCCTGGGGTAGGGGGGGGTCCTCGGGGCGTGGAGCCTCGAGGGCCTGGGGTAAGAGGGTAGGAGGGGGTGGGGGGGGGGGGGGGTCCTCGGGGCGTGGAGCCTCGACGGCCTGGGGTAGGAGGGGGGTAGAGGGGGGGGGGGGGGGGGGTCCTCGGGGCGTGGAGCCTCGAGGGCCTGGGGTAGGAGGAGGGTAGAGGGGGGGTGGGTCCTCGGGGCGTGGAGCCTCGAGGGCTTGGGGGGTAGGAGGGGGTGGGTCCTCGGGGCGTGGAGCCTCGAGGGCTTGGGGGGTAGGAGGGGGTGGGTCCTTAGGGCGCGGAGCCTCGAGGGCCTGGGGGGGTAGGAGGGGGTGGGTCCTCGGGGCGCGGAGCCTCGAGTGCCTGGGGTAGGTGGGGTAGGGGGGGTCCTCGAGGTGCGGAGCCTCGAGGGCCTGGGGTAGGTGGGGTAGGGGGGGTCCTCGAGGTGCGGAGCCTCGAGGGCCTGGGGTAGAAGGGGGGTGGGTCCTCGGGGCGCGGAGCCTCGAGGGCATGGTTAACACGAATTTACAACTACTCAATGCATAAAACCTAGCCTACCTAGGCGCCAAGTAAATTCACAGGCTTTTCGAATTTGTTCTCAAACTTCTCCGGACTCACTATGGTACATTTGACCAAGAATACGCAAGATTCTGTCATCCCCATGCTAGAAAGTTCTTTGTCCTTCTTTTCCAAGCTAAGAACAATTTTTTGTTGTTGAGATTTTTAGGATAATTTATGACTTCTCTAGGTATTTTAGGAAGATTGGCAAAATAGTAAATCTTACGTTATGTCTCGCTTATTCTGCTGTAGCAATCACTTACCTCGTTGTAGCGCGACAGGGTCCAAAATTTTCATAGCGAATTTTGTTTTTCCTAAATAACAACGGTTCAGGTTACCGTTTTCAACGACATGACTTTTTTTGAAAAGATGTAATATTTAATTTTTTATATTATAAAAAAGTAATAAATGAAATAAAATAAATATATTTAAAAATAGCGAAAAAATAAAATTAAACGAAAGGGATAAATAACAATAAATAAGAAGACAGAAATTTACTCATAAATCGCATTCAATGAATGCGTTTATGCCCTTCATTCTCAATTTTTGAGAAGAGTTTTTCAAGTTTTGAACAACATGATGTTTTTTAAAAAGATAAAATATTTACTATAAAAATAATAAATGAAATAAAAATAAATACATTTTAAAAATAGTGAATATAATTGTAATGCAGTAGATAAGACCGATCTTTTCTTAGTTGAAAATTGTGGTTTTGAATATTACTAAATAAGGAGAATAAGGATACAAGAGAAATCATGAATAAAAACTTTCGAGGATGGAGACCTTTTCGTAGTTTTTGTTTATAAAATATGGCAATTGAATAATGTATCCCAAGGCTTACGTTTGTTGTGTGTGCCACATGACAACATCACATTGGCTTCGATTTCCTCACATAACTTGCAAGACTTTGTAAGCTTCCTTCCCCATTTCCAATCATTCTTGCTACTATTTTTTTCATCCCAAAAACATACTTATCTCTAAGCCATGGGACAAATTCTTGAAAAATTTCAAGGTAATTAATTTATATCATCTTCTTTAAATTCACAAATCATCTTGTTTTGTGATCTATTCTAGTCACAATCGATCTTGGTTTCACTTGATGATATTAAGATTTATATATTTTAATTTTCTGCTTGTTTGGTTACACTGGTGACCAATTACTGTGTCCGATCGATCGATTAGTATTATCCCCAAATTCTATGTTATGTGTTTTTCCATTATTTGCTATGTCCTTCTTTACTACAGCAATTCTTGAGCCGAGGGTTTATAAGGTATATATATATTACTCTCTCCGGACAGTACTTGTGGAATTTCACTGCATATGTTGTTGTTGACGACTATTTTGTTGCAGGCAAGCAATGGAGAGAAAAACAGATGCGAAAAATAACAGATAAGGTGTTTAATCGTTTCAAAGATGAAACAGGAAAAGCTTATCTAAAGTTCGAAGACCTTTACATTGCTGTTCTACTTGTCTACAAGTAACTCACTGTTTGTTGTTTTTCAGGCTTATCCTTTTGAGTTCACTACATCTAATGACTTGTGATTGTTGCAGTGATATCAACAAGCTTTTGCCTGGTCCTCACTTTGATCCTCCTTCTAAAGAAGAAGTTAGAGCCTTGATGCAGGTACAGATTCAGACGGATCCAGTAGCTTTTGTTTAGACCCGGTATATATTAGGGAATTCAATAAATATGTACAAGTAGTACAAACTCGCTAACTAAAACGAGCTATGAATTTGGTGATAAGTTCTGAATATATCTATAAACTTCAAATTTTGGCTCCGTCTCTGACAGTAAACCCAACAATGCATCTTGTATTCCTTCTCTGAGAATCTATGTTGTTCAGACTCTTCAAAAATGTTATCAGGTGTTTTAGATCCTCCAAATTAGTGTATTTTTTAAAGAGATTCAACAGGGGTGCTGTATTAGGGGGGATTGTTTCTTTTTTTTTTTTTTTAATCCCAGTATTATTTATCTTGTTGTTTTTCCTTGAGACAGGAATGTGATATGAATCTTGATGGTGAACTAGATCATGAAGAATTTGTGAAATTTGTGAAAAGATTAACAAAGGATACCTTCATCACTGTGAGTCAGGGACTGATTATTACTTTAGCAGTAGCACCAACAGTTGCTGTGTTAACAAAGAGGACAACAGAAGGAGTCCCTGGTGTTGGGAAAGTGGTGCAGAAAATACCAAATGCTGTTTATGCCTCTCTAGTTACCCTTACAATAGTCATGTTTCAGAAAGCAGCTGAGTCTAAGGGAATTTGAAATTTGTTTTCTTACAGAACCAAGTTTCTTCTTATGTGTATAAGATAACAGAGACATCTGCTACACTTGCAAGTTGATCTATCAGCATCTCATCTGTTGTGATTTTTGCTCATGTAGAGCTCATGTTTTTGTTGGGCAGTTCACAGCTTCCATATTGTGTTTTTGCACAATTGGTGATGAGTAGCTTTCTTACCGCTAGGAAACATCATAATACCTGATAATTCAGATATAAAACTCACAAAAAAACGATACTTCAAGTGTGTTTTTGACCATTATCTTACGAATGATCAATTTTGAGCCTAAACTGGTGTAATGTTCAGTTGCTCTTGACTCTACAAATAGTCAATTTTGAGCTCCCCAGATCAAGATTATTTGCTCCAATGGCTGAGAATTTGTTTTTTTGGCCACTTTTCTGCATTATTTGAGGAGTTCAAGTATGTGCATTGACATAGTAAGTTTGACTTACAACATGCACCTTTGTATTGCAAACTTGATATAGTAAATGAAAAATGGAGCAACAACACACTATAACTGGTTGATTGAAGTAAATTTGTACAAGCATTACCCTCATGGGGTCACGAAGCGAAAGGGGATTTATTGTTCCCAAACACCCGAAGGGAAAGAAATGGATACAAAAACCTTAAAACTCTGAAAGGAGTACACGTTGTTACAGATTAGTATAATCAATGAACATCCACACGACAAACATCATACATACAACAGGAAGTTGTTAATGGGAAAAGACGCAGGAATTCACAAGCCATTTGCCAATTTACCACTCGAAGGAACCTTTAATATCATCCAAGCTCTGCCCAAGGGAGTACCTGCCAAAAGAGAAGGAATAAGTAGAAACTAGAGATTCAAATTGCATCCTAAAGGGTAAACAAAGGTGAAAGGAGTTCATTCGATTTGCTTTGAAGATAATTCAATGAGAAAGGTTGCAGAAATTAAGACTCACATGAATACTATTTACCGTTCTGTGTATACAAACATTATCCAGTATCAGACATCATATGTTCTAGTTTCTATTTCAACAGAATATAAGCATGAGGAGGGGTAGACAGTACAAGAAAAAAAGTTTAAAGAGAATTATTTTCAGCGACTAGTTTCATCTGCTTCACTGCTTGTTACCAGTTCAGACACGGATTTGGCACTCTTAAAAAGCGACTGGTATTAGCATCATCCCTACAAGCTTTAAGTCTGCCAACTGACAATATTTTGAGAGAGAAATGTCAATCAGGCCTATTAAGACTGTTGTAGGTTTGTAGCTTGTAATTAGGTGAGAAGTAAATATCAAGGTGTAGTAAACTGATTGCAATATTTTAAAAGGGATGTAAAGATTGGGCAATTTTTGGAAGCTATGCATTAATTTAACTAGAATATGGGATCAACTTCACATAAAAGACTTCTTGATCATAGCATCAACATTTTATAGAATGCACTTCATTTGTTTCTATTTTGTTTACTTTCTTTTCCATTTTCTTATTCTACTATTAAACAAGACCAGAAAACCATACTTGGCTATAACTGCAAGCTGCGTACTGAGCACATATAGAGGCTAGAGGATTAAACTAGAGAAGTTTTGAGATGGTCAGGTCGTGCTATGCAGATCTTAGATACTCCGGTCGTATGAAACCATAGTGACTGCAGATGTTAAATAGGGACAAGGTAAACCTAAATTCACAAAAATAAGATATTGTAGTGAAACAAATGCAATCTCTTGGAAGTTGGAATCAATGCAGATTTGACAGAAAGTAGAGCACAATGGAAAAATAATCTATATTGGTGTATTGACTAGTTGGGATTAATTGATCAAGACTATCATGTTGTACGCTTACTTTAGGTCCAATATTCAGCTAGGATTCTCTTAATCTTGTTCGAGATTTGTATGCAAATAGAAGATATAGAGAACTTCAAAACCTAAATTAGTAAATATTTGACGGAGACAGATCTAAATGGAGCGACATAGATAGTGAGGATTCATATAACCGGCCCCAACTAGTTTAGAACTGAGGCGTTAATAGTTGTTTTGGTTCTCACACTAAAATTTATGATTCTTCAAGCTGTCACCACAGACTGTGATAGTACTTCTAGGATCAATAACGGGAGACTGCCCCCTCACCCACTTTTCCTTGAAGATGAACTTGATGAACTAAAGTGATCTACTTTCTGCATGGATTAGCTAAAAGAAGAGCATTCATCAGAAAAGGAGAATCTGAATCTCATTCAACAAATTTGTAGGAATCTCTAGTGCGATCTCCTAGGTCAAACATTTGTTTGTTAAACAAAATAATTTTCTAAAACCTGAGGAGCTCATCTTACTTTGTACTTCTATATGTGGTTGTTAACAAGTTGAAGCAGATAAATGCTTATATGCTACAATCCGAGCAAGCATCAGGAACATGCTTCATGAAAACACTACAGATGACTGTCTATCATCCTCCTCAAATTTGTCCTTATCCCATTTAACCCATCCTACCAATACAAACCAATTGTAACTTAACGTACTTGCCCAAAGTGACCATTTATGCCTATCTGAAACGTTATGTAACAACACTAACAGAACTTGAGAATAACATTATTCTCAGTTTTTTTTACACCCTAGTTTACATTGGTCCACAGAAGCACATAAGACATTCCCATCAGGAAGCGTGCAAAAATGGATTTTGAAGAAAAGGTCAAGTAATATGATAGACCCATAAACTGCAGGACTCACTAGCAACTACAAGGCTATGGAAAACTAAAAAACATCTTGAATATATATACCACCACTAAGGAATTTATATATTGAGTTTGCGCATTAGAAGCCATATTAGTTTTAGTATTAGAAAAAACCCATTGAAAGGCCAGAAGAAATGTCACACAGCTTTAAGCATTCTTACTCTGCTGGAAAATTCTGTATAGTTCATTTTGTTACTTATATTGCTTATCATCAGAGAAAAATGAACAACATTCATACAGATGAGCTCACTAATTTCAGAATTGGTAACAGAGAATCCTTCATTAGTACAACTACCAGACCTCTCAAGCTAATCCTTCATTTTGTTGATCATAGTATGCACCTAGAACTGTTGGATCACGCTAATTACAACCTAACACTATCAGAACTAATAACTGCAAACAAGAGTTGAAAAAAAACTAATTTCCTAATGCCGGACAAATGAAGTTCCAGCTGTGAACCAAATAACAGTGAACTTGGAAAAGAAAGGACGAAATAGAAACAAGCCTCATTGCCAACTCTTAACCAGTCTCATCATACAATTTCTGCCATTTGTAGTGGCAGTAATACTGAAAAGTCAAAACTCATGGTGACCACATAGATTTTGATATGTAAAATCCTCCTCGGAAAGCATATGAAGTTACTTTTTTGAGTTTTGACAGCATTGCAGATTCCATTTCCATCACCAAATATGACAACCAAAAAAAGTAGATAGATGGCACAAGGTAACAACTTACATAATAGGAATGAGTTTCATACGCAAATATCAAGGAGTTCTACTTCCCCTAATAACTCATAACTCTCAGATTAAATCATCGAATGAACAAAGACAATAGCAACCATATATTTCATACAATACGAAAGTTATAGGCTTCTTACTTGTGCATGCAGTACTTGTATTCTTGACTCCTTACTGTATCTTTTTCCCCTTCCTCCAACTAATTCAAAACACACCAATACATATACTCAGCATCATGAACATAAAGATGAATATCTCAACATACCAAGAGAAACATTCAAAATATAATTTTTTTCTTACAGGATCACTTTGATAAACGCGCTCATAACAAACTGGTGACAAACATTGTAGAGCACAATTCTCCTTGTCTACTGCTGTAGCAATGCACTTCTGACCCCATAATCCACTTTTTTTTTCAAAACAAAAACAATACACAAAAATTAGCCAGATTTATATTTTTTTACAATTCCTTCCATAAAAATTGCAATTTTTGGGTGAATAAACAAAATTCAAAAAAAATAAATAAATTCCAAGCCCATTAGCATTTAGCCATTAAGAAAAAGCTTTGATTCGTTGGGTATTAAAACCCAGAACACAAAATTCAAAGATTTGTGGGCAACTACTCTTCCAAAGCAAAAATTGAAGAGAAAAAAAGAATCTTTTTCTGGGTCCAATAAAACCCAATTCGCAACATGTAACAAATATTTGTGGGTTGAAATTACCTCTCAATATCTGCATAACATTGGAGTTTCTTCTCTCTGATCTCTGCATCCTGTTTGCATTCAACAACAATCAGAAAATATCAAAATAAAAGATGAAAACAGCATTTAAAAAAAAAAAAAACTTACAGAGATTGGACGACGAGACTTAGCAAGTACTGTATTAGAAGAAGACAGAGAAATTAGTGAAAAAATTAAGAGTAAAATAAATTTTTGGTTATTGTCTATGGAAGCCATAGCTTAGATGAACAATTGTTAATTTCAATGATTTGGTTATAATAACAGCTTGTTCCAGTTCCACTATGAGCTTAGAAATCCAAGATTGATTATTTGTTTGACAAATATTAAATTGACCCACAGATTCTTCACTAATGTCATTTTCTCCCTCCAAAATAATTAGAATCCGAATACATCCCAAAAATGTGTAACTTGTTGCGGTTGTAAATAGATTAAAAAAAAAAATTAAGGAATTTTACATAAATATCATAGTATTAAGAGCTAATTACATGACATTCCTTATTCTTTTCCAAATGACAAAAATCTCTTAAAAATTTGATAAAATTCGGATACATCCCAAAACGTATCGATACATTGCATTTCGATTTTAAATACATCTCTCAACGTCTCGATTTCGAATACATTAATCAACGTCCTATAATACATCACGTAAGTCCTGATACATTGTGTAAAATAATGTATATACATCTCAAACGTCTTGATATATCGCATCTCGATTTTGGATACATTGATATGGATTGATAGATCACATCAATTTCGGAAATATCATTCAATGTCCCAATACATTGAGTATGTCCCGATACACCGCGTAAAGTGATGTATCTTATCAGTACATCGCATAAAGTAATATATCCGAAAATAGGAGAAGGTAAATATTTTTGTAATTTTTTCAAATGTTGAAATTTTTTAAAGAATATGATAAAAATAAATTGTATATTTAGGTAAAAAAAAATTTAAAAAAATAAATGGTGCAAATGGCTTTGGTTGGCAGAATGGTGGCATGTCGTGAATACAAGCCCATTTATGATTATTCTATTGGGCTAAATGCTGAGAAGTACTTGGGCCAGAAGTTAAAAGAGATGAATAATCAATGTTTCATTAGCCCATTAGTCTGTTAAAGGATTTTTTGGGGAAATTTTTTAAAATGTCAATATTTTAGCATTTAAGAGGACTCATTAGCAACAATTTCAATATTTAGTAAAAATGTCATTAGCCCATTAGTCTGTTAAAGGATTTTTTGGGAAATTTTTTAAAATGTCAATATTTTAGCATTTAAGAGGACTCATTAGCAACAATTTCAATATTTAGTAAAAATGTCATTTTAGTTTGTTATGTATATTTTTATTATTTATTTTTATTTAAAGAATATAATTATTTAATAACAGAAAGGAGAAAATTAAGGGGGGAATATTTCAAAAAAAGGCAAGCATCCTTAATTTTTTCATCAGTTACATTTTTTAAATTAAATTTAAATTTTGTTTTTTTTTCTCCAGAATTTTACCTTTTTAAAATTATATTCATTCCACAATATATTCTATTTATATTTATTATAGTTTTTTATTAGTTTGTATTCATTTCAATAGGTATGCCGAATTTATCTATATAGTCATTTAAGAAATATATTTGTATTTTCATATATTTTTTCCCTATATAGTTATTTTTTTCTTCAAAAATCCTGTATGTATTCATTTCAATATGTATTTTATTTGTATTTCTATTTATTCTAGTTTTTATTTAGAATTTTGTATAATAATATATAAAATACAAAAAATTAGTATGATGAAAAAGTGAATGAAATATAAAATTGAAAAGAAATAATTGAATATTCCGTGTACTCATTCTTAAATAAAACACATAACTAGTTGACATACCTTTAGAATAAATACAAATTAGAAAAAAATATCAAATTCAGTTGACACACCTTTGTTAGTTTGTATTCATTCCAATATGTATGTCAAATAAAATGTAGCTATTTAAGAAATACATTTGTATTCGTATATATTTTCACTATGTATTTATTTTTCTTTTCAAAATCTTGTTTCCTTTTCTAAGTCGTATTCATTCCAATATGTCTATTATTTGTATTTGTATTCGAATACAAATAAACTAATAGAAAGTTGTTCTTCTTATAAATAAAATACATAACTAGTTGACATACATTTGGATGAATACAAATTAGGGACAAATACAAGATCCATAAACCATGCAACATGAAATTTTTAATAAATATAAATATTGATAGTATACATAGTGATTTGAATACAAATTAAAGAAAGAATACCAAATTCTAAAAAAGAACTATAAATACAAAACAAACTAATAGAAAATTGTTCGACAACTATCCGATCTTCGTCGTCTTTTTCAAGATCCTCACAAGTAGACAAAGATTCTACATTTGCGTTCTGAATTTGAGGAAGGTTTTGCACACCAATGAGTCTTGCAAATGTTCTTACCCTCTTTCTTCCCTCATTTTAGCAGCGGATCATACATTATACACTATTTGTTAAATAATAAATAAATTAAAGGATGAAAAGTCACCAGAAATTGGTTGATTAAGATGAATACCTCTACTAAGCCTCTTGGATTCAGCCATTGGAGAGTAAATCATAACGGAAATTGAAAAATACAAACAATATTTTTTTAAGATTTAAACAAAAATAAAATTAGAAAAGAAATCTGAAAATAGGATAAAGATTAGAGATACCTTAATCAAAGTGATTCTTGTTGATTCAATTTTGGATTAAAAAAACAACCAAAATATATGGCAAAAAAATATTTGCAACTTGAATGTTGGAGGAAAATCAGAAAAGATAACCATGAGAGAGAGAAAAAATTAAATGGGAGAGAGAATTAACAATTTGTAAAGATAAATATGAGAGAGAATGATTTTTTTTTTCTAAAAAAAGGATATATAGAATTAATTGAAAAAGAGAGATAAAATAGAAAGAAAATTGGGACACATAAATTTTTTAAAATAATGACATTTTTGACATTATTGCTAATATTTATAAAGTATAGATATTTTTACTAAATATGTTATTTATTTTGACTAGTTTACTAATTTTTCCTTTTTTAAACAAAAAAAAAATCGAAGTTGAGGACAACTGTAAATATATTACTACATCCGATTGCGATGGACAATTAATATGAGACGGAGGAGGGAGTATTGAGCAAGGGAAGCAGAAAATAATTGAGATACGGATTACACTTATATTAATTGGTACATTTCAACCCATGTTTCATGTAGATTAATATAATCTCCCATCTACTTATTAATTCAATCATTTTGATTCATTCAAATTCAGTTCAAACTCGACTATTAAATCAAAAGCTTGTCCATGACAAATATATTAATTGGTGTGGACAGAAAGTCTTCTAATGTGGTCATGTGAACTAGCTAGTCCTACTTCTCTAGAACAAAAAATAAATAAAACTACTGTAGTTTGTTATTAAATCATTTTAATTGCCAAAATTTTCATGTAGATGTAGTAACTTTTACTGTCTGAATGTATGTGTACAAAGACTAATTCAAATTATTGATAAAGTTTCTAGAAAATTTAAAAAAACTGAGTTTTAATCATTTCAACTGTTGATAAAATTTCCAACAAAAGGATGCATGTGCATGTGGCTTTAGTAACCTTTTTATTGTTTTACATTTATATTAATAATAAAATATAATAATTAATAAAAGAATTAAGATAAAAAATATGGAACTCAAAATTGGTAACTTTAACATGATATTACTATTAATTAATAACAATAAAATGTAAGAGTGGTTAATGAAGGAGAATAAATAATTTAAATATTATGATGGAGTAGTTGATATTTGGAAAAGTTTGCCTTAAAAAGTTTCATTAAGGAATGAGGTTTTGGCTTTTCAACTACTTTTTTGTCACGTTGTCAATGCCAGTTATCTTCTTGGCATTTGTTAGATATATATTACTCCATTATCTAGATATTATATATTTAAATTATATATAAATATTAATAAAATAATAACTTTTTATTTATTATATTGAATTTTATAAAACAAGTAAGAAGTTATCTATTTTCATAGCGACCATAAAACACACCCTAATGTATAATAGAAAATTCAGTATGTTCATTATATATCGTTAGTTAAGTGATATCGACAAAAGCAAAGGTAATGTAATAGTAATAAATAAGGTTTATATATGTTGCACTTTTTGTGTTGTATTATTAGATCAAAATTTAAAAAACTCACATACATGAAAACACAACACTTAGAATTCCTAATTGTGATTATGTGCTTTTATAAAGATGGCAGTTTGGTGTATATACACACATTATCATTGATTAATTCCTTAAATATTCTTTAATACGGCTCTCTAAATATAGTTGCTTTGTCTTCTTCTTTTCTTTCTTTTTTTTTTTTCTAAAAAAATTGTGAATGATGACTTATTGACTTACTTTTAAGGTGGTCCAATTTAGAGTCACATTTTGTAAAGTAATTATCTTTGATAGTGCACTTTTACAATTTTTTTTTATATTATAATGTAATTATATATATCTTGATGCAAATTAAATAAAGCTAACTAGAGAGCTATAGGTGACAAACTTTCTACGCATGAGGTTAAAGTTTGTTGAATGTTTGAGTATGCTTTACCATGAAAAGAGAATAATATGTATATAATAATTGTTCCTCATGTGCTAAAAAATTATAACAAACTTCACCTTTTTCTTATTCAAAATATTTTGTACTGTTCTAACTAAACTTTTGTGTGTGTATATATTCTATTCAATATTCATATCTTTTGGAAATATATATATATATATATATATGTTTAGATTTGAAATTTATGAGTTTAATATTTAAGATTTGTATCATTGAATTTATTGTGAATTTATATTTGTTTTTAAATAAATTTTTACATCATGTCAAAAGTATCCAGTCATCATTGCGTTGATATTTAGCTTTTCTCTTAAGTAAAGTGTTTGACATTTTGATGTCGACTTATCGGAATTGAAGAAGGTCCCCAAGGGTTAAATTATTTACCGATTCAAGTAGTACATGAATTGAGTTTATAACATTATGAGATAGTTCAATCTTTATCTACCGCTTGATATTAAAGCGAGAACAGAAATAAAAATTCTAAAAGATAAATTTTACCATATGTGTTTTAATTTGATACGTGCTGGAAACACTCAGAGAGTTTCTTTCTTTTTGAATGAAACCCACCCAAAAGGAAGAAAAAGAACAATTATGAAAGTTATCTTTTTGGTATAGCTAGACATATATTGTTAAATTTGAAATAAATTGATCTGATTAATTTATATTCACGTTAAGTTTATTATTAAAGATTAAGGTCTATGATTTAAACTTCGAAAGATATTATCCATTTTCTCAGCAATTCTGGTCTATTAGCTCATTTTTTCACCTAAGTGGAAGTGTTACTAAAAATCAAAGATTTTTCAATTTGCAAATCAATGAAAATTAATATTAGTAAAGCATAATTTTTTCACTCAGTTCTCAAAAGATCTGTTCACTAAGAAAATATATTACAAAAAAATTTCAATAAAATAATTGCAAACTTTTTAATTATTCAAATAAAATATTTCTAATTTTTCTTTTCTTACAATTCAATCAAAATATACATAAAAATAATCGCGAAACATTAATTTCCAATAGGAAAAATAGTGACCTTTTTAATAGTGTACAACATATCCTATGTGCCCAAAGTAAAAGGTACCAGGAAAGTGGGAGGTGTTTGAGGCAATTTTTCAATAGTTGTAGATTCAAAAACTAATTTGTTTTTATTAGAAAAAAATTTACTTAAATACACAATTTTTTTTATCATATTTTTCTGAAATTTTCTACTCTTTTCGTTTAAAAAAAAATGACCCTACTTTTTTTTAGTCTGTTTCAAAAAAATGACCTTTTTTCTTTTTTGGCAACACCCTTTAATCTTAACTTTTCACGTGACATGTTTAAGACCACAAGATTGAAGGGCATTTTGGTACATTTGACATAACTTTAATTTAGAACCACAAGATTAAAAGTCTTCTTTCTTTTCTTAAACTCCATTCCAAGTCAAACTAGGTCATTCTTTTTAAAACGGAGGAAGTATTATTTAAATAGATTACAACATCCCTATTCACTCGTATTCTCGATTACGCGATGTATTGAGAATTTGAGTAATATATCTGAAACTGAGACATGATGTATCGAGACATTGAGAGATAAATCTAAAACTGGGATGTGATATATCAGAACGTTTGAGGATGTATTTGATTTCCACTAAATTTAAGAAATTTTTATAATTTAAAAAAGAATAAAGATAAAATATAATTAGCTCTTAATACTATGAGATTTGTTTAAAATTTCTTTAAAAAAAATGATATGTAACATGAGGTATAGCACGTTAAAGTACTTTGATATAATACTCGCACCATCACATGTTACCTTAGCTTTCATTAGCACAAATTATCAAATAATTTTGGAAATCAAAGAAAAACTAAATAAATCAAAACTTGTTACTTCCTTAATTTGATTAATCAACAATATTATTTACACATATCAATCTTAAACACTAATTCTTGGCAATATATGTAAAGCAATTGCCTCTAACTCAGGTGGAGTACTCACAACTCGAATTACATTCACTGGCGTTACTGAAACATCCACCACAACTATCAATCGACCACGTCCACAAATAACACAAACTCGTCCTCTTCCAACAGTAATTTGCTCAGCTCCTTTCAAATCATCACAAGATTCAATTAACTCTTCCCATTGATCAGTTTCTGATACATATTTGCTTAATGACCCCTTTGTCTCATCTACTACGTACATTTCACTTTCATCATTTATTGTTGTTGTTGTTGCTGCTGATGATGGTCCAATCCATCCTTCTAGCATTCCCTTTGGCATTTCTTTCCACTCATCTTTTGTTACATCGTAAATCGTGCCTTGTTTCACTGCACGTCCCTTGATATTTACCTGTTGAAAATATAATTTTTAAGCAAATAAAAAGTTAGTATTAGCTTCGGTAGTTTAAATTTATCGAATTCAATCAATAGCATCATAACCACATAGACTTAAGAAGTGTCAGTTGAATATACCTATCAATCTCTGAAATTATTGTACTAACATATATGTAGTTAAATGTTACTGTATCCTTTTCAATTTATGCATCTTAAGTTGACTTTGAACTTTAAAAATATAAAGAAAACTTTTAAATTTTGTAATTTTAAATTAAAAATTATAATATATATATATATATATATATATATATATATAAAATCTTGAATATTTTTAGTGAAACTTCTTATTACTCGACAATCAATCAAATCAGTTAATAAGTGACAACAAAATTGTGTAATAATCGCATAAAGGCAAAGAAGAAAGAATTTCTTATGTGCTTAATTTAATTAAAAAAAGTTTTAGCTTTGTTTTTAGATGAGATGATCGAACATTTACCATGCATAATTTGCCTCTATATCCAATAGCATCAACAAATTCCCTACAAAATCTTCCATCTTTTAACCCTTTCAATTTCTCCCACTTCCATTGATCAACCTTCTCTTTCACATCCCATTTCTCTAAAGACCTTGCTACATCACCATGATAAGCTGAGCCCATACCACTTGCTACATACACATTTCCATTTACAGAGCTCGAACCACACCATCTCCGCGGCGTGGACAAATTGGGCCCAAAAAACCATTTATTACACGAAGGATCGAAGCCCAACGGACGTTCAAGTGCCGGAAGAAATTTATGAGTAGTTGCAGCAATAAGAATCATTCGTTCTGCAACAGTTAACGATTGAATCGAAAGACTCCTTGATATAAAAGACGGATGATGGCGTAGTATATGAATTGGTGGATCTGACGTAGGCGGATTTGGTAACTGAGTCCACTTTGATGAAATTGGATCTAAACAGAAAAACTCCAAATTACTAGTAGTGATAGTGCTATTAGTACTAGTACTGTTGTTTTTGTTGTATGCTGTTGAAGTAGCAGTACTGTTACTACTTCGAAAGCATACAGCGTAAAGACAGTAAAACAGAGGAAAAGATGAGGTGTAAATGAGGCGTCGCCATGATTTGCAAACGCGATAAAGAAGTGAAGGGTGAAGATTGGAAAGACAAAGATGAGCTAAATGATTTGGCAAGCCCGGAATCAATATTTGTTGTTCTTCATCATGATGTTCAATTTCGACGCACTTTAAAGCGTCGTCTTCCATGAGAATGTAATTAGATTGATTTTTTTGAAATTGCTGCTCATTTCTAAGTTCATTATATATAGGCTTTTAGTGGACCTAGACAATGGAATATATATATATGTCCCAATTTACACGGCACATACTTCAAATTTCTAGAGGCAGTCAGTCAAAGTTTTATATTTTTAAAATCGAAAAGGGTCAAAATATTCTTAAACTATTTGAAATAGATTATATTTATTCTTAAACAATATTTTAGCTTAAAATTATCCTTTTCTTCAAATTATTAGGTCAAAAGTGCCCTTCTTATTAACGAAAGTTGTTAAATAACATGTGGATGCACGTCAATAAATTTCCACTACCACATAGACTGAACGAAAAAGGATAAAAAATTTCTTTAACTATATTTCGACTCAAAACTATCATTTTCGTTAAACTAGTCGTCAAAAGTACCCTTCTTATTAGCGGAAGTTATGAGTTATTTCGAAATATTTCGGGTTGTTGGTTACTATAATTATAGAATATTATTTGATATATATATATAAAAAAAAATTTAAAAAAAGACACTTATAACTTCTATACAAGTTAAATTTACGATTAAAGTTTTTAAATTTAAAAATCAATTTAGTACACTAAAGCTTTTACTATGAACGGAGAATCTAAAGAAAGATAGGACCACAAAGATCGAGGAAGCAAAAATTAGGGCACTTGAACATGTCTCTCCGTAAATATTAAACTTGATATAATATTATTTACTATCATCTATTCTACAATAACACTAAATAATGCATAGTTGGTTGAAGGTTAAGTTATTTACCTAAAGGACAAATCAATTTCCACTAAATTCTTTTTTAGCGATGCATTCATGCGCTGAAATTCAAAATTCGTTAATGTGAAAATATAATATATATAATTTTATCTTGTATTTTTTATAATACACTATTTTTATAATTTGACAAATTACGCTAATTTTTTTAATTAAAAATTTAGAAGTTCTGAATCTAGAAATATGTATTAATTGTAGCTGGATAGCAGTTGAAGTAATAATTGAAGTAGTAGAGTTAAATAGGCGGTTGGAGTTTGTCCATACTAATAATAAATGTAGCAACTTTATGTATTTATTGCTTACAAATTGAAATGGAAAAATATCTAAAAAAGAAAGGCCCAAAGGATGATGCACAAAGATCATTTATTTTCCCTACATAATATTGTCAAAAATCTTCTTTTTGAGAAAACGATTTTCGAATGTCATTTAACTTATATTTATTTTAATAATTTTATTCACTTTTTGAAATAATTCAAATATATGTATTTGAAAGTGAAAATTCACTTTAAAAAATAATAATTAAATTTTAGTTATGTACAAAGTTATTTTATCAATACTTTTATCTTTCGATTTTTTATAACTCAACGGTATATCTATTTCAAGTAAATTTAAATTTATAACTAAGTTCCAAATATCATAAAGAATAAATTTCAATCATCAAAATTTGTTAAAACACCAACAATTTTTACTCTATTTAACATTCTTTCTAAAAAAAAAAATCATGTAGTCATATATGACTAAATACATATTTCAAATGACTAATTATGCGCGTTTGAAATTCTTTTGTCGTACTTCTAATTTCATAACATTTAATTTTACTAAAATTACAATTTATTATAATTTGTGAAAATAACTTATAATAAAAATCGTAAAATAAATTGCATAAGTAACACTATTATTCTATATTGCTTATCTCCCTCATCAACTCATCTACCCAATTTATTCCCACTTCCGCTCCCAACATCTTATCTCCACCCTAATAATGGTTATTTAATTTAAATTATATACAAATATTTTTTTAATAATATTTTGTGTAATTACTTATATAATGTGACATTAGAAAATAAGTGACAAAACAATTTATATTATTTTTATCAAAATGGTATGTCATGCATCCCCTATCATAGTTCATTAGTATGTAGATTATAAAAGCTAAAACCACCATAAATTATTTTTTTAAAAGTAAAATAGCTAATTAGGGTAGAAGTAATAAATTTCATAGTACTGAGCTTGGTTATTTTTTATTTAATTTGAAAGGTTGTGATGGTGCATCACTCTAAGTTGTTCGGACTCACTAAAAATATTATTGCATCGTGTCAAATCCTTCAAAAATATATTATTTTTAGAAAATTTAACACGTACCTATTGATATTTTTTAAGAGTCTGAGCAACATATCACTAATATTAATTGCAGACAAAATGCTTCCATGTGGGTGGTCACAATTCCCCCATAGGCTTAAGTCCACTTCTAATTTCCGTCGTAGAAAAGGCACAGCCATATCTTAAGCAATTAGGGTGTGTCTAAGTTTCTCTATATGCGTGACATCGAAACAATTTTCACGTATTTAACTCATAAAAGAAATCGGGTCCCAACCTAGTTGTATTTAACTCTTCATGCAAGCAAATGAAGGAAGGATAAATACTTCGAGTAAGAGGGTGTCCTTATGAATAATAAAAATTTCATGAAAATAAAAAACCTTTTTATTTATTTTATTGGGTTTAGTATGTAAATAAAAAAAAAATTACTCTATCATAAAATATGTATATATAATCTAAACAAATACTACGGGAGGCGACTGCATTTGGGATGAAGAGGACACAATCAATGCGGAGTACCATTTGTGAAACCTATTTTCCATACTTTCATTAGAAAAATCATTTTCATCGTTTTAAAGAAACATATTTTCTTAGAAAAATATTGTTAAAAATTTTTGACCAACAAACTGAAAAATGTTTTTCTCAATACTACTGCCCTTCCTCCCAAACTTAGCAAATTATTCAAAAGATTATGCACCTACTGCCTTGCTAGAAAATATCTAATTCTTCATACTAATTAACCACAGAATAACCAGACAAGGAATCTGAGATAAGAAGAAGGTAAATAAATGAGTATATACTATATGTTAAATTTATCTCATTCTGTATTTAGTTGAAATTGAAGTTTCAACAGAAATTGAGACAAGTTGTGGCAGGAAGAAGGGAGGAAATATAATAGGAAATAAGAGAGAACAACTGCCTAGGAAACAAGAAGAGCAATTTTTGGTTTGTTCAATTTTTGTAAATACCAAGACAAAGTTAAATATCATTTTCTGCTATTTCTACTTACATTCACCATTTGCGCGCAATCTTCGCCATCCTTAACAGCTCCTGAATGATGACATGATCCTTCGATTACATATTTATTAATATATCTTTCATGCTTTAGCTCATGCATAATGTCGATTCATATTCATACGGCTAAAGGCATCTCAATTTCCTTTGCGGAGTTGGTAGATGATGAATCTCCTCCATATTGTTTACCATCATTGATGTTATTGCTATTAGAAGTAGCAGAGTTTGCCTTGGAATCAGTCCTGGCAACACCAGGTTTCCCCATTGTGGCAGCCCTTGAGGTCCGCCTTGAAATCTGGCGGTTGTCATCAATGCTGCTGTTGCCAAAACAGCAGTGTTTCAAACAGGTGTAAATGTAAGTCAGGAGCCAAAATATGTAAGGAGAACCAACCAAGATCAATCCTGCAGGAGCAAACCACGGCTGAGAGTAATCTGGCACGAAAAGGTAGAGAACAAGGAGGACACCACCAGTTAATAAACAAAGACAGAACAAGGAAGAGATCAGAGGAACCCTCAAATCCCCCACCCTCTCCTCCATTGTCCTTCAAATTTTCTCCTTTTATATCCCTACAAAAGGATCAATCCGTCTTTCTTCCTTTTACCGTTGTTTCTTTTCTTCTCTACTTTCTTTTCCTTTTCCTTACTCTAATATGTTCTCTACTTTTCTTTCATTGTCGTCAGTTTTCTCTCATTCAGATTCTTCCTTCTCCACCTCCTCCTCCTTCTCTAATGGAGATCATGCAATCAAGATCTCTCTTTTTACTTTTCTTTTTTCTTTTCCTTTACTTTTTTTGGTTAACCTGTTTTCCTGGAGATGCAAACGAGAAACAATAGGATGGACAATTTCAGGAAAGAAGAAATGCGTTTAAAGCGGAAGGTTGTTTATGAAAAATAAAATGGTAATGCTGATCAATTTGTTTTAACCAAATTAATACAAAATACAGAAAATATAACAACTAATAGTACAAAATATAGAAAGTGTCATTCTTTATTCATTCTTTATTGAACGGACTAAAAAGGAAGGTGTGTCATATAAATTTGGACAAACAACGTATAAAATCTTCAAAATCAAACCAAAATAAAATAGCATAAATGCCGGTTAAAATAATATTCTATTTGATAATTCTTTCTTTGAAGAAATGTTTTAAGGGAAAAATCATTTTTTGTTCCTCTCCTTTTGCCTTTAAATCAAATTCTCCCTCCAATTTTAAACCATAGAAATTTTCTCCCCTATCCCAAGCAATGTTTGTTTTGCACTTTAGTTTTATAATCCTCACTATATGTAATTTGTTTATTATATTACTTAAATTCCTTATTTCAACTCAAGTGCTTTGTCTATAATTCATATGATGACATATTTTATTCAAAATTATGAATTCTAAATGTATAACCGTTCTAAATAAAATGATTTTAAGGGCGCCAAATTGACTGGTGATTTTATAAATCCATGTTTATATTTTATTCTATATTATTGACCTCTATTTTATGTGCATGTTCTTAATATTGTGATACTTCTTTTCATTTCTTTTTCTATCTAAGTTGTTTGATTTACCTATATAATAGGTCAATCTTTATTTATGGAATAAAACAAGGTAAATAAATGGTAATCATACATATTTTAGAGTTTGCTTCATCAAACAGATAGTTTATACAACACCATATATTAATAGTTATTCCAAATATTTGCAGACATAACATTTAGTTATTAGTCTACAGTCTACTAGAATTTTATATATATTAGTTTCTAAATAAAGATAAATTACACATATTCTTGAGTTGAATAAACAAACTATTTAATTTTTCACTGTTCAGGTCTGGAGATAATATTTAATAATCAAATATGTCTTCACATTCAAACATCTTAATCTTAAGCAAAACAATCGGGTCTGAAGTTAAATGGAACGACATTGTTCCATCTCAAATAATTAAGCAATTTGATGTTCCAACGTCGGTGACGTATCATCAGATGACGCGCTTTTTCTGTCACATCATCACTCAAGGGGTTAACTGATTCTCTTCAAACAAGATCAGAGAGGTAAAGGGTTGCCAGCAAAGTTTAGGTGTATAAGAAATTTTTTGGGACAAGGAGGAAAATAAGAATTTTCCCTACTCACACATGTATACGTGTCTGTATAAACATATGCTCTCAGTATGTGTACATGTGTGTGTATTAAGATTCTATATGTGAATATGTAAACATATTATGTGTGTGTGGGCGCGCATCAATATACACACACATACATATGAATATGCATATATTTTCTGTATTTATTTATGCTTAATTTACTAAGTTCATATGTCAAAAGATATGTATGTATCCTATCCTATATCTCCTACCTTGTATGTGAAAACTTACTAGTATCCAGTCCAAAGTTCCTCTAACATTGGGAAATTTATCGTCTGCAAGAGCTTAAATCAATTTTCAATTCAGTCAAGCAGAACTATATCCAAGATCCTCAACTAGCTCATGTAAATAAAATGCAAAACTGCTTAAATTTTGAACTTACCTTCCAAAACGCGGAGCTATCACCAATAATTGCACCCTAAGTGTGTCTATCACAGGTGTACTTTCATCAAGCATTAGGTTGCAGGTCCTCATAGAAGCACATACTGGGCTAGCATCTATCAGAGATATCAAGCAACATCTGCCAAAGAAACTGGACCTATAAGTCGATGCATTTCACAAATTCACACTCGTGGATCTTCAATTTAGAGATGTTTGGAAAGCCTACCTTTCGATGAGACTTCACAATACCTTGAATGGTTTTTTAGTGAGTAAGTTTCCAATCCCAGAGAGATTCACCAAGAGGAAACCAGAAATTCTACTCTGGAACTTCTATAGACTGGAATGAAGGGAAAAAACATGTTAGCGAACATTAATTTCTTCTGAAGAACCGAATTTTGAATAACATCCCCGATAAACTAATGTGCCACTATCTTCAATCAATGCCGAAAGACTTCCTAATGCTTTGTATATGTCCATTTCTCTAGGATTGCATCTGTCATTTGAAACAAACTGAGAAATACAACCATTTATCTCAATCCAGCTACACGCCAATTCTTTCTTCAAATCATACTTTTTAAGTAGTGTTCTCACTCGAGCTGCATCTTTCCACATTCCTCTTGCAGAATACATATTTGATAGAAGTACACATATTCCTGTATTAGAAGGCTGAAGGCTTAGAAGTTTCTGTTCCACAAGATCACTTAAATCAAAATTCTCATGGACTCTACAACAACTAAGTAATGTCTCCTGAGCATGAGCAGGGGGATCAAGAGGAATTTGCTTGATAAGTTCGAAGGCTTCAGCTAGCATCCCTGATCTTCCAAGGAGATCAACCATGCAGTTATAGTGCTCAGCCTTTGGAGTTATACTCCACCTTCTCTCCATTGATACAAAGTAGCTCCAACCCTCGTCCACTAATCCAGAATGAGCACAAGCAGTTAGGACACCAAGAAAAGTTACATGGTCTGGTTCATATCCAGCTTGAATCATAGAAGGAAAAAGATCGAGGGCTTCTTTAGCCGAACCATGACATGCTTGTGCTACAATCATGGCATTCCATGATATTGTGTCTCGTTTTTTCATACTTCTGAAAAGTGAGGAAGCTTCATATATAAATCCACACCTAGAGTACATGGATATGAATGCACTCATAACCATCGTATCATTTTCAAAACCACTCTTAGTTACACTGGCATGCAAAGCTCTTCCCCAACCATATAAAGCAAGAACTCCACATAACGAGACCACATTGGAAAATGTGGTCTGATCTGGCTTGTAATTGTTTTGCAACATCCGGATATATAAAGCCAAAGCTTCCTCATTTTGATATCCTGAAATGATAGTGTTCCATGAGGTTTCATCTTTTCTAGGCATCTGCTCAAACAACTCTCGAGCACTAGTTATATCGCCTTGTTGGATGAAACCGCACAATATCGAATTCCATGATACTGTGTTCCTCCATGGCATCGTATGAAACAGGTGTAGAGCATCTTTCAGTCTTCCATGTTGCAGATAACCACTTAGCATTGAGTTCCATGCAATATTATCCTTTTGAGGCATTGCAGCAAAAAGTTTTCCAGCCTCCTCCACGTTATTATTTTCACAATACCCTTTAATCATTACAGTCCAAGCCACAACATCCTTGTCAGGCATGTCCTCAAACAACCTTCTCGCTTTCTCCACCTCCCTGGCTCTTAAGAAACACGTGATCATACTAGTCCAAGATGCCACATCACGCCTAGCCATTCTCATAAATAACTTATACGAATCCTCAGTCCGCCCCATCACACCATAACCTGCTAACATAACATTATAAAGTGGCACACTTTTCACTTGTGCTTCACTAAACAACCTCTCAGCTTCACTCACATCCCCATACTTGAAGTATCCTTCAATCATAACCCCAAATGATACATCATTCTTAATCCGCATTGCATCAAACAACGCTCTACCTTCCTCTATTCTCCCATTGCTCACGTACCCCGAGATCATTGAATTCCAGCAAACCACATTCTTATCATCCATTCCATCAAACATCCGCCGTGCCACTTGTAAATTCCCATTCTTTGCATACCCACTTAACAAGGCTGTCCAAGAAACAACATTTCTACTCGGCATTGTGTCAAACACTTGTTGAGCATCACACATCATCCCATTTCTTACATACCCAGAAATCATACAGTTCCAAGTTACTACATTCCTCTGAGGCATTTCATCAAACAACTTGCGTGCCCCCTCAACATCACCTTTCTTGAAAGAATTAGTAATTTTTGAGTTCCAATTGTACAAAGAGTTTGCAATTGAACCCACATATCGAATCAAAAAACAAGAATTTGCGTTCCTAAAGCAAATATGTGAAGCCCATTTGAGCAGTATATACATAATATACTCTACTGCTTAATTAGTTAAAGATTGATTTCAAAGAGGGGAAAGAAAAAAGAAAAGAATAACAAACATCCTACGCGTATTACTAGTTTTTTAATTTTCAATTAACATCAAAAAAAAAAAAATTATTCGTATCTCGAGTGGAAATTTAATATTATAAAATTTATAAAATAATACTTAAAATCTATTGATTATTAAAATTAAAATATTATATTATCTTACAAACAAGATTATGTAGTAACAAATATTAATTATTTTATAATTTATCATTTTACTTCAAGAAAGTGTAAAGTGTTACTATTTGACATTTTTTATTATCAAATGAACAACAACATGGTATATTAATCTTTTTAATAAATAAATAATCATTGTCCAAGGAATAAATAAATTCAAAAGACTGAAAAAAAGTAAATAACTATTTTAGTTTTGATCCGTTGAAAGTCTAGCCCTACCTTTTGCTTTACATATATCATTTTAAAGTTCCTCATCAAAATTATCATAAAAAATTATTAAAATTAAAAATTAAAAAAAAAATCTATCATATATCATATTAACTTGTTTGGATGCTGTTTAAAAATAAGCAAATTAGAGTGATTGAGTTCGATTTGATACTACACTTTTATTCTAATTTCAGTGTCAAGAAACACATCTATTACTTTAAAAAAAAAATTATTTACAATTTTTACAGTAAACTTGAGAATCTATCAATACTTCATATTTAATATGAGCAATTAATTTATTTTGTAATCATCTGTTTTTAAAATTAAATAGGCTACAATCTAGTCATATTCCTCTATATGTCATCTAGTACAACATCTTTGAAATCCTGTCAAATGCTTATTAATTTAATTAATTCTTGTCTTTTTTCTGCTTCACTTCGCACATCAACATATGATAAGATTTCTTAAGGTCTTTATGTTCTTACAAAAGACATATCAAATTTGAATTTTGTCTTTAAGGGATTTTTTTATTGTACCTCAATAATTGCAGGAGAGAAATTTGTTTGAATACTCAATGAACTCATGTTAATTAATTTATACTAACAAATACTTATAACAATAACTTTGTAGAAAGATAACTTAAAACATGTACTCAAAATAACAATTAATAACATCATCATAAATTAATGACCGTAAAAAAACATAATATGATATGTAACAATAGAATAAAACAGAAAGGAAAAAATCAAGTTCACTGAATGCATGATATCCTCTTAAGAAAATTATTCTTCTCTAGTAACCGAGGTTTAAAGGAACAAATCCTTCAAGAATAAAACGATTCTATTCAGAGAAAATTCCTCTATTTAAAAAACAATAAAGGGTAGTGTCATCAAATATTTATTGTGTCTTACGGAAAGTCACAACTCTTTGAAAAAGTTACAGTCCTCCGAAAAGATCACAACACTTCATAAAAGTTACAACTTTTTATAAAAGTTACAACTTTTCATAAAAACCACAAATTTTCATTAAAGTAATAACTTTTTCTAAAAGTCGCAACTTGTCATGAAAGTCGCAACTCTTCATATTTCATTCAAAGCTCTAATAATGATATACCTTCAATCTATATTGTACTATCTCTAAACAAAAAAAAAATGAATAACTCAAATCACCAAAGGTAAAGTAAAATTATCGAGAAACGGTAGACTATTGCATGCAACAATGCAAGTATAGATAGGATTATAGGAGAAACATTCGCAATTTCAAAATTAAAAAGAAATTTCTCAAGATATAACTGTTATATATTCATCTGAACTAGCTAATTCACATAGTTTGGCTCAATACTTTATGATCTGGTATCGATTAGTTAAATTTAAGTTTGACCTGGTATTCATATATGGTGATCAATTGCTTAAGTCAGTTAAATGGGGTGCTGATATTTATACATATCGAAGATTTGGTGAAAGTTTAATTTGTAAGATGGTGGTAACAATTATAAAGATTTCTTGAAAAAGGAAAAGACTAGTTTTAAAAATAAATAAATTAAAAGATAATTTCAATTCGTAATGATACCCTAGAGTTCTCTCTTTATATATATTATTCTTTTGTTGATTAATATTCAAAAAATTGTTAATTATTCCTATCAGTAATAAGAAGTTATGTTAAGCTTATTATGGACTTCTAAAATGAGTCCAAAAATATAATTTTTCTTTATAAAATGACTTAAAGGTACATTTTAAGGGTAAAACAAATTACTGACTTTTCTTGACATGTCAAAAGTGACAAGTAAAAATAAAAATCTATTTTAAAAATTAGTGACAAGTAAAAATGAATGAGAGACTATAATTATATAAGGATCAAAATAAAATTGTCAAAAGTTCTATCATCCCTAATTGTTAATATGCTTGAGAATTATAATAAATATGACGATTACCTGTGTCATCATGCCACATAAGTGTCACGTAAGTTTCACATGGCACAAAATTGCCCATTTAGAAAGCTTACATATGAAGAAGTATAATATTATCAACTGTACTTTATATAAAAGCTCAAGATTTGAAGATGAATAGTTAATTTTTTTAAAAAAAAAATTAAAGAAAGATGATCAATTGATGAAGTTGTTATTAAACAATTTTTGTATTGAATATATGTCGTTGAAAAAGGAGAAACACTTTCAGAACTGTTCGATAACTATGCAAATCATGTAATTTATTTTTAATTTTTTAGTTTTGTTTCAAATATAAAAAATATTGAATACATATATTTTTTAATCTTAACTTAATTTTTATTATTTGGGGGAAAAAAGGCTAGTCCATGGTAGAAGATTCTAGATAATTATGGCAATTTCTTAGATAAAAACTAGAATATCATACATATTTCACGAGAAGTCCTTAGAAAATTCTAGACACGTAGAGAGTTCTAGAATAATGATACTTTATAAATATATAAGGACTGACATAACAATAATTATTTATATTTTTAGCCCCTAAGTTAGTATATAAATAGATGAACATCCATCCACAAATCATCCAACAAAAATCAATAACATGAGAACAAAGTTTAGGTATACCAGATGAAAACAAGAGCAAAGACTAAGTGAAACAATCCGTTGGACTTATCATTCCCCACACATTGTTGTCATAAGGTAATTATTTTTTCGCAAAGAATAAATTTATATTTTTGTATCATAATTTCTTATAAGTGAAATGAGCATGATTTTAATTTTTAAAAATTTTTATTGGTCCCACATAAGTTATAATTTTGCGAGTGTATAAGTAAACATTAGCTTGCAGATCTAAACAAACATGGCAGATGAAGTGAAGATTTACAGGAATTGGTCAAGTCCATATGGCTTGAGGGTTGTTTGGGCGCTGGATATCAAAGGCATCGAATACGAAAACATCTTTGAAGATTTAAGCCAGAAGAGCCCTCAACTCCTCCAGTATAATCCTGTTCACAAAAAAATTCCTGTACTTGTACACAAAGGCAAACCAATCTGTGAATCATTGGTGATTCTCGAGTATATCGACGAGACATGGAAGGAAACAACTCCTTTGCTACCTAAGGATCCTTATGAGAAAGCCATTGCACGATTTTGGGCAAAATTTGTGGACGACAAGGTAAGATATCATTGATATCAGATCAATAATGAAATTTATGTTAACTATTTTCGTGTATTTATATAATTTGACTTTAGGCCACTAATTTTATTTTATTGAGTGTTATTTGTATATTTAACATTTGAGCTAAGTGATCAATCGGAGAATAGGCATTTTTAGTTATTGAATTGGTCATTTTCGTTGATATTTTTGTCTTTCATGAACCGCAGCTTCTGCCATCAATATGGAGTGTTTTCACAGAAAAAGGATATGAGGCGAAGAAGGAAGCTCTTGTTCCAGCAATGCAAAACCTAGAATTCATTGAAGAGCAATTGAAAGGGAAGAAGTTTTTCGGTGGAGAAAGTATAGGATATGTGGATCTCGCACTTGGTTGGATGGCGTATCTTCTTGATGTATTTGAGGAGGTACTCGATCTGAAGTTGTTTGATGCAGACAAATTCCCGCTCTTATCAGGATGGACGAAGAACTTTTGTGATGCTCCGGCAATCAAACAACACTTGCCACCCAGAGACAAACTAGTAACCAAATTCCAACTGTTTCATGAAAAATTTCAAACAGCAAATTAAATAGTGAAAATTGTTGTAGTATAAGTACCTGAGCTGATTGTGGAACCGTTTGTATGATCAACTACTTTTAAATATGCTTTTCGGACTATGTATCAGGAACTTCTAAACTGCAAATTGTAGTTGTATTAGCTTTGAACTTCAATTGTAATATTGGTAAAATTGCAACTTTGTATGAATAATGAATGCAACATCTCATTGCATCTCTTTATATTTTAAAAAATAGTACTTCTTTTGCCATTTGTCTATGGTCATGAATAGAACTAATAATCTTTACTATCTCTGAGTGAATTAGTTCATCAGTTACTGTAAGATAGTGTTCATGTGATTGTTTCAAACTTGCATAAACAAGACCTTTCTTCCAAGTATCTATCTCACTCTTACTCCGCTTGAGAAGAAGATGGATTCTTTAGCAATCGAGGAGTTCTTTGAAAATAAGTATTTAATGCCAAGGATAAAATATGAAAAAAAAAATTATTGTATGTCAAAAGCGATTAGTAAAAATGTAAATTTATTTTAGAAAATGAGTGAAATAAAGTGAACAGAAAGAAGCATATAATATAAAGATCAAAATTATTGACTTAACATACTTACTAAAAATTATAAATAAAAGGATAATTTTATTATATTACTCTTGAAATATAATAAATACAGTGTTTTGGAAAAAGTAATAAGAAAATAACTATAATGAATGATATGAATAGATTAGAAACTGAGTGTAAAATTATCCATAAATTTTATAAAGTAATCAAGTATTATTAGATATTTATTTTTAATACAAAGATAAATATTATTAAACAGAGGGTGTAATTATTTATATTTTAACTCCTAAGTTTATAGATGTGAGCACAGAGTTTTGGAATACCAGATGAAAACAAGAGCAAAGACCAAGTCAATAGAAAAGACATGGTGAAAAAAATAACTGGGCTTGTCATTTCCCCACACTGTTGTGATAAAGGTAATTAGTCCAAACTCCAAATCATCTACGAAAATCTAATCTTTAAATTCTCTTATTATCATTATCCCCTATTAGTTTTATAAATTTTCAAAACTCCTCATTTTCACGCATCAAAATAAATGTATCTCGCGCATCAAATTAATGTATCATGTATAAAATGTATATCAGATTAGTGTATTATGTATAAAATGTAATATACCTTACTTAATGATTAATGTATCTCGCTCATCACATTAATGTATCAGCGCTTATATTATTGTATCAGTTTAAGAGATTTTGTAATTATAAACTTATAAGGAAAAAATGCTAATTTTACCATCTTTTGCCCTTTTTTAATTAATTTAAGGAGTAAAAGAGACACTTTGTGAGTGTATAAATAAACATTAGCTTCCAGAATTCAGTTGCAGATTAAAACAAATATGGCTGATGAAGTGAAGCTTTACAGGACATGGTCAAGTCGATTTAGTTTAAGAATCATTTGGGCACTACATATCAAAGGGATGGAATACGAAGCCATCTTTGAAGATTTAAGCCATAAGAGCCCTCAACTCCTCAAGTATAATCATGTTCATAAAAAGTTTCCTGTACTTGTACACAATGACAAACCAATTTGTGAATCACTGGTGATCCTCGAGTATATCGACGAGACATGGAAGGAAACATCTCATTTGCTACCTCAGGATCCTTATGAGAAAGCCATGGCACGTTTTTGGGCAAAATTTGTTGACGACAAGGTAAGATACCATTGATCACTATTGAATTCAGAACAATATAATTTGACTTTAGACCATTAATTTTACTGAGTCGTATAAGTACATTAACATGTGTATCTATATAATTTGACTTTAGACCAAATACCAACCGCTTCATGAAAAATACCAGACATTAAATTGAATGGTGAAAATTGATGCAGAATGTGTCTTATAGGTTATGGAAATAGCAATAAACTGATTGTGAAACTGTTTGTATGATCAAATACTTCTGGATATGATTTCTAGACTATGTATCAGGAATAATAGAAGCATTACCTGGCTATATATTTTTAACTTTTTTATTAATATAATAACTGAAAGAAATGTTTCTAGCTTTCTCTTGTTAATATTCACAAAATTAATAATTATGCCATCATTTAATTAGTAAGAAGTATTGTTAAGCTTATGATGTATTTCTAAAATGAATCCAAATGTAATATTTTTTCTTTATAAAAGGGCTAAAACGTACATTTTAGTTTATATTTTTTAAGAATTTAAATGTATTAAATCATATAATATATGGACCAAAATAAAATTTTATCATTAATTAAAGGGTCAAAAGTTCTATTATTCCTGATTATTAATTTGCTTGAGAACTTTTTTAGTAATAAATATGACTACTTGCCACATTATCTTGTCATATAAGTACCACATAAGATTCGAAAGAGACTCCTCTACAATAATGATCTCTCCAATTTCTTGAAGTGCTACCTTATATAATTGATATGTGTCCATTTAATTATTTAATGGACCAGATTAATTTTCTTGATCAAATATCATTAACGATGGTTATTAGTAATTCTCTCTCCTCTCTTTTCTTCTCACTTTTTTTGACCAAGTATCATTAGCCCTGGTTATTAGTAATTCTCTTTCCTCTCATTCCTTTCTTAATTATCAAAGAAACGCTTCTTTCCCTCTAAAACTATCCGAAAAAATAAAGCAATCAAACATCATTCGTGTAAATTAACAAATGAAAATTAAAATTATATCAATATTTTAATGTTTTTACATTTATATGTGAAATGAAGTGATTAGCCCTAATTAAGGATTACAACTATAAATACCATAAGAAAGAAGATCCAAAAAATAAATGGAGAATTTCACAGAAAAAGAATATATGAAAAAATATTTTCCTACTCATTTTTCGTGCCCATTCTAGATCCATTAGATGCAGAAACTCCAAATTGAAAAAATGATGTTACGAAAAAGACGATGAAATTTTGTGGAATCAAGCTTCAAAGAAATAGTTTCATGGTTGAATTTTTAAATTTTATAACCCAAAGTCATCCTTTGAATTTGTCTTCTTTTATCACAGTGTGAAATAATGAAAAGGAAAAGTGATTTGTTGTCAACAAATCAAATTCTTTGTTAGAGAAAATGTTTGTTGCATAATCAAGTGAGGAAGAGAGAGAATTAAATACTAATAACCACGATTAATGGTATTTGATCAAAAAAATTAATCTGATTCATAAAAAATTTAATTGACACATTTCAACTATATAAGATAGACTGGAGAGATCATTACTGGAGAGGAGTCTCTTCCGTAAGTTTCATACGACACAAAATTGCAAGAGATTATATTGGAAGAAGACTAGTCCATAATAGAA
Source organism: Solanum lycopersicum (assembly GCF_036512215.1). Lineage (NCBI taxonomy): Eukaryota > Viridiplantae > Streptophyta > Magnoliopsida > Solanales > Solanaceae > Solanum > Solanum lycopersicum. Next base: position 76,641,765 of record NC_090800.1, read on the forward strand.
GCTTCGAGAGAAGTGTGAGAATATCATGCAGAGCCTAGAATATCATAGTTTTTTCTATCTGAAAGATTTTTATTCTAGACGCAGAGAGAGTTCTTGTAATAATACTATTTGTAAATACATAAGAACTTCTATAATAATTATAATATCCAGAGCCTAAAATATCATAATTTTTTCTATCTGAAAGATTCTTATTCTACACACAGAGAGAGTTCTTGTAATAAGACTATTTTCTAAATATATAAAAACTTATATAATAATTAATAATTTACACTTTTATTCCTAAATTAGGAATATATAACTAGATAAACTTCCATTTGTAAATTCATCTCACAAAAATCAATCAAAATTCCCTACACATCTTTCTTCCTATACTCTTTACACTAAAGCACAAAGTTTTGGACTTGTCATTTTCACACATACTGTTGTGATAAGGTAATCAGTCCAAATCAAAATATAAGAAAATTATTTTTGTCAAAATTTTCCAGGCTTTGTAACGCAATGCCTGACATCAGATTTTGGCTTGAAACTTTAAAATATTTGAGAAAGAAAATAGCAAAGATTTGTAATATTTATACATCCCCTTTGTGAAAGTAAAGAGCAACGTGAGTGGATCATTTGGACTTTTTGCCCCTATTTTGTGTGGATCATTAACTTATATTTCTCATATGACAAATAAATAAACATTAGCTTGAAAATATCAATTGCAAATTAAAACAAACATGGCTGATGAAGTGAAGCTTTACAGGACATGGTCAAGTCCATTTGGTTTGAGGATCGTTTGGGCGCTGCATATCAAAGGGATCGAATACGAAGCCATCTTTGAAGATTTGAGCCAGAAGAGCCCTCAACTCCTCCAGTATAATCCTGTTCACAAAAAGATTCCTGTACTTGTACACAAAGGCAAACCAATCTGTGAATCACTGGTGATTCTCGAGTATATCGACGAGACATGGAAGGAAACAGCTCCTTTGCTGCCTCAGGATCCTTATGAGAAAGCCATGGCACGATTTTGGGCAAAATTTGTGGAAGACAAGGTAAGAAACTGTTGATCTCTCTTCATTTCAGAACAAAAATACTTTAGTCTATATAATTTGACTTATAGGCCACTAATTTTATTGAGTACCGGTGAATACACTTGAACAAATAGGCATTTTCAGTTATCATTTTCATTGATATTTGTCTTTCATGATCTGCAGCTTCTGCCATCAGTATGGAGTATTTTTACAGAACAAGGATATGACGCGAAAAAGGAAGCTTTTGTTCCAGCAGTGCAAAACCTAGAAATCATTGAAGAGCAATTGAAAGAGAAGAAGTTTTTTGGTGGAGAAAGTATAGGATATGTGGATCTTGTACTTGGTTGGATGGCGTATCTTCTTGATGTTTTTGAGGAGGTACTCGATTTGAAGTTGTTTGATGCAGACAAATTCCCGCTCTTATCAGGATGGATGAAGAACTTCTGTGATGCTCCGGCAATCAAACAACACTTGCCACCACGAGACAAACTAGTAACCAAATTCCAACTGCTTCATGAAAAATTTCAGACAGCAAATTGAATGGTGAAATTGCTGCAGTGTGTGTCTTTATAGTTATAGGGAAATAACAAGAAACTGATTGTGGAACTGTTTGTATGATCAACTACTTTTGGATTATGTATCAACAATAATAGAAGTTTAATTTTCATGGCAATATATTTTTAATTTTACTAGCTTCTGACGTGTATATCATGTTAATTAGCATAGATATTTCCAAAAAAGATAAGTGTGTGAGGTGTAAAATACAAGCTAAAATAAATGAATGGTGCAGCATATTCAATTGATATTATGATCATTGCCAAGACACATCATACACAAATATTCTTATCAACTGAATTATTTTGAAAACTAATACTATGACGACTTCAATTATACAATTCTTGTAATATATCAAATATTCAACTTGTTAAAAGTTCTTTTTAATATGCTACAACACATAATTTAAATGTTGACATTATAGTTACAAAATATTTAATGCATTAAAGCTTCCGCCTTCTTCTTAAGGAATAATCCCCTCCACTTTTTTACAAATGCATACATATCGATAACTTGTCGTCGAAGAAAAGTAGTGTTTTGTAATAATTGTAAAGAAATTCGATCAATATATGTATTCCTTAGGATGGCTAATAGATCATTATCAATTTCATATTCTACACCTACAAAATAAAAGTATTTATTTGTTAAAATTATTAATTTTATCATCTATAAATTTTGATAAAAGAAATTTTTGTCAAGTTATAATATATAATTGAATTATGAAATACAACACAATCATTTGTGAGATATTAACACCATGACAGAAAAAAAAAACCAATATAAACCAAAAATTATATAATACTTTTGAAGGTGTCTGCATAACTCAATTTCCCTAATTTCCAATTCATAAACAAAAAAATTAAATAGAAGCATAAATAACACTAACAAAACAAAGAAAACATCTGGAGGTATATGCTAGATATGTTGTCAATGACAATCTAACATTCCCAAAAAGCAATGTGCATATCACAATATCTAGATATCAAAATAAATAGGAAAACTAAGTTAATTGCTCAATAATTTGTTCATGAATGGATAGAAAAGCATCAATATACGTTGTTAAACTTACAACTCAAAGCTAGGACTGTTATTAGGAGCAATACATAAAAAAAAAAAAAACTACAACGAATAGCAAGTGATGGATATTTATGTTTTTAAAGAAGGCTAAGCCACATGATAAATATGCTATCTCTGGATGAGGTTAGTTCCAGCAAGCCAAGTCACAGTGATCTCTTAATATTTGAAGTTCAAGCAAAAGTGAACAATTGGTTACAAGGGTTAAGAGTTTCCCCGGATAAGGGAAGTTAATTCATCTTACAGAGTGGAAGCTAAGACCAAGATAGGAAGGGGTATTGTGACATCACAAAACCGAGACACCAGACAAGAAGTAGCCACAAAATTTTGCAATATCAAATTGATGTTTGTGCAAGAACAGCGAACAACGGGAGCAAAAGTTCGAATAGTGTATTTCAAGTTTCAAACTTCCCAACGAATAAACAGAAAATAAGGGTAACAAAGTGGCTATTGATAAAGAAGAAAACAAATTTACATGACATAACATAAACAACAATATCACAAAAATAACAATATCAAAAACATAGCGACTCATGATATGACATACACAGTAAAAAGGAAAACACAACAGTTCTTGATAAATAAAGAGGCAAAAAAAGTTTACCTGATGTATTTGAATTAATGAGGCACAGAAAAGAGAACAGATTAATGGATATAACAATGGAGACATTTATAGAGATGACTAAAGAATCTGAAAAGGTTTATAACAATTTGACATTCATAGAGATGACTAAAGAATCTGAAAAGATTTTGCATCATCTGATAATTAAAGCAATGGAAGTTGGAAAAAGGATGTTACACCAATCGGCTGAGCAGAAACGTATACTTTCTGGAGAATTAAATTAGGGCTGAGATTATCAGCAATTTTTTTTAAAAAAATTAATATTTAAGTAATACTATAAGGTTAAAAGGGTAAATTAACTTTGGGGTAAAGAGGTTCCTACTTATAATAATATATGATTAATAATAATATGAAAGTCTCGTTTCAATATTCCGATGTATTAGATTATGAACCAAACAGTATCACATTAAGAGTAATATTGACATAAAAACATACATAAACTATTGTGAAGTTATCAATTACACACCTAAACAATGTGTACTATAATTGGGTAACTGAAATTCACAATAGTTTCGTAATTAAGTTCAGTAGAAGCAGATGTTATTTGACCAAGAACAAGCTTGGTCATATCGCAGGAGTGAAACATCTATATGTACAATGAACCTTCTTCGTCAGAGACTGAGTTAATATATAGTCCCACTTTGGGGACTTCCCTTTGGGACAGGTAGGATTTCATAAGGTATGACAACTGGTGCAGCTTTGGCAAAAATGTTTGGCCGGCAGTTGGCCAACAGAGCTTTAAATATTCAATCTGCCCCTCTCTGATTGAACTAAAGAAGATTTAGTAATAGAAACTTTACCTTTTGTCATTTGTCAATACTTCCATTTTGCAGCCTTCAATATTTCATCTTTCTTCCGTCATGACTGGAACTAGTCATCTTTAACTTTTTGAAAACATGTCATATCTATCTCTGAGTGAAGTAGTTCATCAGTCACTGTAAGATTACATGTAACATTTGGGCAGGAATTGACCAAATCCATAGAGAGTGTCGAAGTGACTGTTTCAAACTTGCATAAACAAGACTTTATTCCAAGTATCTATTCTCACTCTTACTCTGCTTGAGAAGAAGATGGCTTCTTTCGCAATCGAGGACTTTGTTGGAAATGGATCTCTGCAAGGACTTCTACCAAAGCTGCTGGAGGAAGGCTGGGATGATGTACCAACTTTGAAGACTATGAATGCAGACGATATGAACGAGTTGAACATGACTCAACGACAAAAGGTTCTCTTTATTGATAATTCACCCTTTCTTGTTATCTCTCGAGAAAATCATCTGGGGTTCATCTTCATATAATTTTGCGAATCTGTGTCAATAAATGAGTAACTCTTGTGTTTCCCTAGATAATATGACCTATCACAAGAATTAAGTTAACAACAGAAATAAGATAATAAAGCTTCATGTGCTTAATCAAAAGTCCTAAACTCCTCCATTCCATTTCTATGTTATTTGCTCAAATTAAAATATGGACACAAATTTGTCAGGCTAGTGTTCTGTACCACTGAAAAGTTACAGAAAAACAAACTAAGATATTGCTCTGATGATTTATTTATTTCCTAATCTAGGATGCACTGGATATCAGGTCTTACCTGCACAATCGTGCACTGATGCAATATGCGGATACGCTTGAGGAGTCTGGGAAGTCTCTTCCTGAGCTTCTTAAGCTAACCAAAGTAGATCTTACTACAGTGTATGGAATGAAAAGGGGCCATGTTGCCCGTTTTACAGACAGAACTACAACTTCTGCGGGAGACACTTTGTCAGAAGCCTATAATCTCCAAGCGAGCAGAAGAACAGCCTCAAGGAATGAGAGTCTTTACGAGAAAATTTCTGCTGTCACCACCAGGAAGCAAAGTATGACAAGATCTCTTGGAAGAACCAATACAGCTTATGATGCATCCCTTGAACAATCAATGGCTGATTTCAAAATTAAAGATGGACATGTTTTTAAGGGAATTGTAGCTTCAATGCCAGATGAGCCTAGAGCATGTGGCTGTGTGCAGGCAACCCCAGTAATCGAGAATGTTGCTCCTTATTCCTCCATTGAGAATATCTCAGTTCAGAAACTGACACCAGAGTACAAGATTGGAATGGAGCGTCTGGTGAAATCAAAGACTCCACCAATGAAGGCTTCAGAGCTCTGGCGTGATAAACCAGCAGTGATTCTATGCATTCGTCGCCCTGGGTAAAGCATCAAATCATTACTGCAATTCACACCTATAATTAATAAAAATCGTAGCTAGATTGGTATGCTATATCTTAGACGCTGACTATTTTAGGTTCATACACATACTTGGTTAAAAAGAAATAAAGGAACATCTTGCAAGAATCTCACAAGGAAACTCAAGTCAATATCTGCATAGAACTTCACCAACAGTAGATGATCTAATAGTCTCTATGATTTCAGTAAACTCTGATGCACTGATGAAGGATACAATCTAGGAAAGATTTTTCCTTGAAAGAACAAGTGATATTTACTTTTTATAGGAAAGAAAATGAAATTAATTATTTATTTACAAGCAAGAATTAGTGCGTCTCATATCAAAAAGACTATCGGAAACAGGTGCATCATGTGCAGAGCTGAAGCCCACCAACTCTATGCAAAGAAACCAATATTTGACGCGTTAGGGATTCAATTATTTGCTGTTCTTCATGAGCAAATAGAAGCAGAGGTAACCTTTTTCTACATTTTCTTTGACATTTCTTTGGAAGGACCTGGTTTTTTATGCTGGGTTTTGTTATCCAGGTAAAGGATTTCTGGCCTCGATATTGGGGTGGTGTAGTCCTCTTTGACAGAAGCATGGAATTTTATAAATCTCTGGGAGGAGGAAATCTTCTAAAAGATAAGTTCATATCAGGCTTTCTTTTTAACCCTAGAGCTATTGCAAATTACAAGCGAGCAAAATCCATGGGGGTGGAGCAAAACTTCAGGGGTGAAGGTGAGATAAAAGGAGGACTCTACATTGTTGGCAGAGGAAAGAGTGGAGTAGCTTATCAATTTATTGAAAGGAATTTTGGAGACTGGGCACCCCATGCTGAAGTTTTTGAAATCTGTCACCAGTTGCAGGTAACATTTCTGGCTTCTCTAATAAACACATTATACAATTAAGTTTTAACTTTTGGTCTAATGAAATTTTCTTCATATATTCCAGAATCCACGGGGAAGTCAGTTAGAGTTGCCCCAATCAATACAGCAACGGGATTAGATATGGTTATTGCTTCTATGCACCAGGCCCTTGCTTTTGAATATTAAGCTCAAGAAGCTATCTCTTCCAAACTTCCAACTGTTATGTTTCATTACCACAGCAGTTTTATTGTACGAATATCACTACTGGAGTGTTAGAGTCTATCGAGACTGGCAATATATCTGTTACTTGTGAATCACATAAAATAGAAGTGTCATTTTGTAGATTGTACTCAATTAGATATGATTGATGGATGAAAAGATCCACATAAAAGAAGGTCACGGCCATGATTCTACCAGTTACATTTCTTTTACTTGATGTATGTACAAACCCATACATGAAAGTGGACTGATATTTGAGAATTACATGGTTGGACTATTGAATTAAACGTCCAGTACATGGTGGTCCACAGCAGGAAATTTAAGTACCCTTGACCTACCAAAAAAGAAATATAATAGTATACCTTTTTATGCATCACTATGTTTCTACTTCCAAATGAGCAAGTAGGCACACTGCTCCACCGGAAAGAAACAGGCCCTTCGACGACAATGATCAAAATTAAAACAAATAAAGAAGAAAAGACAAAGTGCAACCATTTATCTGAACTACTGTCACTGCATAAAAGAGTTTCTAATGAAATACCTAATAATGAGTCAACAGAAATACACAGAAGTAAACAGCACTTGAGGTGGCTCACAAATTCTATTACAGCAATTTCACCTTTAAAAAGTAAAGACTTACCAGATACGGGAGACCTTAATAGTTTTGCATCTGTCTTGAAGTCAACTAACGCACCAATCCTGCAAATAAAGCTAGAAATATAGTACAGGAAATATAGCTTGAAATCTCACATATCTAATAAGCAGAAAGATATCTCACCTCCAGATTGTTTCCAAATGATAGAGCCTTAATTTGCTCAATTGTAGGGATCTTTCCATATTTTAAGTATTAGGAAAGACAACAAACTTTAATTACCAGCGGTCTCTGCAGCTACATGTCCCATCCTTGAACAAGTGAAAGCGATTTGCATCTCTAACTAGTATTTCCCTCTGAACAATTTTTGACACATACTTGGTCCAAGTGTGGCAATCTCCACAAACCCGTAGATTCTTCATTACTTGCAAAGGTGAACCTTCTTTTGTGTTCAACAATCCAAATGCTATAGCAAGTCTTTCACTATGCCCATAAAGCAAATTTATCTTCTCATCTTCACCGACATCATGCAAAACAAATTTTAAGTCAGCAACATAACCTTCCTTGTCCATTGTTCTATTGAGGTCCTCTATGAGCTCATTGACTTGCTTGAATTGTTGAAAGGACCTATCACCAGTGCCAAAAATAAAAACTCTGTTAGAAATCTCAATCCAGCTACATCCTGGGTCTTTCCTAAGACCTCTAGCTTTCAAAGATTTTCGTATTGTTCTCACTTGGTCCCACTTCCTTAAGGAGGCATATACATTGGAAGCTAAAACATTATACCCAGGATCATCAGAGTTCAATTCAACAAGGCGTTCTACGACACGCTCAGCAGTCACGGTATCTCCACTAGCTCGACAAGCACTAAGTAGAGATCCCCACATACTTGCATCAGGCCGCAGCGGCATAGAAAGGATAAAATCCTCTGCTTCAGCCAGTAGCCCAGAACGTGATAAGAGATCAACCATGCAAGCATAATGTTCAATCCTAGGCTCAATGTTGTATGTTTTTCTCATTTGGTTAAAGCATGCACGACCTTCTTGCACTAAACCAGAATGGCTACAAGCATATATAACGGCAACAAAAACAATATGATCGGGAATAGTACCCGTCTCCTTCATCTGCTGAAAAGATCTGAGAGCCTTCTTTCCTTCACCATACATTCCATATGCAGAGATCATTGCTGTCCATGTCACCACATCTTTAATACTCATGTGCTCAAAGACCGATATCGCATTCTTTAAACTCCCAGTTTTAGAGTACATCTCGATCAGTGCATTTCCAACAGGGACTTGTGACTCAAATTTGAGCCTGATTATGAAGCCATGCAGCTCTTTTCCCTGTCTTTTGGCAGCAAGTAAGGAACACAAAGGCAGCGAACCTAAAATGGTAGCCACATCTGGCATGAGTCCTTCCGTTCTCATCCTACTGAGCATCTTTAAACCCAAGTAACTTTCCTCATAATGGCTACAGGCAGCAATAATAGTATTCCACGTTACAATATCTCTACTAGTCATGATCTCAAATTGCCATACTGAATGCTCCATTCTACCACATTTAGCATACACGTCTAGAAGAGCATTGCCCACAATAAGAGTGGAATCATATCCTCTCTTAATTATATCGCAGTGGAGCTCTCTTGTAAAATCCACGTCCATCAATTTTGTACACATTGAGAGTAGTGTGACAAAAGTGACAGAATCAGGTTGCAAGTCTATCCTCATCATCTTAAGCAGATCAACTGCTTCTTTATTAAGCCCGTTCTCAAAATAACCACTAATTATTGAGTTCCATGAGACCAAATCCCATCTTTTCATGTTGTCAAAAACTTGCCTTGCAGCCACCAAATCACCACATCTTGCATACATGTTAATTATGATATTGCAAGCAGTCGTGTCACATTCGTATCTGTTTTCCAAAATATAGTCATGAACGTATCTTCCAAATCGTAAATCCCCCATATGCCCACAAGCTTGCAAAACAGAAGTAACTGTAAGGAGATCTGGCTTGTGTTCATCAACCATTTCTTGAAACAATTTGATGGACTCCTGATACAACCCCGAGTGAGAAAACCCACAAATTATAATATTCCAAGTGACAATATCTCTATATATCATCTCATCAAAGATTCTCTGACAGTCCAACAACCTCTCAAACTTAAAGTACATTGAAAGCAGACCATTACTCACAGCCATATCTCCCTTAATGCCACTCTTCTCCACCAACCCATGAACCATCTGACCCTGTTCAACCTCCATCAGACCCCCACATGCAGGTAAAACACTAGACACAGTAAAAGCATCAGCAGCAACACCTGATAACCTTCCCTCTCGAAAAACTTCTAAAGCCTCCTCCCAATACCCATTCGCACTATACCCTGAAACCAAACTATTCCAAGAAACCACGTCTCTACTAGGCATTTCATCAAACACCACACGCGCTCTCCCTAATTCGTTCATCCTCGCATACATATCAATCAAAGCATTACATATATACAAATCTGATCCAAACCCCATCTCCGAAACCTCATTATGCACAATTTTCACCATTTCAAGATCCAATAAACTGCCACACGAATTAATAATCGAAGGGAATGTATAATTATCAGGCTTAACATTTAATTTTCTCATTTGGGTATAAAAGTCTAATGCTTTAGACCATAACCCATTATGGGTCATGGCTCTAATGATAGTGTTCCATAAGTAAACATTATGTGTAGGCGAATTTATGCGGAAAATGGATAATGAAGAAACAGGGTCTTTGAACTGGGAGTACTTCGAAATGAGTTTTCCACAGAAGAACGTTGATTGATGCTGGCCTGAAACTACTATGAGAGAATGAACTTTGTGGAGATCAGTTTGGTTAGTTACAGAAGATAATGCTCTTAAGATTAAAGAATGGAACCAATATTCAGTTCTTTGGCCTACAATGCCAAGCTTTATGGTCTTCATGGATGAAAAAAATAAATATGATCTTTTGGAATTTTTGAAACCACAAGATTTTATAATATTCTGGGTGTGAGTTGGCAGCTACACCGCCACGCCACCAATCTCAAAGTTTTATTTCTAAACTCTCCATCTTTATCAAGTTTTTTTTGATCTTTTTATTTCTTAGATTTGTTACATTTAAATCGAGCATCTTACATAAACAATGTTTTTATTTCTACAACTTTGTGATATTTCTAAATGTATATTGTTATAGTTGATAGCTGTAAAATATGAAGAAAAAAAAAATTTAAGATGGTAACGAAAAATGTACATATTAACGATTCAATATAGTTGGCCAACTAATAATCTAAATTTGAGGTAATAATTGTTGCATCAAAAATATTTTCTTTGCCAAAATCTGATGTTGGCTTTCTATTTCAAAGACAAAAAGCTTAATCCCTGATGTGACCAAAGAAAAGTGGAACAACTAAGCAATCAGTGTACTTGTAATGCCCATTTGAATTACTTCAACAACTAACCAAGAAGCTATAGAACTTGAGCAATTAAGACAATGGATCTAATTTGAAAAAGGAAATCGTTTGTGCATTGATTCTACAGAAATTTAGGGTTCGTAATTTAATTAAAAAAGTAGTATCTAAATTCGAGCTCTTATGAACTAACATCCCTAGGTACTATAGCAGTGCCTTTGTGCCGAGATTTTCGGGATGCTGCTTGGTATAGACAGTTATGAAGATAATAATTGGTTCCATAAACCATATGAATGAAAACTAACATCAATAGAATACATTGCCACAAACAGCTACTGAGTAAACTACAGCTAAATGCTTCAGGTGTACAAATAACTGATACCAGTGCCTGAAGAGAAACATTCAATTAGTGATGAGGAAGTCACAAAGTTCAAGAGAAACAAATAATAAGAGATATAAAACCAGTTAGTTTTTCATTGTATTGTAATAACAAGAGTCAATCCTATACTGTCATCAACTATTTACATGTTTGTACAGATACCAGTGTATCCACTGTCAGGTAAATGAGTGTGTTAACGGCAATAGACCAGTGTTATTCAGGTTAATCTGCATCCAAGCTTCTTTGTACAATCAGAAATTGCACACTGGTAACTTATAATTAATCAGTCTCCTCTAAGAAAAGGGAGGCATCAGCACTATAATGTCAAGACACCTGTACATGGATTGTAGATGGGATCAGAAAGCCTTGCAAAGGTTAGAATTCACGTTAGACGAACATTGTTCCCTTATTGGACTATTGTTGACACACAGTCTGCTTCGTTTTGGTTCAGATATCCTGCAATGCAATATCGCTGCTGCAAGCACATCAACTAAACCAGAGTCGTCGGATTCTTCAGATTCCCTGTTCAAACTTCCACACCTTAAATCATTGGTTTCTCCATTGAGAGATTTACAGCATCTCTTCTTTCCATCTGATTCTAATCTAGAGGTAATGGCTGGTATTTGGCTTGGTGTTCCAGAGAAATGCTTTGGCTTCAACCTGACAGACACCATCTTCAAAGTGCGCTCTGTGTAGAACATCATCCATGGATGGCCTGAAATACATCTTTAATCAGTAATTTGGAAATAAAATAACCAAATGTTAATAATTATTTGGTAAAACAGATCAAGAAAAATTTATTCAAGCAAAAGAACGACATAAAAATGTTAAGGTGGGTTCTCTGTGTGTAAACCGGCGCAAAAGTAACAGAAAATTGTCAATATGTCAATGGCCTTAATCATTCAGATTATTCTCTCCATAGTAAAAATCATGTATAATCAAAACTAAATAGGATTAAAAAATTGTCAGCCCAGTTACCTACTTAATGAAGCAACTAGCAAAGAAACCAGCCAGTTACAAACAAAGTAAGATGCTTACTTAAAACTTCTTCAGCAGTTATCCTTGCAGCAACATCCCTTGTAAGAATCCGCTCAAGAAGATCACGTGCAAGTTTAGATACAGATTGCCATTTTTCAGAGTGAAAATCAAGTTGCATGCTTTTAATTGCCTCAAAAAGAGCGTCCAAAGAGTCCCCTTGAAATGGAAGGACACCAACCAGTAGTCCATGTAAAAGAACACCAGCACTCCAAATATCTGCTTTTTGACCATAATCCCCTGTAAGAACTTCAGGGGCCACATACGCAGGACTTCCAGCCAAACCACTTAAACTCTGACCTGCATTATAAAAGTTAACTCCATAAATAAGGTGAAAATTGAGTTACGATGGACATATCTGGCCTATCCTTTGCTAAGTAAAATAATTCCTCATCCTTCAGAAAAGACCAGAGGATAATATAAAAGGAAAAGCAACCAAAAAAATTTAGACTAAAGCAAAACAGCATATGCCACATTGTAACATTATGATCAGATGTATTTAGGGTTGTTCCATGTTTACACAGAAAAATAATATTTAAACAAAAAAGCATATGGGGATCAACTAGGAGAATTCAGCAGTCAATCGGCAAGTAAACATCTGAATTGCTCAAAAGCATCATGCCTAGAGGTAACTCAATTAAATGATGATTAGTAAACTACATTCACGACCATAGATTTAGAAAGTTCACTAAGGTTTATTTGAAGGTACGTTCTACCAAATTCCATCTACTTGTGGGGCCAGGCAAAAAAATCCTGAGAAGTGTATTCCTTTCACCATGGAGTCTTCTCCCTTACAGTTCTTTTTCCCGAGGGAGTACTCTTTAGGAAGTTAGATCTCTATAGTTTCGACTTCCAATTATTTGCTGATGTGTGGCAATTTAGTCAACGAATATAGTCCATATAACTTGAGTGGGTTCACTACAAAAGAAAAAGAGAGAGAAGTTGTGTGAAACCCTAACTTGTTTAGCTTAGCTTAGCTTCCCCCCCCCCCCCCCCTCATTCCTGACTCCATGACACCACTCTGTCCTACATAGCTAGTTTCTTGCTGCTCTGAAATTATATTCCATACTTTTTCTGGTTTACTTGGACTTCGCATGTTGAAGCTGAATTATGTTTAATTTTGTTAGGGAAATTACCCTCGATCTAAGTTTTCTTTTTCCTTTTCCGTATACTCCCTTACATCATTTGTATGCTAAATCCTAAACCATTCGGGAAAGCCCATTGATTTGGGCTTGGGACATCCATGTTGGAGGTCTCTAAGTTCGAAACCCCTTGCAGCGAACACGAGGGGTTTGCCTTCTGGTTCGAGCTCGTTGCACCGCGATTGCCTAGTGCGGGGTTACCTCCCATGTGTGGTTTTATTTATGTTATATTGTCTTTTGAGAAGACAAGTTCAAGATACTCTCCTCATGCCTATGAAGTATGTCTACCCACTCTAATAGTAGTCAAACTTAGATTAAACCAACAGTGGAACATGTAATTAAAAAACTAAGGCATACACTACTAGAAACAACTAGCAGTTGGAAGAGATATGAAAGCAAATGCTAAGCAGAAGCATTGCTACTGAGACTAGACGAGCAAAAGGTCCCATAAAAATGAAGCAAACTTCCAACACCTGGTAAACATGATAGTGCAATAAGTGACAACAAAAAGAAGCAAGTGTAACATATATAATTGGTTCCGGTGCAATACTTTACCATTGGCAATCCTCATAGCCAAGCCGAAATCTGCAAGCTTTATCTTCCCAGAAGCAGTTAGAAGGATATTCTCAGGCTTAATATCCCTATGTACAACTCCCATATCATGGCAATATTGAATCACCAACATCAAATCCTTAAATATATTAGCAGACTTCTGCTCCGAATATCTTCCCTCCTTCGTCATCTCGTCAATCAACCTCCCACCAGAACACAACTCCATTACCAAATGAAAACTTTCCGCATCCTCATACACTGAATGCAATGTCACCACACCCGGGTGCCCTGATAAGTGTTGCATTATCTCTACTTCCTTATGAACTGTCTCTTCCCCTTTTGGCAGTGTCTTACAAGCAAATTCAACACCAGTAGCCTTACTCCTACACAAAAAGACTGACCCAAATTTACCCTTCCCCAAAGCTTCCCCCATAACATAATCATCTTCAATCTTATTCTTCCTACCCATTTGCGTCGCTGCCTCTATACATCCTATCTTTCTCTTAACCCCTCTCCCACACAAACTAATCGAAGAACTCCCACTCGGCGGCGCAGTTGCAGCAAGCCTAGTTCTACTTCCACAAGACCCAACAGTAACCTCACAACACAACCCATCATCTTCCTTGCACCTTTTCTTCAACCTTCTAGAACATTCCTCTAACGAAAAACGAGTTTTCAAATTCGACATCGAAGATCCCGAATCACGAATCGAATTCCACATATCTCTCTGTCTAGGGCACAAAATCTCACATCCTTTTCTCTTATTCCTCATCAATCAATCCCACTATACCCCAAATTACTCAAAACTAATCCAAACCCAATTCACGTATCACCTAAACAGTGACACTGAAAATCTTTCAACAAAAAAAAACACAAAATTCAAGAATCGAACCTCGTACGACAGAAAGATGAAATAATAGCCCAAAAAATCAGAAAAAATTGAGGGATCAATAGTTATGATCACAGACGGAAATCCTTCAATGATTTTAAACTTAATCAGAACTCAGAAGCAAAACAAATCTGCATTGAGATCATATGGATTTAGGTTTTGCTTTTGAAAGAGAGGTGGAAAAGGGGTTCTAGAGAGTGTTTAATAGAAATTAGAAAGAAATAAGAAAAGAGAGAAAATAATTTTGAGCTATTTATAAGAGTTTATAATATAAAGTTTTTTATTTCTCTATCCTACACGTAATAGAAGTCAAACGTCATAATTATTTTAAGAAACTATTTTATTATATAAAAAATTTGTAATTTTAAATTCAAGAAACTTCTTCTTCTTTTTTTAATGTAATATATCTAATTTTAAGTAATTTGTACTATTATTTTTTATTGCAAAGGTGAATTATAATGCTACTTAAAATAATTTATAATACGATATTGAAATGATTTGTTATGATAATATGAGTAATATTTATGCATATTGTTTCCTTATATAATTAGGTTTAGTAAAGGAAAGTTCTTAATGAAGGAAAAAATTATATGGTAACTAAATTCCTTTTTTCAAAAGGCTAGCAAGAGTTTAATTTTCTTATAAATTAGAGACTTTATCACTTAATTGCATAATTTATTATTATTATTATTTTGTATTATTATTATTAAAATAAAATTTCTACTTTTTTTTTCTTTTTTATTTCTTATAACAAAGTTTAATTTATTATTGAACCGATAATCATGCCATAAAATCTATTGTGAAGTATTACTAAAGATTGTTGCCGAGATATTTGGTTCATAAGAGAAAAATACACAATTCAAAATTATCGAAACAACCGTCAACATGTTTTTCGATCTTTATTTTAGGTATGGAATAAGGTTTTTTTCAATATTTTATTTTTTATTTCTTTTATTTATATTTTATCGTATTTATTATAATTATATATTTTATTATCATACCACAAAAGAAAAATGATCAAAAAGATGAAATTTAGATACGTTGAATATGAGTTTTAATTTAGATTTCTCAAATTTACATGATCACCAAGTTGATTATATTAAATGTCAGCCACTTAATTTAGTCATTAAAATTTACTACTCTTAGTTATTTGACAAAACAATGTTTTTGAACTTGGAGTCCTAATGATTTATTAATATTTATACCAAGAGATCCAGTTGAACTAATCTTATTCAAATAACATGAGTACTAAAAAAAAAGGGAAACTAATTATTCATATAGGAGTACTAATTTTTAAAAAAATGGAGAAGGGGAATGATCATCTAAAATCTAATGTAGGAGAAACATATGGTGTATCGAGTGATAATTATTTTTTTTATCTTTAATTAAAGATTTTGTATTTGAGTTTCCCTAGGTATGGAGTAACCTTGTGGAACTTTTGGGTGCAAATATGAGTTTCACCGGGTTTCTATTGGAGCGTGAATTCAAATTTAGTTGAATTTTAATGTGAGGATTGTATACTGGGTCGAAAATAATAAACTACTTTATCAGAAATATAGCAAACACAAAATTTATATCTGTATGTTATGGCAAAGTTTGTATAATTGTGTTCCATATCAAACATAAATATGTATATTTCGTTATACATATATTAAAAAAAAACAGTTGCATAATTCGTTTTACATATACAAAAAAAAATCAGTTGTATAATTCGTTATACATATACAAAAGAAAGTAGTTGTATATAAAAGATCAATTGTATAATTTGTGTATGTATAAAACGAGAAAGAAAGAAAGACAAAAGAAAACTGCGCAGAGGAATATTTATATTGTATAATTATATGTGTATATGACGAATATATATGTATTTGTATGTATATATATACAATTCTCTTGCTTTATACAAACAGAAACACAATTTATGCATTGTATTTCTGTTTGTATAAGTGAAAGAGACGAGGATAACGAACGAGATTTGAGAGAGTGACGAGCGAGATCAGGGAGAGAGGAACAAAAATATATGTATTTGTACAATTTTCTCTCGCTTTATACAAACACAAACACAATTTATACACCAAACGAGAGTGAAGAGCGAGATTCCACCAGGGAGATTGGCGAAAATAGCAATAATTTGCTATAAGGTACAATTAAATCAAAATATATTTATAACATTTAATTTGAATTAATAGTTTGCTATTATATACAATTTTCTCTATTTTGATTGCCCAAATTTAGTCGAGCTACAATAAATATCGGACACAAAATTTTAACAGATATCGTACGCCAAATAAAAAACAAAAAATAAGTAAATTAACATGCGAGAAAATATAAAATAAGAAAAAATAATTTATTTATTTATTTAGAAAAATAGCTTAGGTGAAAAAACAAATCATTTTTTTTTTAGCATGTCTAAGTGCAATTGACTAGATTATGATTCGTTGGTCGATTCAATTCAATAGATAAATTTTGAGACAATCAGGTTAAATGGATTTAAATAGTAGTCTAATGAGTCCAAATATAACTCAAACCCCAAATATACAAAGAAATATGTAACATAAATTATTTATAATTTTTGAAAAAAAACATGAGTTGATATTATTTAAAAGAAAAATACATTATGTTTTACATTTTTTCTTTTAAAAAATAAATAAGAGAAAAAGGGATGTTTGTTCATATGGATGAGATACGTTATAGCTTCTTATTTTATTCAGTTTGATCATATTTTTGTATAAATAAAACTTTTAGATTAAAATTATAAAATATAATAACATTTAAAACACACACACACATATATATATATATATATATATATATATATATAAATGATAACTTTTAGCCTGTTTAAATTGCCACTTTTATTGAAGTTCAAATTGCAATATTGGAACTCCATTTCATTAATTTGAAATTTTGTATGTTTTCGGAGGCATCATTCTCA
Organism: Solanum lycopersicum; assembly: GCF_036512215.1. Classification (NCBI taxonomy): domain Eukaryota; kingdom Viridiplantae; phylum Streptophyta; class Magnoliopsida; order Solanales; family Solanaceae; genus Solanum; species Solanum lycopersicum. Next base: position 76,659,256 of record NC_090800.1, read on the forward strand.
GTTACATCATTTTCAACTATACATTATTTTCATTTCTAAAGATTTAAATTTAAGACATCAATTTAAGAGTGAAAGAATCTCAATCATCCTATCACAATTCATATCGATAAAAAATCAACTTATTTTATGCACATATAATTTTGTGTTGCTCATCATTTTTTTTATACATTGCATTTATAATGATTACAGAATGTGCAAACTAAACAAGTATTTAATCAAAAATTGAATCATAATTTGATTCCAATAACATATCTGGCTTATACAAAGACCTCATTTAACATAATATTTCTTTTACATGTCTTCTAAAGAAAACTAATTTTATATCCTAAAAGTATTATACTTTTTCTTTTCTTGAGAAAATTAAAAATGTGTTACCTAAACAAGTAATTAGCTTATATAAAATGAAAAGAAAAACTAATTTGCGTTTTCGTTTTAATGAATATGAAAATATTTCTTTGATGCAGGCAATACACGTATTTCGAAAAAAATAATGTGTATTAAATATATTTTGACAAAATTAAGTTTATCGAAGACAACTCACGATGTTAAGAATTTGGCTTTAAAGTTTGAAGATAAATTAAATATTTTACTTTATAATTACTGTATTTAATTATGAATTTGCTAATTTTTTTAAAATCTAATAAGAATGGTAACTAATATTCGATATTCTTATGATATAATATTTCTTCGATTTTAATTTATATAAAAGTGTTTGAAAAATAAAAGTCGAAATACATACTTCTATTTATAAATTTTGGTATAATTAAAAATATTTTATGTATTTAAAATTACATTAAAAAATATTAGTATAAGTTTTTATAATAAAATAACTTAAAGTATATTTTAGAAAATGATAACAAAAAAAAGGGTTTAACTTTCCAAAAATATTAATTATTTTTGCTTTTTATACTTTCTCATATATATATATATATATATATATTTATTTATTTTTTTATTTTTTTAACTTTTAACAAAAAAAAAATAAAATGCAAATTTACCCCAAAAAAGAAAAAAGAAAAAAATTGAGCATGCGGCGGCCGAATCCGAAATTACAAACAATGGTCATCTTCTTTCCTTTAACCCTGAAAGAAGAAAGAAGAAAAAAAGAAACAGGAGAAAAACAATGGCTTTGCCAGCCTTAAACCCTCCAAAAACCCTAAATAAAAAGCTTCAATCTTTGAACTCACCATTTTTTTCCTTCTCAAAAACAGCATCATTCCCAAAGATAACCAAATGCAAGAAATACCCATTAATTACTATGTCAAGTCAGCAGCAAAGTCCACCACCCCATGTAGCATTAACCAACAATGACCACAAGGAAGAACTCATGAGTGCTATCAAAAGTTCAATAACTAATTGCTTATCTGAAACCCATCTTGATTTAACTGTACCTCAACTCAAGTCCAAAATCAGAGGCAAGGTAATTCGAAATAAAACTTGTATTCTTTATTCCCTTTTAGCTTGGGACCAAATTTGGGGAAGATGGGTTGAGGTTCATATGAACAGTAATGTGGTTTATAATTTTATCTCCGACCCCTTTTTAGTTTCTGTTTGTTTTGGGATTTGGGTGTTGTGGAAAAGCTTAATTGCATTGATTTGATAGAGGAATTTTAGTTTTCTGGATGGAAAGTTGACAACTTTATCGAAAATTTATATGCTTAGTTTTGAAATATGATTTATTTTCCGAATGTACATATGAAAAATTCCATGTGTTTTGAAGGTTAGAGATATATATGACGGAGGGGATTATCTTGTAATGGTGACAACAGATAGGCAAAGTGCGTTTGACAGAATTCTTGCTTCCATCCCCTTCAAAGGCCAGGTGAAATTGCTTATTATTGATAGTATTCAATTTGCAACAAGTATAAGGTGATCCCTATATTCAAGCTTTAATCTAGTTGCACTGTGATTATGCAGGTGCTTAATGAAACAAGTTTGTGGTGGTTTAATAAGACTCAACATATTACTCCTAATGCAGTGGTATCTGTACCTGACAAAAACGTAACTATTGCGAGGAAATGTTCGGTTTTCCCTGTTGAATTTGTAGGTGAGTATCTACTTTGTAGTGGTATTATCTTCAAAATTGTTTCACTTTTTGATAGATGTATAAAATGAGCTATGTGTGGTTAGGTTCTTATATACACTAGATTCGCCACATGTGCAACGCACGTGTATGATAAGTTTGAGATTCATATAATTCTAGGGTAGTATCCGTACGTCTTTTCCAATGTTTGTTATTAGTGCCGCCGACATCTTGGCGATGAAGATATAGAAAAATTTTGAGTTTCTAATTGATCTTGAATCATCATTTGTGACTCAGATTTATGGTGTCAAGCAGTGCAGGCTACATTTCAGTAGTATTCAGTCACTTGTATCATAATTATCGCTAAATATGTCTAAACAAAAGTAGTATTTTCTTCCAAAGTTGCATGGTGATTGTCATCTCATCACTTATTCAACCAAACCTATGAATACAACCAATGATACTTTCATAAGCTTCCTGTAGTGTTAACTTTTTCCCAATTGCATGACACTTTTCAATGTTATCAATTGTATCTCAACTAATACCTTCTTGTATATAACATGTCTTGTGTATGTCCCTGTCTTTCTATCTGGTTGTTCAGTCATAACCAATACTTTCATCGGAGATATTTGAAATTTCCCTTGAAAGTGGTACATATAGTTGGCCATGCAAGAGAACATGTTGTGGCAGTTGTAATCCAACAGTTGAGATTGCGCTTTTTTTATAGTCATTACAAAATATATATGTACTGGAAATTGCTTCCGAATGAACTTAAATTGATATCGTTCTTTCTCTAGTGGTGATAATGGTATTCTTGGAATAACCACTTGTTTTGTAGCATATTGTCCTGTTGTTATTTCCGCGTGCATGACATTCTTGTCAAAACCTCTTCAAATCAATCGTGTCACATTGCATAAGCCATCTGATGGGTGTAGATTCCTTAGCATCATGATATGGCAGCATAAGCATCTTTTTGATACACAAGGCAATCTAATCGATTATTCTGGTTCACACAATCAGATTAATAGTTCTCCCTACACAAGGGAACCTCATTGTCCTACTTATTTGTGTGTTTGATAGTGGTTGATTCTTTATCAGAAAATGGCCAGTACGTGTCGAGTGCTAAAAATACTGGTTCATTTAATATTCTTCCACCAGAGGGGAACTCAAATTGGAGATTATTTTGGCGTGCTAAGAAATCGCTGTTTTTTTAAAATCTAAACTCAAGTATATTTTTAACTATCCCATGGAATACACCCGTAGTGTGGTTGTGTGTGTTAGGGCTACCCATCATGTACACTTAAATATTTTGGTTGCTGGGAAGAAACTAACAGCCTAAAGGATGTAGCAATTTTAACGCGACAATGCCAAAGTTAGAAACAGGGTAAGTAAATAAAATTGAGGTGGAGTTCAGGGTGTAAGATTTCCATCTGTTTGATGAATAAATTTAAAGAATAGCAGAATTATGTGAGAAGATGTAAATTTGAAATAAACATGAGTATTAAATAGGTAGGATGGAACTTACAGCTGTTGAACGGCCGCGATCAATCTAACTAAAGACTATTCCAATGTTTGATTCTGTTGAGCGGGAGATGGATCACTGATTGCTTGAAAATACTGCACATAAGATTGATGACAGTATGACACAGTGTAAACGAAGGCTTGACTGCTTGAGTAACTAAGCTGTACGCTGGGATAATAATATGCATATGCAGGCCATACCTGTTAAATGCAGAAAAATGCAGGATTGTGTTCAAGGTGATGGTTTTAAAGAGAGAAAATGAGCAGTTGCACCCGTTGGGGAAGGAACATTGGTGGCTGTACAGAATATCATAGTTGGGAGTAGCACTCTTGGAAGGCGTCTCCAACGCGGGAAGTTAGTTGTTAGCGATTAGCGAAGTGGTGTTTTTAGTTAGTTTTTATTTTTAAGTTAAGGGTATTTAAGTAATTTAACTTTCAAGTTTGTGATTTCATGCTTTTAAGTTAGTATAGATATAGATAGATGTATAGTGAGGTAATTTTATAAGTCAGCCAAATTGTTAGTTTTGGTTATATGTCATGCACCTGCATGTTTAGTTAATCTTTGGGATGATATCACTTTGAACCATTGTTAATGCCCCATTCTCTTTTTTTGGAGGAAAGGAGCTAAATCAATTGCAAGTCTTGATAATTATGCAATTGAAATTCATAATAGGCGTCATTTTGAAGGGTGCAAGCTGAAAACCTCCTAATAATCGGTTGATTTTTATGCTTCTAGGTTTCCAAGTGTCTTTTAATGCAATTATTGTAATTAAGTAATAACTTCTAAAAGCTTTTGTTATGAACTTACCAGGTCATTCTTGCATCTACTTCTCATTTTAATTTATGTTTATTGGCTAGTATTTTGTTATTATACATCAATAAACCCATGGTTTAAGATATTAACGATATTTTTTTTCTAGTACGAGGATATGTTACTGGAAGCACTGATACATCACTCTGGACAGTCTACAATAAAGGGGTTCGCAATTACTGCGGCAACAACCTTCCTGATGGTGTGGTTTGTATAATGCATGAATGCAACCGTTTTTGTTTTGGCCTTCGTCTATCTCCTTTTTTTTTTTCTTGAACTTGTTCTTATATTAAAGATGATTTCTTTTTGACAGGTCTGGTGAAAAATCAAAAGCTTACCGAAAATATACTTACTCCGACAACTAAAGCAGCAGATCATGATGTTCCTGTAACACCAGATGAGGTCTGTATTCTTTCTTCTTTCTTCTTTCTTCTTTCTTCTTTCTTCTTTCTTCTTTTTCTTCTTACTTCCCTAGCAGTCTAGCTGTTCTTTTTATTTGCTCTTCTATAACTGAATAGGCTAATTTCTTACATGTTGATGGGAAATAAGTGTAAGATATAATTACGTGAAATATGAAGAAGTGGCTAAAGATGCTAACTGGTCCCATTCATGGAAGGTTATATTGCGGTCTTTATGTTTCGCATCTTGTTAATCTGATGTTTTTGTCACAGTATATGATTTGGTTGACCTTGGTCCACTTCCTGGTATTAGAGTTAGAATTTCTGAACTTCCGAGTATTTGCATGCCAAAGCCGGGGCTATAGGTATATGTTGTAGTATTGAATATGTTGATTTGAGGTGCGTATGAAGCTAATCTGCTATATATAACTGCAGATAGTTCAACGCGGTCTTATGACTCAAGCTGATTACGATGAAGTCAGTAGGAGGGCAATGAGCTTATTTGAGTTTGGCCAGGTAAACAAATCTTGTGTTCTGTTTTATATCTTGTTGTATTGGGATTCTTTTCATGCCTTTCTTCAATAGCTATTAATGCCAGTCTCTCACTTCAATATTATTGTTGTTTCTTGATTTCAAGTTCTTCTTGATGTCTCAAAGCAGATTGATTTAGTTGGTGCTGTTGAGGAAAGCAAATTGCTTTAGTTGGTGCTGTTGTCTTTTCCTCCTTGACTGTCTTAGTTAACTTCCAATCTTGGAATTGAGAAGTCAAGAGAGGCTTTCCATTCTGTATTCACCTAAAAAGCAGCATGCCCCATAAACGACATTGCTTAAAGAGCTCAAAATATGAATTTAATTAGATATTTAAAGTCTGACAGGATGCTACACCTATAATTAGTTATGTGTATACACCTCTGCTAATAGAAAACTTGAGCTAAGATGTAGAGGCCACATCGGCCTTGATGAGTGAAGGTTGTCAGTTATAGCGATTTATAGGTGAAAATCTCCTTCTGTTAGTCTCTACATTTCCTTCCAGTTCTCAGATCTTTTTCCTACATATGTGAGTTGTAGACTTATATTAAGAGGTGAAGTAGTTTCCGGTCCTTCCTTGGAAATGCCTTGGTGTTCATATCTTCAAGTTGAGCTTCCATGTAATAATCATGTCTTCAATAAGTAGTTTCTAAAATTGTTGCTTGAGTAGAAAATTTCTATTTCATGCCTGGTTTATCAACTGTCATCATACCTACCTCAGCAATTCAGAAATGACTCTTGAAGGTTATACACTTTGGTATGGAGGTCATTCAGACTAGTAATGGTCAAATGTTCTAAACATAAAATTGTTATCCGCTCCGCAAGATAGCTGCTTCCAAGTACCCTGGGGAGACCATGAGATTGGGAGGTTTCATGGGGTAGCGCCTCAATAGGTGGAGCATTTGGTACATGAATGCTTTACTCAGGCTATCTGTCTCCAACGCCCCAAGAATGTCCATACACACTGTTATCCCAGCTGGTTTTCTTTAAGTATCTAACCTTAATTGTACATAATATGTTGTTGCTCTTTAGTTAATAATTTGATAAGAGTATATTATGTACATTATTAGTATGCCTAGATCTTTTGAACTTCATCCAAATTTTAATGGAGTTCTGTGAGTTTTATATTTCAATCTCATTTTGAAATTTTATTCTTTTTTAAATAACTAGAACATAAAAAGATTTGTTGGGCTAATCTGTTTCCATGTTAGGCAAAAATATCCTGTCCTGCTTCTCAAATCTTTTAAAGAACTAATAGCTAGAGTTTTGAGCTGTACTTTGTGTTAGCTGTAGAGTGCATTTGAACTATTATAGGATAAATCTAACTTTTATGCAGTTGTATTCACTAACTTTTATATTGCAGCATGTAGCATTGGATCATGGGCTGATATTAGTGGACACCAAATATGAATTTGGAAAAGGACCCGATGGTCAAATTTATCTGATTGATGAGGTAAGCTTTAGATGGCCTTGTTTCTCTTTGACAATGACTCTACTTTTTCTCACTGAAGACCTCATCTTCTGCTTCCAACTTTTAGGTGCATACACCTGACTCAAGTAGATATTGGATTGCACATTCCTACCAAGAGCGCATTCAGAATGGTCTTGAGCCTGAAAATATCGACAAGGTTTCTTACATAATATGAAACTTAATCTGTATCCCTTAAACACATGCTCAAGCATTAATCTCAACTGGATTAAGAAAGTAGAAAACAACCATCTTAGGTTATATAGCTTTTAGTATGTTGTCGCTTGCAATATGCTGACTGACACTACAAATAATATTTGCCTAGGAATTCTTGAGGTTGTGGTTCAAAAGTCATTGCAACCCATATGAGGATGAGGTGATTGGTCTTTCTGCTCATTTCCTTGGTATTCAGATAACTTGTTTTTGAAATTGCACTAATAGAAAAATTGATTTTCCTGCTTAGGTCTTGCCTGATGCTCCAGAAGAACTTGTTTCTGAATTAGCTTGGCGGTATGTGTTCATGTCTTCCTATGTTATCACTGTCAAGCCAAAGCCTCCACTCTTTTTAACTAACAAAACCTTGAAACTTCACTTGATTGATTGTGATCTACTTGCACCAAAGTTGCCTACGATTATCATTATTCACTGTTTCCATTATTAATGCTGATTTCCACTTCATTAAGCAGATATATTTTTCTATTCGAGACAATAACAAATTCAAGATTCGAGATGCCTGAGACAAAGGTAAAAACCTATGTGTAAAAGCACTATTGGATGACTGCAGCAGTTACTAAAACTTGTTCTTCATGCAGGAGCCAGTCCATGATCGGATCTCGAGAAATGTTTCACAGGCTTTATCATCATTGCAGTAATAACATCAAACAAGAGAGCATCTTGCATAAGTTTTATGAGGTGGAATAAGTACCTTCTGCAGTAATCTCTGAAGAATTGTATTTTAAGCTTGTCGTCGAGGAAGTCGGTCAATGTTGTAATGCTATGTGATTACTCATATAACAACAGTTATGCACCATCCCCAAGTAAGTTAGGGAACCATAAACTGTAAAGTTACTAGTTTTTCTAGAATTTTGGATTTTGATCATCCTAGTTTGAGTTAAAGAATAGTTGGCAGACAAAAGATATTTATTCAAGTGTCACCTTCTGACTTATAAATGCTTGTTAGATCGTATAACTTTGATGGCTGCTCTTTGTGTGTGAATTTGTTTCAACACCAAATTTGCACACATTGATGGGAAATGGAAAAATCAAAACCATTTTACTGCCATTAACTTCTCAAAAATAAGAGAATTGTTAACGTTGACAATCATGGAACATTTAGGACTCATTCTTCCAACTCTTTGATTACGTGCGTTTACATTTCTCACTTCCTTTTTGATCTGTCAACTTGTTTACGTAAATCTTTCATTTATGCTCGGCTGGAAATAAGACAAAATAATATTTTGATACATTCAACTTATGTTTTAGTCTAAGATCACGTGATTTAAGTCTTTTTATTTTATTTTATTTTCAAAAAATTGCAATCAGATCAGAATTAGACAAACAAGTTGAAACGGATGGACAGATAGTTTGAAACGGATGGACAGATAGTTAGTGATTTATCTTGTTTGGCAAATGAAAACACTATTGTTTTCTTTGGACATACTGAAAATAAAATAAATAGAATGTGTGTGGCGGATGGAATAATCACAAAACTATGTGAATAAGATTGCAGAAACTATCATTTTCCGATGAGATGAATAATGAATTTTTTAAGAGAAAGGAACGTTAATTAGCATTGAAAAGTCAAAAGAACCAATCATCTTGATAGTTTGTGTTGACACGAAAGTACTAAAATACCTTCTAAGAAACTATTGGTAGACAACTAAACATTCATTATTTCACACTTGATTATCTCAAGACTTGTAATATGCCAACATTTGGCAACAGACTTAAGGCCCACTTTGGCCTACACAGCAAGAATTGTACCACTATATAACAAAAGAGATTGAGTACCCTCTACAAAGCAAGAATCAGCAATGGCAAGTGAGAAAGTGAAATTGCTTGGATACTGGGCAAGCCCTTTTGCTCTGAAGGTTCATTGGGCACTGAAACTGAAAGGTATTGAATATGAATACCAAGAAGAAGATCTCTCAAACAAAAGTCCTTTGCTCTTGCAGTACAATCCAGTTCATAAGAAGATTCCGGTTTTGGTTCATAATGGGAAACCTATTGCAGAATCACTAGTCATACTTGAATACATTGAAGAGACATGGAAGCACAATCCACTCCTCCCTGAAGATCCTTATGAAAGAGCCAAGGCGCGTTTTTGGGCAAAATTTGTTGATGACAAGGTATAACCAATGTTCAAATATGAAAGAATCCATTCCTGTTACTTGTTTATCATCTGGCAGCAAATCACTCGATTATTCATGCTCTTTCTTTCTTTACAGTGTGTGCCAGGCATATTTGGTACTTTTGCCAAGGTCGGAGTGGAGCAACAGAAGATAGCAAAAGAAGCTCGTGAGAACTTGAAAATTTTAGAGGATGAACTAGGCAAGAAGCGCTTTTTTGGAGATGCAAAAATTGGCTTCATGGATGTCACGTCTGCTTGGATCATCTGCTGGGCTCAGATTGTTGAGGAGGTTGTGGATATCAGACTTATTGATGCCGAGGAAATGCCTTCACTTGTTTCATGGTTTCAGAATGTCCTCGAAGCTGCTCCCATTCTGAAAGAGTGTACACCGCCCAAAGACAAATTGTTAGAGCATAACAAAGGATTTCACGAGATGTTGGTTGCTTCAGCACCATCTTAAAATCTAAAATCTGTTCCCATGTATGAAGATTTTACTAAATATGATTATATGACATGTAATCTTTTCGATGAGTTTGATGACACGTAAGATTTTGTGTTTTGCCTATCAAATACAATTGTGGGGAAATAAGGGCATACCGCATACGCATCTATGATCATGATATTATATAAGTCATCTTCTGTAAATTCGAGAAACTTCAACTATTTAAATGTAAAGAACACAGCACCTTGATAAAAAACGAGTGCCTGACTGTCAATATGCCACGCAAAATTTGAGTTACTTTTTAAGGATACGAGTTCCTTCAACTTTCTGCAAGTAGAGAATTTCATTGTAGTTAAGGGGGGGAGAGAAAAAGGGCTGTTGAACGTTAAAAGAAACCCAGCATTGGCACATATGTAAGCTGCAAAGGACCAGAGACTTTGAACCATAATATAATCGACCATTCATGAGGAAGCAACCCTCCTCCATTAGTAAGGCTATACAGATCAAAACAGACATTCAGCTTGCATACATAAGTGATCTTAGACCTATTTGTTCAAAATCACTACCAATCATCTATATAAAAAAACGAAGTAACTCATCCATATCATCTCTATCATGACACGATTCCATATTAGTTTGGTAGGCATCAAGAACATACAGTGTCACAAAAAAATTTAGGATCTATTTTCTTTGGACAATTTGCCAAAAAAGCCTCAAATTGAAAGAAATATCATAATAGAACTACGACGTGCATGAAGTTCATTAATGCAACAGAAAATGTAAAAAGACATGCTTTTACTGCAGCTTCATCATACTGTTGTAAATAATAAAACTCTAGCATTATTCATATGGAAGGGAGAGACTGAACAGAGACACTAAAGAAGCTTGCTAGGGTGAATCAAGCTAAAAGTGTAAATGATAAGAACACATCTCAAGATTGTTTTTTTTTTGGGCAGACGATACTTGTTGAATCAGATATATTCAGAAAAGTTGAGTTGTCCACCAATGCTTATATCTTACAGAGGACATAAAGGCTCAGGTGGTGCACAGAGTAGATTAAGATCAGTATATTTGATAAAGCTGAATCTTCATCTTAAACCTGGACTGTGCATAAGAAGCAAAATCATCTATCATAATAAAGACTTTGGTCCTGGCTGGCAGACTGTTTGCCTTTGGTAAGATATTCAGATATCATTTTTGGAATTTCATACGCGAATATCAAATGCCGAAAGTCTCAAGTATCATGAAAAAATAGTTAGTAGAATAAATCTACACTCTGGCTAGATAATAGAAAATGCAGAAGCCATAATCTTTCACCGAGTTACTCATATTGCAACTTCCAAGCGCAAAGGGAATCATGAGAAAAGAGAGTAGATTAATCAAACAAAAACTTACCAGTCGCAGCAGGATGCAGTCCCAAGAAGTCACATCCACTGTAATAAAAACTTACCAGTCGCTGCAGGATGCAGTCCCAAGAAGTCACATCCACTGTGCTCTTTATGTTTCAAGCCGCATGCTTTGAGTTAGCACCAAGTGACAAAAAATTGTTCAAAATGCTTGACATTCTAACCCATCTTCTGCCCTATGGATTTTGAGTTCTCAACAATGCAAAACGTCTGAACAGATGGCAGAGGTCTCATCATCCACGTCAATTCCATCATTCTGCATCATTTCAAGGATGTACAGTGGACTTTCTTCTCTTGAGATTTGCATTCTAAGCAATGACTTGTACACTTGCAAATTAGCAGGACCAAAATGTCTAAGAGTTGTAAGAAACTCCATAGCCTTCTCAAACTGTCTAGTTTCTTCGAAATATTCTGAAATTGCGACAACAATACTTGGTGATGGCCTCCATTCATAATGTTTTAGAGCAGCAAGACCACTTTTCAAGGCATCGGTAGCTTTATCCATTTGTTGACTCCTTATCCATCCCTCCACCAATATCTCCCAGGTTTTAGAATTTGGACATCCACCTTTCTCCAACGTGTGATAATGTAACGATTCAGCTTTTTCAACTGATCCATTTCTCATGTATCCACCGAGAAGAATGTTGGAGACTCTAATGTCATATGTTCTGCATTGAGACTCCCATTCCACAAAAATTCTCTCGGCCTCTCTCATGTCACAAAGCTTGACCAAAGACGACAAGATACACATGTAGTTGGCACAAGTTATCGGAGAGTTTACTGCTTTAGAGGCTTCCCAGACCCGATGTACTCCATCTTTGTTCTTTAAAGAAGCATACTGCGTTATGAGAAAGAAGTAAGGATAGTGATTACTGTTGGATATTTTCTTTTCAGCAGTTTTTAGGGCCAAAACTGCCTTGTCTGTGAGTCCTGCTTTCTTATAAATATTTGCTAATGTAGCTAAAGAGCTCCATCCCACTTCTACATTTTGGTTACTCAGCATCTCTTTGTATACCATCTCTGCTGATTCAACCCCAGAGAGCTCCCCACATGCGTCCATCCAGAGATTATAGGAGAGGACGTTTAAGGTTATTTGGTTTTGTTTCATTTGCAGGATGACTGATGGTACTTTTTGGTACTGAGATGTGGCCTTATAAAGCTTCATCATCTCATTAAACGGATGAGGGCTCAGAGCAAGTCCCAACTTATTTATCTTTAGCATGAAAGCTTCAGCCTTCTCAGTGGACCTTTCTTCAACATAACAATGAAGAAGAGGGAGGGAAGCAGCTTTCAGCGAAATAGTGCTTGTTAAACTCTCAAAATATCTTTCAGCTTCTATTCTACCGTGTTCTTTAACAGTTAATTCCAGTCGCCTGGCATAATCATGACGTAACATCTGAGAACAATGTTGAGTTTCCATCCAGTTAAGTATCTGCAAATAAATATAAAAAGAGAAAGAGATGTACATTATTGTCTCCATTACATGCTCAACCAGATCAAAAGGCGGAGATATTTCAGTATCATTTTGACATTTTTAACTTAACTAGCCATACTAAATCACATAATCAAGCACCCAAAGATACAAAATTCAACAAATTCAATTTGTTTAATTAAAAAAAAAGAAAAACTGATGAGCAAATATAAAACCTCCAAAGCAGGTCCAAATCGACGTCGTTTCATGAGCTGCCGTATAATCACCCTAAGCTCGTTTAGACAAACTCTACGGCCTTCATCCACCCAATTCTCAAGCACACTCCTCGTCGGGTTCACACCCGATGAAACCACCTTCAAAATTCGTTTTTTCAAATCACCCCCACCGGAATAACTGCCGTTAATCGGTGCCGCTTTGTTTGAAGAGTATGATTGTGACAGCACAAATCTCCATGTCCAAGAGCTTCCAAAACATGTACAATGATTTCCATGAGAGCGTAGAAATTACAGCATTGGAACAAAGAGAGAAAAGGGTGTTAATTACCTGTGAAATCTTGAAAGATTGAACCCAACTGGTACCTTGAACTGCATTTTCGGTGAGTGTGTTCTTGTTGCTTTGGGTATATCTTGTTTTGAGCTTTGGAGAATCATATGTTTTTGACGGTACAGTTTAGTCCCTAATGTATGAATTTTTTCCTATTTAAAATATATATATACCTTAAAATAAAAATAATTGAGCTTTTTAATATATTTTAATAAGCAAACAAATGTTTGATTGAGATTCTCTAAACTGTTCTTTTAATACAATATCAAGTATATTTTGTAATTTCGATTATTTTTATTTTCAGTGTCAACTAAAATAGTAAGCGCGATTCAGACATCATAGTATTACTCATTAATGTGTGCATAACACATGTTTGACATACCATATGGCGAAAATGGATATGAGTAAATAATAGAATGAATTTGAGCAACTTTTATAACTTTAGACCCATGGCAATATTGAACTTTTTCAATAAATGCAATTAATTAATTATTGCTCACAATTACAGAGAAAAGCGGAAAAAGAAAACTATATTTTTCAGTCCCCAAAAAACAAATAAAATATATAGAACATGTTAAAAGAGTACAACTGGAACTATGCAAAATTCCAGAGACTTATCAGTAATTCTCTACAATTTTTGTAGGTAGAAAATACAGGGATACTTCTATGATATACTCAAACTCTCAACTTTCTAATAAAAGGCCTTGGATAAAATAGGCACTTCCTTTTTTATTTTGAGAACTATATAGGCATGTTAAATGCTAGTATATAATCTGAACTCGACCCAAAAGGTGAACGATAAAAAATGACTCTACCATGTGTATGTGATATAGCTACCAGGACTGTAGATGTTTGGGAAGTTCTCTCCAGATCAGATTGAAGCCGGAGACTAGCAAACTCTGTGCAGGTATGATGTTGAAAGCAGCTGGATCAGGGATTCTTGTATCTGCCGAGGACAGCTGACGCCTCCACAATCATAGTGTTTTGATTAACAATAGAAGAATCACTATCAAGAGTGAGAACTCAACCACAAACTTTGGGTTTGATACGCGTTCAAGCAACTGCTGCCACCTGTAAGTTCAACCAGTAGAGAGCTGCTGGTAAAGCCTGTTAACCATTTCCAGAATGTTCACCACATTCAGAATGGTGACTATACAAGCAGAAAGGGTCAAAGCGAGAAAACACTAAAGCATTATGCCAGCTAAATGATATTGCGCAGCCAATCTCCAGTAAATAAAGATGTAGGTTATGTAAATTGTATATAGATTGTTTACCATAGCTCCAGTTTTAATACAGAAACAGTATAAGCATTCATGATAAGAGAGAATACGAGGACATTTCTTGAACTCTGAGAACACCCTCACCCCCACCCCAACCAACCCCTCAGAAAGAAACAAGGAAAAACTATCTCGTGTTTCAGTGACTAATAAAGAGCTTGAAAGATCTAATATCAAATTTGTATAAAACTCTGACAAGCAGCAAAGTTCTAATACTCTCTTTTTCCACCAATAATAAACACAAAAACATTTTAACATAATGCCAAAAGAAAAAGGGTCACATGAAAACAAGAAAGAGATGAGACATTCTACCCGAGTTCAGGAAGGACATGATTTACGAAACCTACCACAATAGAATCCAAAAAAGAAAAATAAGTGGAAGTGATGCAACAAACTTAATGGACAGCCGAAAAGAGATAAAAAACACATAGCTTCAAGGCTGTATACAAGATTTTGCTAACCACCTACTGGGTCTGGCCTACCTGAAAAAGGATTACATCAATCCCGATCATAAAATTCTTGCCAAAAATTAGTATACACCTCCAAACAAATGGTGAAACCAACTGATATAGTTAGTGAAGTTCAATGAGTAGTTGAAATCGCTAAGCAAGGATAATTTTGATCACGTATTTACGGTATAGCATAATAACTGGAAAGAAGGCTAACCCCATTATCTCCGGTCTTTTTTTTTTGGAGGGGGGGGGGCGCTAGAAAAATAACTTTTTGTAAATTATTTCAATTGACTTTTAACAGTATGTACTTGTGGTGAACTTCTCAAATAGTCATGGGAACATTCACATGCATCAAAGATAGCACAAATTTTCCAGTTATAGTCTTCTTAAATTAGTTAACAAAAAAGTTCAAAGAAAGCTGAGTAAGCAAATACTTCTGACGGATCAGTCATGTCATGCATTCAAAGACAATAAAGAATAAAACTTACAAATTTACTTCTCCATCCATGTAATCTCCATTAACAACTTCCTCCTGCGCAAATTCTTCCATTATAGCACGCTGCCGTTCATTCAATGCTCTACAAAAGAGAAGAAAAAAGAGCATCTGTGAAATTTCTGCAGCAAACTATAGTGGAAGTTCATGAGCAACATAAAAATAGAAAAATAAATGAAAAATGTTTGGTCAGAAGAATTTCATCTGATAAGCTACTACCTTCATCCATAATACTTGATCTACTTTGTCAAATTCTCCAGAAAGCTTGATTTGGGAATTTCATATCATGATTTCACATTTTCTACTATATTAGAAGAGTGAGTAGGACATCAGGTATGAACATGTCTGTTAATGGTAAATTTTCTTATCAATTGAGGGTATTTCCATCATCTCAATTTGTTGCCCTATCTTCATCTCATTCCACGTGGTTGTGTAGCCAGCTTCATTATGCGTGGCATCCATGCGTGTTTTCTTATTGTTATCCGCCATTGAAGATGAAGAGGCAGACAAAAGCATTTGCCTTCAAAACTTTTTCCCTTCCATCTTCTCCAACTGCAACTTCAAGGTAAAAATCTCTCACTTCTTCATCTCCCTCCTCAATTTTTGTATTTGAAATCTTTAATTTTTAATCTTCATATGTTCTGAATATATTTACAATGCTTTCGTTTTATATTGGATTCAATGAACTTTGAATTTTAGAAGAATCGAAATTAAGGCCAACAATATGACATATTAATTTTCAAAGAACCGTACATTTGGCTGAATAGATTTATAAAGCTTTGCTATTAGATTTAGTTTTCTTCACTTTGTTTCTGCTTTTAATTTGAAATTGCAGGTTGTGAATCTCTAATTGTAGGAGCATATTGTGATTTAGCTAACTTAGTTAGCATTCATGTTTATTAGAGAGTTTTGAGAGGAACATCAAACTTAACTTAGTTAGCACTTCGACAATAGCTTTGTCGGCTATGGTCTCCGTCATCTAACACTTATTTACTATCATATGAAACATTATTACTTTTAACACTTCACTAAATGCCTACACTGGTGGAGATAAAGTCTTATACTAAAACATATGGAATTCTAATTGTTGTAATTATGCAGAATCATAGAGACCTAAAATTTAGAATCTCTGCACTAATACTTGAACCAAATAAACTATAGTACTACTAGGGCAACATAGGTTTTATAATCCTTGCAAGAACTTTGGTATGTCATATAAAAGCATAAAAAGAAAAGAAATGAATTCTATTTAAAAAACTGAGTCACCCAATATTCATACTACTGCAACAAGATATAACAAAAACCAGGTAATTACAACTATCTTTCATCATGCTTCATTATTTCAGTTTGTTACAAGTCTTCCGCACAAATCTCTTACCCCAACTATAAACATCTACATATTGACTTAGCCAAATATAAGCTTTCAATCGTCAACCGGAGTGAACGATGAATAACTTACATTTTTATTTCATTGACTGCTAAGCTTATAGGATGCCAATACAAATCCACTTGTAGTAAACTTTTGAGGACTGCAACATCATAAACTACAATATGCGTACTTGCCTTCTCTCTGGTTTCTCCCTATTGCAGTCCTTCCTTCTGTGTCTCGCCCACAATTTACTTAGTTATTGAATTAGGAGAATCAAATTGGTATTTGATATAGCCAAAACATTCACTCTTTCAACCTTTCCATAATTTTTATATCGGAGTTGTTCACATTGTGATACTGTACAAAAAAAAATTGTTCAGACGATTGTGAAAGATAGTGATATTATCTTTAATGGTTGAGCTAAGAAGAAGTAGGTGAATAAAGATCCACCAAGTGCAAGGTACAGTATGAAAGTCGTGCCCTGCCTATTACAATAATGACGATGGAATTGAGACATTTTAAATAAATAACTAGAGAATTAGCACATTTCAGAACTCACTAACACATCTAAAAACCAGCTAACCCAAGAATTCCTAAAAGTACCACCCATATTTGAGTAATGACCTGATATCAACTATATTTTGATGAGAGCATATAAATTTTCAGAAATTAATTTTCACTTTTCATACATATGTGGAGACAATCTTAAACAAGCTATACCTCTTGTTTAGATATTGCCCCTGAAGAAATTGGATAAAAAGGTTCATTCATAGCATTAATCTCTCTGTCGTACTAATCATTAGTAGTCTTGGAAGTGAATAGTGTGCTCGATGATTGAAGGACCTACCGACATGCATTAACAAAAGTACACAACAAAACATTTAGTTCTTAGAGTTGGTCGAATAATTTGCGCAACAGAATTACTAGATCTGTTCTTGATAAAAAATTGTATGGAACCAACCAAGTGTGACTGAAACGATGCTAAACATTGTTCAGTTTTTATTTTTAAGCTTTCCTACAATTATCTAAAGTAATCTGCTATTTCTGCTTGCTCTCTTTCAGGTTTCCTTTTGTGTTATTGTGATATTGTTCTCAAGTTTGTTCAGCTTCCTTCACTTTTGTAAGTGTCAATAAAACTCAAGCCTTCCAACAGTAAACTCAGATCAGTCATCAGATAACCTAATAAAAGAGACTAAAAGATATCTTTCACTACCTCTTCCTCCTTTCTTCTTTTTCCTCTTTTTTTCTTCTTATTTGTTGCTCAACACGTAGGAGAAGGGATAACAATTTTTTCATTTAATAATAAGATTCTTACAAAGTTTATCTTCAGTGTGGGGAAAAAGAAATCTCTATCGCTTGCTAAGATGATATCGTTCATACATCAAACTATTCAAATATAATACAAGCATTCCTGGAAACTTCATGGCATTACGTCAAATGCTTTGAAATAAAATGGATAACCACAACTACACCTTCGCGAAAAAATGGGCAACCACAAATACACCTTAATTTGTTGGTAATAGAAATTATCAACTTCTCTTCTTTCACTATTCCCCTCTGCTTGGTCTTTGATCTTTTCTTTTAAAGATGAATTTCAAAGAGGCAATAATATTTTTCTTATCTATGTTATAAAATTACAATGGCTGAAGGGTCAAATTGTTTCGTAATTCCTCGCCCCCGCAGACCTCAGCTCATATAAAGGTTATAGTTATTATGCAACTTTGTTGGAAAAAATCGTCAAATTTCTTACTAAAAGAAATTTAGAGCCTGTTTGGCTCAGCTTAAAAGCTGGTCAAACTGACTTAAAAGCTGGTTTTTGACTTATTTAGCTGTTTGGCAATACTCAAAATAACTTATTTTAAGTTTAAAAAAAAACTTATTTTAAGCCAAAAGTTAAAAGCTGAGATAGGGGTGCTTTTTCTTTTTTAGCTTATAGCTATTTTAAGTTGACCACATTTTTATCTTTTTGCCCTTAATATTTTTATACAATCTCCAAATTACCCACATAACCCTAACATCTCTTTCTTTCATTTTTCCCTTTTCACGTTTGGCATAGCAACTTCAGCACTTTTATCCAAACGCATAACTGCTTATTTTAAAAATAAGTTTTAGCACTTTCAGAAGTACTTTTTTAAAGCTGCTTTTATTAAGCCCATCCAAACGGCCCTTAAAGTGCTTACACACTATTTCTCCAAGCACAACTGTACAATAACTTAACAACATAAAGAATTATCTTAAAACTGGATAATTGCCATCCGTTATTTTAATTACTTTTTATGCTTCCTATGTACGGTGCCTCTCCACTTAATTATACTGCTACATTGCTATAATAATCTTCCATTCCTATTTTTTTTTTTTTCACATTTGATTTTTCAAAGTTTTTGCAGCAACGTAAAACTCAGCTTTCTGCGTTATTGCTCATGCACTGCCTATTATGAAAAGCTAGAATAATGTTGAACAAGAAGATTCATGATGCTTTAACTAACAAGGTAGTTCACAATCAACCATACTCCATTCTTACTACGCTGCTCATCCACAACTAAAAAACACTTCTCCTTCTAACTGCAGGTATTTTATCAACTACAGTGTTACATCAAGATGACAACCATCATCTTCTATTCTGCTATTTTTGTATAAATATGTAAACAGAATAACACTGCAATGAGTATACAAATGTGTCAAAATATTACTAACTTTTTCCCAATTGTCATAATTATCAATATTTCTGATAGTTATTACCCAGTACATATTGAGCCCGTGCGCGCACGGGCAACCACGTCTGGTTTTAAATACAAAAATGACCCACAAGTTTATATTTGTAAAAAAAAAACACAATTCTATATCTAGCAATCATTTATTGCATATGTAAACAAAATTATAGTTGATATCATTTCCATCACATGTCTCTTTAGTAAATATTATTTGTTTACACAGCTATCTCGTTTCTGTCACATATTTCTTTAGTATTTCTTTACAAAAATGTAATTTTTGTTTGTAGGCAAGTATTAGGTAGTACACTATCACAATGTTTATATTAAAGAGTCGGTACACTACAACTCCTGCTCAATTTTACTTTTTTATTTGACTAAAGTTCAACCAATAAATGTTGTATTTTTTTAGAAAAACTTTGTCGTTGTGTATTATACTTTTGTTATGAATTTTTGCTTATTTGGTAAGATTGTAATAAAGATTGGGGCAATTTTGATAGTTTTCACAACTTATGGAGTTTTGATGTTTATGGGTAAAAAAAAACAACTGAAAAATCCAAATTGCATGTCCAAACAGAACTTCAACTTCATCTCATTTCATGACAATCAATAAAACATTTAACCACTTTTTTTTGCGTGACAGAAATTCATCTAGGGCAGCCTTTGGACCAACTGCAAAACCATTTTAAGTAGACAACTAATGCCTAACCCCATAATTTGGATTTATATGCCTTAACACAAATCTATCAGTACCTCAATATTACCAACACCTAGTAACTACTGATACCAGATTGGTTCAAACCTAAATAACAATATTTCCGAAAAAAGTAAAATGTATCAATAAATGCAACAGTAACAAAACAAAAGAAAACACCAAGTGATTATAAACCTGTAGATGCATTCAATGTATAATTCGACTCCCAGATATTTTCATACCTAACAAATAGGTATTGCTAGTTTATAGTTCATTTGGTGATACAAGGTTTTTTACCAGCTCAGATCAGGAAAGCTTGATTTCAGATTTTTTCAGCAGATCACTCAAGGATTGAACACTGGTTATGAAATGAATCTATCTTCCTCTCATTTTGACACATTACTAACCTGTTATAAACTAAACACCAATTTCCTTAATGCTCGCATGAGTTATTCCTACTATCCCTAATCCCTAAACATCTGCAGAATTTGAATAAAGATAAGCAGTTCGCACTTCAAAAGGAATTACTCGGAGATATTAATGGTGCAATTACCTGGGGAATGCTCATGATCCCAAACAGAATATCTATTTACTTGTATGAACACATGCCCTAGCAATGATATGAAAGATTGGATGAGTTCAGACAAATTATTCTTGTACATCAGATCGATGATCCTTTTTGAAGTCACTTGTAGCATTTTCTTCCTGTTCTCATTTCCCATGAGGAAGCAAGAGTGGCTAATTTTGGTGCTTGACTTAATATAAATCAGTTCAGGTAGCATCCTTGAGTTTATTAGCTTAAAACCCAAATAAAGACATTTGGTATTTCCTCTAAGCAATGCAATTGTTAATATTGTCAATTTTGCCTAATTTTCTAATGAATTCAGCGAACTGTAATAATTGATTTAGGATAAAGATGATCTGGAAAGGTGAGAGAGAAACATACGTTGGGAAGTCAATACGGAACCGCACGTATTGATCGCCATGGTTCACCAGAAATCCACTCTTTGGCAAACCTAAGTATGACAGACAACAAGTGTGATTGCTCAGAAGGAAGTATATTAAACAGATTAGAATCCACTGTAACTAAAGCTATGATACCTTTGCCTCGTAGTACCACAAGTTGTCCAGGCTGAACACCCTTGGGTACCTAAAAAGACCAGAAATAGAAAATAGCAGCAGGATTTGGTAAAAGAGGGAGTTCAATGGTTCTATGATATGAAAAAAGCACCAAGGGGCAAGCACTTTAATGCTGCTTATTTTTCAGGCAACACATGAAACAGTAAAGCAACTTCCACAACTGAAAAAAGGCCTGACAGAAGAGATGGAAATGACTTTTTATTGAATTGTTGCAATTGATGTTCATTCCCAAAACCAAGTCCAAGCTTGTTTACAAGCATCCAAGTAGCTTCACTAACAAACTTTCATCTCATTTCCCCTCTTTAGTTTGGATTAGAAAACAATTTGTTTTTGTTCAACGAGAATTGGTTTTCAATTACTTTATTTTTGAAAAAATGGAAGTTTTTGTTTATTTTCAGAAAACTATACATGGAATGAAATGGCTCTCTGTTTTAGGAGAATTGGTGTTCGGTTTGTCTTTTGCGAAAACATCACTACCTCTTTTTTGTAAGGAAAATTTTCCATCCATGGATTTTGTAGAACAGCACTCGCTTGTTGAGACTTGAAAGTCTAACTCAAGACCTAGGGGTGTCAAAAATGAACCCAAACATAGGTCACCCGCCCAGAATTTTAAGGGTTGGGCTCAAGATAATTTAAATTGGGTTCAATCTCAATCCATTCAAGTCTAACCCATTTTAAAAGAATCCTCTATTGAGCCCAATTCAATCTCCAATTTCAACCCGTTTTACAATTCTTTTAGATATGTTCCTATATTGAAGGTATGAATTATTATCTATTAGTATCTTTTAGGATTTGTTTATCAATTTGTTACTTTTTTAAAAAAAAAAAATCTTGAGTTGAAATTAAAATTGTGATTATAAAAATTAATATCACTTTACTAAAATTATTGAGATTAAGTGGGTCAAATTGGGCGGGTCAAGACCTAACCCATTTTTTAGCCCATTTGAACCCAACACATTTGAACCCAAAGTAAACTTGGGCGGTCAAGACCCAACCCGATTTCTATTTCAACCCATTTTAATATCTCCAATTTCAACCCAACCCGCCCATTTGACACCCATATCAAGACCCGAAAACTCTTTTTCAAGTTTCCAAATGGGGTAAAATTAACATATTAAAAGTGTTAGGATCCTGTAGATATGGTTAGGATCTTGTAAATATGGTATACATCTGTTAGGATCAATTAGATTGACTTTCCTCTAATAATTATGATGTAATCAGAGCATGTAGACTTTACTGTTTAAACCCTGTAAACCCCAAGAGTTTGAGCAAATAATAGAGCAGGCCACAACATTGGGTGCAGACAACCAAAATCACCGCCATTCAGTCAAAAGATGATTGAAAAATCAACAATCAAAAAGGAAAAGAAATTGAACACACATCCAATATCAAGGTGACACATAATTAACTATATTAATGGATATTCAAATTTATTATCACGCCATGATAATAAAATAAATAAAGAATGTTGAAAGATAGATAAACCCAGTATAAAACGCCATACCTGTATATTTGTCTTTCCAGATAGAGTTGGTACCTCAACTTTACCACCAAGGATAGCCTATTAAAAATCAACAAGGACCACTAAATTTTAAAATTCTACTTAAAGCCACAAAACCATATGTAAAGAAGACAGATATAAGAGCTTTAAGCATTTCTTTCAAGCCTTATGCATTTAGTCTTCGGTGATGTTTACTTCGTTTGGTATTTTGCAAACCCATAACCTACAGTTTAAGGATTGGAGTTCATCAATCAGGTTTCTAACATCTTTTTTTAGTACACATGCTGTCATGGAGCCCCAGCTACACTGCGTGCATATTGTTTATGAGAAAGGTAGAAGGCAAGGTACAAATTGCATATTTTGCCATGAAAGTGCCCCAGTATGCTACATATAACATCTTTTTTCTGCCAAATACTCGTGTATCACAAACCGGTTAACTTTTATTTAATCAGTTAGTTGGTCTGTGCTAGCCATATGAAAAGTGTGTAAACTATCATAGTTTAGACAAATAACCTTAAAATAAATACTACGCATCATAGTTGCTTGGACAGCAAGAGATCCCTCCAGCTGCTTATTGTTCTTGTTTCTTAGTTATTTCCTGTCTAATATGCTCAACTACTACTTCTGCAGTAAAGGACTCTATTTTTGTCTTCTTTTTTCTTTTTACTTTTACCATTCAATGATCGGCCAACTTATAATATAGGCCGATAAAGTAAGGGATGAATACTGATTAGAAAAAAAAATGGGGGGAAGGGGGGGTGAAAAATAAAACCATCAGAAGACAACCACAAGATACTTTTATCATCCGCAATCCAACCCCCCTCCCTCCCTTCCCCCCATTTCCCATGTACCAGCATTATCATCTACCCACTCAGTATTATCTACAGCCAGTTATCTTGCTAATCAGTATCACTTAAAACTCAACAATCTCGGAGACACTTTCTTTGGCAAGGACAGAGAGCACAAAACTTTTAATTTGTTTAGGTGGAACATAGTGAACTTGGATAGAAAATTAGGGGGGATTTGTGTGTGGTTGCGTGGGGGTGGAGGGTGGGGGGTAGGAGTGGAAGATCTGAAAGTCCAAAACATCACCTTACTGCAAAAATGGTTTTGGAGATTCGCTGCCCAAGAATACGCTCTATGGAGAACAGTTATCACTGCAAAATATAGGCTTCTCAATCATTGGACAACCTAGCAGACACAAACTCACAAGTCACAGCCCTAATGGAATTTGGAAGCATCAGAGTTCATGGAAACACATTTTACTCCAACTCTGCATTTCAAGTGGGTAATGGCAGGAGTAAAGTTTGGGTGTATGTCTGGGCAATATTAAGGGAGAAACTTGAATTCTTTTCAGTGTAGCACAGAATCCGGATGCTACAATTTCAGAGTATTGGTCACACACAGCTGGATTTCTATCAGGCGAAGAATAGATGATTGTAGATGTACGCAGCATTTCTTCAATGCTTCAGATGCTGAAAAGTGTATCCCTTTTAATCTCCTTACCTGATTCTTTATCCCGGAAGGGAGACGCTAAAGGTAATTTACAGTTAAAGCTTGTTATTGACTCTTGAGGAACTCAAATTTCATCTTTAATTATCATGGAAATGCGTTTGAAGAAACATGACACCTATAAAGGTCGAATGCTTCACATGGCTGGCTGTAGGCGCATGCCTCAATCACAAGAATCTCACAAAAAAGGATACTTACAGTAGATTCCTTTTGTGTGAGAGCCAATCTGAGGACATTAATCACCTTTCTATTCACTGTTCACTTACTTCACAAATCTGGTTCCCACAAAAGCTTTGGGGGTCAAGTGGACAATCCCTAAGGTAACTACTATTTGCTGCAGTACTGGTACAGGAAAGGTCTGGGAAAGACTAAAATGCAAATATGGAATTTAGTTCCTTCAGCTATTTGGTGGTCCATATAGAACAAATATCTATTGTTTTTTTGGAATAATCTGGCTAGTGTAAATGACATGAAGCCATGATAGACTTATCGAGCTCATTAAACAATCTATAATGTACCTTTCCCTTTCCCTGTAAATATTCAAAGCACCTTCTTAATGCTGTCTTCTAAAATATCGCCGTTTAATGATAACAAAAAAAAACTAAACAACCTATAATCATTGCCAACTAGAATGGGATGAAATTTTGAAGTCATGTTCTTCAGTGTGGTGATCAATGCTTGAATCTGGTGATAGGACTGTGAAGAGAGAAAGATTGAGGAGAGCTTCAGAGTCGGTATTGACAATGGTATTAGGATTTTTATCTTTTTTATTTTCTGGATAATGGTAGTAATGGTTTAACTAAAATGATTAAGATGCACAGAGAAAAAAGGGAGAGAGTGTGTCGAGGATCTCCTCAGTTACACAAGTAGAATGAAGGGCATAACTATCCGTTTGAACTTATCAATAAAAAAGAAGAACAACCCAGATACCTTCTTACCAACAGTGAAGCAAATGTATATGGTAAAGCATAAACTTATGTCTAAAAGAAGGGAAAGAATGGAAGTTATTCTCACTTTTGTAAAGCTGATATGATAATCTACATAAAGGTCAGCTCCTTCTCTAGCAAATAGAGGATCTTTAGCAACCTGCGAAACAAAAAGAATGAAGTTTTCATGTAAACAAAGTTAAACCAGTCAACAAAAAGGACCCCCAAGACAAAAGGTTTTAAAGAAAAAAGGGGAAAATCTAAACTGAGAAAAACACCAAATGTATGCCCATGTAGTCAATTATCAAAAGATATTTCTTTGTCGTGACTGTGTAACGGTGCGACAATAACATAGGTCTTGGCCCAATCAATGTTGTTAAAGGCCCACTTAAACGTGCTTAAGCCCTGAAGCTTAGTGCAGCACAGGCCAGACGCTTCGCCTGACTATCACCTCACTTCACTGGCGCTTACAGCTTTAGTAGAGGCATCACGGGAGTCTCCACTCTCAACGTCCATTGGGATCAGTTTTAAGGAGGGCAACATTAAATAGCAAGCATAAATGACAAAGCAATAGAGGACACTTTTGTATGAATTTATAGGTGAATTGGAAATACAAAAACAGAAACTTAGTAAAAGAACACAAGTTACTAATGTAAACAAAATTGGATCTGAATGATAAATTTAAAGTGTTTTTTGAACTAGAATAGCATGCTTTTATGCCATATGTTCCATATGTTATAGCTTCTCAATGATTAAGTCCACATAATTGAGGTTTGTATTTATATTCATATTTCTTGTATGACATTTATTTATTCTTCTGTAACGTTTCTTCGCTACAGCTCATGCTTTTGAACTTTATACCCCGTCTGCTTTTATCTTTGGTAACAATGAAATGGAATCTACATAATAATATAATATATAAAATTAGCCCAAGAAGAAAAAACTGCAGATTCCATGCATGATACTCAAAAACACCCGCTTTGTATGCCTGCTGGTACACTTAAATCAGTCCATGTAATAGCATTAAGGATATATGGAAGGTCTTGAGCCAAACCAGTCGTTCAAACAATGGTCCAACCTCCAACACTAATGTGCTTGTTAGCTTTCATTTGAAGTCATATTCTTCAGTCTGATGATCAATGATTATCCCTACTTGCTTTCAAATATTTCAATTAAGTTATTGAGGGGAGCACATAAATTTCAGAAAGCTTCCATCCCCTCACAATGCATTTTCTGAGAAACGTAAGGAGCTGCTACTGAATCAAACAATTTCTTGTTCAAGCAGTCTTGCTTGAGTTTAATATGCCAAGAGTTCATCGAACAGAGAAAAAGGCTAAAGAGAGTAGAATAAAGTGAAGGTGAGTACACACTGATCAAGAGATTGGTAAGTGTTCAAGACTTGCTGGTTAGATTGGATTTTAACAAATATCACTGGGAGACTTTGTTTTTCTGATCGGAGTGAAGGGCTTCCACTTTATTACTTGAGTAGAATGAAATAGCTAGACTCTCTTATCAGCTTTCTTTTCGGATATATTTTTCCATAGAACTCAAGAAGCAGACATTATTAATTGAATTGATGTGAAGTCTTTCTGTTCCCGGTCCAATTACAACTAACAGAATGTACATTAGTTTATCACTATCAGACATCCGATGGACCTCTACTCCCATCAACTTTTTGTTTGTCAGAAAAATAACTAAAGGCGGTTTACTCATTGTGCATCTTAATTACATTATAATACTTTTTCATAAGTTATTCAGCAAATTCTGTTGTAAGGTTGAGGGGCTGGAAAAGCCAAAATACACAGTTCTCAAATACCTTAAGCTCCCATTCCCCTCTTAAGTTGTTTTCTGACCATCTATAAAAGGTAAATGCCTCTCAGTCTACCTTTATTTACCCTTCCCTAATACCATCTACTCAATAGATATATAGTTAAAGAAAAGGGCAAATAACCTAAAGCAACGCCAAACACATTATTATGTAAATATCATCTCACTTTTTTTGAGAAAGGAACAAACATTATCGATCTTCAGAACCAAGGCTATGCTGGAAGCCATATTGACTAGTCCAAAGCAATGTATATATCATCTCCCTTTACAAAATGTAAGAGCCCACCTCCTTGAAAATGTCTTTTTTGCCTATCACTGAACCCTTAGCAGATACTGATCATGTCTAGCTTTGTAGGTGTTCACTTCATACCCATCACCCATGCATTAGGATATTCCAATTCCCTTGTTGAAAGAAAAACTCTAGTGGGTTTCTGCTATTAATCAGGGACATCAGATAATTTGTCCATAAGCTAGAAATTTAATGAATTTCTGCTATATATATAATGCAAATATTATAAGGATTGATCATGCATAAAAATTCTTGAAGTCACAGACATGGTAGTAAATCCAAAACGATCACAAAATCACATTAGCTGACCCAATATAGAAGATACATTAGAAGTAAGACTTGAATCAGATGAGGATCATGCACCTTTAGCTTTATAAATAAGCTGCCTGGCTGCACCCCTCGCCTGCCAGCATGACCAGCTTTTGGCACCCGAATAGTATCACCGGAGTCAACACCTGATCCATCACCGAGAGTAAGTTCATCACAATAATCCTATCTTATGCTCTTAGACCTAGCTACTACAATGAAAATCAGAAAAAGTTTCACATGGAAATGTCTACTCGTCCAATGAACATAGGATCAATCAGGTATGCTGAAACTAGTCGTGGTCAACAATATGAATCATCTACCTCTGTTCAGCTCTTTTTATTACATTACAAACTAATGCATTTTTAGAAGTAGCTTCCTAAGTCCCGCATATGTAGTCATATTGACATAAAGTCTCTAACCACGGTAAAATGACTCTTAACAAACCAGACCTCATGTAAGTGTAACAACAACAACTAAGGATTAATCCAGCTAGTTGGTATTGCCTAAGTTGATCATCTCTTTCCATTGATTTCGTTAGTAGTTAGATTAGATCAACATGGATTACAAGAGATTATAGGGTTATATAGAAACTTAACTTCATTTTTTTAAATCTACCCAGACTCCTTTTAGAACTTCCAAGCATCATAGTTCGCACCTATAAACTGATATATTTGGAGGTCCAACATAAAACATGGTTAAACCATCTCATATTACCTTCTCTCATTTTATTGCCTACATATATTACCTTAACCTTTGTCCAATGTGGTCATTTCTAATCTTATATAACCATACAATCATCTCAACATCTGCATTACGGGGATATTTTTCTGTGGATATGCAGGCCTTACAAGTTCAACATTCACTCCTGCATAACATTTTTGGTCTCAACCATATTATAAAGTTTACCCTTCCACTTAAATAAGTATCTCCTTATGAAATAGCAAACCTGTCAAAATCTAATATTTAAACCATCTTTATTTATTTCTCAGTGGTTAAGCTTCATATTTGCCTTTAGCAAAACCATCTTTCTAAATTGACTACACTAAATTTCTCAGTTCAGGGTTGTACTCTATACTCGAAATTCTGGACTTTACCAGGCAACACAACCAGCACAAATCTGGTAAAGAAATATGTTCTCCATATCAGGAAGTTTATCATATGATGAGGGTCAAATACGACAATACGATCAGATCTTTAGTGGAAAAGCACCGAATCACCTTAATCTTCATTAAAATTGGTCATTTGTATATTTAATAGCAGAAATGCGAGGCAAAATACCACATGCTATATCCTCAACATTCAAACTTAAGTGATATAGCCTAACACTGCCCATTTTCAATATCATCTTATACCTCCCCCAATCCCCACCCCCTGCACCCTTTTTTTCGTTGAAAAGTTTGGTTCATACGATTTTACTCAAAAAGAGGGGGTTCAAATCCAAGTGGTTGAGAAATTTCTTGACCTATAATAATTGACTAAACGTGTCTTACATCTATCATACTAGGGCATGAGGATTTGTATCCATATAGTTTACCCCACATGTATTTACACAAAAAAACCATCTTGGGCTGTTTAAGCTCGAAATTAGTGCCAGCGGAAAAGTCCCCACCCTAGAGGAGAAAAACAAAGATATGATATATTGTGAACTAACAAAGTTTCCATCTAGTTGTTTAAGCAGACTATACAAGAACTTCAACTAAAGTATCCAGATTTTTTTGGAAACTGCTAATGTTCAACTATAGTACACAGATGTAGTTTAGAAATAAACTGAACTCCTTATGGTAGCACTTAAATTGGAAAGCAAAAACCAATGCATACCGGCAGGTATAGTTACTTTAACGTCTTTAATGGCTTCAACAACTCCTGATGCTTTGCATGCCCTACATCGTTCCTGATAGAAAACCAAGAAATGACCATTTGAAGCTGTGTCAAATTAGAGAGTTGTTCATTGTATCAAAATCAAGACCTTAATGACTCGTCCAGATCCTTTACAGGTACTGCAAGTTGCTGTAAATGGAGGGATTGTAACCTGATGAATACGTTGGACAGTATTAATGAAACAGAAAGATAACATTGCTCGATTATCAGGCATAAGGGGAAGGTGTTCCACTAAGGTTAAACCTCATATGATGAGGTCACCATCAGAAACTTGAATGTACTTACTCTCCCAACTCCTTGACAAGTTGGGCATACTTTTGGAGTTGAATTCAATGGATAGCCCAAACCACCTGAATGAGGATGAGGATAACACGGTGTTAAAGTTAAGATCATGATGAGTGGTAAAACTATGAATTTCAAAGAGGAAGTTTTGGGATAAAATTTTCATATAAAATGAGACCGAGGGAATAGTTAAAAGTCAACGCAACTGCATCATTTTTCATGCAAGTCAAGCCACATCACATGATATTGAATAGATTGAATACAATTACATTTTACTTCTTCCCTCTTGAGATAGTCAAGCCACATATAATATTGAACAGATTGAATACAATTACATTTTCTTCTTCTCTCTTGAGATATAGACTTAATTATTATTTTCTTTCACTTCAGATGAAGCCAGATAGTGCCTCCAGGTATAAGCAGTTAAGCACCATTATCTCTCATGAAACTAAAGTAACCATACTTTCCAGGTGACCTTTATGATCAATGTACTAATTTATCCATTAGGACAGCACCCTATAGTACTGTATTTTTAGCAGAGTAAAAGCATGACTGTTGGAACTCGCTAGCAGTTTTTGGCTCCCCTCACCTTTCTAGTGACAAGATCAAGATGGATTGCTTAGCTCTTCTCTATTTTTGGTGTAAACAAGATATATTAACAAGGACAAAAGACATCTTTGATGTGCTAGATTGTTTATAGGCAGCAGTTTAGACTAAGACTGTTCTATTCTGTAAGTTGTAACACTTTTGAAGGAGTGTGCTAGATTGTTTATAGGCAGCAGTTTAGACTAAAACTGTTCTATTCTGTAAGTTGTAACACTTTTGAAGGGGATCTACACTTCTGTTGTACTATACCTGTGGATATACAGACTAAAGTTACCTGTTTCAAAAAAAAGAACAGAGAAAGAGAGCAGAAACATGTCACAGAGAGAGAAAGAGAAGCCAGACAAACTGCATAATCATCCTCTACCCATGCTTCCACAAAGAAATAGCATAATAAACAAAGAAAAAGACAAGGCAAAAGACAATAAGACATCCAATTGCAACACAAAGTAAAGGCTTTAAAAATATAACCAAATAGTTTAAACAATGTGTATCAAAAGAGAACATCAGCTTTACTTACTGCAAGAATCACATGGTACATCTGCATCAAATGAAAGATGTTTTGTGCATCCTTTAGCAGCTTCAGAAAAAGAGAGAGAAAGCTCCACCTACCATTTGAAGATAATACAGTCAAACAGGTCTCTGAAAATGCGGAGAAATCTGAGAAAATGATCAAAGTGATCCTTAATGTATTAGGGCTCGTTTACTTTGGTCCTTGATATATACACCTATCAGATATAGTCCTTACTATTCTTAATGCATAAGAAAAGTTAATCATTTTGATAAGAAACAATTACCATTTTCAAAAAAAAATGTTGATCATTTTGATCCTTTATCCTAACTAACAGATTTTAAGAAATGCTGATAAGTTTAACCCTCTAACCACGTGACTAACAAAAGTCACAGCAACAAAGGCCCAAGTTATTGTCTTTTCCGTCATCAGAAGTAGGAGCTCTGAAAAATCACATAATAACTTGAGAATGTTGGCACATCCCCTGCTAGGAACAAATTCACAAGAAGATGAATCCTATCTTTCATAAATTTTAAAGTATACTGAAGTACAGCAAAGAAGTGAAACAAATTTAGCCAACATGTAAGTTACCAAACCCCTCTCTTTTTCCTTCAATTCACAAATCTCTAGATCTGCAATTGTCTTTTTATGTTGTATATTGTTTGATGTATTTTAATTTAGCGTTTTTTAATGATAACAGCCAGGAAAAGATTATTAACAATTGCAAGGATTCAAAATGATTTCTTTCATGCTTTTCTTTGGAGTTCTGTCTGAACAACAATGTATCTCTACAGATCCGTCGAAATTTCACCAAGTTCAGAACCGGAATCCAGCACTGATGTGGCTTCTCCACCAGCGATTCCGGTCCTTCACCTTCATCTAACCTGACTTCTCCTCTAGAGCCTCCCACATAAAATCGCTTTCCTGATCATCGAGGCTTAAATTTAAGTGAAAACTTGATGGATCAGTCAGTTTTTAGTGTAGAGGACTAAAATAATTCATTTATCCTATACGTTAAGGACCATATTTGTTAAGGTGCATATATCAAGGACCAAAGTAAACCAACACCAATACGTTAAGGACCATCTTGATCTTCTCGGGAAATCTCAAATGGAAAATAATCACAAAAGGAACCACCTGAATGTCTTGCGTCAGATTTTCAGCCTCATTTTCAAATATCTGAGAGATATTGAAGCATATACATTTAAGCAAAATTCCATACATCACCGCACTTCACAAAAGAGTAAAAAAGGTGGAGAATAAATATACCTCAGAAAATATTTTCTGAAACGAACCAGAGAATTGTGTGCTATATGTATATCTAAAATCATTGCCATTCCTATGATTATAATTTATATTTTCTGTGTTGTTGCTTGGTTGCTCCTTCATCTGAATTAATAAAAGAACATCATTAGTAGTATATCAAATTGAATCATGATGTAGCATAACTTGAAAATACAACCCATAGGAGAAAAACATGTTACCATGTCATATTGTGCTCTCTTCTGTGGGTTTTGCAAAATCTGGATTCACCTTTCACGATTACAATCCATAAAAAATCATACGGAAGTAGTACAAGGAAATGCAACAATTCTTCAACCATGGTCACGATACTATTATTCAAGAACACAGAAATATTTAAACCTCATATGCATCTCTTATCTCTTGAAATTTCCTCTTTGCAGATGGATTATTCTTATTGGCATCTGGGTGGTATTTTTTAGCAAGCTGCAAAAGGTTTTGATGTCAACAAACTAGACAGTTAAAATAGCACAGAACGGATGAAGAAAATGATAAAAAGCCACAGATCTAAGCTAGATAATGCTTAATATAAATGAAGCAAATAAATTCTTTAAGTGCAAATATTGAATCACTTGTCTGAGAACACCAACACTGTGAATTATCACCTCTAAACAAAGAAGAAGATTCTTTTTTCAGATATGGGAGGGGGAGGGGGATAAGAAGAAAACTCTGATGTATCCTAATGACAACAAACTACTAAACAACCAGCCTCTTCATTGAAACAATCTACCAATGACTAGTAAAAATTTCGATACCAAAAAGGAAACAGATCCATATGCAAACAAAAGGTGGTGCCAAGTTGACAGTGACAAGCTTTTAACACCAAATAGAAGATGGAATCTTAGTTTAACTGAAAATGACATATCAATAAACCGCTTATTCAAACTTAAAAGCCTATTAAATAACATCCTCACCACATGAAAAGCCTTCTTAATCTCATCTCGAGTAGAATCTCTAGATACACCTAGAATTTCATAGTAATCTCGTTCTGCAGAATAACAAGCTCCTGAAAAATTAAGTGATGCAATTGGTTCATATGATAGAGCAATCAATAAAATGAAACACGCAAATCAAAAGTAGCTGTCTATAGATATCGAGGAATACCGGTGGAATGGAAAAAATGCTTCAATGGTGGAAATCTCCTAGTCGAAGAACTATTAGGTTTACCAATAAAACTGCAACTGTACAAAGCTGATACACAAAGCAAAGTAAACCATGGTATCATAGATTGGCTTTTTAATTGGCTGAACATAATTCATGTTAGAGTAACGACATTTTCTCTCAAGTTCAGGTGTTTCAACATACATTCAGCACATACATAAATGTGATTTTCACTATCAAACATTTTTTCAATGACAATGGTGTCCGTACCAATTGCACCCATCTCAACTATTCTGCCAGATACCTACTGCCTCCCATCGACACAAGTATCCGTAGTTCTAAGTGGTTTAGGCATATGAGAAGAAATCACCGATTGTTTTTTAATTTGAATCTATAACCTCATAGCTATCCTCCCACTCCGTTGACCACACCCTTGAGTGCACTAACAACTATATTTTAGCATTTAAGTATTCACCTCAGGTCCAAGTAAATGAAATTGCGTAAATTCTGCCTTTTTGGATCCCATAATCTGATGTTGCCAGTACTATGTTTGGGGTCGTGATGAGAGGAAATTTGGGGGGCACATTAACTAATGCAGCGGTACGGTTTTATACTTAGCATGGAACTCTTTTTAATAATTAATTAAAGATTTTATAAGTTTGTACACTAGGCCTGTGCATCAGCCATAATTGCAGGTTGTGCAATCCCTCTATTCTGTCTAGGTGACATTGCACCTACCACGACAGCTGGTGACATGATTTTGCTTTATAGTATTAGGAGAACAATTCTACCCTATGCAACCCTGGCATCTATCCCCTCCTCCGGCTTCTCAAGCGACAGAGATAATATATGGTCCTAATTCACCTTCTGAAATTGCTTACACTGGCTTTGCCCATCAAATAAAAGCTTTAAGCAACACGTTCCACCTATTCTGTAACAAGTATCTGCCAATTGGTGTCAAATTAGGTAAACTGCTTTTTGGAGGACTGTTTAGTGTACACAAATTAGTTAGACCATCCTGACCTTCTGAAAATTGTCCACATCAATGAAGCTTGTAACAAATCCGAGATATTATTACCTTGTTATGTTACCACTACTGAATGAAGGTAAAGTTTAAACTTTTGTACCTTATCACATCAGAACCAATGCCAATTAACCTAACTAACAACTAAGGGCACAAAGTTGAGCTTAATTAATGACAAGTAGCTCATGAGTCATGGCAAATAATCGTAATCGCAGAGTTTGATACAGAGAAAAGAGTTCAATCTCAGAAGTTACAGTTCAAGGTAAGCCTCTTACATCGATTTTTAAGTAATGTAGGTAGATATTCTGAAACATGTGTACACACGTTCCCTTTATTGATCATTGAATTTGCAGAAACTGAGTGCTGTGACTGTAAATGGAGAAAAAGAGTTTAGGGACAATATTACCACTTCTCAGAAATATAACTTGTAAGTACAACATTGCAGCAGTTTTCAATAATATTACCAAAATAATTTTAATGATAGATTTTGGGGAAACTCCTGTCCACCTCAGTCTGCCCATTTTGAGCTGGAAGCAATTTCAAAAGCCAAAAAAGTTAAACATAAGCTAAAGTGAAATGCCCCAGGTGAAAGAAAAAAAAAAACGTTAGATGTGATAATAACATTATATTTGGCAAGAATTAACCACTTCAGTTTTAGGGTGTGTTCTCCATGAAGGAAAATGTATTATTAGAAAATTTTCTCCAAAAAAATAAGTGGTTTTCTTACTTATATCTTGAGTTCCGTAAATATGCAAAAAATATTATCCAAAAATCATTCATATATAATCTAAACAAATACTATGAAAAATGGGGATGGGGCTATGGGGGTGAGGATGAAGATGAAGCGCGTTGGAGGGTACTTGTACAACTTGTTATCCCAACTTATTTTCCTAAAGAAAATATTTTTCCGAATGTTTGACCAATCCTCCATAGCAATCACACCCACCTTTAATGTTTTATGCAAGAATTGCATGAAGAACACAATTTAGCTTTTTAAGCTGGAAGATGCAAGAACTAACAGTCTACAACACCATCTAACACACACTCTCCTTCCACTAACTTCTTTAAGCAAAGATTTTCACTTCCCATCCATAAAAATTAACCCTTTTGGCATTTTTCACTTTAATCTCAGAGTTTGGCATTCCTCATCTTAACTTACTGTATCAACAGAAAGCAGCACAAATACAAATACAAGAACATATACATTACCCACTGCCAATTCAAAAAACCAGAACATCATACATACTTTTACACACTACCAAGTAACCTAACGGGTTCTAATAACAAAAAAAATTAAAAAAAGTAACATCGAGAGAAATTAGGCTTACTTGCAAAAGAATCTGTAACTGAAAATCTAGAGCTGCTGCTGTCTAATTGTTGGTTCAATCTTGAAAAACGAAAATGTTTCACTTTTTATGCTCAATGGAGCGGCTTTAATTGGGTCTAAGTTTTTATAAGTTACTATAATTTTCTTTTTTTCCCTATGAGGTTTTGTCTTTTAGGGCATTTTATATGTTTATTTATATTTCGTCGTCATTTATCTATGTATATTTTGAACAATTTTTCATCACGACTATTTAAAAATTTTCATGTGGCTCAATTAAAATGTAGAGTTGTCAAAACGAATCAGTCCAATTCCATTCGGCCTAGGTTTTTTTGGGTCAAAAAATTTAAAGGGCTAGGGCGGATCGGCTCTTCATTTGAAATGGCCAGAAAATGTCCAACCCAATTAATCCTAAAAGAGTTGAGGGCTGAAGGTAGGGCTGCGTATCGGTCGGTTCGGTTCGATTTTGAAGTTTATTGGGTTGTCTATTGGTTATCGATTTGTAGAGATACTAAATCATTATAGAATCATTAAGATATTGACTTATTGGTTATTGGTTTATCGGTTTTTCATCATTATCAATTTGGTTATCGGTTTAACCGTTAAGATTTGACACAAAAGAAAAAACATTGAAAATCACTTAGAAACAAGGTGATAAACCAAATAAACCATGCACTTGAGTTCACATGTTGTATCTTGGTCAAAAGCAAACACTTTTGCATTATTGAATAACCAAGTGTTTGAGACAACCAAAAATAAAAGTAGGAAATCAAACTCTAATATTATTAATTACTACTTCTGATATTTAGATTTTGAAAATAGTTTTTCTTGGATTCACTTTGTATTGAGTAGTAATTATTGGTTTTAACTCAAAAATTATACATATTTTGATTTTAGATTTGGTAAATGCATAATGATGTATTATTTACTACTTTTATATATATTACTCCATAATATAGAAGGGAATATAAGCAGCTTGGGGTCAAGTTTCAAAATTACAAACAGATGATTCAAAATTACAGATATAGAAATTTGCTTAATTACAAACAGAGAAACTTGTTCTTAATTTGCTGAATGTTTTCATTAAACTACACATGTATGTAGTGCTTTTATATAAAATTTCATTAATTTTGTTGTTCCTTGGAATCCCTTGTGATATAAACTTGATAATTATGATATTTGTGTAAATCTTTGTCAAAAATATGTAATTTGATTTATGCATTGCTACTCTATATTATTTTATTCTACTCTCTCTATATGATGTTTGACAAATAAAAAAAAATTAAACTTGAAAAATTTATTTGTCACATAAATCGGAAGAGTGAAAACGATGCTATAATATATATTATTAGTCACAATAATTAATAATATACTATATTAAAAAATATATTGAAAATTGACTTAATTTCAAATTTTACATTTGCTACATAAATTGAGATAAAAGGAATAACAATAATTTGACAAATACAATTAAAATATTAAATTGCAAAAGTTAACAATTCAATTTTATTTTTTTTGGTAAAAAGAACATCTTAAAAATTTGATTGAATCTTAAAATTTCATGTGCCAGATAAATTGAGACAAAGATAGTCATATAATATCGATTGAGAATTACTTAAGTATTATAAATCAAATAAATAATACAATAATTCAAAAATACTTAAAACTTAACTTGAAAATTACTTTAAAAGTATTATAAATCATAATAAATAATACAGTAATTTAAATTACTTGAAAAATTACTTCAAAGGTATTATAAGTTATAATAAATAATACGAACAAATTAAATTACTTAAAATTCAACAACTTAAATATATTTTTTAAGATATATTAAAAGTTTGGTTGATTTGTCAAAATTTTACCTGCGTTACGTAAATTGAGACATAAGAAAACACATATACTTTTTTAAAAATTACGTTGAAAGTAATATAAGCACAGTAAGTAACAATCTAAAATATTTAAAAATTTGATTTAGTTTGTCAATTTCATATGTTCCACGACCTAACTCAAATAAAATAATATATATTGAACCCGTGCTTACACGGGCCATTGTAACTAGAATATATGTAAAAGCAATTGTTGTACCAAGACACTATCTTTTTTTTTTTTTTTTGTCCTACACTTTAAATTAAGTAATTTAATAATTAAAAATGTTACGTTAGATCACATGTAAGTCACACGTTTCAAAATTAAGCATATAGACTAACACATTGAGCAATATGTTGAGACTCTTTAGTGAGCATATGGACCAACAGAATAATAGGTTTGAAGTTACGTTAGAGCAATATGTTGAGACATAAGAAAACACATATACTTGGAATATTAATACAGTTTGTTTTGATTACATCTTTATTTTTATTCGCAAAAATAAGCATTGTATTCTTGTTCTTATTCTTATCCAAAGAAATAAACACATCCATCTTTTTTTTTACTCTCCTAGTTGCTTTTTACTTAGCAATCACTTTCACCATAGCTTCACTTTTATCGGAAGCTAAAGCAAAGTTGATCTTAGTAAAGTCAATGTACAACATTATCCAGAATAATAGGTTTAAAGTTTCTTCGAGGTAATATATATGTAGATTTTATAAAAAAAATTGTTAATTCACAAAAAACGCACTTGTAATACAAATAATGCGCACATGACATACACGTATGACACACCTAAAAACTAGTTTTATTAAATATTCTTAAAACTATTTATTAATGTTTGACTTTAAGCCACTAATTAATTTCATTCAATATATATGTGATTTTTGTAAGATAAAATTATTGAAAAGATATCTACGTCAAATGCACACGAGATGCACATGTAACGCACACATAGGCTAGTTTTATTTAATATGTTTAAGATTCACCCCTGCGACCGTAAAATCATCAGATCATGTTGATTACTTCAACAGAAAAAATAATAATTAGAATTTAAGCTTATTTTATTTATTTTTATCTATATCTTCTATGAAAAAAAATTATTTTTTAACGAAGTCATATTTTAGATAAATGTTGTGTTCTTATTTTGAAAGGAGGATATATATGTTATATTTTATTAATACATCATTTAATTGGATTCGAATCGACTTAACAGTTGTCACGACCCAAATTTTGCAAGTCGTGATGGCACCTATGTTCCCAACCAATAGGTAAGCCAACCCAACATATTAACCCAACTAAACCAACAAATGAGTAAAAAAGACCAACGCTTAGCAAGAATCTCCAACATTGAGTTCCTTATAAGTACGAAATGCGGAAGATAAAATATATCACCCCAAGAATTGGTGTCTTAAGTACAAGAGCTTCTAAAATTCGATGCAAGTCTGAAACTAAATGACAAATCTAACATAAGGGATATCCTGTTTGAATACTAATAACAGAATAAATAAAAGATAGAGGGAGGTGTGGGCCACGGAACAGCCAAGCAGCTCACCACAACTCCAAGCTCGGACTCAAATTGCTCCACGAGATGTGGAATCGAATCTGCACCACAAAGAGTGCAACAAGCGTAGTATGAGTACGAAACCACGTGTACCCAGTATGTCTCATTGACCGACAACGAAGAAGTAGTGACGGGAGTTATATAAGAAAATAAATTCTTAGATTGTACAAGTATATATATATATATATATATATTACACTTACTATTTAAGTTTCATCAATAAAGGAAATCAACATTTAATATTTTCCAAACACCAAACGAAACATATAGTCATCAAGAATGAATGATGGAATGAAATGCAATGCAATATGATGCCATGTAATGATATGTCTCAGAATACCCAGTACTCACTCAACTGTATATACATGATACTCCTCGGAAATACATCGAGAGTTCATGACCCATGGGGGACTCGCGAGGTCCATATACCGACACGGACGATCTCCACGTGTCTGTGCGGACGATCTCAACGCACTATCATAATATCAAACAATTTTCGCACGGACGGTCTCCACGTGCCCAAATTACAATCTTAACATCTCACCATCCCCAGCACGGACGATCTCCACGTGCCCAACTTATACTCAGTCTCATCTCTATGCATGTGCACAATATTGTTTCAATAGAGGGAATGATGATGCATCTCAATCAATCAATATGAATATAATACATAACCACCTCAATTATCTTAACTATACGGGTGAAATAAATAAAACACAATCACACAAGGAATTCAAGTCAATAATATATCAGCTAATGCCCATATGCTTTGGCATTCTCAAATTTCAACCCACATTCTATAATAGAAATTTTCCGTTTTATAACACCGGTACTCGTACCAATGCCCGTCACACCATTGATACGAGACCACCATATTTTCCCCTTACCCCTTTGTCTATTTTTATTTTTAATCTTTAATTAGGAAAACGTCCTTCAACAAGTCTAACAAGTCTTAACATACCTTAGATGCCGAGCTTGTGCCACGAATCTTTTAAGATTTTTCCTTTCCTTTTCGCAAGGTTTCGGAACGTTCCCAATCTACCAATTTTGCAATATTCGTAAGTAAGCAATTTTTGTAGACATTCAAATTATTATATGTCTATCATAGACGCTAACACTCACTCATTTTTTTCAACAAACTCCAAATCTTGATATATATTGGCATGTCAAATTTTTCATACTTGCTAAATTTCAAGCCAAGAACTTAACTCTAACCTCTTCAAATGGACTAAAATTCAATGTTAGATCATATAAAATAACAACTAATAATTAATTACCAATCCCAATATATATTAAAAACTAGCATTTTAATATACGAATAAAACACGAACCAACTTCCCACCCATTGGCAGAAGTGGAACGCCCCTCCCCCCTTTTCACATTTTTTTTTCTTCGTTGGCACTGCCCATTTCAAACATCTCCCATGCCAATCATTGGCATATGGTTGCCCAATGATTGGCATCCATTTTTATCACCCCCACTATATAATCCAAACATAAAAAAAAAAAACTTCCACCATTAATTTCCAATTAAAAAATCTATTATCATTGTATACATTATTATTTTTTTTTTGCAGAAACCCATTTGTAAACAAGTGCCAATTTTCTAGAATATTTATCAAATTCCAATCATTGGCAATCATTGACAATGATCGGCTCAATCTTATTCCTACCATTCTAAAACTAACAATATATATAATAAATTCTTTTGACAAAATCACAGAAAACATTAACCTGCAGCCATTCAACTATTCGACTTCGATCGATTTATATATATATATATATATATATATTTTTGAATACTAACCCAATTGCTAACAATGTAATATAATTTAGTAATCATCACCAACTTACCCATTATTTCTTATCACCCATTATCAATATAGCATAAAATAATAACATAATCCCAAGCACTCCGACAATATATTACGATATATAGAATTGAAAAGAACGAATATCTCATATCTTTACCTGAACAATGGCTATTGATTTTTCTCCCTCTCGCTGGTCGCCTGTGGTAAGGTTTCGCCTCCCCACTTTTCGTTTTCCTTTTCTTCTAAATAAGAAATTATTAACCGTGAAACTCCACTAACATACTATCTAATTATTTATTTAATAAAAGTTTCATCAATTGGGTACTCATAGTTATCTAATAGTTTAAAAATACCCCTTTAAATTTTCAAAAGGAGTCAAACTAGTCCTAGTTCTCAAAACGACCTAGCGGATCGTTACAACAGTAGTGTGGTTTCTTAGAGGATAATAAAGTTTGAGATTTGTGATTTATCGAAAAGAGTTATTTCATATTTTATTATTTACCACTTATGAAATTCAGATTTTTGATGAATATATGAATTTGAGACAGATTTGCATTAAATGGGATATGTGATTGTCTGGTTAAGATTTCAGAGTGCAATTTATATATATATATATATATATATATATATATATATATATATATATATATATATATATATATATTTATTTATTTATTTTCTAACACTCACATTAGTTATTTTTTTACTTTTGATGCACTCTACTTATTCAAATTTTTGATACTTAAAGTAATAGTCGGTCAAAAATATAAATAAATAGCTGAAAAGTGTTGAATAAAGTATATTACAAATATTCTTTTATTTTTTTGTAACTTTTCATATTAAAATAAGATCTACCAAGTTATCAATTTTTTGAATCATATTTTATGATTCTAACTCTTATTTTTATTTAAAATTTATCAACTTATTACTTATAGAACTATATTATCGATTCATATAATAATTGTGTCAATAAAATAATGTTTTCAATGTTAAATTGATAAAATCTTGCTTCAAAATAATAATTAAAAACATTATTTGAAAAATGATTTATAAAAAGATATTAAGCAATAATTTACATCTACAAAATTTAGAAAAATAAATAAATATAAATAAAATTTATTTAAATTTTAGACCTCTAATTCAAATTTTGCTTTAGGCCTCGAATTATATTGAACCGTCTCTGAAGAAAATTACAAGGCATAGAATAATGTTCATATTAGAGGCAACATAATAATTATTCAAATGTACATTTAGATTCAAACATTTTAATTTTGTTAATAGACAGTGTGGTTTTCATTTGCATAAATGCTCTTATCTGTGGGTGATTTTTAATTTTTATACTCAAATTTGA
Source organism: Solanum lycopersicum (assembly GCF_036512215.1). Classification (NCBI taxonomy): domain Eukaryota; kingdom Viridiplantae; phylum Streptophyta; class Magnoliopsida; order Solanales; family Solanaceae; genus Solanum; species Solanum lycopersicum. The sequence continues at coordinate 76,701,294 of NC_090800.1, forward strand.
TGATTTTTAAGTTTTTTTTTAAAAATACTTTAAGTAAAAAATAAGTGGACAAAAATAATCCTGAAACCAATCTAATAAATTATTTATTTATAAAATATAAATTTATATTTTCGTATTATAATATTTTATAATTTATATGGTAAAAAACGTAGATTTGTACGAAAGTGTAAACGTATTAAGATAAAACTCTTCCTGTTAAAAGCAACACTTTAGAGTGTGTTTGGTATGAAGGAAAATATTTTCTAGAAAATGTTTTCCAATTTTCCCATGTTTGGTTGGGACAAAAGTTTTGGAAAATGTTTTCCAAATCAACTCATTTTCCTCAAAATTAAGAAAAACGACTTCCCTTCAAAAATTAAGGAAAACATTTTCCATAACTCTCCTCTAATTTCAAATTACATTTTTTTTTTAGAAAAACATCAATTTTAAATAAATTTTTTCAATTTCAAAATTTTATTTTTTCACCTGATCTTTGACCCTCCCCCCACCAGCCAGCGCCCCCAACCCCAACCCCTCCCTAAAAAATTAATTTTGCTTTTTAAAAATATTTTCAACTTCAAATTTTTATTTTTAAACTCCTACCCCTCCCCCCTCCCGGCCAGCCCCCTACCAGCCCCCAACCACCCTAATCCCCAAAAAAATTAATTTTGTTTTTTAAAAATACTATCAACTTCAATTTTTTATTTTTTCACTCCTATCCCCTCCCCTCCACCCCCCACCACCCCCCAAAAAAATAATAATTTTGATTTTGAAAAATGTTTTCATGTCATAAATTATTTTTTACTCTAGTAAAATTAAAAGATGTCTCTCAAAAACATTTTTCATTCATAAATCAAACACTAAAAATCATTTCCAGAAAATATTGTCTACTCACCAACCAAACATGAGAAAATAAGTCAAAAATCCACTTGTTTTCCAGGAAAACATTTTCCATGGAAAACATTTTCCTCCATACCAAACACACCCTTACTGTTGCACAAACTCGCTGATTCTTTTAAATATTTATAATTATTTATAGATAATAAATTAAATTCTTCGAAAATTATTAGTGGAAAATATTATGGGTGATAGGCAACTTTTACATATAGTAACATAAAGTTTATATTTGTATGCTGTAGCAAAGTTTGCATAATTGCACTCCATAGCGAACATATAAATGTATAATTCGCTATACATATACAATTTGAAGCGAATTGTATAAAACGAGAAAGAGAAAGAGAAAGAGACTTGGACAGATAATTGTATAAAAACGAAGTGTATAAAATGAATTGTATAATTAAAAGTGTATGGAACGATTATATACAATTTGAATTTGTATAAAATGAGAAAGAGAGAAAGGCAAAAGAGACTTGGGCACGAAATATAAATTGAATCGGGTTGTATAAAATGAGAAAGAGACAAATTATATACAATTTGAATTTGTATAAAACGAGAAAGAGAGAAAGGCAAAAGAAACTGGCAGGGGGAATATTTTTATTCTATAATTATAAGTGTATAGGACGAAAATATATATATTACATGTGTATATACAATTTTCTCTCGCTTTATACAAACAGAAACACAATTTATATACTTCGCTTCTGTTTGTATAAGCGAGAGAGACGAGACAAATTAGGGAGAGTAGCAAGCGAGATTTGGGAAAGGGAGAGAAGGTAACAAAAATATATATATATATTTATACAATTTCCTATGTTTTATACAAATAGAAACAGATTTTATAAACTTATATTTGTATAAAAGTGAGAGAAAGCGAGCAAGAGATGAAGCAAGAGAGGAGAGTGGCGAGCGAGAGTTTGAGGGAGAGAGGTGACTGGCAAACAGTATCAAAGGATGGTTATAGCAATTAATTTAATTTATTAGTTTGTCATTAAATACAATATTTTCAAATATTATTTAGTCGAATAACGTTATATATAAGTTAGAACGTATATTATTTTGAAGGCAAAAACTACCAACAATTTTCGTTTTTTCAATTTATATAGCTCCACTTGTCCTTGTATTTTTGCCGTGCGTAACTTTAGTGATGCAATATGATATTATGATATAAAATTATAATATGAAATTAAAGTTTTTATTTGATATGCGATTTGAAGTTTTTGTGTGGTATATTTTCTCATAAAAGTAAAAATTTCATAAGTTGTAAAACTATTAAAATATTTTCAATTATTTATTCAATCTTATGAATAAACAAATAAACTATTAAATTGCAAAATAAATTATTACAAAGTCATTAAGGTGAGTCTTGTTTAATCAATATAGACGAAAAATTACATTTTAGTTAACCATTAAAATAATAGTAATAAATTTGAAAAAAATTAATTAATTATATATGTATATATATGATAAAATAGAAAATTGATTTAAAGTTAAAATAAATTGTATGTTGGTGAGAATTAATGATATGATCATAAATTTTATTTAAATATGAAATAAATGAATAATATATATAAATATGGGACAATTTTAACAAAATATAAACTTGTAAATCAATTTTCGTATTTACAGTATTTCAAATCGTGATATAAACTTTCAAATCATTATTTTTGAAGAATATAAAATTTTATCTCATTATATAAATTTACATATCTAAATATTAATTTTATCCCATAATTTTATATCGCGACATGTTATTAAATGACCATTGCCTACTTAATTTGACGTAATTTTCAACTACCAAAAAAAGGTTTGGTCTAATCCAAATTTATAGTGATGGAATGTATTGTCAATTTTTACGGCGCGCAAAATCTCAACCTTTAGGGCTATAAAATCTTTTGCATTTATTATCCCCTCCAATTTAAAAGCCTACTTTGATTTAAAACGGAGTATAAAAAAAGAAACAAAAATTTTTAATTTTTTAATTTAAAATTAAAGTTATGTTAAATGTATCAAAATATCTTTTAATTTTGTGATCTTAAACATCATGTGAAAAATTAAAGTTAAATATTAAAAAAAAAAGAAAACTTTTTTGAAACAGACCAAAAAAATAGAATTATTCTATATTACATTAGAAATATCCGACAAAAAAAAAGAAAAACAGCTTGCTAAAATCATGATATAAGTCAAAATTACATCTTACATACCAAACATTACATATTCCATAGAGAAATCCAAGAGAAGAAAAAAAAAAAATGGAAGTTGCTAATATTCTTCACATGACTGAAGGAATTGGAGACTCTAGTTATGCAAAAAATTCTCTGTTTCAGGTATCATCACTCAAACTTTTTAATTTTCGTAATAATTTTCAAATTTTGATAATTTAATTTTGAAATATGTTCAGCAAAAGGTGATCCTCGCAACAAAATCAATAACATGCGAAGCTATATCTGCTCTGTACCACAGCCTTTCAACATGGGAAACCATACGCATCGCCGAGTTAGGTTGTTCCTCTGGACCTAACACTTACTTGCCAGTTCTCCAACTCATTCACACTATTCGAGAAAAATGTACAGAAAATGGCCAAAAATTGCCCGAATTTCATGTTTTTTTCAATGATCTTCCTGGCAATGATTTCAATACCATTTTTCGATTGTTGACAACATTCTATGAAGATTTGAAAAAACAGAATATGAGATCAGAAGATGGATTATTTGATCCTCCAAATTGCTTTGTTGCGGCAGTTGCTGGTTCATTCTATACTAGACTTTTTCCTTCCAAAAAACTGCATTTTGTTCACTCTTCTTACAGTCTTCACTGGCTATCTCAGGTATGCTAAAATAGTTTAAAAGAACAAATAAAACAAAGTTAGTAAAATTGGATTGAGTCGGGTCTTGACCTAGTTATTATCTTAATTCATTATGACCCGTCTAAATTTAACCCAACCCACTCAATTGTCTCACCTAGGTATGTTGTTTCACGCAAACACATGTATAGATTTTTAATTACATTATATATATAAACTAACTGAGATTTCAAGTTTAAGCACTAAATGCATTTTTATATATCGAGTCCCTCCTCGGATTGTACTTGTGAAATTAGACTGATATGAGGTATATATATGTGTGTGTTGTTATCATATTTAATTTAGAAAGAAAATGATGTAGTACTTATTTCAGGTAGCTGACTGTAGGTACGTTTTGGATTGTATATATAGGTGCCTGATGGAATTGAGAATAACAAAGGGACTATTTATGCATCAAGTACAAGCCCATCAAGCGTCCTCAAAGCATATTCCAAGCAATATAAAAGAGATTTCGCGACTTTTCTCAAGTATCGTTCAGAAGAATTGGTGAAAGGTGGACGTATGGTATTAGCCATGCCTGGTAAAGAAAATGAGCATCACTTAAGCAATGTGTGTCGCTTTATGTTGGAGCCTTTGGCCATCGCGCTCAAAGACTTGGTTACAGAGGTACGTAAATTCAAATTAGTACTTATTATTAGAAGTTTGTGACTTTAAACATGTCATGACGTTCTTACTGAGTATGAATTAAATACCAGGGATCGATAGAAGAAGAGAAAATGGATTCGTTCAACGTTCCAACGTACTCTCCATCTCCAGCAGAAATACAGTATGTAGTTGAAAAGGAGGGATCTTTCACTATTGACCTTTTGAGAACTTTAGAACACCAGATGGATTCTAGTTGTGAAGGTTACAATGAGGCACAGAGTGTAAGAGCTTTTGCTCAACCTTTACTTGTTAGTCATTTTGGTGATGATAATAAATTGATGGATGTTGTGTTTAATAAGTGTAGAGAAATTTATGCCAATACTATGGCCAAAGAGAAGAATATTTTCACAAATGTTATAGTCTCTTTGATTAAGTCTTAATAAAATCACTTGTGATGTAATAATACTCGAGATTAAAGATAATTCCAGTGTTGTCACTCTTCTTTCAAACGTGTTTGATTACATTTTTTTAAGCCGAGGATTTATTGGAAACAATATCTCTGTCCCACGAAGATAAAGTATACGTATATCATATATTCTTTTCAAATGTGATATATGTATATGAGGAGGCCTAGTAATTAATTTGGGCCAAAAGTGTGTTTGCTAAATTAATCAAGAATCAATGAGTAGTGAGTCAATTAATGTAATTAATTTGCTTATATGGAGTAGTGTGTTTGTGTGTTTTTCCCTTTTGGGTGGGTGGGTGGGGGGAGGGGTTAATTACTGAAGTTATTGTTGTTGACTTCTTGTTATTTTTTTCTCTTACCAATAATATTATTCACTATACACTGCACAATTTTAAGAAATTATAAACAGAGGAATAAATTTTATTATATCACTTTTAAATATCAAAATTCAATATCTTGAAAAATATAATAGAGAAATGACAAGGTAAATTAGGAACTAAGTTGTAAAATTATTAATTGATTTTATAAAATAGACAAGTATTATTGAATATCTCAAAATAGTACAGTGGACAATCATTGTTGGATGGAGGAATATTAAAGGTCCTTTTGGCCATAGATTTCCCAAATAATATTTGGGAAAATTTTTGGCAAAAAATGTTTGTCCATATAATTCGTCATTATTTGAAAAATATTTTTGGCAAATATCCCAAACTCTCAAATACTAGTTTTTTCTAATATTTGGGTCAAATCTCATTATTTAAGATCTTTTGAAAATTGAAATTTTATCCCAAACTTTTATCTTTTACAAAAATATCCTTTATAGTAGTTGTTTGTGTTGTATTATATGATTTTTTACATGAATACCAAAGTAATGATGAAATATTCAGTAAATATTAAATGATGATATGCTTGTTGATGAAAAATTGGTTCACGATTTATAAAATGATGCTTGTTGCACTTATTCCAAACTACCACATTACTCTAGTGTCATAAACATTATTTTTATTGTTGCAACAAACATCCAATTGATTTGTAATACAAACTTATAGTTAGTTTTGGTAGTTTCTAAAACTTATGGGTATAAAATATATTTTTCTAAAAATGTGAAATATATTTCCCAAATACTATGCCCAAACACATGGTGAAATTTCACCCCAAATTTTCACTCAAATAATATTTGTCAAGAATATTTGGAAATCTATGGTCAAACGCTAGCTAAATTTTGGGATGAGCCCGTTTTGATCGACTTTAAAAAAATACTTTTAAGTCAAAAATAAAAAGTCAAACTGAAATGACTTGTAAGTCAAAAAATAAAAAGTAAGGAATACCTACTTTTGGTTTTCGATTTAGTTTAAGTCATTTTTTACCTTGCCAAACACGTTATAACTTATTTTAAATCATTTTTTACTTATTTAAAATTATTCTTTATATTTGTCAAACACTTTTAGAAGTCAAAAACCGACTCAAAAGTAGGTTTGATCGACTTTTAAACCAATTCAAACGGACTCTAAGTCTCAACTGGGACAATTAGAAAACTTTGAGTAAGTTATCAAAAATATTTCATACTTTCTCTGTCTCATTTTACTTGTCAAATTTTGACTTGACACACATGTTAAGAAAACATTGATTGCTATAGTGTGTTTATCATTTTACCCCTATTTTATTGATTGAATTTCAAGTATCTTTACTTACTAAATTTTTCAAAGACAATAGAGTAAAAATGTTCTTTCTTGATTAGTAAAAAAAAGAAAAAAAAACTGAACAAGTAAAAAGAAACCGAGCGAATATAATTTATGTGTTTATTTGGAAATTGAAGAGTCCAATCACATACTTTTAGATAGATATAATCATATAAATATCAGACATATAAACCTTGTTACAATTTGGCACAAATTTGGGGTTTAAATGAAACAGTCTTCTTGTCAAGATCATAGGCAACAAAGAAATTTGTTTGTGCTATATTCCCAAATATAGGCAAATGTTTTGCTGGAGCAAAAGCAAGGCAAATAACGTCATTTCCAATATTAACAAAACTATTTAACGCTTCCAACTCCAATTTTGCATTTTGAAATTCAAATATCACCGGAGGAACATCTGAAACACCCAATCCTTGATAACACAATCGCAAAAATCGCGTTGTGTTGCTTCTTAGAGGCTTCAATTTTATCTCGCGCTTCATTATTCTCTCCATCTCTGAGTACATATGTGTTGGTAAAAACGTAAACGTTGTCCCCGAGTCTATAGCAATCTTCCCTCCCTTGTGAGCTTTCTTCGATGTGTTATGAAATCGAATCGTTGTATTCCTAATGGTGATTCCTAGTAACTTTAGGAAATAATATACCTTTGGAGGTTTCAAAAATAATGGGGTTGTAACCATATGTTTAGTTGAAGAAATCAAGGCTTCATTTTCACCAAAACTCAATCTACTAGACACATTTAATTGGAAAAATGGGACTAAGCAATAGGAAAATTTATGCCCAAATTTGGATTTAATTTGGGACACAAGTGAATAAGGTGAAGCTCCAAGTCCAATAATTCCAGCTGGTTCAGTATCAAGTGTAGTGATATCATTCATCCATCCACAACCAAAAGTTATGTTGGACATAGACAATCTGATTGGATGAGTAGTATTTGTTGCATCGTCAAATGTGAACGTCTCACTAGCTAGATCACCATAGCTGTACGATTCATCGTTATATCTAGCAGAATATAAACATGTATTTCTCCTCGTATAACAAGAGCCTCCCGGAAGACTCGTGCATTCAGTAGAGTTGCAAGTAATTGGTCTATATGTAGACGAATTTTGCGGATTGAAAATTGGAGTTCGTTGTTCGTAGCAATGGACACAAGGTTCACATTGTATCCATATAAGATCACTACCTGTGTCAACAGCAACTAGTTTGGCACTTGGTTTAGTGCCAATTGAAATTTTCGTGAGATATACTCCGTGTATATCAGGAATTATAGAAGTTGATAATTTAGACCATAAGAAACTTGCCCGATTGATGGAATGTTGTAACGCGTTGTACATTAGTTGCCTTTGATTTAAGGCAGGGTTATAGAATGGCGATTTTGGTGAATCGCGATGAATGAGTTCAATGCTAAAACCATCATTTTTGGATTGAGCAAAATGAGAGAGACTTGCAAGATAGAGTGAGATGAAGTAATAGAGTTTCATGATTATTTTTTTTTTTGTGATGGGAGTTTCAAAAATCTCACAGATATAATTTATATATAAAAAATTGTAGATACAAATTTATGACTTGTTGATTGTGGTCTAGTCCAACATTAATTATTTTTTCCTTCATAGTAAATTTTTCAGTTTTTATGTTGACTCATCTTAGTGTCAATTATTGCATGGATTAGTTCATATTGAAAGTATCTAATGCAGATTACACAAAGCAATGAAATTTGAAATCTTCTCCTCATATTTAATAAGTTGAGCCCATATTATTGCTATTGGGAAAAAAGGGCCCAACTTATAAATCTGTTTTTTGACTTCATTAAAATGTGAGGATATATATAATGAAGAATGCTTTTCAATTTTTACCTATTTATGTTTGAAGGTGAAAAATAAGTTTCCTTAAAAATGACATGTTTGAAGGTGAAAAATAAGTTTGTTTTAATATGACAAGGTTGAGAGGTCGCTCATATGGTAAACGTTTATCACCTTCAATTTTGAAATTATGAGTTCGAGTCAACAAGAAAACTACAAGAGTTTTTGACGTGTGTCGAGTTGGAACAACTTGCTCGTCGGAATTTCATGCCGCTACCATATAGTATTCATTGCTATCTGGTGATAAATAGAGCATCAGTACATCGATTGACCTCTTATAAAATTCATAAAAAGGTTTTCCAAGATATCGTCAACGACCGATCCCCACATGAATTGCTAAGGATCTAATAAGTCCAACATTGATTCCTTACGATGTATCGATTGGGCAATTAATACATCCACAGTGGCTAGGATGGATATCTCGAATCCGAAAACTAGCAGTACGCCGAAGGTGAACTTGTATAAATTTCACTTAGATACACTCTAGTATGCTATGTAACGTATCTTAACAGATTTTGAGTGTCTAGATACGTTCAGATACACGTATATCGGGATACATATGGTAAAATCAATTGTAATTTGTTCTAGTCACATTGTATCTAAGTGGATTTACATGTACATAATAAATATCGCTAGTCTCCCTCTCCTCTCTCCCATCTCGCTCGTCACTCTCCTATGTATCTAAGGTATATGACTAATCTCCTTCGCCTCCCTCCCCAACTCACTCACATTTTTTCCTACTTTAGTGTATTTGATAGAAAAATTATTCGTATCTAAGTGCATCTTTCTCAATATATGATATGTAATTCTTCATTAGCGGTAAGATACACAATATTTTGGAAATATAGATAATAATGGTATATATAGTAGTGAACTATGTCCAATTGTGTAGTTTTTCTTTAAAAAAAAAAAAGAAGAAGGGGAAATTTCATAAATGACAAACGTAATTTATGAAATAACATTATATGAGTATAGTTTACATAATTACATTTTATGTGTATAGTTTAATTTCTTATGTATCTTTTAATTTTGTATAAAACGTTCTTTATTTTTAATTTATTCAATATTTTACTTTTTCATTGAATGGTAACAGTAGTTAAATACGGTAACAAATATTTACACAATCACATGATTTAAGCTAACCGTTCGAAATCAAATATTGAAAAGAAAATCAGATAAATCGTATGAAACACTCAAACGTTATTATATTGTATACATTTGAGAAATTTTATATAATTTTTTATACAATATTCGTGTGTAATTTATTATGTGTTATTAATTGTATATTGGACCATCACAATATGGAGATTGTATATATGACAAGTATGCTTATTTAAAAAGAAAAAGAGTATGTTGTATTTATTTTTAATTTTTTTAGTGTAGTTGGTTTGTATACAATATTTTATTATGTTCATATATATATTTTTTATATTTCTAGAAATTTGTATAATGTACAATAATTTTGGTATATGATTATATTTGTATATGTGCATATGTGATTTCGTGTTTATTCTTTTAAATTAATTATTAAACTAATTGTATAATATTCATTTGTCAATTGTATGTATGGTAATCTTGAAATTTGTTTGTGCATTTGAGTGTGTTATTTTTATATGTACAATATTTTATTATGTTCGTAATTTTTGTATATATCAACGATTTTGTATGATGTACTATAATTTTGTATATGTATGTACAATGATTTTAACAAATTTCTTTTATACAAAACTAAATATTTGTATACAAATAACTATTGTCTTATAAGACTTTGTATATGTTACCTTAATATACAACCCACAATATACATAACTTTAGTAATTGGTATACAACTAATAGAATATACAAATAACAAGTGTCTCATAATACTTTCTATCTACTATCTTAATATACAATCCACTATATACATAACTTTGGTAATTTGTATATACGCAACAATCTTGATGCGGCTAGATTTTGCGTTGTTGATGACTTTTTGAATTGTCATTTGGTCATGTTTTTTCTTGAATCTCAATTTAACATATTGTTCAACTTGAGCTTGTTTATGTTTTGTCATAGACCCTACATTGACCCCAAAATCCCGAGTTAACCCAGTATTGACATGCAATGACATACCTCTCGTAATCCTCATAGATGGAAATGAACCACCCATTTTGATTTTGAAAGACTTGTAATCTGATAAGTAATAAGGAATTTTTTTTTAAAAAAAAATATGAAAAAACTAACCAACATACTACATATTCAATTGTTGAAGAAGGAATCAAGAAAAAAAATATTGAAAGACACGAATTTAGCGGTTAACTGTGAAAAGTGGAAGTACAATAGGTGGGAGAAGGTCGAAATTTTCTCAATTCGAAATTCAAATTAGAAGGGAATAGTGATTTTAGGAGAAAAATATGCAATGAGGATAAGAGAGATAAATTTAATTATGTATAAAATTATATACATAATTTTTGGATGGCTATTTTTATTCGATATACAAATAGGTAGTGGGTTTCATTAATATGAAGAAAAAAAAACTGAAATTATTTTTACTGACAGTAAATAAATTAAACTATACTCTTATTAACTTATTATTTGGATGTTTTTCATCCCACGTAATTTTCTCAAAAAAAAGAAAAAGGAAGTGAAAAGTCCCAAGGGGGATTAAAAAACAAATCATAAACTTATGATTGATTTTTTTGGGGGAATTGTAGTAGCTTAGTTAGTTGGTTATATAAACTTTCGTAAGGATTCGATAGTAATTTGTTTCTCACCTTATAATTCCCTCCCCGGTCTCTCTCTCGCCCCTCTCTCTCCAGCCCAATCAATAAGAGCTTAAAAACATTTCACATAAATATGATAATTGTATATTTAAATTATGTATTAAATGCATTTATATTTCGTATTATGTATCAATTGTATACTTATTCTGTATGAATTGTATTATATTCAGCCTATTGTATTTGTTGACACAAATTATGTTCGTTAATACAATTGATACAATTGTATTCAATATCTGAAATCGATCAATTGTATTCAAACAATTATAACACTTGTTTTGTATTAAATGTATTATATTTTGTATCAATTGTATTTACGATACAACAAATATAACATGTATTTATCATCTCTCATCTCTCTCTCATTCTCACTTGGATCTTACCTCCTAAAATGAATACAATTTGATACACTAGTTATATCATTTGAATTCGTTATACAATTACCTGATACAATAAATACAACCACTATTCAACTTCTCTCACCTCTCTTCTCTCTCTCCCAGATCTCGCTCACCTCTCTCCTCTCTTTCCTAGTCTAATTCGTCTCTCTCTGTCTCTCTCTCTCTCTCCTCTCTCTTATCCTAGCTATAATTCATAATTATATAAATTATAGCTATAAATCTCTAATTACGTTCAAACTACAGTCATTTTTAAAAATTTCTCCTTAAAATTTTATAGTAACTTCCTGACTCGTATATATTAAAATAAAAAGTCACTTTAAGACTTTATTTTTCTTTGTTAGGTGTGTTTGATCAATCACATGTTTTCACTTAGAGAGTTCGCCGTATAAGTAGGTGAGTGCATCTTATTCCCCTTATAGATCTATAAAGTTTGATAATCTTCTTATAGTAATAAGGTAAGCGCATCTTATTGCGGTTGGAAAAAGAAAACAACCTAACTTATAAACTATTTTTTAGTTAGGTTATAATGTAAGGATACATATATTTTTTTTTACGTTTGATTGATTGAAATATTTTGAAAAATATTTTTGTTTGAGGAAAATAAGTCTCTTTTCGAAAAAGGAAAATGACAAGACGAGTTGTTAAGATGGTAAGCAACTTTCATCTCTAATCATACAATTTATTGGGTTCAAGTTATTAAGTGAGCAAAAAAAGTGGAAGCTTTTATAAAAATAAATCACAACACTTCTGATTAATTGTTTGGAGGATCTTAGTAATTTAATTAGTTTGCTAAAAGAACTTTCATTTTATAGATGAGGCTCGATTTTCACCTGGTAACTCCCTCCCTCTATCCCCAATATATATATATATATATATATATATATATATATATATTAAAATAAAGAAAAATACGTTTTAAGAAAATATAGACTTTTCAAATAAAAGTAGAAAAAATACGTTCCATAAATGACCTTCCAGGTTCATTATCTCCTGGTCCTCCCCACCCACCCATCAAATATGGAACAAAAATGCAGATATTATTTTTCTTGGCGAATAAACAACTTTATTTATTACCAAGTAATCGATAATTACAAAATATAGGGTGGAACTAAGCAACACACCAAATAGATCCATGTAGATGTAAAATAGTAGCAAATGCATTACGTTTCGTGTCAAAATGTGAATTTTATTTCATAAGATCAGTTTCTCATTTTAATTTTAACAATTAAATGCTAGTTAATTTTGTTAACATATACTAATCTTTAATGTAATTAAATTTTGATTTCCATTCTTTGTTTCCTATTAAATTAAAGTTGATTTACAATTTACTTCCACTTCACCTTTTTTTTTAAGAGACCTGCGATTAATTAAAGAGATTTTTTTTTTAAAAAAAAAACTATGAGTCCAAGATTTATGATGGTTATTGGTATTGTGGGTGTTCTTCTAATTTGCGGAATTAATTGCGAAAAGAATTACGGTAGAAGATTATTAGAGGACTACTGTCCTCCAGATGATGATGAGAATTTCAATCAAACTGATCAACCAGTTCTAGTTCCATATGGTTTCGATTTGACTCAAGTACGTGATCAAGGAAATACGTATATAATCGGTGAGCCAATTGATCCTGCTGATCTCGAAACTTTTAACACTTTTGAGCAAAATACATGTGACTCAAATAATACATCAGATACACCTACATTGGATGAGCCAATCGGTGTTGGAGAGCCACTTTTAACTAGTGATCAGAATACCACTCAATCAAATCAAATTCCATTTGGCGTTGATTTGACTGAAGTACGCGATCTATCAGACTCAAATACATTTAATGCATTTGGTGTCGATGAGTACTTTTAACCGTTGATCATGACTCAATTCAAATTGATCGATCAAATCAATATTCATCTGTCTTTGATTTGACTTGTTATACACGATCAATCAAATTATTATTTTTCGTTTATATAATCACATGTTTATTATATTATATGTATAAAATAAATAAGAGTACTATTTTTACATATTTAAAAAGTAAGATATTGAAAACAATTTCTCGAACTCATTTATATCATTTAATTTAGTAAAATATATAAACACTTATTTAGAGCAATCAGTAGGCTTAAAGGATACTCTTTTGTTGTTTAAATCATAACCTACCAAGAAATTCATCTGTGCAATATTCCCAAATATTTGGCCACCATATGATGCAGCAAAAGCAAAGCACATTGAACTATCGCTAGTCTCCACAAATGTATTCCATGGACCCAATTTCAGATCTGCACCTATAAAATGCATCGTAATTATCGGGATTTTATCGATTGAAATGGATTTGTAGCACAAATTTAAAGAACCAGATGGATCCGCTATAGTTGGCAGCTTGATTGCAGTCTTCACCATTGATTCCAGTTTCACGTAGATTTCAGGCGAAAACAGAGTTAAAACTGTGCCTGAATCGATTATAATGTTACCTTCTCCGTAAGAGAATGACACATTTCGGAAATCCAATCTTTGTTTACCCACACTAACACCTTCCAGTGTGAGGTAATAGTAAGTTGCTGGGAATTTTCGAGTTAATGGCGTTGTAACAACATCATCTCCTGGAACAAATCCGTCTGTACCAAAATGGATTTTGCTTTTAGGAATATAGGTTTTCTGTTGATAAAAAAACGGAGCTAAACAGTACGAGAATTTTCCCCCAATTGATGAACCCATTTGGGAAATTAACGAAAATTTTCCACCTCCAAGCCCTACAATCCCTGATTCTTTGTCACCGCTGAACGTACCTGCATTATTATGCCCACATCCAATAACTGTTTTCTTCAATTTCACTTGTTTGTGTATCGATGATCCAAATCGTATCGTCTCCGTTGCTAAATCGCCAATGCTGTACGAATTATCTCCGTACCTGACATGATACCTGCAGGTCTTCTTCTTCTTCATCATCACCCTGTTGCAGGACGTTGGAAAATTCGCAGCGTGACACATTTTGGAACTGCAATGCAAGGGTTTATAAGTCGATGACTTTTTTGGGTTGAAGATACGAGATTGTTGCTTGAAGCAGTTTTTACAAGGTAAACATTGAGTCCAGGTGAGGTCGCTGCCAGTATCAGCGACCCCTAAGGTACGCACAGGAGGCGTACCGATGGAGTATCTCATGAGATACTCTCCGTTGTTGGAAGCAACAACGACAGAGGATGAAGGTAAACAAAGACTAATGGAACGATGGAATGAGCGATGAAACGAATTGTTCATTCGCTGCGTAAAACTTAATGAAGGATCATAAAAGGGGGAGTTTGGTGAATCTCTATGAATGAGATCAATGCTAAAAACATTGTTCAAAGCTTTTGTGAATGGAAATAGTGAAGAAACTAGGATAGCAAAGATGGTGAAAAATGAATAATGAGTCACACAATTTGCCATTCTTTTAGACATTTTTAGTTCCACTCTACTGTCATGATGTTATTTATATTTGTAATAACATTTATTCAAACTGCAGTTAATATGATTTTACTAAAATTAATTTTAGGAAATTATGTGAATCCAGAAGTAATGATGATATAATCTATAAGTTGCATAAGTTTGAAATTTTAGACCAATCAAATATGAGAAAAGTGAAAAGAGAATATTTTTCTCTGTACCAAACAAACCCTTGGAGATCGTTTGGTGGGAAGGATAACACCAAATAGTTTTGAAATTATATAATAGTGACATTTAATTTGTTGATTGGTTGACAAATTATCCCAAGATTAAAAATTAGTATTGGGATAAGTTATTATTCACCTTGATAGTATACACAGTACGATAATTCCGAAATAAAATGGTTAAATGACAAAAATATACCTTTAAATCATTTTTATTCATGAAGGGTATTTTTGTAAACAAATAACTTATTCTTAAAATTTTTGCAATGCATTTTATTTCAAATACAACAAAGCAAACACTCAATAAGAAATCATCTAAACGTAACTTATCTCATCATATTCGATTCCAACATAACTTATCCCATCATCATCATCATATATTATTATAAGTAGGAAGCTCCTAACTTAAAAGTTAAATTACTATTTTGTCCTTATTTTATTCCTAAATTTAATTAAATATTAATATATAATTAATTTAATATTAAATAATCATATTTAAATACATGTATCTAGACACAATGGTTTAAATTCTAATTATTTACATACTAAGTAATAACTATATTATATTATACTAAATACTAAAAATAAGAAGGTGTAAAGTCAAACTTTGAAAAACAAAAATATTTTATAGAAAATTGTAAGAAATTATTTCATAGGAAATTGTTAAGAATTACTTTTCTTACAAAATAAAAATTATCTATTCTTTCTCTATAATAATGTGATTAAATGATTAAATTTGTTATCCTCTCTCTTTGGTTAGTATAATTAAATGTATTGGATTGTTATTCCTTTCTCTTTAATTAGTATAATTAAATGTATTGAATTATTAGTAAAAACAATCACCTTTTCTCTATCCCATGTCTAAGATCACTTAACTTCTGAAAATTAACTTAAACAACTCTTTACCTTTTCATCTTATCCAATGAATTTTTAGCTATATATATATATATGAAAAAATAATTTTTCTTTACCACTTGCCTCGTGTTGATGTGAATCACTAGGCAATTGTCAGGTATTTTTTTTTTGTTTTGAAATATTAATATTTGTTGATCCTCATTAGAGTGATATTTTGAATCATGAATTTTATCTTTACCATTTTAGATTTTTTTTTTTTGTTACAGGAGAAAAAAACTCTATTCCTTGTGTATTTCTTTTTACTATATATATTATTTTAATAAAAGTCTTAAGAAGGATATGAATGTTGTGTTTATTCTTATCTGTTTAATTTTTTTGTATTCTTAACCAATTATACTTCTTTAATATAATCTTCTATGAAATTATGAATGTTATAAGTCCATTTTTATTAGTCCTAAAATTACTAATTTATGACATTTAGATTCATTTTTAAATGTATTTTTATAATATTTATTTACTTTTATCTTTCCTTACTAATATAGTTTCTTTAACTAGCTACATATTTGTGTACTTACTAATATGGAGCGTAATGAGAGATTATTAACGATAAAGTCATATAGATATATTCATATTATTAGATGCTATAGTAATATAATTATTTTTCTATATTTCTTGCTTGATGGTCAATGTACTATTCGATTATTATGAATTTTATTTTAATGAATAAAATATAAACTGGTAAAATTAATATTTCTAATTTCATCATTATATAATAATTCAACTTTATAAGAATTGTATGGGACAAACGTGCAACGCACGTTCTGGAAACTGGTAACTTATATTCAAACCAAATGACTCGGATTCACCAGGAAAAAAGGTGCCAAATGTTCACTACCTTTTAACACCCTTTTTAAAAAATTTAGAACAAACCCTTGGCTAATCGATCAGTTTAGATACAAATATCATAGACCTTTGGTACTTATGCACAAACTAATTGAGAACTCTTTGATTAATTAGATACAAATATCACAAGCCTTTGTTACTCGTGCACAACACAACAATTTAACTGAAAACTCCTCATTTTTGACACATGACCAGCGAACAGCTAACAACCAATGTGATGTGATTTTACAAGAACAACAAATAGTGTAAACGCAATTAGCTCCAACTCTAGGTCACATATAAATTATAAAGATATATCTTCACCTCGCTCACGGGCAATAGAAGCTGAAAGAATCGCAAGATCGCGATTCAAGAGTGTAAGTGCAGTTTCACATTCGGAGATTATTCTTGTCACGGAAGATGGCTCGCCAGCCACTGTTTCAGAGGAACCAACAGCTACAGCTGCATGTGAATCCCGAAGATTCTTCAAGTTCCCTAAGAACTGTCAAAGATGTCAAGACAAAGGAATTACTCATGTATATCCTCTTGAAGATGGCAGTAGAGTATTAGAAGGCAATACTTTATTGCCAATAAACAAGACCGAAACAACAACCACACTCAACAATGTCAAATAAAGCTAAAACAATCTCTTCCTAGTAAAAGGAATGGTCAACTAAACGGCAACAGATGTCATCAATGCTCCTACCTGCATTGGAGGTTTTATTGGCAAAGCATACAACACTAGTGAAACCTATTTCATCCCCATAGAACTGGCTCAGATCTTCCAAAATTTAATAAAATGGGCTTTCTGTTGATAAAACACTCAACTCTATCCTGAACAAACATATAATTCATATTAAAGTACCTTCCAGAGCATCTTATATGCTTCCAGTAGTCGATTGGCAGCTGGCCCAAACCCATGCAATTGTGGTACTTCCATCATGTGGGTCCATGGACGTATTTCCTACATTATAACCTCAAATATGTTATGCAGAGCATAGACAAACACAAAAAGTTAGAAGGGACATATAAAGGCACTGAGACAAAGGGTAAGGAAAGGAGGACTTGATGGGGGTTCCCATCACAAAATACCAGCCTCTATAGTATGCAATCAATGAAGATAACCGTGGGAGTCATAATAGATGAATAACGAAGAAAACAAAACCTTAGTATAGATTGTATTGAAGGTCCTTGCAGTGTCTAAAAAGGATTCCAAATGTCCCCGTAGTTTTGCTTCAACATCTACATATTCCTCATCTGGGTTGTATGGATGCTGCAAGAGAAGAATTAACCATGACTTCTCGTTGAACAAAAAATATAACCAATTGAAGCTTATACATACTAACTGAAACTAAATACAAGAGAAACAAAGCAGTGGGTGCTGAGAGGATTAACCTTTGATGCTAAATCATCAACCATTTCCTGAAGACTCAGAAGCCTATTTGATTGATCTGAAAGTTGCTTCTCCAAATCAGATATGTCTGGCCTGAACTTCGATTACAATACGATCAGTAGAAAGTTACTATCGAGAGAGTATATAAAGCAGACGATAAATGGTTCTTCAAGCAAGCAGGCACATATAACCTTGTTTTCAAAAAGGATGATATCTCACCAAATAACTGCTGGATAACAAGTCAGAACCGGAACAGGACCATCGAAGTTAATATGGAAGGACATCTCTATAACAGCATTCCACTACAGCAACCTAGTTTTCTTTGGAACTGACTTTTAAATTATATTGTATTATATGTTCTCTATAACAATATCTCGCTATAGCAGCCAAAAAAAAAATCAGACAAACAATGCCGTTATAAAGAGGTTTGACAGTATATCAAGATAAGCAGTCTCAAACAAAAGCAAAGATTATAAGTGAATCATTATTTTCAGTATTCTCTCCGTTTTTTATTCTTTTCCTTTCAAATTCTCTACATACTTCGCGTCATTCTTCCTTCACCCAAGAAGTGGCCAAGTTGACCCGCCCTCCCCCACCCCCACCCCCCAAAAAAAAAAAAGTCTAAACCCTGCTTTGCCTTTGAGGAATCTTTGACAGCATAAATGCCACAAAATTTCAGCCTAGTGGAAATGAAGGGTTAAAAAAAAAAAAGAAAAAGAAAGACATTCTCCTTAAGACTATGTCAGAAGAATTTGCCTGTCTTCTTTATCCTACAATGAGGCAGAAAAGTGCCAGACCTAAAAACTTGAGGAAAAGCTCTTTTGGTTGGTCACGATCTTTTGTTGAACACTAAATTGCAGGTGCAGAACCAGCAACAATCTCAAAAGGTTATCACTTTAGGTGCTACTGTTGAATACAAATTTTCATATAGGTAATTTTTTCCTCTTTTTCAAAGCACATTATGACTTTAGCAGTTCCCTTTGAAAAGAAAATAACATATTCAATAAGTAAATAAATTAATCGTACAATTTGATGGAGAAAAAGAAATCTTCCTTACAAAGGATAGATAGACTGGATTTGAACGTCCGCAGGAAACAGTTTGCATTCTTCTGAAAAAATTTGAGACTGCTTTTCAGCTATGGCATCAATCAATTGAATATCTTTTGCCACCTGTTCATCCACACTACAAGGAGAAGAGACGATTAAGGTATTTCAAATCTAAATTAATAATCAAACTGAGATGAAATGTGTGTTTCAATGTATGTATAGAATAAAATATCCATAAACATTAAGGCGCAATCAAACGTCTAACCTCCATTCAGGGTTATCAGCATACATGCTTGCCTCCACAAGATCCACAATAAGACGTAGCATTTCCATACGATCTTCGTAACTACCCCGTCCCTGCAACAGAATCAGCATAACATTTTTTTTGAGATCATCAAAAACCTCAAAAGTATTGGAAGCAATAGAATATTTCAAGCCTAACAGTACAAAGATGCTACAGAATACAATCATTGTCCGGAGGATCATAAGCAGTATCCTTGTATTCTAACCTCAGAATATCCCATCAACCAAACTCTATACAAACCTAAAAGCCCACTTACGAAGTTGACTTTCCACCTCCAATTGTATGTCCTTTACTTCCTTACACTGAATAGATAACATCATGACAGACATGCTTTTCCTGGAGCAGATAATGCTCATATCCTCTTCACATGCATTTCTAACATCATGCATGCATTTTGTTAACACTGGTAGTCCCACCAATAACCAATGATATTATAAAGACTTCCATTCCCTCATCAATTAACTAAGTGAACCAAAGTTGAAAAGTGAAAATACGGTATAAGACCTAAATTAAAAGGAATTTTAAATGATAACTTGCATACCAAGTTCTTCCATCATGCTCTATATAAATGTATATTGGAATATCTCAAGTATGAAACCAAATCAATGTATTTAGTTCCATTCCTGTTATTTATATTGCTAGGATCAGGAACAAAGCAATCCGGTATAAGGTGGGAGTGGCCTCCATGATGGACAAGAAGGAGGAGAGAACGAAGTGGTTCGGGTATGTGAAGAGAAGATGCACAATTGCCCCTTTAGGAGGTGCTATATTGGGTATAAAGAGAGATAGAGATAGGCCAAACACATCTTGGAGAGAGGTAATAAGCCAGGACAAGGCACATTTGTAGCTTACCAAGGACATGACCATAAGATCATACGAATTTATACAGGTCGATGATTAGGGTAGAAGGTTAGTAGGTAGTTGAGCATTGTCTAGTTCCCCTACATTGTTATTATTACTCACCTACAATCTTTTTCTTTGATTTTAGTATAACCTATTTTCTTTTGTTTCAATGATCTATTATTTGTTGTTGCTACTATTCTCTTCTTCGTTGTTTTTGGCATGCTTCTTCGCTACTGTATTTGCTTTACTTGCTTGATTTTTTTACTTTTATATGTTTTACTTGAGCCGAGGGTCTATCGGAAATAGTCTCCTTACCTTCACAAAATAGGGCTAAGGCTGCGTATGCATCACGCTCCCCAGACCCCACTTGTGAAATTACACGAGTATGTTGTTGTTGCTTTATATATGACAAATGACCAAAAAGGAATACCACTAAAATTTAATTAGATAGCAAATTTTGACAAAATATAAGCAGAACGTGCTGAAGGAGCCAGCAACAACAAGATCAATTTTTTTCATTTTCAGGAAACTAATCGATGTGAACATTGTTACGATGTTGTTCATTTTATCACATCACTAGGAGCTTGTCTTTCTCCACATGTTTGTGTCAATTAAGATAAAAATTATGGTGCTTACCTAGTCGTCAACCTCTCTTATTCAATTTACCAATACACACAGAAGCATGACACAAACGTAAAGCCACTGAGGTGTGTACACCAGATCATAGGAAGCCTAACAACCTTCTAATTGAGGGAGGATCTTAGACATTATTAGTTTTAAACATTGACACAATTCTAAGTATCAACCAAGAAATCCATAAGTTCTGTACTGCCTTTATCTCTCTCAAACACTGAAGAAAATATGACAAATAACAATGACTATTAAAAAACTTTTTATGCCAGTAGATGTCTAAAGGTTCTATAATCTATGATGATATTAAAATGGACAAAATCTTATAAGTGTCAGTATCTCCAGAGACGAAAGAAGTATAATAACCCGGCACTTCCTGTAACTGCAAACTGTACCTCAAAATGATCCAGCTTTAATAGTAGTGCTACTCCTATCAGTCCTCCATGAGCTAATTAAGAACAAAAGAACCGTAGTTTTGAACTTTTGAGACCATATGAAATGCTATATTGACCTGAGACGGCAGTCTTAAGTTTTAACCACCAAATCTAAGTCATCATCAGCATATAGAAAGGTTGAGAACTACACTACAAATAATAATGTGCTATGGTGATTGAGAAATCCAAATCGTTCATTATTATTTTTTACAACGGTGGTGCCAGGCCAGCACATGCCTTTAACTATTCCACAAGTACCTGCTACCTCCTACCATCATGAATGCCAAGTAACTCCGCCAGCAAGTGTTAGCTAGATCAGAGAAACTTCAAATTATTCATTTTATAAGGAGGGTAAAAAAAAATTAAATTCTCATTGCTTGCCTCCACGTATAGGTTGATAAATGAGAATCTTAGGCCCAGCCATAAGGGAATTCCAAGAATCAGAAACATTAAAACCAGACATGAAGGGTAATCCTAAGGATTTTGCCATGAGAACTTGTCTTCCAGACCTAATTATAGAACTGCAACTTTCTTTTTCAATTTATTAAAAAAATTAAAGTAATACAATCCTAGCGATTAACAGTGAAAATTGAGATGAAGAGTCAAAGGGGCAGTACTTAGCCTTCACCAAGGTAAGTAAAGTAAAACACTTTAAACAAAGGATCAATGTCATATTTATCTCTTTGTTTGAGTAGATCCAGTTAGTGTAACCTTTAATCAGAACTTATGTGACGTTTCATGTCATTACTCCATAACAAATTCTTCTAATATCCAAGTACAGTATGGCCTATGATCAATAGGGATCAGTGGCAAATTTCTCAACCAGGCTGATGATAACCAAATGGTAAAACTGCAGAAGATTGAAAGGTGCTTGACCAAATCATAACGAGAAAAAGGACAAAATATGATTCAACATTTACCAGTGATGCATAACATAAAATGAAGTATACTATGCGTCTACAAGGAAAAAAGTCAATAAGACGCACTTGGATTGCTTCTGGATCAACAGTAGTAGTTATGCCTAGAAACTTTGCAATCTCTGCTAAATCTGCCAAAAATACACAAATGTACCTGATCAAAACAGACATAAGAAGCAACATTCATACAAACAATTTCCTACAATTTCTCCAGATCTAAACCTAAACAAACATTCTCAAGGACTTCCTGATTATACTAATGAATGGTTTAATCAGCACTTTAATAAGTGAACCAAAACAAAGCTCTTGACTGATAATCAGAAACATAAACCCAGTTGATGTTAATGAAGTCATCTAACGAATATACGCATACTAAGATCAAAACTTCAGTAAGAACAATCAAGTAAGATGCATTGCATTCCCAAATAAATGCACCAGAACTAGAATTCTGACCAATTTCCAACGTCAATCCAAAAAGGGTTTAAGGGTATTGAATAAAAGCTCTAAACTGACCGATCAAAAAAGAAAAAGAAAATTGCTATACACTGAATGCGGGAAGTCTCCTCATCGCGATCCACAGCATCCCCTTGTAGATTTTGCTGAGAAAATGGCGACTTATCCCCTAATAACCTGTGAACTCAAACCAAAAAAGTAAAATTAAGAGAAATAATAAAGATCACCCATTTAGTGTTAATACTTGATTCTTATGAGAAAAGGGATTATACTTGAAGAAAAGCCATTCAAGAAGAGCGTATCGCTCCATGCCGGCAAAGAGAAGGGACTGAGCAGGAGCATTGGCTCTTGGGTAGTTCAATGTAGCCAATTTCTTCTGTATTTCTTCCATTTGTTTCGCTGCCATTCCCAAATTCGATCGTGTCCTTCGCAATTGGGCTTCAGAATTTACTGGCGAAAACTCAAAGACGAGAGAGAAAGAGTTTGAATTTGGTGAAGAAAGAAAAAGGATAGGAGAAATAGTGTTTTAAATTGAAGTTATGTTCTTAAATGAACTTTTGTGAAAGCAAAAAAAAAAATAAAAATCATTAACATTTGCACTCGTTATTTGCAAATTTTGAAATTTAATATTAGTAAAACAATATGAATTATATTTTTTTGAAATATATTATGTTTGTTTAGTAAAAATTTGATATATTGTATAATAAGTGTATTAAAATGTGTAATAAATATATTATCCATCATTAAAATTTGTATTGTATGTGAATTATAAAATTGATTATTGTGATATCTATTAAACTTGGATTATAAATGAACTAAGAGGGATCAAGTGAAGAAAAAAATGTTATTATTATAAATGGTAAATATTTTTTTAATCATATATACATATATAAAAGAAAACCTTCGACCCGCCTTTGTGGCACAACCTCAAACCAGAATTTCCTTTTAAGTTTATTTATTTCCAAAAGTAGCCTTCTCATTTCATGAAAAAATGCGACTTTTATGAAGAGTTGTGACTTTTATGAAGAATTACG
Organism: Solanum lycopersicum; assembly: GCF_036512215.1. Taxonomy (NCBI): domain Eukaryota; kingdom Viridiplantae; phylum Streptophyta; class Magnoliopsida; order Solanales; family Solanaceae; genus Solanum; species Solanum lycopersicum. Next base: position 76,725,227 of record NC_090800.1, read on the forward strand.
ACTTTTATGAAGAGTTGTAACTTTTATGAAGTATTACGACTTTTATGAAGAGTTGCGACTTTCATTAAAAGTTGAGACTTTTATGAAGAGATGTGATTTTTATGAAAGATTGTGACCTTTCGAAAGATCGCAACTTTTCCAAATAGTTGTAACCTTTCAGTAAAGGCATAATTAATAAACATTTGTGCACGGTATCCTTTGTTGTATATAAATAAATAGATTTCCTCTCACTTTAAAAAAAACGAAAATTCTAAACCTCCTCCTTCTCTTCTTCTTTTTCTTCTCAACTAAACATTTATGTACTTTGTTCCTATTGAGTGTCTCACTGATGATTGTTTATGTTATAAATCTTGGTATAATTTATTTAGTCATTAAATTATGTTTATGTCAGTAAGGATAAATGATAGGATGTAATAAATTTCATTTTCTTTACATTATTAATGTTTGTTACCACGTAATAATCTTGTATGCGAGATAATATAGTGTTTTAATTTTAATAACTAATAGATTTAAAATATTATTTTATAAATTCTCTGATATAAAGTTCCCGCACGAGGCGCGGATAACTTTACTAGTTATAGTATATTTATGTAAGTTTTTCATTATTTATTTTGTATTTGGTAATTGAATGTTATTTAGTTTTATAGTTTTATTTTATCCAACTGTTTTAGTATGAATTTTAAGATAAGTTAAGTTCCTCGAACGTTTATGTTAAACTAATATAAATTATCATAATTAAATAGTTTTATAATGCAAAAACACATATTAATTAGTCGAAGTAAAATATCTCTATATTAATATATATAATATGCATATATTAAATTGATATAAATATTTAATATATATAAAAAGAATACTATAATAAGTTTGATGTAATATTTAAGATGTGAACAAATTGAAATGAACACCAAAATTGTTTATGGCCAAAATTAGTGATTCAGATAGCATTAAATTTGTGTTGTAAAAATTAAGAGCACACAAAAAGAATGAACAAATATTATGTTCTGGATGCAAAGAGACTTGCTAATAAATATAATTATGACAATATGTGGTAACAAGTTATTGTTAAGTAAGGAATAAAAGAGTAGATTAATCACAATCTTATTTAAAAATGTCTTATTTCTTATAATAAAGTGATTTTCGGTCTTAAATTTTGGAGTGAGTACAATTATCACCTTTCGATTTGAACTGTATTGCTTATTACTAGACAATGTCATTAAAAATTATGTTAAAGTTATTTTACAAACAATAACCCTTATCATATAATGGGACCTTCGTAATAATTACAAGTACTCAACGTTAAAAAATAAATTAATTTCATATCGTATGTCCATAGGTCCTATCGGGATCGAATGTGTAACCTAGGTTTTTGTTTTTTTGGTTCCAATTTTGTGGAAAGTGAGATCAAGGGCAAACATAGTGGACGGAGTGAGGCCATTGTTACTTCACTTCAACGGAATAAAATGTGAATCTGTTTGTTCAAAATTCGAATACAACAAATCAGTCACAGTCAGTGTCCCGAGGTTGGGGGTAGGTGGCAGCCACCGGGTGAACATTTTGAGATTTATTGGTATCTTCTTGTTTAAATATCTTGTCCCCATATCTTTAAAGTTTCTGCTTTTTTTTTTGTGTTTCAGAATCTTAATCTTGTGTTTTCATTCAAAGATGCTTACTTTAAATCTTCTTCCATCCACTAATGTCACTCTCTCCAAATCCCGTCCTAACTATCCTGTTAGCCCTTCACCTTTTCAACCAAATCTTGGTAGTAGAAACCAAAAGTTGAGAACTTTGTCATTCACCAAACCCTTGATTCAAAATGGACACCCTTTCAGGTCTTCTGCAAATCAAGATTCTCAGATCTCTGGTCCAAGATTGGATTTTTCCAGAATCTTGAGACACCCATCTGGGGTTTCTTCAAGAAATACAACTCAGATCCTTGAAGCAGCATCTGGAACCCCAGAAGAAGTGAGTCCAGATGGGGAGATTGAAGTTTCAAAGCCAAAAGTTAATATGAAACTGGTTCTCATTTTTGGTCTGTGGTATTTTCAGAACATTGTGTTTAACATATTTAACAAGAAGGTATTGAACATCTTCCCTTATCCATGGCTTCTTGCTTCTTTCCAGCTGTTTTGTGGTGCTGTTTGGATGTTAATTCTGTGGTCTTCTAAGCTGCAACCTTGTCCAAAAATCAATAAATCGTTTATCATTGCCCTTCTTGGACCTGCCTTATTTCACACAATAGGCCATATTTCAGCTTGTGTTTCATTTTCAAAGGTGGCTGTTTCTTTCACTCATGTTATTAAGTCTGCAGAACCTGTGTTTACTGTTGTGTTTTCATCGTTCCTTGGTGATACATATCCTCTGACTGTTTGGCTTTCAATTCTTCCCATTGTGTTTGGTTGCTCCCTGGCTGCAGTCACTGAAGTGTCCTTCAATTTTGGGGGCTTGTCGGGTGCTATGATCAGTAATGTTGGGTTTGTTCTTCGCAACATTTTTTCAAAAAGGAGCTTACAGAATTTTAAGGAAGTGGATGGCTTAAACCTGTATGGATGGATAACCATAATCTCATTTATATATTTATTTCCAGTAGCAGTGTTTGTGGAAGGTTCTCAATGGGTGGCAGGGTATCACAAAGCTCTTGGAACTATAGGAAATCCTAACACATTTTATTTATGGGTTCTCATATCTGGGATTTTCTATCATCTCTACAACCAATCCTCTTACCAAGCTCTGGATGATATTAGTCCCCTGACGTTTTCAGTGGGTAATACTATGAAGAGAGTGGTGGTGATTGTCGCCACTGTGTTGGTATTCAGGAATCCAGTCAGGCCTCTAAATGCACTTGGCTCTGCTATTGCCATATTTGGAACTTTCTTGTACTCACAGGCAACGGTTAAAAAGCCAAAGAAAGAGGCAGTGGAAAAGAAGGACTAGGAGGATGGTTCATTTAGCACCGAGTTACTTTTAATCGACGGCATTTTGAATTTTGTTACTTCAAAACAAGAACTTAATCAATTCCAGTAGTTTCATGTCTGATGTATGTATCATTTCATCGTTACTGCTTTCTGTTTTTTGTGGTTTATCTAGTGGCTTATACTTGAGTCCATCTCTCTGAAACACTGCTGATGATGTTCCCATCAATTTTGATCTGAGTTTATTTGGATATCTTGTTGTTCAATGTCAAATTTACCAATTATCATTGTAGGCGCAAGACATTACCAATGTCAAAGGGACATAATGCATGCTAGAATTTGTGGAATTTGTAGGTCACAATTGGTGTTATTGCACTTTTTATTTTTGAAGCAGTATGTTCTACCTTTTACCCGTTGGGTATGGCTGTGTCAACACCACCCTCTCCAGGCTCCACTTATGGGATTGCGTTGGGTATGTTGTTGTTGTAGTACGCATGTAGATGCCTCCACATTACTGTAGAATTGAGTAGTGAGGTTATATTGACCTTGTAATCCATTCCCCCCCCCCCCCCCCCCACCCCCCCACCCCAAAAAAATGACAACTAAGGTAAAGTAACTGACTTGAGTCTATGAACGGATTTGTGAATATTACAGCAAGTTAGCAACTTATAGCATATTAATGTTGTGTTTGTGTGTTTTCCATTTCAGTGGTCATAGATGTATATGTTTGTTTTCTGTTATTTGGTCTTTTGTATGTTATGCTACAGAGCAACAATGATGTGGACATTGTGCCTAAGACATCTGTGGCAGGTACTGTGTTGTTTTAGCAATCAAAATGAGTAGAAAAACTGTTTCTTGATGGATGGATGTCATAATTCCAGTGATAACCATGTCTACAATGATGTACCAATTGCAAGTCCCTTGATTTATATGCAATAGAGTTTGACTTATATTGCATAAAGATCTATTTTGTTTGGTCTTATCAACCCTTTAGTTGTTGCTTTCGATCATACATGAACTTCTTCTCTGCTGTGAAAATTATGTGTCTTAAACCTATAGATGTAGCGATTATGTTCCCATGATGACATGGACATGTAGCGATTTCAAATCCTCATGTGCTTTGCTTTCAAGTTGCTCGTACTCTTTCAAACCACTAAAGACGTCATACTAATTATATTGTGCTACTTCCTTCTTGTTTTCAGCTTTTGGTAGTAGACATTTCTGACATGATTTCTTTAACGTCCAAAATAACTTCATATCTTGATTCTTGAACCCAGAATAATGTCATTTGATTTGTCGAGAAAGTACACTGTATAGACAGAGGTGCTTTGCAACAATGAGAAACAGGAAGAGGTGCATCCTTCTCCCATTGTTACTTGAGAGGCTGATTGGCAGGAAACAAGAGAGAAAAACAGTCTTTCTACTGTATGTTTAAACAATTAACGCGTTTATGAGAATTATGGTCTAATATTTTTCTCCCTCGAATACTTAGGATACAGTTTACTGCCTGTAGCAAGATGGCCCTGGAATGAATACCTTCTGTTAAGTGGAGAAGTTTATTTGGTTATTTCAACAAAGATATTTTGTCAGCCAGTAGTAACTGATATTTGCTGCTGTTCTATCATTAGCTATATTGTGTAGTTATTCGCTATGCGCAGGGTCTGGAGAATAGCCTACTGTACGCAGCCTTACCATGCATTTTTAACTGCTACTATTGAATTTATCTTCTGAGTAACATTTCAACATTTTCTCATCAATTTATGTTCTGAGGTGCAGTAAAGGGTAGATAGATCTTTGGCATTTTTTTTGTAATCATCCAGAATGGATAATTGAGTTTGCCTCTTTTCATACTTTCTCAAGTAGAAAGTGTGTTGAATCCAGAAGTAGACAATGAAACTTCACATTATTTGTGTTATAAATTTTAAAACCAGACAAAGAAAGAATTACTTTTGCTAGTGTTAAAAAGTTGGTTTCTGGACAAAAATATCCTTCAACTATACCCTAAACTTAAGCTATATCTTTAAAGTATCATTCTTCGCAAAAAACATCCTTCAAGTATTTAAAAGTGAGCAATTTTCATCTTTTTTTTGTAGGACCCCTTAGTCTTTTGATGATATCTAACATAAGGATGAAAATTGTTCACTTTTAAATACTTGAAGGATGTTTTCTGCTAAAAATGATACTTTAAAAACTTGCAAATCTAAGGTTTTCTTTTAATAGCAACTAAACACGAGAAAATTTAAATTTTGAGAAAAATTTACATTTGAAATTCAGTGGCTATGTCTACTCTAGTGCCTATGCAAAAAAATGATTTTAGCCATAATATATATATTGGACCCTAAAATCAACACGGGGAGTCAAAAAATAAGAACAAAGAAAACAAAAAATGAGAAATCTATTTTAAGTGATTGGAAATTTTAACACAAATATGAGACTTTTTGAGGTGAATTCAATTTAGTGAGAATATGGATATTAGATCAGAAATGATTTTCTAGCCCTTTAAAAAATATTTAGTTGTATGTCTTTTTTATGAAAGATTCTCAATAATACACTTAAGAGGCCTTTATTTTTTAAATATAAAAGATTTAAAAAGGTTAATTTTATTGAATAAAAAAAGTCCAACTTATAGAGATCTCATTTTTTTGATATACGATACCAAAAAGATTAGAGTCCATAGGTTTTAGGCTTAAAGTTAATGTATGTATATATGGAAGTTTTGTGTTCTTCTGGACTCGTAATGTTTATGTTATTGAATCTCTTTGAATGTTTGATAGTATTTACTCAAGAAAATGAACAAAGAGTTTCCTTCTGCTGGAGCACCTTTAATTTTTACTTGTGATCAAAAAAAGTAAAATTTATTTTACATTGAAGATAGATCTACTTATAAATTTATTAGCAGTGGATGGAGAAAATTTGTGGATAATAACAATGTGAAGAAAGGGGATGAACTTGTGTTTGATTTGTCAAAGTGCAATACAGTAAACTTGAATTCAAAGTTTTTAATAATATTGATATTATTCATAGAAATATATATTATATTAGGAAAAGGATCTAAAATATCCTTAAAGTATTGAAAATGGTACACAATTACCCCCATCCACCTATTGGCCCCCAAATACCTTTCACATTCATTTTTGGGTCCAAATTTACCCCTTCATTAACGGACCAAAATTAAAAATAATTAAATAATAATTTTTAATGACGTGACACTCAATCATTGGTTGTAATTTAATTATTTAAATTAATTTTAAACTCACCCATTTTAACTGAATCCGTCCCACTTGACACAATTTTTTTTAAAAAAAAACATCTAACTAAAATACCCTAAAACCTTATTCCTCCAATTTTCATAACTTTCATCGACTCCATTGTCTTCTTCTTCTTCATCCTGCAACTTTCACTGTGAGTCGCAACATGTAGTTGATTGAAGCCCTCAGTTCATGTTCCATGTCCATCACCTAAAAAAAACAGATATATTGAAGTTCAACTGGTGTCATGGATTGACTATGAAAGTAAAGTGAAGCATATTTAAAGCATACCGTACTAGGCTGATGCAAAAGTTTAATTCTTCTAGCTTCTTGAACCTCTTCCAGCAGTACCTCCACTTCCTGGCAAAGACAAGTGTTAGTTCCATTGGGGGAATGAAATCTTTATCTTTTCATGAAAATCAAATTGTAGTTGTATGTAATTATCATAATCAACTTGTTAAAAAAAAAGGAAACCATTGGAAATCTAAAGCAGCTTCTCTACAAATTGTTCCAGTCGAGATTGTGAACGCATACGGTGAAAGTTGCGGGATGAAGAAGAAGAAGACGACAATGGAGTCGATGGAAGTTGTGAAAATTGGAGGAATAAGGTTTTAGGATATTTTAATTAGATGATTTTTTTAAAAAAATTGGGTCAAGTGGGGCGGGTTTAGTTAAAATGGGTGGATAATGGGTGGGTTTAAAATTATTTTAAACAATTAAATTACAATCAATAATTGAGTGTCACGTCATTAAAAATTATTATTTAATGATTTTTAATTTTGATCCGTTAATGAAGGGGTAAATTTTGACCCAAAGGTGGATGTGAAGGGTATTTGGGGGCCAATAGATGGATGGGGATAGTTGTGTACCATTTTCAATACTTCGAAGGTATTTTAGGCTCTTTCCGATTATATTATTAGTTATACACGTGTAATGCATGTGTAAAGAAACTACAATTATTTTGAATACTTAGATATCAAGATATTCAATACAATTAGCTTTGCAAGTTCTACTTTTTAAGAACTTGAACTTTCTTCTCTTTGCGCTTCTCTCCAAGCCCTAGCGTAAATTCAATTTTTCTAAATTGACTAGAATTTGATGTTGCCCCAATTAAACTCGTAAAAACGAATTAATTAAGTTGGGTTAGGAAAAGACCAAACTACCCATCTAAAATTCAATTTTTAGACTTTTCTTATTCCAACAGTCTAACTTTCAAAGGGCATAACTCACTCATACGAATTCAGAATCAGACGAACTTAGCGGCGTTGGAAAGCCTATTCTAAGATATATCCTACCACACCTAACTCATCTTGAGCTAGGGGTTATAATCATTTAAAGTTGAACAAAAATCAACTTTTTCTAACTTGACAAAAATTTTCAGATTTTCATTCTTTCGAAAAATAATTATTTTCAATTTTTAGCTTCTTTCTAGTTATTTCAATTTGCAAGATATTATAGAAATATATGAGTAGAGTATAATTACTGTAAATTTTTTTTGTAGAGTTATTATAATTCTTATTTTTATTAATAGAGTTATTATTGTTTAATCTAAACTCTCATCCTCGGATCAGGGTATTTCAAAACATTAGTCATTATGTAATCATTATAGTATCTTTCATGTTAATCAATTTAGGAATTCACATTCAATTAATTCTTTTCTTATTTTAAAAATTATTTTAAGGACATTGCATTTTACTATGTAATATAATTAATAATTAAACGACACATACACAATTAAGCAACAAGCTTAAGCCTTAAAAACACATATTCTTCTTCGCCTAAAATATTGGGTATAATTTAGTCACACCATGTTGACATGGTCTTTGATATTTTATTTATAAATTATAATTTGTCAAATTAGTAAGAAATTATAAAAATAAAAAATTGATCTCTTTTTTTTTTTTTTTATAGTTTTCACGACTTGAAAATTTTTTATATTTACAACAAAAAATATAATTTAAGAAATTCATATATTCAAATAAAACTTTAATTTTATTTATCTGATCTCAAGTTTTATTCAAACGAACCTTCGATCTAAATCGTTCAATTTTCTATTGAGCAAAAAATTTATGAACACAAATATTTATTTGATAATTAGATTACTTATAAATAATTCAAATATTTTTTAATGATATTGGGATTCCACAACCCACGTATTTGGGTGTCTCTGCTTTTGTTAAGTAATTTTTTACTTCTCAATTTGAAAATTTTTAATATAAATTTAAATTTGATCGAATTTTAATAGTTGAGTACTGTTTTATTCCTTGATTTGAAATTTTTCAAAGTGAATTTAAATTTAATCATATGTATCGAAGAATCAATTTTTTTTTTATTTTTTTTAAAACCCAACCCAAAACCCTTCGCCAGAACAAAACTCTGATCAATCGACTATGGAGGTACATTTTCATCATTCCTAACAAATTTCTCCTGAATATTTTTTTTCAGATTTTATAGCTTGCATTGTTTTCTTGATTTTTTTCAGAGCGGATCATCTTTTGGACGTGTTTCAAACCATAGTCATAGTTACTCCACCATGAAACAACCCGAGATTGAAAGCTCTGGAATTACAGGAATCGACAATGGTGAATACTGGCCACTTTCAGGGAAACCCTATGTTGATTTGATTCTCACAAAGACCGGTGTCAAGCCCAGCTACAGTATGGTAACTCCCTTTTTTTCCCCTTCTTCGCGCCCCTTTTGTTAGTATCTGTTTAAAGATGATTCTTTTGTAGGGTACGGAGTCGACTTTGTTATGGGATTTTATGGCTAGGACTCAAATTTAGTTGGAACCCCATGTGGGTATCGATACCTGGGTGGGGTAGCCACAAAGAAAGAAGATTTTTTTGTGGTGAATTCAAGATTAGATATGGCGGAGAAAAAAGTGGGAGCTCCTTAAGAAGGGTTAAAAACAAATAAATATATAGTTATACTTAGACATAAGGATCAATTTTTGGGTTCTTGTGGCTTTTATATTACTAAATTTCTTTGAATGTTTGACAGTATTTACCCAAGAAAATGCGCAGTGAGCTTCCTTCTGCTGGAGCTCGTGCAGTCCCTGCAGTCCTTACTTGTGGTCAAAAGAAGTGGGATATGTCTTACGGTGGAGTCAAATCTGGTCACAAATTTTGCATTGAGTGGAGAAAATTTGTGGATGATAATAATCTGAAGGAGGGGGATGGACTTGTGTTTGAACTGGTAGAGTGCAGCGCTAGCAAAATCGAATTCAGAGTTCAGATTCTCAGTGGTGATTTCCCAGCTGAATTGAAACCTGAAGATGAGGAGGGTGCAAACAGTGACAACCCAATACTACTTGGTTAAAAGTACTAGATCTTCTAACTGTTGGAACTTGTAGATTAATGACAAGTATATAGAACCGTATTTAGTCAGTTTATTTTTCTTCAAGACATATCTGCAGTTCTATTAACCTATCTCAGGTTGATGCAGTCTCAGTTTGCTTTAAAAGAGTCGACTTTCTAGTATTTGTTTTGTGTATGTATTGTCTAAATTGTGACTATGGTTATCTTCTGGTTGTATCCTAAGTATGGAATTTAGCAATTATGCTGACAATCACATGCCTGTTAACATGTCTTTTCTTCTGGTTGTGTCCTACATATGGAACTTAGCAATTATGTTGACAATCACATGCCTGTTAACATGTCGATATAAGAAAATAATCATACTTTTTGTATTTGAAATCCTGAAGTTTCACCTTCTTCGAATGCTTCTTCATATTTTGTGTGTAGAACTTGTCGATGTGTTCTGCACTGAAGAAATTCATAATGTTTTAGACATTTTTCAGGCAGACCTAATGAGCCTTGAATAGTTTTTCAGAATGTTCCTACCCTCAATCTTAGGGACTAGAGAAAACTCTAGCAGCCCTGTGGAGGAACATGCTATTGCAAATGATGATTAAAAGAGAAAGTTCGTTGCTCCCATTTAGTTGTTTCCTTTTTTTCTTTCTAAATGCATCATATGTGCTTTATGTTTTGATTCCTGGAGCAAGTCCCACAAATTTAGACAAAAGGAGAGCAGTTTCTAGGCCATTTAAAAATGCTGCAACAAGTAACTTGTTCCAAGGTGTCTAGTTTTCTCTATTTTCCTCATCAGTATTGTATTCATCATGCAGAAATCTTTCAAAGACAGTCAAGAAAATAACTTCATTCTCATTACTTTACATGGTAGTTGATTTTCTTCTTCCTCTCCTCAACTGTTGAGGAAGGGGAGATTTCACAAAATTTCTGGATTCAGGTGATCAACTATCTTTTGTAGTTTAGTTGAAGGGAGAGTAATACATAAAGTCAAAGAAGATTCAACAATGAAAATATTCTCATTATGAACTCATCAAGGCTAGTGTTTTTACAAGATATCTCTGGCCAACCTTCCTGCAAGAACTGGAAAGGTATAATTGCATTATTTGCATCAGTCCTTCCAATCAAGCTAATGACCAACAATTGCCATCAAAGCAAGAAGTATAGACTATAGACTTGCAGGATCAAGTGCAAACTTGACAATGACAGTATTTTAGTATCTCATTGGAGGATTAACCTTTTGTAGAGAAGCCAGCAAAACTTGTAATTTCCAACAGTCTTATTCTATCAAGTATCAACTTTCATCATTTCTTTCTGTGTATTCCTCTACAGTTTTCAATTCACCTCTCTTCCCTAATCATGCAAAAGGTAGAGTATGCTAGCCTGCTTGGGTTTGTCTGATCACCCTCATGATTATAGATGCATCTTTCCTACCATTGTGTCAAAAGTTGTACTTCTTTCCACCCTTCAACAGAATGTTATGCTGGATTGCTGTTAATTGTGGCATGAGGTAGTGATTCCAATGGCATCTATATTCTTACAGTCTTCAAAAGTCAGTCCAGAAAGATAATTCCACTCAGGTTAATCTCATCCAATTTCGGTTCCTTTCCTGACTGTCATAGACAGCTTTAGTTCTTAGGAAAAGCAGAAAACTAGATGCTACTCCCAATAAAGAGATGCATCCCCACCACATAAATGTTTGAATGTAACAGTTCCTACCCATGCAAACTTTTGATCCATCCAATACAAGCACTTGGTCTGGTTTCCCTAGGTTTGCTTCATAGACTAAAGCTGCAAGAAGTCCATAGAGTAGTGATCCCAGAGGGATGTTCGTAATGAGAATGTTGTGATTGACTCCGGCACTGTTGGGGCCGAACAGCTCAGAGGTTATTGACACTGATGCTGAAAATACAAAACCAGAGCTCAACCCAACTAATGCTGTGGCAGCACTCAATGCGGCTTTGCTTCCTGATAAAACAAGCAGAAAGAAGGCCAGTGGTGTAGGAATCAGTGCAAATGCAAGCCACGCGGTCCTTGCATAGTTCATCTTGCTGCATCCAAAAAACCATTTCAGCTGTCAGTTCTTTTCCCATGATGGTGATTAAGAACAGTAAATCGTGAAATACTTACTTGCGTAGAAAATCTGGGGCGGCTGAAAGCAAGCGCCCGAAGAAGGAACATGCAGAATAGAGTGCAACAAAGAAGCTGATCTCTGATCTATATCCAAGTGACTCTGAAATTTGGCCTAGATTGTTGCTGTAAACGAGTACGAGTGTTCCCCCACAGAAATATGCTAGGTAATATAGCCAGAAATCCAACCTACGCATGAGCAGACTTGCTGAATGTTCCTCTCCAAGCAGCAACAAACGATCTCTCAAAAGAAAACTGCTAGTCCAACTTCCCTTATCTTTTGAACCATCAGAATTTTCCGTCCAAACATTCATACTTGAAGCCTCTTCCCAGATCAATTCATTGAGCATCTCAAGATCATCAGTATCATTGTCTCCAAGTGAAATATAATTAGGATGGAACAGTTCAGACCATTCTTCTGTGCAGATAACCCCTGGTGCAATCACTGGTAGGACCAGCAAGAACAATGCGCCAGCCAAGAGGATACGAGCTGTCTGTGCACTATATGAGACCGAGTTCAGGATTAAGAGATAAAGGCCGGTAAAAACTGCTAGTATGGTAAGACAGCGAAAATTGAGATATTCTCTGTGAACAGAATCAGCACGAACGGTTTGAGATTGAGGTTGCCAGAGAATTGGAAGAGCTGCAATTGATGTGACAAGGGGGACTAGGCCATTAAGAAGAAGGTACAGAGTGTCATCTTTGGAATTAATGGCATTCGCAATGAGGTTGTACAGGGCCGCACTTGCACCATTGAAACTTACGCTGAGGGACAATGCAATTGGCCTATTTGCCGAGAAATGCTTGATGCACAACACATAACATACTGTATTAAACCAGCAGATACTGCAGCCAGCCAGGACACACAACAGAAATACCTGCAAGATTTATCAGTGAAAGCTTGAGAACAGGATAGGATCCGAATGAAGTTTCAAGCTCGCTGAATTACAGAGCTGAAGAAAATAATCATGTTATATCTTGGATTTCGGCAGTTTTCAGTTACAGTTGATTACAAAGGCAACTTTCTCAAGCACCACTTGAATCTTGAAGTTCTTTAAAATTTGCAAAGAAGTTTTCAAGCACCAAACTTTAACTGACTGGAATGGAAGGTGATTGAGGACAAGATGTTCTCCTTGGAGGCATTCCTAGTTGTTAAATGGACATTCTTGTTTTGTTTTACAGGAGATCGTTTGATTAGTACTTCAAAGGGGTTTTGCAAAAGTCATTTCTAAATCTAATAAAGTTTGCTAATTTCTTGCAGTAGCTCCAACAACTGTCAACCACCACTGCCAGCAGTCCACCAAATAATCCAGAGAGAAGAAATTCTTACAGGGAAAAAAGCAAGCAATGAATAAACAAGGAACAGCAAAAACTGGATTAAGTTCCCAAAATTTCATTTCGAATCAAGAAAAGAGAGGTGATGGAGAAAAAAAGAAACTGACCAAGAAATAAGGCAAAAAGATGATTCTTTGAATGACAAGCCATTGAAGGCCATAACCAACAAGTCCCATGAAAGCAGCAATGAGAAGAACAACCCATAATGGGAAATACATAAGAGAGACCCCAGAACACCACCCAAATGCTTTCCCAAAATCTGAAGCCATAGACAGATAATTGAGCTGCACTTGTGAAATTTCAAGAACAGATTTCATATCAGAGGAATAAGAGGAGAAGTCGAAATTTGTCCCTGTAAATGCTTGAATCCATGTGCTTGCTATCAATATCATCCATTTACTTGATTGCTCCATAAATCTTCTTCTTCTTCTTTTCTTCTTTTTTTGGGTTTATATTTTTGAGTCATGGGAGATACAGTATATATTGAAAAAAGGTTTTTCTTGTGGGGGTAATCTTGAAAGCAAAGAAGAGATAATCATTTTAGTTGTGCATGTTGTGAGAGTGGTTGGTAAGAGGAGGGAGGTTAGAGGTTTTTAAGGTCCTACCCACAAGGTCATTGATAAAAAAATAATATTTTGAACTATCATAATTAAAAAAAAAAATTAGCTCTATCGCGATGAATGTTGGGATTTCAAAAACTTCCAGCCGGTCACCTTATTTCTTCGCTGAAGGTGCGATCCCCCGTTCCATCAATGCTACTTTCCTTGCTTTGATTCCTAATATTTTGATCTAGGACTACCTCTATTTAAATCTAAAAAAAAAGAATTCGTATCTATGAATTTCAAATGATGGACTTATACTTCAATTATAGTTAAATTGTTGCGATATCAAATTTTATGAAGAACTTTTTGTTCCTGCATTAGTTAATAGTGTATTTTAAAGGTATATATGTGCCTACGTGAACACATTACTATTTATAATGATGTAATATTTATGATGTACACATAGACACATTTTATACCTTTAAAATATACTATTTAATAATACATAGAGGTAAAGTTCGATGTTATAATAATAATTTTGATTAAAGTTCAGATATATCTTTGAAAATGAAGGATGTGAAGTTTCAGAAATTAAAACACTTTTAATAAATTAAAAAATAGATATGAATAAGTTTATGTTAGGTTGAAGTTGTTAAAATTATTTGAAATGGTTGGAGTGATTCTCAGCTTAATTATATACTAAAAAGAATTGGCATTGAGGTAGCTTAAACATCAACTTACAATATTTAAATGTGATCTTGTAAATCATGTGTGGATGATTTGCTCTATAGTTAAATAATGAGCTTTTAATTTAATTATAAAAAAAAGTGAATTGATGAGATGTGCGACTTTTTTATGAATAAAAAAATGTTTATTTTAATAAATATTTATGATTTTTTTAAAAAAAATATATAAATGCCTTTTGTCTGTCTACGAAGTGGTTGATAACCTTTAGAATTGATAAAGAAATTCACGTTATTATACTATTTGGTGCTTTTACTGATTCTTCAATATCAAAGTGATACGATTTATTTTGAACAAGAAAAAAACATGTACAAATTTTTCAGTTAAAAAATTTGATATTCTCTAAATCCTAGTTAGTTAGATAATTATATAATCCGCCAGCGCATTTCTCATCCATACAATTCTCGCAATTCCAAAGCACATCATTTTATAATTGTGAAACAAAGTCAAAATATTTTCTCGATTTTACTTATTTTGTGAACTTTAAAATAGTTGTTTGATTTAAATATTATAATTCCACGTTTTAAATAACTCTAAAATAAATAATATTTCATCTTTAATAAGCTTTTTGACCTAATAAATATTTTCTTTGATTTTTCCAATTGTTAATTCATAAACGTAAAAAAATCAAAATTATCCTTAAACTATGTGAAATAGATCACTTATATCCTTCGTTACATTTTGAAATAAAAAATGCCCCTGCTGTTATCCTAAGAGATCACCTATACCCTCAAGAGTTAACACCCCATATTTTTATTGACTTGGCAAGCCACGTGGGACTAATCTTTCCACCTAAGCATTGCCAACTAGGATTCATACAAAAGAACTAGACCTTTAGCGGCGATAATAGTCGACAAAAGCCCAAAAAATTGTCACAAAAAAAATTTAACATTAAATTTTAATTTTGTTTTTTTTCTTCATTATTTAAAAAAAAATAATATCGATTAAGTAGGAATTTGAAGACACTATATGTTTTACTTTTATGTTATATGTAAATGTAATAAAATGTATAATTATGCATTATATAGTAGGAGATGTGAATCAAGATGTAATTTTCATGATTTTTCATAATAATATTAGGTGTTTTTAATATTAATGTTGCAAGTTATTTATTTTAGAAAATTAGGTTGCAATCGAAAATTAATTATCATATATTTTTTGTTGAAAAAATAGATTTTACTATTAGTCGTCACTAAAAATCACTCATAACCTTTAGTGACAATTTCTTGGGCTTTTGTGGCGACTATTGTCGCGTCTAATTCTTTTGTAATGAATCCTACTTGACAATACTTAAGTGGAGGGATTAGTCCATGTCACGTCACCAAAAAAATTGGGGTGTTAACTCTTGAGGGTATTTGTGATCTCCTATGATAACATCGGGGATATTTTTGACCCCAAAATGTAGTGGAGGATACAAATCATTTATTTCGCATAGTTCAGAGATAATTTTGACCTTTTCCGGTCCATAAATGGTAAATTACCAAGTTATGGAAAACTCCAAAACCCAATTAAAGTTCATCCCCTTCAACCAGTCGGGGCCCCGTTTGTTCACCCGGATTAGTGAAGAACCTATAAAAAGGTCCTCTCAATGGCCATATAACTAGGATTTACTCAACTGAGTGAGTTTCTTCAGTTAAAAATTCGATACTCTTTAAGTCTATTCACAGTCTCCGTTCGTCTGTATCTAACCAGTTAACAGTCGAGTTGCGGCGGAGCAAAAAAATAATGGAGGTGGAGTTGGAGCCGAGGGTAAAGTCTTTACCTTTTAAAGTAAAGGGTATGTCTCGAGAATCACCTTTACAGAAGGCTTCTCATGTACTTGACTCGGACCTCAGAAATCACTGGTCCACTGGTACCAATACAAAAGAGTGGATTTTACTCGAATTAGATGTATGTATCTTTTTGCACTTCCAGTTCATTCTATTTCTTGAATTTTTTGAACTGTTTAGTTATAACTTTAGGTTTAAATTCAAAAAAAAAAATTAAAACTTTAGGTTCTAAAGGGTTAAGTTGATTTGGGGTTGTGTCATTTGTTTTACTTTGTGATGAATTTTGGGTTAAGGGTGTAATCGGTTCTAATAGCTTGTGTTCTTCTTTCATGTGATGGTTTCTTGGTTCAATTGTAAAGTTTGGATTATATTAGCTAATGTTGAACGGGGTTGTTTCATTTACTTGTCATAACGTGAATTTTGGGTTCAAGTGAGAGTTGGCTTCTAGTAGCTTAATTCAAATTGGTTATGTTTCATTTGCTTGTCATGTGGTGAGTTTGGGGTTCAGTGATAATTTATACTTCTGATTGCTTTAGTTGAATTTTGGTTTGCTTCATTTTCTTGTCATGAGATGGATTTTGGGTTTGATACACTACTGAAATTCGGATTCAAATTTAGAAAGAGATAAGAGTTGCCTAAAAAACAAATTGAAGAGAATTGCTCTTGAACATCTCCTCAAAGATCATTCGAGCCAAAGTTGAGAAAGAGAGAGAAAGTACTATACTGATCTTGATTTAACTTCTAGATCCTTACAATGGATGAATTTATCCCTATTTAATAAGAGAAGTGAGTGCAGGAAGGGGACAGGAGATTTCTGGGAGTTAGTTATAACAAACTCCTAACAACTTTTGGGGTTACGTGCAGGTCTCATGACTGAATTTAACAGCTATTAACAACTAACTGCCTAACTAATTGATCTTCTTCCTAAGAGGAAAATTATTACAAATGGGTTATATTAGGGTTCCATTAGAAAGTGACTCCTAATAGCTTATGTTGAAACAGATTTTGTCTTAGGGATTTGGTTTTGAAGAGAAGAATTGGTGGAACCGCACCTCTTTAGTTTATTTTCTGTCTTTGGATGGAATAGACAAGTAGATTAAAAATGATGGAACCACACCTCTTCAGTTATTTGCTGCCTTTGGCTGGAAAGCAAGTATACAATTGAAGTCCTTTCATTGGGGAAACTAGTTCTCGTGATCATCCTTGTAATACTTGATCAATAGAAGCCTAATGCTCAAAATAATTCTTCTTTTACTGAGAAAATGAACCAATTAATAATGAATATTTCTCTGATAATGATCAGTGTTGCTGGTTAATTGTTGGGTTTTAGATAATTTCGTCTTTACCTGCTAGAGATGATTAAACTACTGGCTTCAGAAGTTCGCTTTCCTAAGCATTATTTATCTAGGTTGGCCGTCATTATATATTCCTATGCCTATTTCCTTTTCCCATTGATAACTAATTTTTGGAGTTAACTGATTGTTGGTGTCCTTTTTTGTGTATACAGGAATCCTGCCTGCTTTCACATATTAGGATATACAACAAGTCTGTGCTGGAATGGGAAATTTCAGCTGGCTTGCGTTACAAGGTTAGGCGTAAAGATACTTTGCATCAATGAATGTCTGATTGAAGTTTTTATTTCTTGTTTCACATTTATGTGCAATAGAAAGCGTTTGAAGTTTGGATCCCGATGATTGACATTGTATTACTCCCATTAAATTCTTGTATATGTCTAATGTAAAAGGGCTTCAATCACTATCTATTTACAACTTTTTAATCACCAACCTCCTGTTGAAATAAAAAAAGTAAGTTTATTAATCACAAACCATTGGTTGCTACGATGAATTGGTTTACAATAAAGGAGTTCAATTTCTGGTTTAAATGATATCCTTAATATCAGGTTACTGTTTCTGAGTCTGCGGGTTTCCTAAGAAGACTCATCTTCCTGAGAACCTCAGTGGTTACTGACCTTTTTTGCATCCGTAAACCTTGATATGCTATGCCTCATTCTGTACAGTGGCGAATTTGTAACACTGTTAGTTTTTCTTGTGTTTATTTTTGTTTATCAGCCAGGATGGGATTGGGGATGGTGGAAGGTGGTTTGCAGAATCACTAATTATAGTCACCGTCCTCTCTGAAGGAACCTTCTCCCAGAAGATCTATTGGATGGTTTTTTGGTTTTATCAGAAAAAAGATCTAGTTTTTATAAGCAGTGTTCATGATTAAAAAGATAAGGGTTAAAATGAGGAAGATGTTTCCACCAAGTGGCTGCTTCCAAAAGCCTCCTACCAAAATTGTCTTACAAATTACAAGTATTATGAGGCCCAAAAGTACCTTGCCTTGTTTTACTAAACTAGTTTAGAGTCTGTGCGTTGCAAATGTGCATCACGTCAAGCTGTCAGTCACTATATATATAAAATGTATAAAAGTAAAATAAATTATTGAAAAATAGCAAATGAATTTAAACAAATATATTATTCTTTCCATTGATTTCAAAGATGAAAAATGAATTTCAAGGCCTTTTCTGTAAATGGCTAAAATGAATCCAAACTGCAATCGAATTTGCAGTAACACACTCATATTTTACGTGGGATCTAGTTTCCCCTGAATATTTTTTGGCATTTATCCGACACGACACAAGTCTAAACATGATTATGGAAGAATATAGTAACTGGCGAGATTAAGTTTAAAAAAATTCAACTGATTTCTTCATGGAAAAATTAAGTTTCACTGGTTCGCACGTCACAGATTCGAACCCACACACGCTCAGGGACTTCTCAATATTATGGAGGTTCTATTTGTTTTTAACTCCTTTATTGTAAGTTGAGCTTAGTGCATGAAGATCATTCGGGAATTACTTTACCTCTTTAAAATAATGCTTTGCTTGCTTTTTACTCTCTAATTAAGACTTGTGAACTGGAGAATGCAGCAATTACGTCCTACGCTTGTTATTTTCTTTTCTGCTCTTTTTTGAATATTTTTATCAAGTTTTTCATAAATATTATTATCCTTTTCTTTTTTTGTTGATTATCAATAGCCTATTTGTTTTCTTATTTTCTAGTAGCAATTTACTTCAATGGCTGTAAAACTTTCAGATTTTCCTCACGAGGACTTGATTAACTGTACCTGTTTTCTTGATTATCTGCTTGTGTGTTCTTCATAGCCAGAGACATTTCCAAAAGTTCGCCCACGTTGTGAAGCCCCTCGACGGGACATGATGTACCCTATGAACTATACTCCATGCCGTTATGTTCGGATATCTTGCTTGCGAGGGAGCCCTATAGCAATTTTCTTTGTACAGGTGAATTACTTTTGGAGCTTGTCTTGAGTTTGATAATGTTTTGCTGTGTTGGACTCCTCCAATTCCCTTTTTGTTCTTCAGTGAAAGTTTATATAAATGTAACCATCCAAATTCTTAGTCATGTTCCAAAAGTTTAAGAGCTCAAAGTCACCTAGTTATTTATTACTCACTAAAATATGAAAGATAATCCGTGTTCATTTTATTAAGACTGGTCTTATCGGATTTATCTTCTACATTAATTTGATTGTAATTTAAAGATTTTTTCTGTATTCCATTTTCATTATGGCAACAAATATTCAAATGTAGTAGCAGCACATCTGTCGGGTGAATTTTTAGACTTCGTAAAATTTCCCATTCCCAGTTTTAATGTCATAAGTAGCAGACAGTAGGTGTTCGCTGTTTCCCCCTCTCAGTTACCGAAATTCTGGCTGAAGATTAAATACCAGCTTAAATTGCTTCCCGTCTGCCGGTCATGTTTGCAACCAGTGATTCCTATGATAGTAATATGGGAAGTTTGGCCCACATGTCTTGGTTCAAGTGGTAAAGGCGGAGGGACTTGCGATTTAGGTCACAGATTTGTGCTCCAAACTATGCCAACTAAGCCTGGTATTTAAGTGAAGAAGGGTTTAGAAGCAGTTGATGTTAAGGGTTTGGCACATAGACACAAACGGAATTATCGGTCATAAGAAATAGAAAGCTTGCGAGCATTACTTCCAAAACATTCTTTTGACACCTCTAGTGTTCCCAAAAAGGAGTCATGCTGTTCACGTTGAACTTGATAATTGGGGTAACTAACCCAGGAACTTCGTAATATCCCTCCATAAATTGGTTCTGTAGAATCTAATCAGTCACCCCTTTTATCGAATCAAAATTTTTCACATATTTAGGTTTCCATTATGCCCTCCTAAACTCCATCTCTCCATAACCACTTCCATAATGGACATTGAAGTGGTTGGAAGTTGAAATCTGGACAGCCTGGCCTTATTTTCAAGCTTGACATCAAGAATGGGGTTTGGGGCAGTCTGGATCAGGTGGATCAAGTTCTGTATCGCCGCTGCTAAGTACTGAATTTTGATTAATGGAGGACCAACTATTTTTTTCTTTCCCCTGAAAGGTCTCAGGCAGGGAGATCCCTCGTTCCTTTTTATTTTATCTATGGAAGGTCTTATTAAAATTCTTCATAAAGCAACTCAATTTTACTGATGGTAGGGTTTTAAGGTGGGAAAAGGAAGTGGGAACTCTATACTGTATGTCATTTGCTATATGTTTAGATGACAGTCTGATTTTCTATGGAGCTGAAAGATCCCAAGTAATGTACATGAACCTCACTGTAATTATCTTTGAAGCTATATCAGGATTGCACATGAACATGCTGAAAACCTTTTTTTTCCCGTAAATGCAGTCCCTGAATTTGAGTTTGCTGGGTTGATGTGCTGTAATGTGGTATCCTGCCATACTTCATATCTTGACCTACCTTACGGTGCAAAATAAAAGTCTCATGTAATTTGGAAAGGAGTAATTGATCATCTTCCTGACAGATACAATACCTTTCTTTTGGGGGTCAGGTCAATATTGATAAATAGTGTGTTGGACAGGATTCCAAACATATTTCATGTCCCTTTTTTTCATTTGCCAAAGAAACAAGAACATGCTAATGAAATGGCACTGGTGATACAATATGGAGAATACGAAGCTGTGGAAAGATGTATTAACTGCAAAATAGAGGGAAAAGAATAACTTGTGTTCAAAGCGAAGAAACTCACCTCATGGGACAGGTCCTTGGAAACATATTTCAAACTTTGGGGGACTTATAGCTCAACTCAAAGTCAGGTTGGGGAATGGCTCAGGTTTTTCTCTGGAAGGACAAGTGGCTGGGCCCTGTGGCTTTGAAACATGAATTTTCGAACTTATACAAAATGGCTAGCAATCAAGAGTTTTATTTTTATATATGGCAAATAATTTCTTTAAAAATAAAAAAGGCAGAGCCTGTATACAAGAGTCAAGAAATATACCAAAGGGAAGAAAATTTACAAAAGAAGATGGTTTTGTATGAAAGACATCTGATCTTCTACACTACAAGGGACCTCATGGGTGCACCAAAAGTAAATAAGGGATAATAGGCTACTCCTTAATTTTACAAAATTCATCGTTACACCCTCAAAACTCTCCTGTTTCAGTATTGGCATCAGTACACTTGGGAGCTGCTCTTCAGAAGAGAGTTTCAAGGTTGGGAGATGACTTAAACTACTGGGATATATTTGCTAAACTGGCAGGGATTGCTGTTAACCCTCAAATTAAAGATAGTTTTCTCTGGGGGTGGTGGTGGGGATCTATGAATGGAGCTTTCACTGTTAAGGAAGGATATTCTCTTTTATGCTCCAACAAAGAGCTGATTGAGAAAAAGGGAAACTCAGAAGGAAATAGAAGAAAAGAACAAATTCGGCTGCTATTTATGAATAATTCATTTTGTTTGACTCTATTATGGAAGTCGTATCCCCATCTATCTGAACTTTATTCAAAGTTCCATTTCTTTGTTTTCTTTCATTAGTAGCTCTGTTATATCCTTTCTTCAACTAGGCCAGACACAGATTGCATTTGTAGCTTCTATAGAATCAGGTAGAAGAAAAAGATAAATATCACTTTGTAATCCATTCAACTGTCTAACTTAGATGCGGCACAAAGAAACAACGGAAACTAAGATATTGTTGCAAAGAGCTGGGCTCAACTTCTGCTTTCTTTATTTTTTTCCTAATTTGTTGCTTGCTTGCTGTTATTGCTGGTACTAGTGAAGTTTGGAGTTCTAATATCATCACTTATTCCCTCTTTTTTGCTGTGCAGTTGATTGGTATTACAGTTACAGGTCTTGAACCAGAGTTTCAACCGATCATAAACTACTTGCTACCCCACATAATATCAAGCAAGCAGGACGGTAATGATATGCATCTTCAGGTATAAGATACTGCTATTGCTGAATATCTGTTGCGCACATTAATTGTAAGATGCATATGTGAGCCTTCTACATTGTCATGGTCAGATAAACGTGCTGTGGCACATCATTCCTTTAAATCTTTTCCTTTTGTTAAGGATAAAACTTATCGGATTGCTGTCTTAATAAGCAGTGTTATGTTGCTTGTTTTAGATGTATGCGAGTGTGTTTGCTTTCAGCTCTTTTTGTCTAATCTATGGTTTTATAGCTGCTTCAAGATATCACAAACCGGCTTGGAGTGTTCCTTCCCCAACTAGAGGTATTTCTTTGAATTGAAGTGTAGAAATAAGAGTATCTTTGTTATTCTGAAACATGAAATTGACGAGCTGGTAGTGCTGTTTTGGGGGATTACGTGGTTTGTTGAGAATTCTGTTATATTCGTGCAGGCTGATCTTAACAGCTTTTCAGATGCTGCAGAATATGCTACACGTTTTCTTGCAATGCTTGCTGGTCCCCTTTACCCAATTCTTCAAATTGTAAAGGAAAGGTTGGTACCCTGATTTCTTTTACCAGGGTATTTCTCTAATAGGTCCACAATTTTGTCTGCATTGGATTTTATCAAAGATATTACTTGATTATCAGCTATCTTCTGCACAGTTAAAATGGAATCTTTGTGCTTCTAGGATTGACATTTTCCACTATGCAGAGTGTGTGTGTTTGTGTTGGGTGGGGGGTGGGGGGATTTTACTCTCATCAAACAGAGATAGTCTTCCCAGAATAGCTTCTGACCACAATCCTGTTGTTTTGAAGAGTGGAAGAAGTCCTACTCTAAATTTGAAGCACGGTGGTTAGAAGTGAAGGGTTCTAAAGAGAAAGTAAAAGAATGGTGGGAGTCTTTTTGCGTGAATGGCAGACCAGGTTACATTTTTGCTGAGAGGCTGAAAACGCTTAAAGTAAAGTTAAAGGAGTTACATTCCAACTTGTGTGAGGTGGACACTCTGTAAGGAAAGAAATGCCAGATGTTTTCAAATGCAAAAAGAGCAGCAGCCAGAAGATCAAGATTCACTGCCTTAATTTACTTTATTCTGGCCAGAGAGATATCATTAATGCTATTTAGTTTATTCACTTCAATCAGGCTTCTTAGAAGAGCTTCAATGCAACTTTTATTGTGTTAATCCCAAAGAAGCCAGGAGCTTCAGAATTGAAGAACTTCAGATCAATCAACTTGGTAGGGAGAGTTTACAAGATCATTACTTGACTGATGGCAGAAAGGCAAAAATGTTGTGAATAAATTGATCAAAAAGCATCAAAGGACATTTGTAAAGTGAAGCCAAATCATGGATGCAATACTCCTAGTCAGTGAATGCATTGACTCAAGAATGGAAGGGGGTACTCCTGTCATAATGTGCAAACTGGATAGTCAGAAAGCTTATGACCATTTGAATTGGCCTTTCCTTCTGAAAACTCTCAGTCAGATGAGATTTGGTAGTAGATGGTTGAAGTGAATTGAGTTATGTATAGAAACAAGTCAGGTTAGGAGAACTTGCGGGTTTATTTTTGCATCAGAAAGGGGGTTGACGCAGGTGATCCCCTCTCCACTTTTCTGTTCATCTTGGCAATGTAATGTTTTGACAGTATGATGAGGATTGTATCACAAATAAGGTGGATCAGAGGTTTTCGCTGGAGAAAGAGTGGGGGAAGAAAAAGAATTTGATCATATGCTTTATGTAGAGGACACTATCATCTTATGTTTGACTACAGTAGAACATATCAGCTTAGTTAAGAGTTATCCTGGTATTGTTTGAAGCTGTTTCAGGGCTGAAGTAAATTGGGGAAGAACAGTCGTTTCCCGGTAAATAAGGTTCCCCAGATTCGGGAACTGGTTATTAGGATGCAGAGTTTATCAAATTCCTACCACCTACTTGGGCATGCCTTTGGCAACAAACATAAGGCAATGGAAATATGGAACAGTATTCTGCAGAAAACTGAAAAGAAGCTAACTAGATGGAAGGCACAATACCTGTCTCTAGGTGGAAGATTGATCCTCATCAATCTTGTACTAGATTTCTCTGCTTACTTATGTGATGTTCTTATTCCCAATCCCAACAGAAGTGGTGGAAAAATGGACAAGCTTAGGAGGAATTTCTTATGACAAGGAAAAAAGGAAGGGAAAGATTACAACTTGATAAATTGGAAGATTGTGATTCTCAGCAAAGCAAAGGGGTCTGGAGATCAGAAACCTGACCAGATTACAAAACTAGAGCCTGCTGATGAAGTGGCTGTGGAGATACACGGGGGAAGGGGGTAGCTCCTTTGGAGGAGGTTATAATTGCAAAATATGGTGAGCTGAGTCCCTGGAGTATAGAAAATGCCACTGAACCAGATGGTGCGTGTGTGGAGAACAATCAGAAATTCGTGGCCACAGATGGAAGAAAATATATTTATCAAGGTGGGAATGGTAACTAAACTAGATTTTGGAGGGATGGTTGTATGGATCAAACCTCTCTCTGAGACCTTTTCCAAACCGAATTACTAGTTTGTGAAAATCCTGATGCTAGAGTGTAATTGCTTGACAGAACAGGGTTGAAACAATATCATTTAGAGGATTATTAAATGACTGGTAGGTCTAGAGGGTGGCAACTTTACTGGGAAAATTAGGTGGAGTGAACATAATAACAACAATCACATTCAATGTCTTGTGGAAGCATGGCATTGGATGGAGTTTTTTCAGTTAGTAATGCATTCAAAAGAGGCTTGCAGGTGCTGGCTGGGGTCAAAATATCGTTGAAACTATTTCTGGAAGAGTGACATCCCAACAAAAGTGAAGTGTTTCACTGAGCTGGTGACAAAGATAGCATGCCTAACACAAGAAGTCCTACAGAAGAAGGGCAGACAATTGGTTCGTAGGTGTTTCCTGTGTAACATGACAGGGGAATAAATAAGCACCTATTTTTGCATTGCAAGTTCACTGCTCAACTATGGAATCTATTCATCAACTTTACAAGCATGAGCTGGACAATGCCGGAACATACATCAGATCTCTTGAGCTATTGGATTAGGAGGGGAGACAGTTAAAACCCAAAGAGATGGTGAAGGTTAATACCATCATTTATGTGGTGGTCAATATGGGGGGTGGGTGGGTGTAAATGGAAGATGTTTTGAAGATAAATCCAATTCCCTAGACAGATTAAATGGAACTGTATTTGTATCTTTACTTTTTGGTGTAAAAACTTTGTATAGAAGATATAGATCAGAGTATATATTTGATAGGAGTCTGTAAATGCTACTCTTTTTGGAGGTGGCCAGCATACCCTTGATGCTGAGAAAACAATTTTTCCACTTCCAAAAATAAAATAAAATGGAGAATAAAACTGATATGAAGTCATTTTGTGACAGAAGCATATGAATGAAGCCTTAACCTTGCCGACCCCTTCTATAGATATTATCTTGTATGAAGTTAAATTTTTTTTGAACCCTGTGGTAACTTCTATATTGCTGTTATTAATCATTGAAAGAGGATTTCTTATTCATTTGGGTAAAATTCTCTTATTGTGGATTACCCACATCTTTCGGGTACCATCGGCTGTTGGTAATTTATTATTGAGCCTCTTTGAGATGGTTCCCAACCTGGATTCCAGTTAAAGAATATTCATTGCTCTTGTATTAGATGTGAGTATTCTATATGCTTCATTCCTTGAGTACAAATTTATTGTTCACTATTATTTTCTTGCTTAAGCAGGGAAACAGCCAGGTCAGTAGGCAATATTTCGGAATCTGAAGCTTCAAGAAACAGTCAACCTGTAATAGCTTTGACTGTATCATCGAATTTTGAGGTATGCATAGGGTACTGCTCCTCTGCTTTTCTTGTCATGCAGTTTGTGAATTTTTACCTCATAAAATCTAACTAGTAACTGTCTCCCCCTGAAAGGAAAAATAGTATTCCCTCCGTCCAGATTCTGTGGTGATTGACTGTGCATTGAATTTAAGAAACAAAAGAAAACTTTTGAAAATTGTGGTCTTAATTAAGTTAGACATTTTGTGGCTATAAATCATGTCATTAACGGTACAGTGAATATTTAACAATTTTCGGAGGTGGGCAGGCATTCATTAATGCTGAGGAATACAACAATACCTTTTGTCTAAAAACAATCAAATAAGGGGTACAATGAACATTTTGAAGTTACTCCCTCCGTCCATTTTTTATTTGTCCAATATTGACTTGGCATACCCCTTAAAGAGCAATAAATAGAATGACAATTTTACTATGCTACCCTTTATGACAACAACCAACATGCCCGGTGTAATCCCAGAAGTGGGGTTTGGGAGGATGGTGTGTATGCAGAGCATACTCCTAACTTCAAAAGGAAGAGTTAATTGTATAACCCTTTGGATATAATAAATTCAATGCTTTGGAAATGCATTGGGAAATGACTATTGTTATTGTAAAGATGGATCTTGGGCCTAACTCAACCTCAAAAGCTAGATTATTGTGGGAGGATTGCCCAAGTCCATATAAGGAGACCACCGGTCTATTCCCCAACCAATGTGGGACTTTTACCCACTCTAACACCCCTTTCATGCCTAGGTCCAAATGGAGCGTGCACTGGGAGCCCAAATGGGGATGGACCTGGCACCCCAAAAGCTAACTCAAAGGGAGGAAGATTGTCCAAGCCTTATAAGGTGTCCACTCATCTCATTAACCACCAATGTGAGACTTTTGTCATTCTTTAACACCCAACCTCACGCCTGGTGCTTGTGCATTTTTTATTTTGGGGGATCGGGTGAGATGGGCCCTGATAATAAGGGTAAGTTTGATTAAAGGTAAGTTTGAAACTAAGTGATAAATTATCTCTTAATTTATGAAATTGGACAGTGGACATCTATTTTGAGTATAGCGGAGTGTGGGAGTAAATTGCTATAAATATATCAATGTCATTTTTTTGGGACTAACTAAGAAGGAAGGAGTGCCGCATAACTTGGGACAGAGGGAATAATACTTTTCCTCCTTGTACTCTTGACTGGAAACTGTTCCTTGGGATACGGATTATCTGTTGCTTCTTTAAAACTACCCTGATTGTTAATCTTTAGCCTAGTTTTATACAGATAAGAAAACAAGAGGGACCTTTACTTTAACAACCGGAACATATAATTTACCAATTCCCATTAAGCACATTGGGAAAAAAGAAGTATCTTCATACAGTTGGTTTAACGAACACAAGAAGGAGATTTCTCATGTGTTCCTTCTCATTTGCTAAAACATGGTAACCCTTCTTTCTCCTGGAGTGGAGTGCTTAGCTAGCCTTCCCAATTGTCAATGGCAGTTATGTAGAAAGGCAGATTGGATGGCCTCAAAATTCTGACATGATTTACTTTTCCTGTCTAGTGTATATGTGTATACTGTATCGATGGCCCTTATATCCTTGTAATATTTATTTCCTGCATGTGCAAATGCCTCTTATACATGTGGGAGGGGGGAAGCTTGACCTAATCTAGATGTACTGCATCCTTTGGAGTTTGGGGAGGTTTTCCTTCATATTTATGCTTACTCCACTTTCTGGCTCAACACTTGATGTATACAGGGTTGCAACTTTGTATCATGCGCAGATCAATCTTATTTTGATGATTCATTTTTTATTTTCATTTCTGAAGTTCTTAATCTCTATAAGAGCTTTGCCAGCCTTTGTAATTTTGCAGTCTCAGCATAGGAATTTATTTTATGCTTTATTTCATATATTTTCTTGCATTTTTTTGGGTTGACGAGGATCTTTAAATGTTCTCTATTATTTCATCTATTACTTTTTTGGCTCATTGTGGAAAGAAAATGTTGCTGCCATGTAGAAGGATTTAGGCACACTTGTCACTGAGGTGGTTACCTTTCTTACTTATATGGCATGGCTGCTGGCTAATTATATGTTTTTATCATGGCAGCCTAGGAGATCACGCATCATGTCTTCCCTGATTTTCCCTACATCTTGTTACTTAGCTTTTCGTCCAGATGCCATCTTCATTTTACTGAGGAAAGCTTATAAGGATTCTAACCTGGGAAATATTTGCAGAGTGGTAATACACTTAAACTCTTTCTCCCTATTAAAAATAGATTTTCCTTCGCTTTTTCCTTGTGAGTAATTAGAAGACGTAACAGAAAGGAAATAAAGCAAGATTTAACTAGATACAAATATTTACTTGTGCCTCTTCCATTTTTTGTTTCCAAAATGTTGTGAGTTCAAAACTGTGTAATTTGAAGTTTCATGAGAATAAAAGTAACCTTTGCTTTTATATTAATTTCAATTCTTGTTTTATATCTAGGCCTCTTGGATTCTGTGGAAGTTTCTTGAGCCTATAAAGCCACCAGAAGCTTCACATTCTTGTAGTGAAATTACAACTTCAGTGCCTGATGAAGGATCACAATCTGAGCCTTCCGCCCCTCCTTCTTTTGCTGATTACTCTGATTTATTTGGAGATGACTTTAAGATACCAGAATATATGTGGGACTCCATTTTCAGTAATGTCTTAGATATTGGCCTAGTGGAAGAAGGGATTTTACATGTTCTGTATGCTTGTGTATCCCAGGTCAATCACAACCAAAGCTTTCTGCTATAGATAAACCACTGCATTCATAAGTGTACTAATACTTGATGCTTCGTTTGACATTCAATATTTCATTTTAACAGCCCCTGCTCTGCAGCAAGTTGGCTGATAATGCTTCTGATTTTTGGTTGGCATTGCCCCTAGTTCAAGCATTGCTTCCAGGTATACCGCATTTGCGGTTCCATAGTTAATTGATAGTCTGTGTCGTTGACTTAATATTTGCTCAAAATTGATTATCTTTTTTCCTTTATCATTATAAAAAAGAAAAAACTGACATGTTTCATACCTGAAGTGCATATCAATTTGAGACCTTAAGGTTTTGTGGAGAGTCCTGTTTCCTCTCCGTTAGGACTGTGTTTTAGTTAGATGGCTTCACCATTGAATATTGAATCCTCTTTGAGTATTTTAGTAATGGAAGAGCATTCATTATGCTTACTATTAGGAATATAAACATATTACTGCTTTGTCCCAATTTATGTGACTTACTTTCCTTTTTAGTCAGTCCAAAAGAATGACACATTTCTATATTTAGCAACAATTTAATTATAAAATGTCTAGTTTACCCTTAATGAAATGATTTACCGCCACACAATTTTTTTTTATTTATTTTGGACCACAAGTTTTAAAAGTCTTCCTTTCTTTCTTTAACTCCGTGCCAGTCAAACTACCTCACATGAAATGGGATGGAGGGAGTAGTAGTTAGACTGTCAGTGTTAACACTCAAGTAGGCCGTTGTCAGTTAAATGTGTGTTTGTTGTATCTTGTATTCCATTATCATCATCTTTTACATTCATTATTTTTCCTTCTCTTATTTTCACTCGATATTAGAGTCTCTATGATCTTGGTAGAGATTTAAATGGCTTCCGCCTACTAGTACACAGACTTATGCTGTTTGACTGACCTAAGTTTTCTTTATTTCGTATGTCTTATTACTCTTGCCTTCTTCGGTAATTACTCTGGCGGCACAACTCCTCTTTCTAGTGATTGTTTCCAGTATCTTTCTGTTGATTGTTCCTCATAACCGCTCCTCTTTCTGCTGATCATTTTGGCAACACTGTGTCTTGTTTTGTGACTGTTCTGGCAGTACCATCTCTTTGGCCAGTATTCTGATCACTCCTCAAGCTAATGTTACCACAACAACTTTTGTGATGAAATTCTAGTGACTTACTTTTGAGTCAGTCTCTCATTGGTTGGATATAAGATGCGTCTCTCATCCACCTATTCCATTACAAGTGAAATTATTTATTCTTTTTCCTTTTCTTATTTTCTCTTGCTTTTCTGTGACCTGAAGCACTTCGTCCTAGTATCAACAGTAGTGACCCAATTGATGAAGATTTATCTCTGTGGAAACAACCTTTTGTACAGAAAGCTCTGTCCCAGGTAGTTCTATGATATCTTTTTCATAAATTTTGTTTTGATGTTCTTTTAATCTAAAACCAGAGTGTCATTCCAGTTGCTATTGTGCAGATTGTTGGGACTTCGTCTTCATCAGTTTATCGTCCTCTGCTTCGTGCTTGTGCAGGATACCTATCATCATTTTCACCATCAAATGTAGGTTTCCCACTTCGTTTTAGGTTCTGTTCTGTCAACACAACATCTGCACTTTGGTTAATGAACATTTTTCATTTTTCATTTTTCATTCTCAGCCTGTGGTTTGTTATCTGTTGAACTTTTATCTGGCAAGATCAGCCAAGTGTATTTTTCCTTTGCTTCAATACCTGTGAATTTTATCTGGGAAGATGAGCCTGTTATCTGCTTTTCTGTATGGTTACCATTCTCAACATGGTTCCTATGCAGTTATTTAATTAAATATAGAGATGGAACGAATGATACAATCCAAGATGATGTTACAAATGAATTGAAAAAATATATTTTACAGTAGTATCTAATTCTGTTTTTTCTTGTTCTGAAGTTGGCTCTCTTTACTAAAATCTATTTGACACATACTGGCAGGGGAGGGCTGCATGTGTGCTCATTGATCTTTGCTCTGGTGTCTTGGCTCCATGGATGCCTCAAGTGATAGCCAAGGTTATTCAACACTTTCTTCTTACTCTGCTGTGTAGGCTGTAGTAGAATTTAGGTTTTACCTTGCAACCTTGCTTGTGAAAATTTTCTTCTTAGATTTCTTTTAATACAGATTGACTTAGCACTTGAGCTTTTGGAGGACCTTTTGCCTGTAATCCAGGTGTGTATTTTTATTTTTCTTTCATTATATACACTTTTATTAATACTTACCTTTGGACAAATGTGTATCAGGGTGCCCACCACTCATTTGCTCGTGCACGTGCAGCCCTTAAATATATTGTCTTAGCTTTATCTGGGGTTATGGATGATATTTTGGTCAAATATAAGGTAATCTTTTGACTGAAATGTTTGTCAATTAGTATTCAGGGAATCATATTATAATGATGATAAGATATGAGCTTAAATGAAGAAATAGACGAACGCAACTTATTTGGGACTGAGGGGTAGTTGTTGTTGTATTATTCTGGGAATCTTATGACTGCTCTTTAGCTGTTCGATTTAACACCTTTAAGCTTTTAAATTTGGGAACTTCATCATTTCAGGATGCTAAGCACCAAGTGCTTTTTCTTGTTGAGATGCTAGAACCGTATCTGGATCCTGCATTAACCCCTGTACAGAGCATTATAGCCTTTGGGAACGTTTCTTCAGTTGTCCTTGAAAATCAAGAGAAAAATTGTGCTATTGCGTTAAATGTGATTCACACATCTGTACTCAAGCCTGCTGTCCTCCCCTCTCTGGAAGCTGAGTGGAGGCGCGGATCAGTTGCTCCAAGGTAATAGAAAGATGCACAAGTCTTTCTTGAAACATTGAGTTTCTTTGTGGGAACTACTTCATTCTATGTCTTATTTTATGATTCAGAACTTAGCCCCTCTTGATTCTTTACTGTTTTGATTTTAAGACTGGTTTTTTTAGCATATTTAAATACTTTACTTCCTTTTGGGGCTTGTGTCATTTAACTGATGTAAAAGTGCCACTAATTGCTTTTATATCCTGTTTTATGTTATGCCAGCTTTTGAAAGTTGCGAAATTGCAATATGGTGATGGTCAACTAAGCTATCTATATACGTAAGAAACAATCCAACCCAAAAACTGATTGCAGGTTTTTTCCAATTGATCAAGAACAACAATGGCCAATGAGGAACTTATACCTCCTGAGATGCAGATTCAGATTGCTGAGTTAGATGGCACCTTATGGGTCCATCGAAAGAAAAGATAGAAAAACATGGGCTTCGATGAAGAAATGCCTAACTGAAGGGAAAGATAAAAAAGAATATATGTAGTTAAGTATAATGACCATAAACTCAAACCACAATGATGCAGATAAAAGAACATAAAAGTTATAACTAAGTGAGGTACTTATTGAACAATGTAGCTCTCTTCAGGACAGCTTGTAAAGAAATGGATCTTTGGCCTAACTCAACTCTAAAAGCTAGCTCAAGAGGTGAGGATTGGCCAAGACATATTAAAGAGACCATTCATCCTTTATATGGCCAATGTGCAAATCTTTTACGGAGCTCATGGTAATAATGTGCATGCCTTAAGCATCTTAGTGTGTGCAGCCAAGTGCTGCTTAAGTGAACTGAAGCATACAATCTATTTTGCACAACTTATTTCGCACCGAGCTTCAGGGCTTAACCCTCCGTAAGAGAGTTTTCGAGAACACTGAATTGCAGACCTAAGACTAGGAGGATATTTTGTTAGCTAGGCGAGATAGTGCTTTGAAAGAGTGTCTAGTTTTATGAAAGGAATATCTTTAATTTAAAAGCCGCTTTGGTAGTCTATGCCTGGAAAGAGTAAGATGTCATCAATCTGGATGGTATCCTGATGTTCTAAACTCAATGCATAAAATATATTCCAGTGTCATAATTATCTTAATGTGAAATAAAAATTCAGTTCTTTCTGAATATATCCTGCATCGTGTTCAATTCTGCTGCCAATATTCTTTGGAATTTTTATGTTGTATTCGTGTCAGAAAGACAGATTTCCTGTATGAAGTACTTGGTCAAAACATGTTTTAGTACTAATGGAAAATGATAGTCTACATCGAAAATAGGATCGGTGCTAAGCATCTTTTCAATGTTTTTTAAGACTGGTGAAGCTAGTAAGAACTACTTTTCTTTGTCCTATGACTATTCTTATTATTAGAATTTGTAAATGATTTGATTGTTTAGTTGTTGGCATCAATGTGCCTGGCCCGGACAAAGGTAGTCCATATATTGTTCATTATCTTGGAAGAGGATTTCTGTACATCTTTGACAAAAAAAAAAGGGCAAAAGCTTCGTCAGGTAAAAGAACTTTAATGGGAATGATTGTTGTGGCGATCCGATTGGGCTGTTTTGCTAGTCGTAATTGGTGAAACCAAACAGTTACTATTTTATTGAGCTGATTTTATATATAAAGGTGTACCATGTGTCATAGTGAAAGAGTTACCTGGTATCCTGAATTCTGTCTGTTAACTAGTGCTTTAGTGCATATGATAGTAAGCTTTTTCCCAAGATATGCATACTGCTTGACTGCACTGAATTTGTCTTGAATCAATGAATATGCAGTGTACTTCTCTCAGTTTTGGAGCCTCACATGCAGCTTCCTTCTGATGTCGACCTCCGCCAATCTCCTAGTGTTGAGCTCCTAGCACCACAATTATTGAATGTGTCACCTCTTCCTTCTGTCCTACGCCAGGCTGGAGCTTCTTCTAGATCTGGCAGTCATGAGGATTCTGATGCAAAAGTTGATTCTGATATGACTGGAAAAGGAGACATCCCTGAGGAAGTGAACCTTCTCTTTTCCCCCCCAGAGCTCAACAGAATCTCACTAGTCTCTGGGAGCCTGGAGAAAAAGTGCAGAGACTTGAGTTCTGATGTCAAGAAGGAAACTAATCACATTGTTGAGAAGTCCACAAACAATCAGTTTGACCATGGCTTGCTATCTGCTGTTGATAATACTGTTGAGTATTCTAATCTGCATGATGATTACTTTCAGCTTGTAAGTTACCGAGATTGTCAGATGAAAGCTTCTGAATTTAGGCGTTTAGCGTTGGACTTGCATTCTCAGTGTGAGATCACTCCTGAGGGTCATGATGCTGCTATAGATGCTTTGCTTTTAGCAGCAGAGTGCTATGTTAATCCGTTCTCTATGGTGTCTTCCAGGGATAGTTCACCTATTATGAACAAACTGAGTACTAAGAAGCCGTGTAAAAACCACGAGGTTTCTGTTCTTCAAGAACTTTTTAACGAGGACAATGACTTCAAAATTGTAGCTGATCTTGAGAGGAAAAGAGACAAATTTGTTCTTGAAATAATGCTTGAAGCAGCTGAGCTTGACAGGAAGTATCAGCAGAACTCAGACAGGGAATGTATGACTCCCTATGTTGAAGGGAATGATGAAAAACTTGATATATCTCAGCAAGATATAAAATCAGCAGATGCTATAACCTTACTTCGCCAAAATCAAGCACTTATATGTGATTTTTTAATTCATCGCCTGCAAAAGGAGGAGCACCCGACACATGAGATACTATTGCAAATTCTGCTGTTTCTATTGCACTCTGGAACTAGATTGAACTGTCCTCCTGTGCTCATTGTTGACACAATCATAAAATCGGCTGAGCACTTAAACCAGCAACTGAGAACTTTTTACTATCAATTAAAAGAAGGAACTGTCCAGTTTAATGAGTGGAAGCTGCAGGCAGTTCGACGTCGCTGGATTCTTCTTAAGAGATTGATAATTGCTTCAAGTGGTTGTGATGAAGGGTCCGAGCTTTCAATTAACTACAGGAGTGGTTTCCGGTTTGCTAATCTAGTTCCTGCTTCAGCTTGGCTGCAGAAAATACCTGCATTCTCATCTTCAACTTCCCCTCTTGCCCGTTTTCTTGGCTGGATGGCAATATCTCGTAATGCTAAACAGTATCAGAAGGAGAAACTCTTCCTTGTCTCAGATCTTTCACAGTTGACATATCTCCTGTCTCTATTTTCAGATGAGCTTGCTGTATTAGGCTACCTGGAGCAGAAAGATGACAAGAAAATTGAAGAATGTGGTAGCAATTCAAGTTCTAGGAAAGGGGGTGAAAGTTGTAGTCCACAGAATGGAGATCAGTCTTTTTCTGTTATATACTCGGACATAAATCAGTTCTTTCCCAATTTGAAAAAAGAGTTTGAAGTTTTTGGGGAATCTATATTGGAGGCTGTTGCTTTGCAATTAAGATCTTTTTCTTCTGCTGTTGTACCAGATTTATTATGTTGGTTTTCTGATTTTTGTTCGTGGCCTTTTGTTCGAGAAGAGAACCACCCTTTTTTTAGAAGATCTACTGGGTTTGCAAAAGGTTTTGTTGCCAAGAATGCAAAAGCAATTGTCTTTTATGTGCTTGAAGCCATTGTAGCTGAGCACATGGAAGCACTGGTACCAGAAGTACCAACCTTGATGCAAGTTCTTGTTTCCTTGTGTAGGTCTTCATATTGTGATGTGTCATTTCTCAGTTCAGTGTTGCAATTGGTAAAGCCAATTATTTCATATTCTTTGGGAAAATGTTCTGCTAATGAAAACTTAGTGAGTGATGATTCTTGTCTTAATTTAGAATCATTATGCTTTGATGAACTTTTTGACCTCATCAAAGATGAGAATCATAACACTTTAAGAGAGGATGGACTATGCAGGGCTATGCCAATATTTGTTTTGGCATCGGTGTTTCCTGATCTATCCTTGCAACGCAAAGTTGAACTATTGCAGTCTTCTATATCCTGTGCCGATTTTGCTTCTTGTGAGCCAACTACTTCATTTCATGATTATCTTTGTGCATATCAGGCTGTAGTAAGAAATTGCAGAGTTTTGCTCCTTGAGACATTGAGAGGCTGGGGTGTCATTCCCTACGCTATATCTCCATTGTCTGAAATGGATTCTGCACCATGTGATCATAGATCTGAACAGCACTCATCTTTCCTTTTGGATATCTACTCAACTGAGATGAATGAAGCAAACATGGATGATAATGCTGTTGTGAACAAGAAGTCTCATCTCAAAGTTGTGGAAGTAGTAAGATTCTTAAAGGACCTAGAAGCCCTCATTTCTAAGCTAAATCCAACTATTGAGCGATGCTTTAGGATTCACCATAAATTAGCAGAGAGTCTAGCCCTTGTTTGTGCAGAAAGTTTCGTGTACTCAAGATGCTTAAGTTTGGTTGCTGAGAAAGTTCCAGTTTCTGAAGGCAGTGAAGAGGGAATTCTGCTCAAGATGGAAAGTATTTCAGATTTCACTGATTTTTGGAAAATCAGTCTTGAAGGACTTGCAGAAATGATTCTATTGCTTCAGAAGAACCACTTGTGGGAGCTTGCTTCTGTGATCCTTGGTTCTGTACTTGCTGTTCCTCAACGCTTCTCTTTGCATAGTGTAATTAGCAATGTATGCTCTGCAGTTAAAAATTTCTTGCATGGTGCCCCAAGTATTGGTTGGAGGCTTCACAGTGATCAATGGATCTCTCAGCTATGTGAAAGAGGCATCCACACCTACCATGAATGTGAAGGTTCTCTGATTGATCTGTTCTCTTTCATGCTTTGCCATCCGGAGCCTGAACAACGATGTATTGCACTTAAACACCTGGGGAGGCTCATGAGCCAAGATGGACATAGTGGGTCTGCTTTATTATGTTCTAGTATTTGCGATAAAGTAGCCTCATCAGTAAGTAAGTCTTCTGCATGTGAGCCGATTATATCTGCGCTGGTTTCTGGTACATGGGATCAGGTAGCTTTGCTGGCTTCATCTGACCCATCACAGCGTTTAAGAATCCACGCAATGGCTCTTCTTGTAAACTATGTACCATTCTCTGAAAGACGCAACTTGCAATCACTTCTTGCAGCAGCTGATACAGTTCTACAGTGTTTGACAAAACTATCACAACCAACCTGTGAAGGACCATTAGCGCAACTTTCTATTATACTTTTTGCCAGTATTTGCCTATACTCTCCAGTTGAAGATATTTCACTTATTCCTGAAAATATTTGGAGCGGTATTGAAAGTTTTGCATTAGGAGGAAATGGTATAGTTTTTTTGTACTTTTCTATTACAACCAAAAGTAGATACAAGATTGAGTTCTGTAAGTATTGTGCTTATTGTGGCTATCCATTTTGTCTCATTTTTTCCAGAAAGATTTCCTGTCGGACTTGAGAAAAGAACTTGCCAAGCTTTATGTAGACTGAGAAATGAAGGGGATGAGGCTAAAGAGGTAATAGACCAATTTAGAGACCTGTTTTCATTTGTCACGTTCTTAGTAATTTATGTATAGAATTTTTGAACATCAAAATTCCTGTTCTCTTTCTTTCTCCAATTATCTAGCTATTAGCTTGACAACATTATTCTTGTGAACTCCATCTAACGTGAACTTCTTTGTATGGATAAAAGATGTTGAAAGAAGCTCTCTCTTCAAATTCCCAGCAGCAAATGGATCCAGATTTTGGTCATACACGCGAAACAATCCTTCAGGTATATGCAATCTTAATCCAGTAAGTCTCTTGTTAATGATCTATATTTCATTAAGATGTCCCACTTACCATCTGACACAGTATGTATAAAGTAACTCCAGTTGTACCCCTGAACATTATCTAGAACACCCATGGTATTTGGTTTGACTAAAACTAATAATTGTTTTCTATGATAAAAATATCAGCTGATTTATATTTGATTTTAAGGTAGCAATCAGCATCAGCATCATTCCTTTTTAGTTCAATGTCTGATGTGGTCTTTTTCTGTTCACATTTGTATTGATTTCTCTCCTGTGGGGAACTAACAGTGGAGGAGAGAATTATAGGGTACAGGATACATGTGTTCATTGGATTATATACAATATATATAATACCTTTTCTCAGTGTGGGACAACGTGTAACATTTTAGTGCACCAACAATCTTATGGTCTAACACGAGTTTGCAAATTGTTGACTTCTGTGGACTATCTCATCTAAAAGCTTAAGTTGTCAAAGAGAGCACACTTAATGTACTCAATTAATTTCTCAACACGCCCTCTCATGTGGGGGCCTGATCTTTTCATGGGTTAAGCACATGAAATTCTTTTTTCTTTTTTTATTAATGGGTGTGGTGTGATTCAATCCCATGACCTCTGCCTGCTCAAATATCATGTGAAAGTGTGTAACCATCTCATCTAAAAGTTAATGTTGTTAGAGAGAGTAGACTTTACTTAATTATATTCTCAACAAAAATTATGAATACACTACTATAGTAAAAGGTTGCTCATTGTAAAGAGGCACACTGATGAGTTTTCTCTAGGAAATAGCTGTAATTGCACAACGCTAGAAAAATATTGGCAGAAGTGTGCCAGAGCATGTTTAGGCTCTAGAGCTAGGTATGATGCAGATTGGGCGCTTTGCCTCAAGCATTCATCACTTCAATAAAGCCCCGAAGACCCCCATAGTGCGAAAGAATCTGAGTTTTGGCCTTGGAAGATAATATGGGAAGTCAAGATTCCATACTAGGTTTGTGCTTTACAAGCTTAGTGGCAAAACAAGTTGTCTTAAATCAAGATAAGCTAATGGAAAGGGGGTCTGAAGCTATGTCCTAGATGTTTTTTCTTGAAACTGACTGGGATGTAGATAGGGTTACAACTTTATTGAGTGAAGTGGAGAATTTTCCTGGCACTACTGTACAATCTGATAAACTGAAATGGAGATATCCGGGGATGGGATTTTCTGTGTGAATAAAATGTACAAGGGCAATAGTGTGATGCAAGGTGAGTGCCCAAACATCTGAAAGAGCATGGATGCTTCACTTGGCTAGTGGTGAAGAGAGCATGCCTTACACATCATGAGGTTCTACAAAAGAAGGAGAGTGTAGTAGTGACAAGATATTTTTTATGCAATGACCATCTTTTTCTGAATTGCAAGTTCACTACACAACTGTGGAACCTCTTCCTCAGTTTCACAAAGACTGAGTGGACAATGCGTGAGCATACTGCTGATTTAATGAGCTTCTGGATGAGAAGAGGGGGTGGCAAGAATCAGGAAAAATGGTGGGGTATAATACCTTCATGTATATGGTGGACTGTAAGGAAAAAGAAATGGGAGATGTTTTGAAAACAAGATCAAGTTCATGCATGATGTGAAATGGAACTGTTTAGTGTCTTTATTTTTTTTGGTGCAAAGGGAACTGTATAGAGGAATTAGATGAGATGGTAGATTTATTAGGTGCTCTGTAAAGCTTAGAGTCTAACCTTATTACCTTGTTATTTCTTGGAGGTGGTCAGCTTTCCTTAATGCTGAAGAATACAACAGTACTAATTCTCATAAAAAGGGTGACAACAATTTTGATAGATTTTCATCACAGAGGTGAATCAGGTGGACTATGCCAAGGAGTACATTGGAAGTTTTAGCATACTGGAATAGATATGATAATCTGTTAGGACAGAGGGAAAAATCGAGGGAGAAATAGAAGGAGAAATGGAAGATTGTCCTAGCTTGCATCTGGTGGACAATTTGGAAGGGAGAGAAACCAAAGGTGTTTTGAAGATAAGAGTATTTCTCTTTAGAGGTTGAAGATTAATTGTCTAGTGCTTTTCTACTTTTGGCGTATTCATGAATATCCTCAGGACTCAAGAGGCAGAGGACATTCCTAGTGTTTCAGATTAGTTATGAGGCTTAGGTGGTAGGTTTTGCTCATATGAATAGTACTTGTAATTATTACTGAAGAACACCTTTGGTGTAGTTCTTTGTCTAAATAGATATGTTAACTGCTAAAGAAAAAGGGGTACATCATATCTAGCATACAGACTTCTCTGACACTAACACGGACATTTTAGGAATAAGCCCTGCTATTACCAACGACTAAAGACCCTGCAATGTAAGAAATAATAATAGGTAATTTGAAGTGAGAATGAAAAATGAGAATAAATCAAAATGCTAACAAGAGAAGTTAGTAAAATTCAGTTCTCTTTATTGTAGCTAGCCCTTGAACCTTTCATGGCCTTTCTTCATATTATTGTCTTATCTCTTGTAGAATAATAAGCACAAGGCAGTTTATATTGATTCCTGTTTCTGAACTCTTCATTTTGTTTCTTTCCCTTGTCTTATTAGTTGTTCATTTCGTTGTTTGGGCATCTTTCTATAGTTCCATCAACTAGTAACTAGTACCCTCTTGTATTTCTTGAAACCATATTTTCTCTAATTTTACCTTAATTATCTTTTAGAATGCTGTATTGGGTACCCATTTTTTCGTTCAATTTTTCAGGTCATATCTGATTTGTCCACAGTCAACTCATACTTTGACTTTTTCTCAAAGGAATGCAACAAAAAAGTTCTGGTAAGGATTTGGTAGCTTTATGACATTCATTATTACTTGAGCTTTTCTCTTGACCCTGTAGCTTCAATTCTTCAAGGAATTGGAGGAGGCTGAGATTGAAATGGAACTTCTTCAGAAGGAAAAAACAATGCAGGAATTATCAGCTGAATTTAAAGATTTGCATCAGCTTCCATTCCTAACTGGTAATACTTTCTAATAATATGTTCATATTTTGTATGCTTTGGAACACAAAATTGTATCCTTCATATCAGTACATGTTTTCTTGTAAGTGAGCTGCTAGGTGCTCCCACTGAATAAAAGGCTGACTTCATACTGTTGTGTGAACTACTGCAGAGCAAAGTGCTTCAGCTAATTTGTTTTCAATTACACCGATTGACGGGGGCACATATATTTTCTGACATTCACCTTTTGAAATTCTATTGTGCAGATTCGGCAAGGCAAGATAACCGCTTGCAGCAAATCAAAGAGGAAATCAAATCCTTGTATGCACTAACTACAATCTATATATACTTTGGATAAGAGTTGTATTTTGTAGCTGTATTAATTGAACAGTTTTATCTTTTCGTTTCTTCTGGTTGCTGATTGAGTGTTTAGAAATAAGCTGATCATTAGTTTATCATGGATTTCTGCATACATCCATACTTCACTGTTACTTTGTAGTATCAGGGTTTCAATTGTTTGCCTGGGCATGCTGACTCTTTATTTATTTTTATGCATCACTTTGAATATCAACTTGCACTTGTTTGAATGTTATTGTATACCTACTTTTCTGTTTGCTATCCCTCTTTGCCCCCCCTTCCCCTGTTGTCTTTTGACCTGTTTGAGGGGTGGTGAATTCACTACACACTTGCTTAAATTTGTACTTTCTTTAGGGTAACTGAGATGTCTTTCAATGTATGTGATTCACTTGTATAAAATGTGGGGTTGGTGGTCTCCTATATGTATTTGATGCAGGATAAAGGTTATCTTGCATTAGACTATAGTTTGTTGTTCTCTATGGATTTGTTCTGGTTAATTCTCTCTACTAACTAATCCATGCAGCTGTGCCGATGTGAACTGATATTAGTAATTTAACTTTCAATAGAGCATCTTGCCTTTCATCTCCTACCTCGATCTCCACCCATGTTCAGTAGAACTGATTGATTGAAGAAAATGAAACACACGATTCTATCTGACAACTCTTATTAGTTCTACATTCATCTTCTCAAGGCAGAAAAGAATTAGAGGAGATTGACCTTAGACTTATCTATTTAAGCTCTTCTGTGTATCTCTTCTTACCAGAGAAAAGGCCAAACTCAAAGAGGAGGTTGTAGCACGCAGGCAAAGGAAACTACTCGATAGGCATGCCCGGCAAAAGTTTTTGGAAGAGGCAGCCCTTCGAGAAGCTGAACTTCTACAAGAGCTAGATAGGTTTTTTCTTGTGTCCCTCAAATCTCGTGCTTACATTATTTGATGATTACATGTTAATTGTAAAATGTCTACATGATGCTACTATTTTAGAGAGAGGATGGCTGAAGTAGAAAAGGAGATTGAGAGACAACGTATACTGGAGCTTGAACGTACAAAAACCAGGGAGTTGCGACACAGCCTTGATCTAGAGAAAGAAAAGCAAGCGCAGGTATGCAAGAATGATCATAGCTCACTTGTCATCCCTTGGTTATGACAGCTAGGGCGAAGTGTTTCAAACTAGACCGATTAAAATGATGCCTAGTGGATGCTTAAGTTTTGTTTGCATCAATGATATTTCCCTTTATGCCAAGTGACTTTTCTGAATATAGTGGATATCTTGTGATACACATTTTTTAATATGTAAATCAGCAGTAAACATCATGTCAGCTTCATAAAAATAAAAAGCTTCTTTTTTGTTCAGGGAATTCAGACTCGTAATACAAATTATCTTTTTTACTTTATTTAAGTTTCTTTCCGAGTTTTTTCTTCTTGCTTTTTCCTTTGTCTCTTCCTTCCTATTTAAATATTGCCTCAGTTCCTGGTTGCTCTCTCCTTAAATTGTTTGTCTTAATCAGCCTTAACAGCCTACAACCATACACATTTCCATCAGCACAGTGTGTGGACCTTTCACCCTTACCTTTATACCTGATTAACCATTCCTTGTAATCTTAAAAGTTAGTGCGAGACACCATTCGGTATAAAGAACTGGTATCCAGTGGTGGAGCCAGAAATTTCGTCAAGGGTGTTCAAACTAAGAGAGAATTTTTTTTTAGCTGAGTGGGTGCACCAAACTTTTTTATACTGATGGGTGGGTGCACCAAAATCTAAAATTAAATTACATATCATTTAACCAAAACATATGAAAACTTAAAATTATAAAGTGTAATAGTTCACTTAATACGGATTGAAAAATATAAAGAAGACTATGTTATACTCTTTAACAATTCATTTAATATGGATCGAAAATATATAGAAACAATAAAATCTCAATTATTCGGTTAATAAATTCATTTAATAAACTGTAACAAGATTTAACAATTCACTTAATACGGATCAAAAATATATAGAAACAATAAAATCTTAATTATTAGGTTAATAAATTCATTGAATAAATTGTAATAAAATTTAAGGCTAGAAATAGAAAGATAAAATATTGTGTTAAAACGTAGCGGGACAGAATCGAACCTAGGACCTCAAAGAGGCAAATGAGCATCCTTACCACTGGATTGCCAACCTCTGTTGTGTTCAACAATGTTGTGAAAAGCGCAAAAAAGCGCGCTTCAAAGCGAGGCGACACCAGTGCGCTTCTTTCTCCTGAGGCGATGCGATCTGAAAAAGGCGCTCGCTTCAGATAAAGAAGCGAGAAGCGACTCTAAGGCAAAAGCGCAATAAAGTGCGCTTTTTCTAAAAAAGCGACAATTAGTTTTCTTTTTTTAAAAAAAGTTTTTTTTTAATAAAAAAAAATCTGAATATACAATATAACTTAATTTTTCTTTCACGACTC
Organism: Solanum lycopersicum; assembly: GCF_036512215.1. Lineage (NCBI taxonomy): Eukaryota > Viridiplantae > Streptophyta > Magnoliopsida > Solanales > Solanaceae > Solanum > Solanum lycopersicum. Next base: position 76,768,299 of record NC_090800.1, read on the forward strand.
TTCTTTCGCTTCCTCTCTCTTCACGACCGCGCCTGAGACTGTGTCTCTCTTCACACCTCGACCGCGATTGCAGGTAAGTTTTAACCGATGTTTATTAGTTCATCTCTATGACTCCTGAAATATACAATCTTCGCATTTGCTTCATCTCTGTGAGTTTCTTTTCTCTTCACGATGCGACTGCTGTAGTTTTTTCTTCTTCTTCTCTTCTTCTCTTCATATCTGCTGCGATCTGCTCTGTTTCTGTTCACAATTACTGACTGCCTTCTCTATTTTTTTTCAATTCTTTTGCTTTTTTTTTTTGTTTTCATTTTGTGATCAGTGTGTGCTAGCAGCTCTTTTTTTTTTTTGACACTTCTGATGATGAAGAAGATGACCAATTATAACCCTTGGTTATGGCACTTGAAGAGTTTGAGGATCTTGTTGAAGAATAGGAGTTTGAGTCTTTCTGATTTAATTATGTTTTTGATTTTTTGCTTTATATGTTATGACTTATGAGTATTATTGATTATCTATTTTCTTTTAATTTAAGACTATATTACCTCTATTTAGTTATTTTTTTTTATTTTTATACTAAATGTCGTTTTTTTATATATAAAAAAAAGCGCGCTTCGCTTCACGCCTCTCGTTTCTGTGAAGCAATCCCTCGTCGCTTTTTTCCGCTTCTCGCCTCCCAAAACACTGGTGTTTAAGCATGTTCATTGATTAAGATATCTAGTTAATAGAGATATTTTACTTGTATACACAATCGAATTTTCTGACGAAGGGTGTTCGGCTGACCACCTTTTCTTAGCTGTAGCTCTGCCCTGCTTGTATCCTCATCGTAAATGATTATGCTAGATTAGATTTAATTCATATGATGGAGTGGAAGTCTTGCATGCCGATTTCACCTGAGATCTTTTTGCAGAGAGAACTGCAACGAGAACTTGAGCAAGTTGAATCTGGAGTTCGATCGAGACGAGATTTTTCATCCACAAATAGTGGGTAAGTTTTGTTGCCTAATACTTTTGTTTCATGGTAAACTATAGCAATGTTTTGTGGCATCTGAATCTTCTGTGTTGAGAAAACTATTTAGGTTAATCTTTGGCTCAGACTCCTTCCAAAACCTCTTCCTCTGGTGGGGTCTCACCTCCCCTTTTCATTTTTCAAAACTGCAACATTTGCTTTAGTTATTGCCTGTTGACATAAGAATTCTCTTATGTCTGGGTTATGTTGTATAATGGCAAGGGTGAATGCCAAGGCATAAACAGGTGGAAGCTCTTGCCATGCACATAAAGTCTTTCTAAATTGTTCAGGCTTGTTGCTTTGATGTCATATAAGATCACCACAAGATTTACCTTGGTCCGAGATGAACATGGAATTACTTTTTTCTTCAGGCAAATAATTTTGTTTTTATGGACATGAAAATACTGCATTTTTCCAATGGTTGAGTCAGTAATTCTTTCCTCTAGCTTTTCTTTCTCATGGCTATTGAATTGTCTTCTACAAAGAAAAGAATTCCTACTGTCCAGTGGGAATAACTCAAGAATGCAATGTTAGTCATGCATATAGATGGTACAAATTGATTGAGCACCTCATTGTAATGTCATGTAAGATTTGAAGAGTCCCTTTCTTGTTCCAGGATGAGAAGAATTGCCCTCTAATCTTATGCAAAAATAGTGTTGTTTTATGTACTATGAATGCACTAAATTTGATGGGTAATTCTTTTCTAGCGTTTGTTGCTTATGTCCATGGGATTCTGGTTGTGAGATTTGATATCATGGTTTCGACAGTACATTCAAAGGCTGTTTAATGTAGATCTCACAGCACTGCCTCCAAAAATGGTGGCAGTGGGAGTAAATAATTTGTCCTATTCTTCTCTCTCTCTCTCTCTTGTCAACAAAATGGTTTCAACATCAGGCAGCAATAACTTGGTCTGTTTCTCACTCAGTATTAAGTGTCAACAGGGAGTGCTATTACCGACTTATATTGGATTATTTTTTTGCTCTTGACAATTGTTAAATAGAGTGGTTTAGTGCAACAGAATTTTGAATACCAAGGAATTCTCTCTTGATGTGTTTTTCAATCTAATGCAGTAGGCCGCGAGAAAGATACCGTGAAAGGGAAATGGGAAGAGCAGGTAATGAAGGGACCAGAACAAGTACAGGGATGACACAGCCTGAAACTGCGACGAGCTCATCAATGGTAACCATGCCTACTGTTGTTCTATCAGGGGCTAGGCAGTTCTCTGGCCAACATCCAACTATTCTACAATCACGCGACAGAGATGAATGTGGCAGTAGCTATGAAGAAAACTTTGATGGTAGTAAAGACTCAGGGGACACAGGGAGTATTGGGGAAGCAGACCTGGTATCAGCACTTGAGGGTCCGTCCATGAACTTTGGGTCGTCTCAAAGGCATGGTCCCCGGGGGAGTAAGCCTAGGCAAATTGTGGAACGAAGAGAACGAGATGGTAGAAGGGAAAGTAAATGGGAGAGAAAACATTAAATAAGCATCAACAAGATTAGTCGCATTACCTACCAAGTAGTAGTGCTATAGGATGGTTATAAATTTTTGGATAACCAGATTTATCTGTGTTAGCCAGAATGTTGTTGTAGGTATATTTATCTATATAGGAAGAAGCTCAAGGAAGGTGGTAAATTTGCAGCATTGTTCTCATAGTAAGCTAGGGAGTAACTAGTCGAGCTTCAGGCCGTTTTGTATAAGTAATTGTACCATTATCTATTGTAATGACATGTGACTTTTATATTCAAGATTTTGGCAATTTCTGGTTGTTGCTCTTGGATTGTTTTGCTTACAGCATAGTGGCCTTTTTTTCTGGGGAGAAGTATGTTACCTGAGTCGATTGGATTGTTTTGTTTACTTTTGCTGGTCTATTCATTTGGTTGAGTTCCTAAAAATTTGTGCCCCATCCATTCTTCTTGATAGGTATTGTATAGTTTAAGTTAACGACTCAAGACCAAGGTAAAAAACGTATGCTACAAGTTAACATCCAAGATCTATATATGTGCGTAGAAATGTTCCTTGTGTGTAGCAGTGAAACATGAACTTAGATCTGTCTTTCCTGATACTTAGCATTGAGATAATGTTGTTCAGATTTGATCTAGATGGCGAGGACATAACAGAACCATGATGGTCCTGAGGATCTTGTCCGTTGAACCGTTGCGCGAGTAATAACCAAAATGAACCAACTTTTGAGAAGATAGTTCATAAATATCTATATATATTAAGTTGGTTCTATACAATGACGTCAAGTTGTTACAAGTTACAACAATCAGGAGAAATACAACAATGGCCTGGCTTACTTCATTCGAGAAGGAGATCAATCGGTATCGCCCTATCATTATGTGCATACATCACCAGGAATGGCGACTACTTCTCCGTAGCCTTCTGCGGAAAGGCCTGCATGCCTCTATGCTAAGATCAACTGCAGCAGCAAGCGCCATGAAAATGGCTGCGTCTTCCACACAGGTCACATGTCGCATGGCAAGTTGCACGAGGGGCTTGCTGCATTTCCCTTCCCCTTGTACTCGACAGCTCATGACAAAGCCGCCTGCAACAGGACTTAGTGCTGCAAAGTCTCCACTGCTTCTTGGACTAGGCAATGGACTCGTTGCTGCTCGAACCTGTTTGTCCGTGTCTATGTAGAACTCACCACCCTTTTCTGCACTGATCAAGATCTCAGACATGAGGAGATCGCCACCATTTTCTTGCCCCTCAGATAGAAGATGGAAGCGACAGCAAATGGTATCTCTGATCCCACGTTCACGCCATGCTTCAAGCTTTCCCCATGGCTGCCAACATCCGGGCCTGCAAACATCAGGATGAACAATCAACCAAGCTCCTGGGTTGGATTTGGCAACCCAATCACAACCTGTTGATGGCACAAACGGAGTTGTTATGAACGCTGCTGCAACAGCCGAGCCAGAGAGATCGTGTATCTTCACTTTCCATCCTTTCCTCTCTCTTTTCTCTATGTCAAGTTCGGAACCATCAACTGAATTTGACCAAAAATTATTTAATGGATCTACCGGAGATACCCTGTAAGTTCAGCATAACACACAACAATTTCAGAAATGACCCGAATTCTAAAATCAGTTGTGGAAGGAAAACATGGTTAGACAAGATAAGCCTTGTAAATGCACTTTATATAGTCTCTGGTGAAAAACTACAAACAGACAGATTGAAGAGTAAGAAATAGAAATGAACCAACTTAAAGTTAGAAACCTGAACTGAAGCATATTTGAATTAAAAAAAAAAGAACCATATAGTACCTGTCCTGACTAAACTTGCAACTGAAAATAGGTTGCTTGATGTTTCCCTGAAGCTGTACTATCTGGGGGCTTAGTTTCGTTTTATCTTCAAACTGGAAAACATATCTTGGATCAGGGTCCAGCTTTACTCTCAAATGAAGCTCCGCTCCAGGTTTTCCAGTATCCTGTTTGTTCTTGCCAATTCCTATCCAGCCATTAAACAGAGTGACTGGCTTTCCGTCACCCCACTCAGGACCTACTTCTAACTTAAAAGTCCCAACTTGCTGTCTCTTAATACCAACTCCACAGTGGCCACCTTTGTGTCCTGTGAATACAACTATCTCTAGACATGCGTGAGGCGCATAAAAACACCCAGGTTCAAGTAAGGCTTTTAAATCAGATTCTTCGAGATAAAAGCTGGATGCAACATTGTGAATATCCACGGTAGCTTCAGGTGAGGAAATAAAGGGAACAGATGATGTCTGTACAGGGAAACCTCGAAGACGGATCTCGCATAAACAGGGAGAAGAGAGTGCACTTATCCCTGATTTTGTACCATTTAAAGTTGTCCCAGAGAGTCTCAACCCCAACGACCCTATTGACAGCCTGATAAAAGCCTGAGGATCCATTCTGGTCAACACATCGCCATTTGTTGTACACTTTGATCTCACAATCTATTAAATCCTGTCAGTCAACAAGTGAAGGTCAGAATGAGGACATTAGAAGTAGTAAATAAAGGTCAAACAGGAGCCCTATCTCAAATTCCACATTCAATTGCAGAAAGTAGATTTCCCTATTATTCACTCAAAAGTAATCAGAAACATTCAATTTAATGTACTTCTACTTTATAACTGAAAAATCCCCTAGGGCTAGTGGCCAATGGTTTGAAATTCAGTGGAGAATGGGTTCTACCCTTCTCTACTTATATACCCAGTTTTCTTCTACGGCTAGCTTCTGTTACAATTGAACCAACTCCTAATAAAGTATTTCAATTACACTTCCAGTGCAAATTTGGGAAAAGTTGGGTGTGTGTTTTCATTCATCTATTAGGTAACTAAGTTAACCCCATAAAATATGTCATCTCATTTAATTTAACGCATTTCAATAAGCTGTAAAACCCCAAGTTTTTTCTACTTGAGGTTGTAATAGTCTATTACATATACTCATATGATGACTATATGATTTCTGAAATGTATGTGGAATAATCTAATACATAATACGAAATAATGTTTGGAACGAGAGGGGAGAATATGTGTGGAAAAATCTAATATATAGTCACCATAAAGAGGAAATGTTGCACAGGTAGAAATATCAGCCATATGGTGCAGAGAGATCACAGCAAGTAAAAGCACTTCATTTTGATTGGTATGTTTGCATCATTCACATCCTCCAGTAAAATAAAATTGAACCTCTGTATATTTTCTTAACATGGCTCTCAAAATATAATATACTTATATCTATTTTATCAAAAACATAATATACTTATATCTCAAAAGGGAAATTTGGTTCCCTTGTTATTAGACATTGAAAAGACAAAAAACAGACTATCAAGTGCAAGCTAATGTCCTTGGTGAAGTGCATCTGATAAATAACTTACCTCATGGTCCAAGTAAATAAACCTGAAAAAATACTGGCATGTTTGGATAGTTGAGAAAACATGACATGTTAAGCAAACTGCAACCACCCCAGAAGCAGCAAAAGGTACAAATTTTACAAGAAGAATGGTCACATACCTTGAAGTTCTAAACTTCATAGGTAGCAACATAACCTGTTCATTCGGTCCCCCCCCCCCCCTTCCCAACCCACTTTCCCCCTTCCAATATACTTCACGGAGAAAAACCTCAAAGAAAGAGGAAAAACGACAAGAAACGCAACAACTACTACACATTAGTACTATCCTAAGATCAAATGTTACATCCCTTTCAAAATTGCACTTCTTGACGCTTTTTCACTTTAATATTTAAAAGTAAGAGCATGAATATTGTAATCGGCGCTAATTGTATTATTCAGTGCAATCTTTGAGCCGTCTTCTTCTATAATGGTCAACCCTTTAGCGGATTAAAAATATGTTGTTTCATGTGCTGTTATCAAGGTTAAGCATAAAAAGAAACACATTTCCAGGTAAATAGCTCAACAAGGCTCACAAAACATTTCTTGATAAGGAAAAGTTCACTAAAAGCTGCTAGAAAGCATGTATTGTAATTCACCTCTGCGTAAAAACTCCTTTCCAACTTTTTAGACAGGCAATCATATCTAGCTTATTTAGATACTTCATGAAAAGGATATTCACTGCTTTTCTATAAGTTGCCATGTTTACTCACTATTTGATTTGCATCACTTGAGCCGAGGGTGTTCCAAAAACATCCTTTACTTCCCGAGGTAGGAGTAAGGTCAGTATACACTCTATCCTCTCTGGAACACCTCCCTCCAAATTTCACCTAGGTATGTTGTTGTATAAAAAGGATATTCACTGTTTTCATGAATCATAGTCACTTCTATATAGCACTCAAAAGTTTACCAATAACAATAGGTTCTGACACAAAAAAAATAATCACTTCAGTTAGCATTTTGCTGACAAACAAGCTAAAAGCAAAAAAAAAAAAACTTTCAGTCCACTAATTCTTTTTTGGGTCTTTCAAGTTTCAAATCCTCCAAAGATACAATTTTTGCCTATTAATTGTACTTGACTTGTTCAAACAAGAAACCTGTACAAGTGAACAAAGGTCAACCATCTTTAACATTTACTCAAAATTAGCACAAAACACATATAACACACCAAAAATAAACATGAAATTAAAGATTATAATAAATACTATAATAAGATAACAAAACAAACCAAAAAAAAAAAACCCACCTTTTTTTACAATTTCTCCTCCTTTTTAGCAACACCAAAGCTACTTTTAGAGCTGCAAACACTCAAATCCTTCCAAAAGCCTGAGAAAATCCTCATAACTTTGTCATTCAAAAAAATATAAAGAACTTCTCTTTTCACTTTGAAACCCCCCCCAAAAAAAACCCCCAAAATTCCAAAATGGGTCTCACCCTTTTTATCTCTCTTTACTAGATCCCAATTAGTAGTATAAAAAGTGAGTGAGATGGATATATAGCAATGATTGAAGCAAACCCACCAAAACCCAAGAACTGGTATTACGTAGACTGTGCACAGATCACAAAAAGAACCGATCTTTAAACTATATTGTATAGTAAAATTATTTATTTATATGTATATATTTTGAAAGTGTCGAAACACATATCTCTGTATATTTATTTTTATTTATTAATAACACAACAACGACTTGAGGAAAGAGAAAGAGAGTGAAAACAAAGGAGAAATTGGGGTTTCATTATTCAGAACGAAATAGGCGGAAAATAGTAATAAAAGGGCTATTAATAACTCGATCCGTCCGTTTGTTCATATTATTAAAAATAGTTATATCAACGAATAACTATTATAAATTCAAGAGAGCATTAATTTGATGCTATATTATAAGAGTAAAAAACTACGATAATTATGCATAAATATTTTTTATTTGTGTATCTTATAATACTTCTTTTGAAATAAGTAATGTTATTATTTGATCGAACTTTTAAACTTATACATAAGACCAATTGCTATCCAAATTTGAATGTTTGATATGTTAATTCATTTCTTTACGACATATATCAATCGCGATATCTTGAAGATTTATAGTAGAGAAATTAATTTTTTTTTAATTTGTGTTTTATGTATTGATAATGTAAAAAAAAAAAGTTATATAAATAAGTGTTTTTTTTAAAAAAAAATAAAAAAAATAGAGACTTGTGGGACCTTTTTGTGGGTTGGTGTTTTAGCAATTTTTAATTTTAATTTTATTTTAATAAGTGGAGAAAATGGTTGAAAGAAATTAAATTGGATACAGCTGTAACCAATCCTTTTGTTGTAATTTAAATGAGAGAATCATTTTCAAGTACAGCTAAGTTGGTGTTGAGAGTGACTTCATTTCCCTAACCAACTATTCCTTTTTTAAATTTAATTTTAAGATAAGCTCAAATATTTGGTGGAAAATAGAGAAAAAAATTATATTAATTTTTTTTTAAAAAAATAATGATATACTATATGTATCTTACTGTGAATTAAATATTAAAAAAATAAATTATATATAATTTTATTAACTCGCTAATGTTAAGGGTTATAATTAATCTGAGTTCACATCGCTTCTCTAAAGAGAAAACATCGACCTTTTTATATAGTACCTCAAATTCAAACATTGGACCTCTTATTTAGATGAGGATTCTATCGACTGCATTATGACCATGTTAATAAATTATATCTCATTCTAAACATTCAATAAAATAGAAATATAGTTTTATTTGAAGAAAAAAATCTATAAAGATAAGAGTTCTATAATTGAAACTATACAGTTGAGGTTAATTTTATTTCTGGTAATTTGTAAAGTATTTACTCTATAAGTAAATAGTATTAATTAAGATAATTTTAGAAATGAAAAAGGCTCAAAATATCCTTAAACTATTTAAAATAGCTTATATATACCCTTAAACTTTATTTCGGCTCAAAATTATCCTTCCCGTCATACTATTGGGTCAAAAATACCCTTCTTATTAATGAAAGTTGTTAAATGCCATGTGAATGTCATATGGATGACACGTTGCATGCCAATAGGATTCCACTGTCACGTATACTAAATAGAAAGGGTCAAAAATACCCTTTACTATCCGAAATAGCTCATTTTTATCATTAAATTGTATTTCGGCTCAAAACTACCCTTCCCATTAAACTATTGAATCAAAAGTACCTTTCTTATTAACAGAAGATGTTAAATGTCATGTGGATGTCATATTGCAGGCCAATAAGGTTCCACTGCCACATAGACTAAATCTCTAAATCCTAATTACTTCCCCCCTCATTTCATTATTCCAGAAATGAAATTAAGATTTAGGGATTTAGTCAATAGAAGGTCACTTTTGACCCACTAATTTGACGGGAAGGGTAGTTTTGAGCTGAAATATAGTTTAAGGGTAAATATGAGCTATTTCGGATAGTTAAAGGGTACTTTTGACCCTTTTCCTTTTAATTTATGTGGCAGTGGAAATCTATTGGGGTGTTAAAGGGTACTTTTAACCCTTTTCCTTTTAATTTATGTAGCATCCACATGGCATTTAACAATTTCCATTAATTAGAATTGTACTTTTGACCCAATAATTTGACAAAAAGGATAATTTTGAGTCAAAATACAATTTTAGGGTATACATGAGCTATTTCAAATAGCTTAAGAGTATTTTTAACACTTTTCCGTTTTAGAAAGAAAATGATCTTGATTATTAATAAACAGATGTCCTTTTTTTTCATTTCTGGAAATGAAATTTATTAAACTTACTAAACAAGCTTAGTATCTAAGGAGGAAAAGTATATTGTCTTGTGATATAAAGACAAAAAAACTTTCTGAAACATTGAATCTTATCAATAATAATTATATATATAAAGCCTAAACTTTCTCTACAAATTTAAGTAAAAGTTGTTTACCCATTTCCTCGTAAGTTTTTGGACATATATATTAATTAAAATAAAATATTTTGGTGGTACAATTACACATTTTTACACATATAAGCTAGTTTTATACTATAAATTGGAAATACTATTTCCAAAAATAAATATAAAGATAAAGAGCTAAACTTTGTAATCATCATCAAATGAAGGCAAATTAATGAGAGTTCAAACTTTGTTAGATAAACTTATTACTCTTGGCATGTAGTATTATTAATTGACTAACCTTTCCCTAAAATTTACTCTTTATAAGTTAAATTTAATCAGACTTTAATTAAATATCGGACTTCGAATAAGGAAGGAAAGTCATAATTTTTTGATAAATTAATTTTAGGAAGCAAAATCCAGTTGGACCAATAGCATGGACATTAACATCCAAACTATTTATTGGTGTCGGATTTTCTTAAGAAAAAAGCCATTTTCAATCACATCTTCTTGTGTCTTAAGTATATTTTTTTAAAAAGTGAGAAAATAAAGACAAGAAATCCATTGTGGATTTCATCATTTGTTTTGTTTCTTTGAAATTGACAGATGTTTGATTGATACAAATACAAAAATTGTAGGAAAAGCCAAAAACTAATAAAGAAATAAATAAAATAATAACAACATAAATAAATAATGTAATTATACTAGTAAATCTGAAATAGTAGACATATTAATCTTATTTCTACCCTGATGAAATATAATCTATAAAAAAAATTTAAATTTTTTTTTCGATAATTAAAATAATACTTTGTTAAAATATGAATGAATAGTCAAAAGTATCGAACAAAGTGAATTAGAAATTCTGTTGTTTACTTCTTCGTAACTTTTCATATTAAATAGGGTATATCACTTATCAACCTTTTGAATCGGATTTTATTATTCTAACTCTTGTCTTTATTTAAATTATCAACTTATTACTCGTAAAATTATGTTATCAATTTATATAATAATTGTCTCGATACAATGATGTTTTTCAATGTTGAATTGATAAGATCTTACATAAAAATAATAATTCAAAAATTTATTTAAAAAAATTATTTATATAAAAAGATATTCAGTAATAATTTACATCTAAAAATTTAAATAAATAAATAAATATAAATATAACTTTTAAAATTTTAGGCCTCTCATTAGATTTTGATTTTATGCCTCAAAGCTGTGTTGAGCTGCTCATGTACACATGCATTCATGTTTGTGACTTTAGCATGACAATTTATGTACGTCATTAATATATTGTTTATTTTATTTAATTTTTATTATTATTATTATTATTATTATTATTATTATTATTATTATTATCCATTTTCTTTTCTTCCCAATTTAATCTTTTGAAGTACTGCAAGATTAAAAAGAAATATTAATCTTACTGTTATTATTATTACTATTATTTCAAATTAAGTGTAATGGGAGGAGAAATGAAGAGTGGAGAATTAAAACCTCGTTAATAAAATGAGAGTTTATAATTAAAAAAAATCACCCAACTAAGTTATTAAAATTTTTAAATTTAAAATATCGTATAAGTTATTAAAATTTTTAAATTTAAAGATATCCCATGAGGTCTGAAAATGCTTATCAAGGAAAGAACAGAACTACCAAAAACCTTTTTTTTTTTTAATTACTAAAAAAAGTATATTCGTGTCTTTTGTTTTGTTTCGTATATAATATGTAATATTTATATAAAATTTTAAAGATAATACTTCTAACAAAAAAAATTTATTTCAAAAATTCAAATTCGACACATATAATTAATTTAAGACATATAATTAAAGATAGAAGATTATCGATCGTGCTACTACAACACACATTATTATATCTATTAAGCTTGAATCGGAACAACAGTTACTCGTGACTTTTAAGAAAGAAACAGAATAAAAATCCAATTGGTCAAAGAAAAAATAATAATTATTATTATTATTATAAATTTCAAATAGGAGAAAAATTGTAAATTTGTGGAGAAAATATAAAAGACAGCTCATGTGCTGATGTGCATGTGAAAAGTAGCGGCGCATTGGGTCCCCCTTTAGCAATTTTGAAACTACTTTTTTGGTCATTTGTGAATTTCAATTTAACTTTTTAGTATGTTGTGATAAAATGGTAATTATTTATTTATTTTTAATTAAAATATTACTTATTTAGAGTGTATACTATTTACTAATCTTATAAAAATTTAAAATTTAAAAACTATATAAAAAGCTTTATAAGTTTTCAATCATATTTATATGATAAAAGAATATTATAAAAATGTTGATTAGAATTTACATATACAAAAAAGTGGTATAGAGTGTACTCGCATACTCAAGATGATTATGATCTTTGAAGCTAAGGGTTCATCAAATATTCTAATTTCATAAATACAAAAAGTTATATACTACTCTTTCCATTTAATATTATTGAGAACTATTAATCTTTTCAAGAAAAAAAAATAATTAAAATATATTTTACAAAATTAATTTTAGTAAAGATATTTTAGAACTTTAGATTTTACTAATACTATTGTAGTTATTTTAACACTAAGAATAATAAGAAAAAAAAGTAATTAAACTTTGTTAACTTACTAAAATAAATTTTGGTAAAATAAAATACATATTTTTTTTCATATAAGGACCAAGTAAAATAAAACGGATCAAAGCGATATAAACTAAGCAGTATTTATTTTGTGTTATAGGGAAGTGTTGGATTCATTTTCCTTTCATGTCCTATTTTCTCGAGATTCAAACGCTTGGGTTAATTCACTTTTTCCATGATTTTAGCCGTGATTTGTCCAACTAATTCAACTTGTTAAATAATTAAATTTGGGATTGTAATTACTTGAAATACAGTGTCATCATTAATCAGAAGTCTCATATGTCACTCTCGAATGAGTCTTGTAATACGTGATTCAAAAATTTAGTTAATATTTCAACGTGAACTTCGGACACCGATTAAAAAAAAGGAAAAAATGTGTACATGTACCTTGGATTCTATTTATCTTGGTGGCCCCTCCATGTTCTTGGAAACTATAATGTATTTTCACATGGTTTGTTTTTATTCTTACCATACTCCAATTTGGTTTTATGTATGTACACTTGAAACAAACTTCAAGATAGGAATTCTTCTTCCCTTACTACCACTTCACTTTTTCAAAAGTTTAATAGTGATAAATGTTTTAATCTATCATACAACTTATCTAGCCATACAAATATGTTTAAACTCTTAGTTATATACATTGATAATACAAAAAAAAAATATTATATTGCTTATGTAAATTAATTAGGTGGAGCAGAAAAGTCACTAATGTATATCAATTTAACTTAATGACTTTAAAATCATGGATTATCTTTTGGTTGTGTCTTTAAAAAAAATAATCATATATATTTGTAGTTTAAAATTTTATAAATAGATATTTTCGCAAAATAAAATTTATATCACAATAACAAAATTATCTCATATAAAAAAATATTATAATCTAAGATCCTCTTTAATTTAACAACTTTTTTTTTTCTTCAAAGGGGTGGATAGAAAGTAGGAATAGAATGACATAGTAGTTTTCTTTTATCCCTTTTTTTAAGGGTTTTTACTTTAAAAGTATATCAATCATAAAGTTGACAAGTTTGGTATGTGATATAATATTTAATAATATTCTCTCATAAATTAATTAGAGTATGATCTGGCTTTCAACTACCAAGAAAATAAAAAAAATACTTACATATTTATAGGTAAACACTGAAGACTATTTCAGCAAATGAAAGCTTGGCACCCCACATATTTTCATCAGCCAAAAGGGGGCCAAGATAAAATAAATAATAATAATAATAATAAAAATAATAATAATAATAATAATAATAATAATAATAATTTGGCAATATTTTCCAAAAAAATTAAAATGTGAGGAAAATACCTTGATGTGGAACTTTGCTGAGGAATTTGTGTTGGTGGTCCTAATTATACATATCAATTTGGCCAATCTAGCCATGTTCTCCTAGCAGATAATTTATTTGGACTTGTCCGTCATGGTCAAAATGATTTGTTTGGTTCGCAGGATAAGGTGGGATATATATCGTGTTATGAATAATTTGGTTTACGATCCAAATAACTCTGATTAAGATATGTAGATGCATGAGCTCTTATAGTTGAATTAAGTGCTGAAGATATATAAGTACTACTATCTTCCGTCTAAATTAAGTTTCGTTTAAAGTTTTGGGATGTCATTAAAATAATTCTCTTTTTGTTCCTATTTATGGAAACCAAACAAATATTTTCACTAATAATATGTAATTTAAGTTTCTTCGATTCGTCTGACTTCACATAAAAACATATAAAAAATATAATAGTAAAAATTTATTGATGACCAAAATACACAACCTTATTGATTCCTTCATGTTAATATATGAAGTTTCGATGAGAAAGAGTCGGAATAGAATCACAACTAACCAATAAAAGAACTCAAATATATTTATATCAGACATCAATTTTTCTCGTGAGAAATCACAATTTTCGCAAAGTAAAAGATATTAATAACAATACTATTCTACAACAATAGTAGTTCAAACCACACTCAAAAGTAGGGCATTTCCTTATTGGTCGATTACCAACCTTTCCGCTTTGGATTCTCTGATCCCAAAATAGAAATATCAATTGTCCATACTCCTTACCGTTTTCATTTTTTATATTTGTTCCGTTCAATTTTAATTGTCATAATTTTTTTTTTTATAGAGTCAAATGATAAGAACATTAATTAATATTTGATTGTGTATTTTTTTATTATATTAATATACAAAATCTTTATAATTTATAGTACTTTTATATAGATTTTGAATATGTAATTTTTTTATTTTGAAATATTAATTAATGTAATCTAATTTCACTTTAAAAATTAGTCAAACTGAATTTCAAAAAAATCCAACATGACAATTAATAATAAGACGGATGAACTTGAAATGTAAGCCAAGGGCATGCAATAGCATAGCTAATAAAAAAGTCTCCGGGATCTATTATTAAGAATAAATTTTTATTTTCTACCCAACCCGAGTTTGTTAAATGCTCGACAAGCAGCTATATTAACCCCGAAAAGAATAAACTATGGTCTGTTCATCAACCAAATATGGCCATGAATTTGTTAGTAGCTAAGACATCTGGATCAGCATGTTCAATTGTCTATAGAGGAAAGTGACATTTCTATGGCATTTTGGGAACTAATTTCCAAGTCTACAAACTCGAACTTCACCAGTAAAAATCCTTTGTAATAACAGCTAATCATGTGTAATACATACTATGGATAGCACCAGGCAGAAAGTTGTCATCAACTTAAAGTGAAAACAATATATACACGAAAACAAATCGAGAGTGTTGATAACATACTAATATCAGTAAAGAAACACCCAAAATGCAACAGAAATTCATCGTCAACAGAAAAAGTAGAAAGCAAGAACCGAAAGCAGCAATCTTGTTAGTTGAGGCAATGAATCACTTCCATCTCTTGTGTTTTCCAAACATGCCATGTTTTCCAAACTTCCCGTGCTTGAATTTTCCGTGCTTGAACTTTCCATGATGGCCATAATGGCCATGATGGCCAAAATGGCCATGAGGGCGACTATGCATGAGATGGTGAGCCCCATATGCAGCTACTGCTGCTGCTGCACCTCCAGCTAGCATGCCCCCTCCTATATGAGGTCCAGCATGCCCTGCACAAGTTCTGAATAGTCAACCAATTGTAACATAAAAGACATTGATCAAATCTGTTTCCACACTACTACAAGTTCATGTACTCATTGGTTGTTCAAAAGAAGCAAACGATTCACTTGTCAACTGATGGATTTAAATGGACAATGCAAAGAGGTATGCGGATAGAAGGAGAAAAACAAACTAATATGCACTAGATGTCAGCACTCTATCTTTCGCGTATCTTTCATGTTAGTCTATTTAATCAGAAACTGCGTAAAACTAAAACTCATAGTTGATCATCGAACAATAAGGAAGCATATATATATATATATATATATATATAGCAATCAAGACCAGTACTAGTAAAATTAATATCAATTCCATGGTGAAGTAGCACATCCATCTGAAAACCAAACAAGGAAGCATATATAAAAGCGGCCAAACCAAAATGAATATCTGATCATCAGATCATGCATTTGTATTCATGTGAAAACCCTTTCTGCAGCAAGCAACTCATAAGCTACATGCCATGGACATTGCCTGAAGGTTAATTGTTCACATTATAAACAGCGGGTAGCAAACATTCTCAGACATCCAAAACCAGCCTAACTGTATCAGCATCATTAACTTTTTTCCAAAACAAGGATACCTTCCCCCCAATAACAAAATCCAAGAAACAGAAGCGTAACGTTTCTCAACAAAGCTGCAAGGTCAATTTAGTCCATTTGTTAAGGTAATTGCATATATGAAATGATTTATAACTTCGGGGGTGTTAAGGTGGTTGCATATATTTAGTCTGTTTGTTAAGGTGGTTGACCACGCGGGAGATCAACATTCTTCCCCTTGCATATATGCAAGTTATTGATTTATACCTTCCGGGCTTAATTGTTCTGACTTTAACCCCCTCTATATGGACTGTCACTCTTGAAGTTTCAAGAGCTTTATCATCTCATTGTGATTCCTTACACACAATTTAGACATGGTATAACAATGAAGAATGTAATTAATAAAGGAACTGCACGATCGACAAAGAAAACATGGGATGTGTGGATAACAAAGGACATTATATCTTGGAAACTGATTTAAATGCAGAGAAGCAATAAATACTAAGAAACTAGTTCAATGTATTACCATGATGTGAGGCTGATGGACCTGGATAGTAGGCGGGTGGATAACTTGCAGGAGGATACCCACCATGTGGAGGATATGCAGGTGGCGGGTATGCCCCTGGTGGAGGAGGATATCCTGCTGGCGGGTATCCACCGTGAGGAGGATAGCCAGAAGGCGGGTACCCTTGTGGTGGATATCCATATCCTTGAGGTGGATGTGCCCCATAGCCTCCATGGTGATGGCCCATAGCATATCCAGCAAGACTAGAAAACAGTCCTTTGTCAGTATTTTCATTCTTGTCCCCCATTTTTCTTTTCAGATTCAATTATCAAAGCCTGGATCATAACAAGAACAATAAGAACGTAAATATTCACATTGAATAATTCGGCTAGGTAAAAAGCAGAACATTAGTTTCCATATATTGAATAACACCCAATCTCCATCAAATTTACAATTTCGATAACCTTCTTTCACAAGAGGATTTATCATCTATGCTTAAATCTATGAATTTACTTAAGTCACTCAACATCAAAGAAAACATGTAACACAAGCAGAGAATTCTTCTAGCCAACAAATTAAATAATTGGTGAATGACAAACTAATTTCAGACTGTCCTTGAGGCCAATTGTGTTATGTTCTTATGAATCATGAACAAACTAGCCTGATAAACATACAACAACTCGTTATATCACAACGTGATAAGCTGCATAATTACACAAACACAAAGAAGAAGCTACCAGAAACACATCATTTGACATGATCAAGACTTTCTATACCAGCACAAATTGTTCCCCTGATATACGAAGGAAAAAAAACAATATCTCTTCCACCCTCATAAATAAGATCAATCACCGAATTAGCACAACTAAAAGTCTAAAACACTTCCATACTAAAGCCAAAGTTTTGGTTCATTCTTTTTCATGCCTTTTCTACTATGAGATAGGGGATGCAGAACACAAAAGGACCAAAAATCTAAAACAAAACCACCAGAATCAGGCCTATTTCATTCTGCAAAAACAAGAATTAGCCTAACTAAAGATCAATTGAGCAAAACAGATACATGATCACATGCTAAAAACACCAAGAAAGATCAAAATCAACAGTAAATCAGGAAAACAAACATGGGTAATTCGAAAAACAGAATCTTGAAACCATCACGTAAACCCCACCAAGAAGAACGAAAAAAAGAAACATTAAAAAAATCTTGAAACTATCAAAACAAACAAGAATAAGCCTAACTAAAGATCAATTCAGCAAAACAGATACATGATCATATGCTAAAAAACACCAAGAAAGATCAAAATCAACAGTAAATCAGAAAAACAAACATGGGTATTTCGAAAAACAGAATCTTGAAACTATTCACCAAAACCCCACCAAGAAAAACGAAAAAAAAAAAATCTTGAAATTATCAGAAAAGATGGGCTATGAAATTCTATCAAAAACCCAATTACCAAAAAAAAAAAAAATTGAGGGAAGGAGAAGAAAGGAGTCACCTTTGTATTTCAATATTTGTGTTCAACACAGAGATCACCTGAAGTATGAAAACTTATTCAGAAATTTTGTAAATTTATAAAAAAAAAATACATATAGGAATCGTATCCTCACAATTTTCTTTACGCGTTACTTGTACCTTTAGTATGGAGAATTTCCTTTTTCCTAATTGTTTACTCTATTAGATCTTAAAAAAATGTCCTAAATTGATTTATCGGAAAAATACTCTTAACATATTGAAAATGATACAAAATTACATTTCATTCACGTCTAAAATACTCTTAAAGTATTGAAAATGGTATAAAATTACCCTTCATCCACTTATTAGCTCCAAAATGTCATTTTCATCCACATATTGGCACCAAAATACCCTTGTCATCCACGTTTGAGTTCAAAATTGACCACTTATTTAATAATTTTAAATTTAAACTATTTAAATATTTTTAAAAATACTTGATGCTTATAATTTAATTTATTTGTATCATTTATAAACCAACTCACTACCCACTCATTACTAACTAAACCCCACCCAATTAATAATCCAACTATTATATCAAAATCGTCATAAATACTACTAAAACACGATGAAATTATAGATTTCTGAAAATGACATCCAAAATCATTCGAGTCCGAATCAAAGCCCCAATTAAATTTATGTTGAGCCGCTTATTTAGGAGCACACTTTCAATAGGATTCTCTTTCAAGATTGAATTGGAAATTTATGATTAAATGTAAAGAATTAATATATCCTGAACTAATTCATGCACTTTTTTAAAATATACTTTTGTAAATATTTATGATTTGTTTTAAAACCATTAATATATTATTTTTTTAAAAAAAGTTACCTATGAAGTAACATCACATAATTGAGACATAAGAATAATTAAGATGAACATAGTCAGACTTTTAAATTTGTCGGTAATTTTTATTTAGACACTTGAATGTATGATAATTTACTTCTATAGATATTTTCGTCTCAAATTTTAAAAAACACTCTAGCAGTAGCTTTTCTGTTGTTGCATTAATAATGTGACGGATTTATTAATTTGATGGGTTTAATTAGTAATGGGTGGATAGTGAATTGATTTATAAATTATAACAATAGTTGAGCGCCACGTATTTAAAAAAATATTTAAATAGTTTAAATATAAAACCGTTAAATAAGTGGTCAATTTTGAACCAAAAGGTAGATGACAAGGGTATTTTGGAGCCAATAGGTGGGTGGGAAGAGTATTTTGAAGCTAATAGATGGATGAAGGGTAATTTTATACCATTTTCAGGGTATTTTAGGCCCTTTACCGTTGATTTAACATTAAAAAAATAAAATAAACCAATATTATAGTCTTGATATATTAAAATGCTTTTAATTTTTATTACCACACGACGCATAAAATTAAAATTTAAATATTGCGAAAGAATTTTTTGTTGTTGTTGTGGATATTGATTAGAGAATACGTACGCATGGAGTGTCCATGTATCAAGGAATAAAGTAATCGAATCTTACTGGTTAATAAACTTTAATAATTCATAAAATGGATAGAATATTGATGAGAAAATAAAAAGTTAGTTAGAAAAGTTAGTTAGAATTCAGTTAGGAAGAGAATCTTCTAGTTACAACTTCTTTACTTGTATATATATATGTACATATCTTGAATGTATATAACAACACATTGAATAAAAATTTCTTCTTCTTTTCTTCAATCTTCTTTAATCACTGTTAATGGTGATCTCATCATGGTATCAGAGCACAGTGACTGATTCTGTGTCTAATATCTTCATAATTTGAAATCATCTCATCAGCTCTTCTATTTGCTGATAAAAGTTTGTTGCACGATCTGGTTATCATTCTGTGATTAGATCGATCTCTGTTGTAATCTTGGAAAAAGAATCTCTAGTTGTCTTCGTCGAGTTTAAACTCGGTTAATTTCTGGAAATCCACTGGTGAATCAATGGTGATTCCAAGTGAAGGAATTGTAAGTGAAGAAGTGCAGGGAGGACCTTCATCTTCTACTGAATCTGAACGAGTGGATCACAATCATCCCTTGTTCATTCACCTATCAGATACTCAAGGTTCAGTTCTTACCTCAATCCAACTTTTAGGATCTGAAAATTACTCTCTATGGAGTAAATCCTTGAAACTTGTACTTTTGGGAAAAAACAAGTTAGGATTCCTGTTAGGAACATGTAAAAAGGACATGTATCCTGCTTCACTGCATGATCGATGGGATAGGTGTAATGCCATTGTCTTGGGATGGATAATGAATTCTGTTTCTAAGGGTTTACTGAGTACAGTCATCTATGGATCTGATGCACACAGAGTTTGGGAAGATCTGCGTGAGAGGTTTGATAAGGTAAATGCATCCAGGGCTTACTTTCTACATAAAGAAATTGTTACACTATCTCAAGGTACTACTTCTGTATGAAGTTACTTTTCAAGACTTAGAGAACTGTGGGATGAGTTTGAAACTCTAATGTCTCCTCCTTCATGTGCTTGTGTTGAAGCAAAGTTGTATGCTGAACATTTTCAGTATCACAAACTTTGGCAATTCCTAATGGGACTAAATGATACCTATGCTCATGCTAAGAGTCAAATTCTGATGATAATTCTTGTTCCTAGTGTTAATCAAGCCTATGCTATGATCATTAATGTTGAAAGTCAAAGGTTGAATGGTATAAGTACTGGATCATCTCTGGTTGATTCACATTCAGAGGTTGCTCTTATGAGTAACAAAGTATCTCAAGGTCAATACTCTGGTGTAAATAATCAAAATGGAAGCAATGGTGGTTATAGGCAGAGAAACTATAGTGATGGTAGACCTAATGGGAAGGCTCATCTGGTTTGTGATTTCTGTCATTTTAAAGGTCATACCAGGGAAACTTGTTATAAGCTCCATGGATACCCCAAGAGAAAAGGAATCACCTCTAATTCTTATGCCAACAATGCTACTGGAAGCAATCAAGGTAATGAGGTAAGAGCATTTGATAATCATGCTTCCTCTACTAATACTACTCCAACAGGCACACATGGTGGTGTATCATTGTTTACACCTGAGCAGTACTCACAGATCCTTCAAATGTTAAACAAAGGAAAAGATATAGAGTCTACTACTGGTAATGTGGCTACTACTAGCACTGCAGGTATGATAACAACCTTTATGTCTGATGTGGTTAACAGAAATTGGATAATTGATACTGGAGCTTCTAATCACATGGTTCATAATGCTAGTCTAATGACTCAATATAGAAATCTTGATGATAAGAGTAATATGCATGTCAATCTACCTACAGGAAGTCAATCATCTATTAGTCATATTGGTGAATCCTTAGTACTTACAGATAAGACTGTAAATGGTGTGTTGTTTATTCCAGAATTCAAATACAACCTACTATCTGTATCTCAGTTAACCAAGCAACTGAAGTGTGCTGTGATATTTTTTCCTGACTTCTGTGTCTTTCAGGATCTCTCAAATGGGAAGGTCCTGGGGATTAGTAGAGAAGATCAAGGTCTATATCTGCTTCAGACTGGATTGGATACTTCAGCTGACATTGGTGGTTTTCAGGCTCATAATTCTACTACTGAAGTTTCTAATATAGACAAATCTAAGGTGACTAATGTTAAGTGTAATTCTCTATGTGATCTTTGGCATAAAAGACTTGGTCATGCTCCTCTTAAGGTACTCAGTAGAATAAAATGTTTACCTTCTATATCTTTGGAAGATCATCATTGTACTGTATGTCCTCTTGCAAAACAATCTAGACTTCCATTTCCTGTTAGTATTACTACTTCTGCTGCATCATTTGATATTGTACATGGAGATGTTTGGGGTCCTTATAGAGTTTCTAATCATGATGGCAAGAGGTATTTTCTTACATTGGTGGATGATAAATCTAGATATACTTGGATTTCTTTGTTACATACTAAGTCTGATTGTCTTATAGTTCTGAAAGATTTCCTAAGTATGGTGAAAACTCAATTTGGAGTCAATGTTAAGTGTATCAGGACAGATAATGGAACTGAGTTTGTTAACTCCCAAGTGTCTAGTCTGTTCAAGGAATGTGGAGTTATACATCAGAGTTCTTCTGTTTATACTCCTCAACAAAATGGAATTGTTGAGAGAAAACATAGGTCCATTCTTGATATGGCCAGGGCATTAAGGTTTCAAGCAAGTATTCCTTTGAAGTACTGGGGTTGTTGTGTGTCCACAGCAGTATATATCCTGAATAGACTGCCTTCTGTAGTACTGCAAAATAAGTCTCCTTTTGAAGTATTGTTTGGTAAAATACCCTCTCTTCAACATATGAAAGTCTTTGGTTCCTTGCGCTATGCTACTACTCCCAAACATTTGGATAAGTTTTCTCCCAGAGCTATTCCTGCAATACACTTAGGCTATTCTTCATAAAAAAAGGGCTATATATTATATGAACTGAGTTCTCACTCCTTCTTTGTTAGCAGAGACACAGTGTTTAAAGAAGGTATATTTCCTTTTAAAGATCTTCAATCTTCTCCTTCTCCTGTGTTTCCTGTTCTATATTTTGTTGATGATTCTTCTAGTCCTTCTGAGTCTTTTACTACTTCAGATACCTCAGTCTCTACATCATCTTTAGGTGAGTCTCATTCACTTTCTGAGATAGGTGTATTAACAGAAAATCAACCTTCTCTAAGAAGATCTACCAGACTCTCAAAACCTCCCAGTTAGTTGGATAACTATGTTACTCCTAGTACTAAAAATGCATGCTTATATCCACTTTCCAACTATGTTTCTTATTCTAGACTGTCTCCTTCATATAGAATTTCTCTTGCTGCTTATTCTACAATTATTGAACCTAAGACATATAAAGAAGCTTGTTTGGATCCTCAATGGGTTAAGGCCATGCAGACAGAAATTACTGCACTAGAAGATAATTGTACTTGGACTATTGTTCCTCTTCCACAAGATAAGACTCCTATTGGTTGCAAATGAGTGTATAAAGTGAAATATCATGCCTCAGGGGCTGTTGAGAGATATAAGGCAAGGCTAGTGGCCAAAGGGTATAGTCAGCAAGAAGGTCTAGATTACACTGAGACCTTCTCACCAGTAGCCAAGATGGTAACTGTGAGATCAGTGGTGGCCTTAGCTGCTTCTAATGGATGGTTTGTATTTCAAATGGATGTTCACAATGCCTTTCTTCAAGGAGATCTTCTTGAAGAGGTGTATATGCAGATTCCAGATGGTTTTGCAATCCAGGGGGAGAAGTCTATGGTTTGCAAATTACACAAATCCTTGTATGGTTTGAAGCAGGCACCAAGGCAGTGGAATCTAAAACTAACTCAAGCATTGAGTAGTATGGGATTTACACAATCTCATTATGATTATTCCTTGTTTATAAAGAAGGTGGAAAAGGAGTTGCTTGTTATTTTGGTATATGTTTATGATCTATTAGTAACTGGCAGTAGTTTACATCATATACAACAAGTCAGGAAAGATCTGCAACACAGGTTCAAGATGAAAGATCTTGGTGAGCTAAAATACTTTCTTGGGATTGAATTCTCTAGAACTAATGATGGTATCCTCATGAATCAGAGAAAATATGCTTTAGGACTTGTATCTGAACTAGGATTAACAGGTTGCAGACCTGCTTCTACTCCTCTAGAAACTAATCACAAGCTAACTTCTATTGAGTTTGATGAATGTTCAGGCAAAGTTAGTAATGCAGAAGATACAGTGTTAGATGACTTTGGAAAATATCAAAGGTTTATAGGGAGGTTGTTATATTTAACAATGACCAGGCCAGATATAGCCTTTGTAGTTCAAGTGTTAAGTCAGTTTATGCATTCACCTAAAACATCTCACATGGAAGCTGCTATTCGAGTAGTGAAATATATCAAAGGAACAACAGGACTTGGTCTGTTTATGCCAAGTAGTAAAAGTTCAGAATTAACAGCATATTGTGACTCAGATTGGGCTGCGTGTGTAGAGTCGAGAAGGTCTGTAACTGGATATGTAGTAAAGTTTGGGAATGCTGCAATATCATGGAAAGCTAAGAAGCAAAACACTGTATCCAGAAGTTCTGCAGAGGCAGAATTCAGGAGTATGGCTACAACAGTTGCAGAAATAGTTTGGCTGAAAGGCTTATTCAAGGAGTTGGAAACAGAGATCAGGCTGCCTATAAGGGTGTTTTGTGACAGCAAAGCTGCAATTCAGATAGCAGCTCATCCTATATTTCATGAGAGAACTAAACACTTCGATATAGATTGTCACTTTGTTAGAGAAAAGATTGTTGAAGGACTAATACAAACTCACTACATAAACACCAAAGACCAGCCAGCAGACTTACTCACCAAAGGACTTTGTAAACCTCTGCATGAAACTTTTATTAACAAGCTTGGAATGAAAAATATATTTTCTTATTCTAAGCTTGAGGGGGAGTGATGAGAAAATAAAAAGTTAGTTAGAAAAGTTAGTTAGAATTCAGTTAGGAAGAGAATCTTCTAGTTACAACTTCTTTACTTGTATATATATATGTACATATCTTGAATGTAAATAACAACACATTGAATAAAACTTTCTTCTTCTTTTCTTCAATCTTCTTCAATCACTGTTAATGGTGATCTCAACAAATATTAGGACTTAGGAGAAATGTTTATAATTCCTTTTTTTAATTAATCAATTAAGAAAATCCAAAACATCAAATTTGACTAAGACGGATCGATTAAATTTTGTTGGACAAAGATCAAACTTGTGATAATTGGTTAAAAGGATTGTGTCATTTATATTAATTATATATTATTAAGGAAAATTTGATTTGTCTACTTTGATATCAATAATCACTTTATTAATGAAATATTTCGAACGACAAATAGTAACTTATAATGAATTCACTTTTGATATATTTTTGAGTTTGAATCTTATACGAAACGTTTTAGTTTATTGTAAATCACTTAACACGAACTCAAATTTGATTAAATTCATCGATGAGTTAAAAAAGAGAAATGATATTCAAGAAAAAGTAAAAACGCGATTCTTTCCGATATGATCAAAAACCAATTACAACAACCATCAAACAAAAAAACAAAGAAGAATAATTATGTAGTACAAAAATGACCATATTTAAAATAATTGACTATGTATAATTAAAAAAAAAATTATAATGAAGAAATTAATTAACGCGTAATGAAGCTTACAATTGAAATAAGTTATTAAACTGTTTAGCATGCATGAGTATATTAAATTAGGCACTTGATTTAACGTTCAAACTTTTAGTACTACTCAACAAACGGGTGGTTTACCAAATCTCCTCCCTCTAGAAATTATTATGCCAAAAGTAGCATTATATATCTAAGTTTTTTTTTTTTGCTGCGGAGGCATTTTGTTGGGCTTCGTTCACACTCGATTCTGATTTCGATTCCGAGCGAGAAGTTTCCCAATCTGCAAGCACGGCAGCCCACGAAGACGATTGCGTTTGAGAAGTTCCCCAATCTGCAAGCGCGGAAGCCCACAAAAACGATTGCATTCGATACGTTTTAAACATGTTAAAGATTGTTGAACCCTATATTGAGTAGTAGTCATTAATAAATATACGATAATTCCTCTTCTCCCTCTTGAATATTGAACAAAAAGTCAAATCACACCTTCAACAAATCATAAAACTAAATTAAAGTTATCCAGATGTTTTAAAAAGCATATGTATAAGGTATATTATTTGTGGCACAAATTAAAGTGGCACATATTCTTTAGAAAGTTTCACTACTTCAAAAAAACGCTACATATACTAATGGGTGATAATTGGCTGTGGCATATTCTTAAGAGAAAATTTTTTTTAACGATGCATCTCAATTCCCTTTTCTTCAAATACAGAATCTGATGCTAAATCTTTCAATTTTTGTCTGGTTCTGATGAATTCATTAATTTTTTTGCGAGGTTCAAAACTCGTTAACTTCATATTCTGGCTCCATTTTGAAAGCATGTCACTAGTTATAAAAAGAAAGATACTACTACTCCACCTTTTTTTTTCAAATAGTAAGCGCATTAAAATCAGGACCAAAATCGAATTTAAATTTTGACAAGCATTTTGGCTTTAGTGCCATGTCATGCCTTAGAATATCCAACACTGAAGGCTTCATTTTTCGTCCTTCCAAAAAATCAAGAAAAATGAACCTGTATGCACTTAATAGTATAATTCCTATTGTACGTGAAAACAACATGAACTGTTACAGATTAACCAGTATCTTTGCCTAGTTAACCAAGAAACGTTTAATTTACCAACTAAAAACAAACAATACAGTCCATGATACAAACTACAAAGATCGAACGAAGAAAAAATGAAATGAAAGGGAAGAAAAGAGCTAATGTTTACATGAGATGTAGGTGACATGCTCTCCTTTTGAAGGGGCTTCATTATGCCATCAAGCCACTAGCTCGACTATCAACAGCTGAACTTCAAGCTCCATGGTTTTAACTTTGCATTGTTGGAGACATTAGAATGAGTTGTACAAATATAGATGTGTTGAAGGGCACTGCAAAGACCCATAATAATGCCAGGAGAAAGTTAAGAACAAAATTGTGTGATCCTGAACTCCAGAACAGCAACTTATGAACCAGAGAGTTAGTGTGGAACTTTTATGTAAACCCTTCTGTAGATTTTGCAACCTTCATATTCTGCATGGATCTCCCTTTCAGTTCTTATCCCCATTGGGTTGTTCAAAACCCATCCATCATCATCACAAGTTAAACTTGGATCAACACTATCTATATGTACTAGTTTATCAGGTACAGCATCAAAATAATTTCTCATCTCAAGCGCAACATCGAGCACATCAGATTGTATAAAGACCTATCAACCATCAATTAGAATGCTTAAGCAACAATGAAACACAAAAGATTATGCATGTGATGCTCAGCTGAATTTATAAGTGAATGCTCATTGTTGGGCTTTTGTTTTCTTAAGAACACGAAATAATCAGATGGAATGGATGTGCAGTACATTTATGAAACAGACCAGAAGCTAAATTTTATTCAGAAAAAGAAAGCAACCTATACATTATTAAATCAGACGAATAGCTGGCTTTAAAATCACTTTTGTGCCATGTACGCTGCTCACAAATCAAAGCAGACTTATTTTAGGGTCTACCAAGAGGTTAGGAAACAGTAAACAATTTTAGCCATAAATAGGGTAGATAACCTGTTAAAGCATTGTGTTACACTTTTCAACTGAAACCACTGACAATTGACATCATGATATTTTGGTGATGTCAAGCAAGTAAATCACAAGTTTGGAGAGAAGGGTCAAAGCCTAAAAGAATCTGAGACATTTGGAGCTAACACCTAGGGTACAAGTTTTGGATCATCAATTTTGAACAACCATGGATCCAAGTCCATAAGATGCATATCCCTTCACTCTCCCTTGTCCAGTCCCTGATACCAATTGGAACTAATGTATACGTATTGCGTAGTTGGGCAATTGATCATGCTTCAATTTCAGCTGGATATATATATATATATATATATATATATATGTCATTGCAGTCAAAAGTACATACAGCCAACAAACGAACATAGCATTCTTAATTGAACTAGCTTTTAGTTCCTCAGCTATTAGAAAATCATTTCCGTGTTTTCAGGTAATTAATATGATCTGTGTCATCTTATATTATCTCTCTTCTTGTACTATGGACTTTGTAAACCATTCCATTTGCAGCAATATTCTTCTTTTTGCCAAAATCTCTCTTCCACTAAAGCCAAGATAAACAATATCCTCTTCAAGCACTGTAGCAACTAGCAAGTAAGCAGATTATTGTTAATAGATCAAGGTGAACCCTACAGTCCCTACTTCACTACCGGAAAGGCTAAATATTGGCAACTCTTCGTCCTTACATTAACATTTTTGTCTTCTAATATGACTTCTTTTGACTGCATTAACATAAAACAAATCATCAGCTAAAGCAACTATAGCCAGCTCTAAATTACGAAATTACTTAAATCCTCTTCTATATTTTCCAGAAAAGAAGATTGAAGCACTGCAGCCACAAACACATAACAATTACTAGTCCAATTGATAAAAAGAGCCTCATGCGCTAGATAAAATTAACTAGGATCAAACATCCAATCAGCTGGGAGCAAGACTAAAAATATTTGGAAGTGACATCATAGACAAGATGAGTCATATGCCCACTAATAGATGCAAAATAGTTGTCAGTACATTCTAAGACTGTCTCATCATATACAATTTTTTCCCTATGAAGATTAAATAGTGTTATGCATATAGTTTTACTATACAAGTTAGGTTTAACTCACTTAAAAGTTCAAACACTGTGGCACTACCTAATGATACCTCAAACCAGGCGCTAAAAGCCAAATAGAAGTTGGCAAACTGAATGATGCACAGAGCATCAACAAGTACAACAAGTAATCTATGCACACAGAATATTAGTCAACTAT
Source organism: Solanum lycopersicum (assembly GCF_036512215.1). Lineage (NCBI taxonomy): Eukaryota > Viridiplantae > Streptophyta > Magnoliopsida > Solanales > Solanaceae > Solanum > Solanum lycopersicum. Next base: position 76,796,735 of record NC_090800.1, read on the forward strand.
TCCAACAGTCTAGAAGCTCCGAGCAGGTACCTGTCCCCCATGTTCTAAATTATTCACTATGGAATCGACCAAAGGCTTCTGCAGCACTCTTCTTTTATGATGTTTTTTCTTGAAGTGCGGATCTGGGCACTGCAGACATGAGGAACTAACTATTCAGCTTTAAGTCAACCAAACTTCATGCATACAAGAAAGGTTAATTGGCACAAGAAAACCCTTTCCTGTATACTTCCAGCATAAAAGGGAACTCACCAAGATTGAAACTAGCATTAATGGTCCAGGATAAGTAGATACAAGTCGTTGGAAGGAAACCATGGCATTCGTAGAGATGAAATGTCTGCATTTAGATATACATGAACAGGTTTTCATAAACATTTTTTAAGTGGACTATCAGGACTTTTCCAAGCCTTACGCATTTTTTAGACACAGCTCGTTTATCCAGTACTCAGCCCGTGCGACCAACTGCAGAAGGAAAAGATAGTCTCAACCATAAGTACCACAATACTACACTTTTTCGATAACCCATAATATTGCAGTTTCAGAATCCAAGACAGAAATAGCAGTATCTGAACAGAATGAAAGTGCTTTTTACTAGACAAAGTTGCTACCGACATACCCTAGGCCGAATTTCCAATCCCAGATAATTCATGGATGAAGAATTTCTCTTAGCAAGCCACATAAGAAATCTCCCACTACCTGCAATCTCCTTTCTAAGATCTAAGAAATCACAAGAACATAGAATAGCAGTATCTAAAGGCTCAAGGGAAGAGAAAAAAATAGAAGATATGTGAGATAAATTGAAAGGCTAACAATATCATATGGGAGTGAATGTTGGATCTCTAATATCCACAAATGTGACCATATGAGATTGGACAAATTAAAAACGGATTTTACTAACAGATGGCTGCAAATAGAACACATAAAGGATAACATGAAGGTTGTTTCAGATGGTACATAGACCTCGAGATAGACTGGTATGTAGATGCAACATGATTGAAGGTAATAAAAGGGTGAAGTTGTCTAAAAAGCCCTAAAATAGAGTCCTTGTAGATTTTGGCTAAAGAACATAATAAAATGGAAGTAAAGGATCCATATAGTCGATACCACCAGCTGAATTAATGCTTTATTGTTGTGGTTACACCTACATTAGGTCTGGTATTTGTCAAGACTTCTTATTCTGGTTAAAGACTTGTATGCCTTGTAGTGATAAGTGTAAATTTTGTCTTAAGAAATAAAACTAATGGTTTAATGATATATGGCCCAAGCAAATCCTACTAGTGTGAAACATTGGACTGAATCCCTTTACTATGCAGGGGCTCTAAGAAGTTCAGAATAACATCAACATCATTTACAAGTGACCCTATTCCAAAAGTGTAACAAGCAAAGACTTTTATCTGTTACAAAGGATATCGGTGTTACTTACTACATATCAGATAGAACACTTTTACTTACGGACCAATTTAAAAAGACTCCCTATTCAAAATTTCAACTAGTAAAAATACATTTAGCTGATTGATTACAAAGGAAATCAGATAAAACAATCACCCTTCATTTACTACATATCGCTTCACGTTGTTTATTTTCTTCAAAAAACTATGTCTTGCCGTCAACATTCTTCAGATATAGTTTTTTCTGAAGAAAATAATTGGGAAGCGATGTGTAGTAAATGAAGGGTGACTTTTTTTATCTAATTTCGTTTGCAAACAGCTAATTGTTGAACTTCTGGAATAGGGTGACTATTTAAATTGGTCCATAAGTAAAAAGGTTTTTATCTGATATGTGGTAATGAGGGGTGAAAGTAACACCTTACAACCTTTAAGGTTTTGGCATAAATTGCTATTCTATTTGTATAACCAACTACTTTCATGCAGTTTGAAGCAAGTTTTTCACAGATAAGTGATGGACCATACTAAACTACTAGATCTTTAATGGAAAACATGTAAATTAAAACAAATAAACTATAAGAAGAAATAAAACGTTAAAGAAATCAAAAGGCAAACAGGTTCCTACCACTCCCAATATCCACCATCAGAGGCAATGTTGCATCCTCAAACACCTCCTTCCAGTTTGGTGCTTCTGCAGGAATCTTCTCATGATAAATTATACAACAAAACAAAAAGAAATCATTTGAGTTCTATTCCATCCTGATTTTTCTTTCTGAAGTAAAGTTTCAGAAATTATAGCTGAGGTAATAAGGGGAGAAGCTTTACATATATAAATAGCCATAATTTATACCATGAGACCACGTCGCAGAGGATTGACATGCTGCCTTATTCGAAGATTACCAACATCCTATAACATCATTTGATTAAAGTGAGTATAAAAATGCACACACATATTGCAACAAATACCATTTTTATCCCAACCAAACATGGGATAAACTCATCCTAAAATTAATCTCGAAATTAGTTATCCCTTATCCTTCACATCAAACAAGACCTCAATGAACTCACACTAGCTTAATTTAACCCAATATTTAGTAAAATTAGTTGGCAACCATACATGAAAACTCAGCATAGTAGTACATTGTACTTGAAGAAGTTATAAAAATGTAGTCTTTTTTTAAAAAAATCTCAAACCTCAGAAAATTTTTCAGGGAGATTAAGGTCAGCATATTCTTTGGCTACAATTCCAGGACTCGCGTGACGGCTTAAGTGTTCATCTTTCTCAGCTACAGAAGATGAAACAGCCGATACCCAAGTACAATACCCTCGAAGACGGGGAAAAATTGATGGAGTTACACAAGTGATGTGTTTGTTAACAGTATTGAAGATGAAATTGGGAGAGGAAATGAAGATTGAGTTTAGAGGTTTTTTGGGTATGGCGGAGTACAAGGAGTAAGCCATGGCTACCGCTCCTAAAAAACACTATTTTCCCTATATATAGGTTGGAGAGATAAAATAAAAATAAAGAATAAAGGATAAAGAAGAGGAAAATAAATACACTGACATACTTAGTTTTAGACGATAGAAAAGTCATTTGAAGCAAAATAAGAGTTTTATCGTTTTATTGTGACACCATTTTTTTTTCAACTTTAATAATTTACACTATTTTGCTTAAAGCTTTAACTTTTTTTTTTTATGGGAATCAAAAGAGATCATTCAAAAGAAAAGCAAAGGGAACTAGGGAAGAGTTTGTAGGACATAATGTTTAAATATAATTGATCCTGCCTTAGGAACGCTAGTTATATGCTTAACACATGTAAATTAAATGTTGTTTACAGAAAGTTAGACAAAAGGTAAAAAAGTTTTAGCTAGTTTATCTCACATTAATAGATTAAGAACAGAGAGACTAATGCAAATTATACGTGCAATAACGAACGTGCTTTGCTCCCAATTTCCTTTTCATTACTTCTTTCACGACTAGATGAAAGGAAAAAGAAGAAGAAGAAATGAGCAAGTATGAAGATATTTGTTAGGACATAAGAACAACAGTAACAGAGAAATTACATCTTGTTCCCACCTGAATAACATGTTTTTCATTGTAAACTCAAGTACAAACTGTGTTGATGTTTACTAATCAAGCTAAAACACAGAGTATTGTGGACTTTAGCAGCAACTTATTCATAACTGAGCTTCATTTCTACTTAATGAAACTGGTTTCAGGCAGAAGAAAATTACTCCTATGAAGTCACAAACTTGCAACTAATCTTTAAAACAGTTCATGAGAAAGGCCATGCTGCTCTCAGAAAATTAAAAACATGGCCATTCCAGAAACATAGAATACATTGAATACCCATCTCTCTAAATTTGTATCTATGTGGCTAAGACGTATCATTGTGAACCTTATACTATTTCTTTGTGCGATCTTCCTGGTATCATAGAGGTCAAAAACCAGCCAGTCGCACATTAGCTTTGAGAAGAACTCTAGAACTTCACCCCTGAATGGATTGCGACAACTCCACCAACAAGGTTCTCGTATTCTACCTTTTGAAATCCAGCATCTGCAATCATTTTTGCAAATTGTTCCTGCATACAATAAAAGGCAAAAAGTAGTGAAAAAGCTGAAGCAGTTGCATGAATTGTAGATAAATATAGGGTAATGTTCCTAAAAGACCAACTCAAAAATTTTAAAGCACTGATTCAAAACCTTTAGATACTTCCCATTATACATCTAATTCAGGACATCCTATAAAGAAAGGGGGACCCTATTTCTGGAGTTTACCTATGATTCTGAATGCCAGTGAAACAATATTACCAAAGGTTGGCTTTGATATCATATGAAAGAATCTATGAAAATCATCAAACGCCAGAATCTCAAGGCAATGGTTGGAATCACCCAATTCCTTTATAAACACACACATACACACCTTTTGGATGACCTTATCTATCCTATGCAGAATATTTAAATTGAAAATTGGAAGGAACAATAGGACAAAGGTAAGTAACAGAGAAGGAAAGTTCTACCAACATATGAAAATTTTCTATTATTGCAGGTGAAGTGCTGATCATACTTTTTCATTTCATTACAAGAGCCTTTTAAAGAATTTAACTTTTGTTTAGAAAATGCATCCATCCATGATCACAAGAACTACAATCTCGCTGCACAGAAGTACACAAAGAAAAACACATGCATACGAGTTCTTAAATTGGTGATATTTAGCGATCCTCAGGAAGTGGCCATTAACTGGGATTCACCATGGTGCAATTACGGTGAACAAATTATCTGATGCTGCAACAAATGAGAGAAAGTTACACACTTAATACCTGTGGAGGGAAACGGCGGACGCTCTCAACCAAGTACTGATAAGACTCTCGATCACCTGTCACTAGCTCACCAACTGCTGGGATGACTGAGAATGAGTAGACATCATATCTGAAGAAAAAGAGAGGGAAAAAAGAAAAATAAAAATTTCAGATCTGCAAGAGAGAGCTCGTACAAGCGCTATCATACGTAATGAATCACAAATCTCAAATTTTGACAAACCAAACCCAAGGAAAATCAGCATAGTACAAACAAAGTTCATGCACAACTGATTTTAATCCATTGACATAGAAAAGAACTGTTGCTAATCATGTTATCTAAGTATTGATTCTTACGAGCAAAGATTAGATCTTTTGAATTCAAAATAAAATATCAGAAGCAGAGAAATATATGCAGACTTCAGTTAAGATAGCTGCAAAAGTTCCACCAGGTCGTTCCAAGCTGCAAAAGTTCTTGTATATAAAGCAGCATCCATTAAAAGGAAACTCAGAGTACATAGCTATTTGAACTTCAAATTAGGCCTGAGGGAATGTTTTATTTTCTTTTCCCTTTCCCCTCATACTCGGTATTTATTTGGTAAACAAAGGAATCCCATTAAGCTGTCTTGGGAAACAGCATTAAAAGTGATAACCTTTGGAGCACAGTTACTACTTATCCAAACAAAGAAGGCAGAAGGGGAAAAAGTTGAATATATAACAGAGTAGGTCAAACAATATTCATGGACCTCTTATCAATGTGCTGAACAATTGCATGGTGATAATAATAACTCCCTCCGTTTCAATTTGTTTGACCTACTTTTCTTTTTAGTCACTTAAAAAGAATGGACTTTTTCCCCTATTTAGCAACTCTTTAATTCCAATTTTCGACATGGCATTATAGGACATTTTGGTACATTTGACATATCTTATTTAAGACCACAAGATTCAAAAGTCCTTTTTGTTTTCTAAAACTCTGTGACTAGTCAAAATAGGCCAAACAAATTGAAAGAGAGGGAGTAATAAATAAGTGAAGTTATATAGGCCATTCATCCTATGACAAGAAAACTTACAAGTCCTTATAAACCGGGATATCAACGTGGCTTAGTTCAAGGCAGAGAAACCTTCCTCCCCTTTTAAGCACCCTGACAAACAAACAAAAACCATCAAGTCTAACATATTGACCACTTGATCAGTGCTTGAGACAAGAAAAAAGGGTATTTTGATCGCAGCAATCAACCATATAAACTTTCGCCAAGCACTCACACGAGTAACATTCAAAATCCTATGCAACAGTACTCCAAGAGATGGTAAAAAAGCAAAAAAAAAAAAAAGATCCTTGAGATTTGCTTTTGAATCAGAAGTTTATGAAACTTTCAAAAGTGCACATAAAAAAGCAACGATTTACCATTTAGTATAATTACGAATTACTAGACCTATTAAAGTCCTGTGACCTCCAATGTGAGAAGGGGGGATTTTCTACACTCTGATATCTTGACTATTACAAGGCCCCTAATTAACTGCTAAGCTAGAGGAAACAGACAGTCTCCATCTTTATATACCACCATGAACTGCCAAAGCTATGACATTTGTCTAGTGGAAGAAACAACAACATCCAACTTAAGAATTTAATTGTCAAACATTCTACCACGCTCCCTCAAACACAAAGGGAAAAATAACAACTAGAACTTGCTTATTTTGAGAACATTGAAAGCAAACATTACTACAAAATCTTAATGGAAAATCACCAGAAAAGCTCTGCCACCGGAATCTCTATAAGTTGTTGCCAGAATGTTGGATGGAAAGGATGCACTTGCATTGGAGCGGTCACCAAAAAGAATGGTGCCTCTAGAATAATCACGGGAAATAAATACAGCACCACTGGAAAATTGTCAGATAGAGGTGTCTCGAGATTAGAAAGAACGGCACAGAGGAACAATAACTGGAAAGAGGCGCTTTTTGACACTCCAGCAATTGCCTGAAAGAGGCATGAACCGTCAAAGTGGTCGCCATAAAGAAGCTAATGCCACCAAAGTGGGTCAAAGAGGCACAATCCGGCTGTAGCTTTGTTAGAAGAGACACGGTACCACAAGAATGATCACAGGAAGAGGTGTGTTGCCACCCAATAGGCCATCGGAAAGAAAGAAAGCAGACGAAACTTTGGCTGCACAAGCAGCAAAGGCCATATGCCGAAAGGTGAAGCTACATAAACCTAACAAAATGGTAGAAGCTTTCTTTTTGATAAAGGTAAAATCTTTTATAAGCACCATGATTAAGAACATGCTGCAACGTACACCAAATTACCTCAAAAGAAGATCTTACAAGTTACGTAAAGAGCTATTAAGGTCAATCATGGCCTCAACGTCGTGATTATCACGTACATTTGCCATATTGCTCCAAATAAAAAGCAAGGAAATACAGTTAAGAGAAGCAAAGAGGATACATTGACGAATTTAAGACATGATGATTACAAGCATGACTATTAATAGGCATTAGTTAGATGCAATACATATATTTAGGCTCATTGTTCTAGGAGAATAGATGTTATTCTATTCATTAGAGATGCTAAGGGTGTTTGAATTAGAGTGTTAAAGATGTTTCAAGGTCAATACCTGCATGCATATAGTGGACTCTGTGGAAAGAAAGGAATCAAAGGTGTTTTTTTAGATGAAGTAGAAAGGAATCAAAGGTGTTTAGAGAGCATATCCTTTCATGTTGTCGACACAATTGTTAGTGGTACTATGTAAGACATTTGAAACTTGCATAGCATCTTTTACTAGTTGACACTCAGATATGATCACTCAACCAGTGAACTATGTTTTAACCTTAACAAGATTGACACCGACTACATGAATCATTGGTGACATTCCATTATGTACACTTATACAAAGAGAAAGAGGAAAGAAAAGATACTCCACATAAACATTATTAGCTTATAATGATGTATAGTGAAGACTCATGAGCACTCATATGATCTTATCAAATTATAAAATTATCCCTTCCTCAATCCTTTCAATCACATCCAGGAAAAAATATTACCTATATGCTTCTGCAAGAACTTTCTCTATGTGTGTAACATTCCTGATACCAAAAGCAATTGTGTATCCATCCATTGAGTTGTCTTCAAAGCTCAAGGCTTCTGCATCTCCCTCTACCCAAACGAGAGACTTCTCCAGTCCAAAACCTGCATATTGTTAAAAAAGATGTCCAACAACAGAGAGGCATTACTGATTTACTTCAGTTTTCCCTACCAGAATCCCAAATTGACATCCAATTATCCACGGAATGCAAACAAGATAAAGCAAAAAATTAGAGCTATTTACCTCGCTGTTCGGCCCTCTTCTTACCCACACCCAACATGTTTGGATTGATGTCACATACATAAATTCTAGTTTCTTCGATCATGTCATCATCAAGAACATCTTGCATAGCTCTGCGTTTGACATTTTTTATATTTTCAAGGATCCTGAAAGCAACATCCCCTGAAAAATTAGGAAGTTTTTCACTCAAGTGGATTGAAGGAAATACAAAAATAAATAATCACTACCACGAAGAGAACATACTGAAAGTAAAATAGGCAAGAGTATTTTTACACTCTGCATTCAAGACAGAAGAGGGATAAGACCATACAGAAACCAATAAAATTCTAAATTCAATCTTTAAGAGCATACCCAGTGTGTATTTCACGTAGCTGAATGATCGAATGCAAATGAATGCAGCTTAGCCAATCACAAGTTCAGTTATCTTTTTAATAGGTGAAGTGCAACAATTTGGAAGAGTTACAACCAAAAAGATGCGAACATTACAAGTTGTGTACTGAGCTAATAAAGTCAACAATGTCAAACTATCATATATATCTAGTGGAGTCATGTTGCACCAAAGCCTAAGCAAATATATACAATTGTTTTCGTTGTTAAGCATAGAGATTTCCTTGTACGCAGACACTCTAATGCTCCTTCCCTTCCAAATGACCCACCAATCACAAGTTCAGTCATTGATAACGAAGTTCCAAATACATGAACTTTTTTGGCTTTGATTGCTATCAAGCCTTATCTCTCTCTCCCTCCCCCTACCCACCCCTTCCCACCCACAAAGAATATTAGAGACCAACTAGATAAAAAAAAATAAGAGAGAAATAAAGTAGCACATAAACGAAAGACCGCCTGAAATATTATACCATGTACTTAATTCAGGTTGAGCTAATTGGAAAAATGGACAATAGGTCCAGGGTTCAAATTTTGTAATTCTAGCTACATTTATTAGCTGAAGAAGCAAAGCTTGGTGGAGGTATTTATTGCATTACATTCCTCCACTGGACATTAAAATAGAAATTTCAAAGGAATATTATCACTTCTAGATCCTGCTTCGGATCTGCTAAAAGCATTTTTCTGCTCTCATCTTATCAACTGTGTAGCTCGGACTTCTTCAAAATTTTGCTACACCCATGTTGGATCCTCCAAAAATGAACTACTTTTGGAGGATCCAAAATGCATTCCGTGGCATGTTTGAAGAGTCTGAGCAAGCAACATTGCCAATCAATGGTGCTTTCCTTCTTTTAATCCAAGCTTTACATAATCACATAGCAGGATCAATGTTCAATGCCAAAAGTATCACCTGTTCCACCAGCCACATCAAGATGCTTCATTCCAGGAAATGGATTCAACTTCGAAACCAATCTGACATGAAAATTGAGACAAGAAATGAAGATGACAAAGATATAATCAGGAAATAGTTTCCATTTCAACTGTGATACTTTTTACGATCTTTCAGGTGGGATCTAACCTGTCCTTCCACAAACGATGAAGTCCACCACTCATTAGATCATTCATGAGATCATAGTTTGAAGCAACACTTGTAAAGACATTCCCAACCATCTTGCTCTTTTCTTCTTCTGCTACGTCCTTAAAACCTGGAATGCAAACCATGAAATTCCTAACTATACCATACAACACAAATATAAATCTTAAATCAATAATATCGATATGGGATTTGTTTCAATCAGCCAATGTAAAGATTGAAAAGTCCATGTATGCAACATAACCCCATAACCTGATACCCCTTCATCGTTAGTAGGGACATACGGAGATGGATTACCCACCTTCCATACAGTCATCAGTCACTTTATTTTGCACCATCTCCTTGAGGGGTAGCAATAAGGAGGCTCACCTTGTTCCATTCCTATTTATTTAAATTTGGTGTTGTATTTCCACCTTCTGTTTTGGAATGTTCAATGTTTGCAGCTATTCAACTATACTGGTACAAAAGAAATCAATTTTTGGCATCCAACTTCTTAACGCAAGAATTGTCTGTAAAAATGATTTGCCATCCATATACATCTGTTTCCTATTAGTGAAACGGTAAGTAATATACCAAAGAAATTGGTCATCACCCTCATGAATCGCTAACTCACAGTAGCAAGCTGCAAAACTAATGTCCCCAGCCCAAAAGGTTGAAAATGAAGAATCAAAGAAAAGAGAGCTTCCAGAAACAATACATCCAAAGTACTACTTCAAAAAAAAGTTGTTTTTCTTTTGGGAAGCACTAGCAAAAGAGATAAAATCATGTTCTCTTACGTATCTCAACAAGTTTACCAATTGTAAGTACAACAATCATCATGGCTAAAAACTCATCTTTTCAATAAAAACCCACCAAAGCTAAATTCTATCCCTTCCATTGTGAAATGCAAACATAATATAAGCAATCTTGCGCATTTCATTTGAAAAGTATATTATGTAATCCTCTTAAACACAAAAACAACGATACAAAAAGTAAATATGCATACACAAAATTCAACAATAAATAAACCATGTCACATGTAAATTGAACAAAAAAAATGGATTCTTGATGCACAAGAAGAAGAATAAAACTGACCAAAACTGGTGGCATGTGACTGCAATGTAGAGGCAGGGCAATACATTGAAGATAAGTTCTTTCTCCTCAAACTACGAGCAACTGATCGAACCAAAGTCGCCATTACTGATCCAAAAGAAAAAAAAACAATACCCTTTTGAACAAGAAAACAAGAAATTGAAGAATCAACGAAGGCAAAATAGAAGCACGAAAAAAGTAAAAGTTGTAGCCGCTTCAAAGATGAATCGGGTCGGGTTCGAGTATAAGGACAAGCGGGTTTGGGTTCTGTTTATTTCCCCGAAAAAACTGTGTTTTCTATTTCTTTTTTTTTTATATCACAAATGATATTCTAATTGTGTGGATCATATTTGTGTGGGTTCTTATCTTTCTTTTGATTTATAAATTAGTACAAAACACACAACACATAAATCGAAATAGATAAAGTAAAATTCTTTAACAAGGGTCTGAAATCTTGCTTTAGTTATCTTATAGTCGAGTCGTGTTTATACCGTTGCAAGTTACATCAATCAACTTGAGATTTGGTGTCAAACACAAAGTTAAACTCAGATTATACAAGTTTAGTGTAGCATATTTTTAATGACAGACAAAGCAAGAAAGAGTCGTGGAAATATGAGCTCCACAAATAAAATAGAATAGTTAGTTAAAAGTTTATGGGGTGGAGAAGGGAAGTGAGGGAAATAACAATGAATGTAGTAGCATGGTTGTCACCATGCACCACCATTTCATCACCAAACAAATTCAGTTGCTGCTCTGCCATTTCTTGTCAAGCTGAATCTACCTTGACAACAACTACTGCAACCGCCATTCGTCCTGCTGTTATTCTTCCGGTTTGCACTTCATTCTTCATTCTTATTCTCACCCTTTTTGTCTACATGTTCTTTTCCTCCCCGCGAATTTCAATGTTGTTGCTCCTATCCAGTTTCTTGAAAAGTTGAGTTCCATTGTTACAGGAAGTCCAACCTTTGAGTAAAGATTGGTTTTTTAATGTACTTTCCAATAAAAGTCTTCGTCTTTGCACCAAACCAATAAATTTATGATATTATACTTCCGTCCTAAATAGTAGTCGTATTGGCAAACTGAATTTGTTTCGAAAATTATATCCTTTTTTTTTAATTCATCCTTGCTTTTCCAATTAGTGGAGTATCAAATAAGTGAGGCATCAAAGATGAGAGATAAAAAGTTGTTTGGACAACTGTACTCTTTTGAGTTGTGACTAGAGCTTATATTAGATGTTATTTTTGAGGTGTACCCAAATAACTTAAAAAGATAGAGTTGATGTAGTAATTCTTCAGGTTAAGTTACTTGGTGCAAGTTTTGCTATGGAGTTCGCCTTGTGGGCGTTTTAGGAGGGGTGGCGGGGTCTGGAATTTCATCGCTACTTCTGTGGTATCATTTGTGACTTATGAACTATAGATAGAGGGATACATTGATTTTTGTGGTAATGGATACTAATTGAGTTTATCATTTAAATTTCTGCAGGGTTTAGGGAACAATACAAATGACTATGAGAAGCTGGCTCTTATACTGAAAGGCTATGGAGTGCCAACAGCAATAGCAAAAGTTTCAAGAATTGATTGGCTGAGGAATGCTGCTGGTTTGTTGGACACAAATTATTGGCGTGGCACTCTCCAGCCTCGACCAGTGCTTGACTGGTAGCAATGTTACAATTTTTCTCATGCTGTTCCTTTTAGTGATTATGGGGTTGATCCTTATTTTGAGATTTTTTGGTTTTCGTTCAAAGAGAAAATACCGGTGCTTAGCAGCTATCAAGCTATATGCTTGTACATTAATTAAAAAATTTGGCCAGGTACCTCAAAAGAATTGATGAAGCCGTCAGTGAAGCAAAAGAATTGGCTCAAGGTTCTCAAATAAGTTTACTTTCACTACTATTGATCTCAGAATTTCTTTTAATATGTTTCACCGTTGCTCTCTCTCTCTGTCACGCGTAAGAAAACACACACAAGTTTCTGCTGGTTCTTACTTTCTTTCTGTACTTCTTATCGATTCACATGCCTTTACTTTCCTTTCTGGTCCTAAATGCCTTGATAAACCTTCTTGTTTGCAAAGTGTTCCTATCATCATGTACATTGTAGTTGAAGTCCAAACAAATCATTAATTCCTTCTTGTCCCTGCTGTTAGGCTACTCATTTTCACAGAGTCTAAATAACACGGGGATATGGTCACAGTAAGTCATTTGACTGTCTAACTGCAATTAATGTTCAAAACTTAGTCTTTCTTGTAGAGGTTATGGTCTTGTTATTTTATTTATGTAGTATACAGTACATCTCTTAACACATCATGGCTAAACATGATATGTACTCTGGCAGTCCAGTTTGTCTAGATATAAGTATTCTCCCACTTGATCATAATTTGGACTAAATATTTCTTTAGTCTTCGTCATTTACTCCCCTTTATTTTAGTAGATGTGAGTCTGCTTGCATCAATATGGATCCAATATCTAATGTTCTACCACTTGATTATGACCTGACCAAAATTCATGTTTGGAGTCTTTTACTTGCACAAATTTACTCTGAAATTGAACACAAGGCATTATTCTCTGTCCTATCTAGTATCTACTCATTCTAGGTAGCTGCAAGTCCCAAAACATATATTTCATTGTGGTTAACCAGATTGCCACATCCTTCTTTGTCTTTACTTCATCTTTCTAGGATTTGCAGCATGTTGTCTTAGCACTTCCGATAGCTACAATTAAAAGTTGGCGTTTTCTTTTACAAAATTCTATAAATATGACCTTCAATCTTGATTGACCTACACAGTCCTCTTTACTCAACAGGATATGTTGCAGTCCCATAATCAGGCCACATTTGTTGTAGGTGAGAGTGGAACTTTATCTCTTATTGGGCATTCAGCTGGAGGGTGGCTCGCACGTGTCTATTTGCAGGAATTCGGCTCCTCAGACATTTCCTTGTTACTGACTCTAGGAACCCCCCACCTGTATGTATAGATTTATTCATCTATTGTATAGCTATTCTTTATGCAATTATTTATACTACACATCTAATAGGTGGCATTTCTTATGGTGATTGATTTCTATAAGCCTAACACTGATATTTGGTTTCATTAGGCCACCACCTAAAGGCTTGCCAGGAGTAATTGATCAAACCAGAGGCCTGCTGTATTACGTTGAAAAGAATTGCGGAAAAGCTGTCTATTCTCCAGAACTTAGATATGTATGTATAGCAGGGAGGTAATTATCAAAATTTTGGTGTTTTATTCATGTGCTTGATTTCTAGTGCTTCTTGTGAAGGCTGTTTTCACTGCAATGACACATCATTTCATTTAGTTCGTTCAATGCTCAATGATAGTGAAAGGGATTTTTGAAGCTACTCAACTATCTGATTATGGAAATGAACTATCTGACATTGTTCCTATATAGTTGTGCATGCATTTTAACTAAGAACAATGAAACACCAAACAACTGTGGGAATAAGTACTGACTTGCTTGAGGAATTGCTTCCTGTTTGATCCGTTAATTTGAGTATTTGACATACAGACCTAAGATCTACTTAACGAGGTTGTTAATAATTCAGTCCAAACTAAAACTATCTAGTCTGTGCCTATTAAGGTTTAGGCAGATGACAAAAAACCATCCTTTGCTGGATCAGAAATTATTTCTTACCTTAAATCCTTGCTGAGTAAAACCGAATTGATTTCACTTGTCTAGGTATATTCAAGGGTCGCGTTTCTTTGATTCAAGTTCAACATACAGCTCTGAAGTCATGGATGGTGCTGAACAGCCAATGTCAGAGGTTGCCGCTGTAAGCAACACAAATGCAGAGACTGAAACAGGCTCCACTTTCCGTACACGTTTTGTTGGTCAAGGCTACAAGCAGGTTTATACAAAAGAGCTCTTGAGTGCAATAATGCTCAAAATACCAATCTTTATTTTGTTTACATAAAGTTATCCATGAGCAAATAATCGTTACCTAACTACTCTTTCTTCTGAAACTTTACCAGGTTTGTGGCCAGGCAGATGTCTGGGGTGATGGAGTTGTACCAGAAGTTTCAGCCCATCTGAAAGGTGCACTTAATGTCACTCTGGAAGGAGTTTACCATTCACCTGTTGGTTCTGATGATGCTACAAGACCATGGTATGGTTCTCCTGCTGTTGTCGAACAATGGATCCGACACCTGCTTGTCTGACTGTATAGTTAAAAAGACAGCCTGGTGAAAGCATTCCTCGTTAGCAAGATCTGTGGAAGAGCGACTGTGTAGTTCCATGGTAAATATTGGGCAAATTTGCCTTATTCTTTGTGGCAAATGGAGAACATTGTTCATACTAATGTTACATCTGAGCCAATTAATGAAATCTTCCACATGAGTATCATGAGATCCCTTATGCTCATTGTTTTGTCTCTCATCCAGTCATTCTTAATCAGGAATAGGATTTAAGGACTGTCATATTCCAGGTTTTAGCGCGGTTTGTATGATCCAATGGCAGATACTTGTACTGTAATACAAAGTAAAAATAGTAACAAAGCTTTTCTAGCTTAAACTTCTTGGAATCCTAAACCTTTAGATCACAATAGATTGCTGCACTAAACCAGCAAGTGAAAATAACTAGAATGAGCAAATATAAAAGCATTTTATGCTCTTTAAGAACACATAATCCACAGGACCAAAAAGGAATGTGAGAGTGCAAACTCATACGACATGCAGCTCTAGTTTTATAACTCCTGATATGTAAATCTAGTGTGGCAGCTCAAGCTGAAATCTACACCTGCACACGAACACAACTACCACAAATATCGATATCTGACAAAAAGTGCAACAAGTATAGTATGAATACGTATCTACCTACATCGTCAGGTGAAGTAACCGTACATGTTAAATGCAAGTTGCAATTAATACACACCAATCAAGAAGATTCTGCAGATAGTCTTGAATGTTTATTCATTCACCAAGATATTCACAACTTTATTGACTACTAAGCTACATTACGTCACATTTTGACAACACATGCTAATTGCTACCAAGGAAATAGACCTGTCTTCAGGGTAGAACCAATTATACTTTTTCCTCTGTCCCAATTCACATGACACATTTTAATTTTTAGTCCGTCTTTGAAAAAATGTCACTTTTTTATATTTAACAATAATTTAACTTTACAAATTTTCTTTTACCTTAATAAGATGATTTACAACCATATAAATATCTAAAGTTTGTTTTGACTACAAATTTCTAAAGTCTTTCTTTCTTTTTTAAACTTTGTGTCTATTTAAATAATGCACATAAATTGAGACGGTCGAGACATAAGCCTTTATTTTCTTAAGATATAGGGAAAACTACCTTATTTACCTACATTAATACTATATATACTAATTCTCATCTATACTTTTATACAATTACGTATAAATATACATATATTTTTACAACTAGATATACTAATATAGGAAGGGACATGAGCGATAGGGAGAAAGATGAGTTAGATGAGAGGGAGGCAAGCAAGATTTGGTTATGTAACTCAGATACATGCAAATCCATTTAGATAAAGTTCATCTAATTTTAACGCATACATCTCGAGATACATGTATCTGAAAGGATCAAAATCTATTAATATTCGTAATATTATAAATTAAAGTACATCTAAGTAATTAGTTCTCTAAGTAATTAGTTCCTAAACTGGTGTTTCGTAATTTATATAATGTGTATATACACTTGCATGAGATATGTTAAGCCTCTGAATTCAGCTGAATGGAACTAGTCAAATGGGCTTATTGTGTTAATGGTCTAAAGAATAAAGGGCCGACAAGAAAGCCCAGATAAAAACAGGATTATTATTATTTTTAATTTTTAATTTTTTTAAAATAATAATATCGGCTTCGTTGTCCCTTTCTCCTGTTCAAGAATCCAGAGGCTAAGTTCTCTTATCCTTCTATTTATCATTTTCCAACAAACACATCTCTTCTCTTTCTCCATTTTCTTCTTCAATCTCTGCTGTTACACTCTTCTTCTCTTTCAATACATTTTCTGGGTTTTAATTTTAACCCCATTTTTCAAGATTATAACTCACTGATGGTGAAAAGTTTGCTGCTTTATTGACTGATTAATCTTTGAGAATATGGTGTGTAAATTAGTGTCTATTTTATGAGACCCCATATGCTTGTATATGAATTTAGAGTAGAAAGAAGATGTCTTACTTATTGCCACAGTTCCTGAGCTTGCCGGATGCTTTTGTCATTTGCGCTAAAACCCAACAGCAGACCACTATCCAGCTTTGTAAGTCTGTCTATCTATATTTTCTTGAGAATTATGTTGTCAATTAAGATGGGAATTGGGAAAGTTTTGTTCTTGATTAGTGGTAATGTGGAATGTGATGTGTGAACTTTGTGTGTCCATTTTAGTTTAATTCTGTCTTTTGCATTTTAATCTCTGCTCATGATTCATAAATTGCTAGTTTCATAATTGGAGTTGAGCAATGTTTGTTGAAGATAAGATCAATTTTTGCAAAAAGAGGAAGTGTAAATGGTATGGATAAAAATCTGTATTTTATATGAAATTGCAAATGCTTTAAGTGGGAAATGGATCTTGATGTTTCAGCAGAACGACAATAATATATTCGGTGTGATTAGAGGAGTCTGGGGAGGGTGGGGTGGTCGGACTCTTCGAAAATGCCGGCGGGTGCATGTTGGATCCTCCAAAGGTAGTGCATTTTTGAAGGATCCAACACGTGTGCAGCAACATTTTTGGAGAGTACGAGCAACATAGCTGTGGTGTACACAGGCCTTACCTCCCTACCTTTGGTTAGGTAGATAGATTGTTTCCCATAGACCCTCGGCTCAAGATAAGTGTTTCTCAGAATAGGTTTAAAAAATAAATATTGATAGCAAAAGTAGTAAAGCTAACCAAAGTAAAAGAAACAACAGTAGTAATAAAATTGAGGAATAAGATCTTGGTATTTCAACGGAGGAGAGAAATGGATTAGGAAGTGATTCTAATTGTATGCACTGTCTCCATTTTCTCTGAAATAAAGCAAGGTTATTAATAGGGCAGGTAATTGTATTATAATATTATTATATTAATTATTAGGTCAAGGACTTCAATTGTTACTTGGAATCTGAGGGTGATTTTCCTACTTGAATTTGTAAAACATTTCAGAGAAAAGGTCCTTCAGTTATTGTGGTTTTCTTAGCAATTAGTTTTTTGATGGCCTGTTTGTTATAGCATAATGGATAAGAAAAATTTGGCAGCTTCCTATAAAGGTGCTGCGTTTGTCATGTACTTAATGTCGTTGTTTTAAGTTCGTCATGTTGCGGTTTCGTTACTTAGAACGGAAATATGATGTTTGGTAAGGATGACTATACAAATTATGCCCCGAAAACTAGATTCTCAGACAGTGATGAAATCATCCACTACTCAAAACTAGAGAAATTACGTGCAAATGAGTGGATGCTCGGTCACAAACACACCCTGAATGGAAGAGAGCAAGAATCAGTAATGGGAAGTTAAATCACTAACTAGACAGCTACATATTGTTTTCCAAGAAAGCCTGGCCTAAAGTAGAAAAGTCGGTCTTGTATTTTAAGGAAGTTATCGGCTTTGCCCTCAATATTTCTTTTGAAATTCCTGATATGCATTTGTAAACTTGGATTTATTATCTGGTGCTCTTGCTCTAGTACAATTGTGGCTTTCCTCGTACGACTTTAACTTTGCATGATCAACTTCTGGGTACTCTTGCCAGTTTGCCTTTTCCTGATTTTACTCCTATGCAGACCTAGAAGCAGGAATCATCCTTGAACTAAATAGTTAAACTTCTCGATAGAATCTTGTGGCTTTCTTCAGTTATTAGTGGAAGTTTTTAATGATTCATCTTATAGACATAGACTTCTGTTCTTCTTACTGTATCCTTGGCTGAAATGCAGCAAAAAGTAGAGACAATATTCATTTGAGGACACAATGCATCCTATCCACTACATCTGCAGTAACATCAACAGCAACATCTACTGTGCTTGGCATTGAGAAACTACAGTTACCATCTATTGAAATCCTCTCAAATTCAGTCGCAGCAGAGAGATCATGGAAATCACCATCAGCTGCCACAACCACAGTACCTGGTATACAGAAGCTAAAGTTGCCATCTTTTGAGGCCAACCCAGATTCAGTTGCCCCAGATAGGCCATGGACATACACTGGAGCAGTTGGTCCACCTGCAGAGGTTAGAATTTAAATAAATATGGAAAAATTAAGTTTGAGAAACTGACAGGACCTGAGGTCTTCAATCTATAATGAAAATATGAAATAAGTTTCACATGTTGTTCTAGGTATCTGTTTTCAAAATTCAGATGTACTTGCATTTTCGAAATACGAAGTAAAAGTAGTTTTGGACTTCAATAGGTCGTTTTCTGACAGTCGGTTGACGTTGATTATGAAAAACAACGGTGAAAAGATTTTCCTTTGCTTTAGTTATCTTGGTCAATATTCCCTAACTTATTATCTACCTTAGTGCCATTTTGCCAAATTCCAGTCTCCTATTTTGATTCAATTACCCTCCATTTCCCGTTAATTGATGTAAATTGTAAACCTTGTTCGTCCATGAAAATTTTGTTACAAGTATAACTGTTGACTTTTCATGTTTGCAGGCGAACACTAAACCTGAAGATTCTCTTGCTAGAGAGGAAGCTATTGTAGCTGCTGCAGCCGCTGAAGCAGTTGCTTTAGCAAAGGCTGCATTGAAGGGTGCACAAGATGCTGTAATGCTGGTCGGCTATAATAATTTAAAGGACTCCGATAATGTCGGCAAAGGTACTCTATCAGAAGCTAGGACTGCTCCATTTGAGAGTGTTCATCTGGCTCAACCTGGTGAGACAAGGGGAGTTGGTGTTTGTGCAGAATTAAATGGAAGTGAGATGAAGTGGACTGGAAGTAGTTTATTCCGGGACACACTTACAGATTCTGATGACTTGGAGCCATCACATGAAGAACTGGAAATTCTTCAGTCACAGCTGTCGAATGTCATAGCTGTAAAATCAAATCGTCAAACTGAGCGGAAGGCCAGAAGAGCTAAAGCAGTAGAGAGGGCTGCAGCCAATGTTTTGTCTGTGAAGTCTGGTTCTACCAGTCGAAAGAAGCGTGCTTCAGTACAAGATGTTGATTACTCAGATCCATTGCGTTACTTGAGAGGAACTACATGTAGTTCGAGGCTACTGACTGCATCTGAAGAGCAGGAGTTATCGAGAGGAATACAGGTGTGCTTTAGCTTTTTCTAAGTATATGACCCCATAATTTTTGTTCTTTTTCCTTTTAAGAATTTGCCTCTTCCTCTTTCTTTTACCACATCAATACTCTTTCATGTGTTTAATATACGTATTCTGGCTTGAATGGATTTCAATACATGTAATGGCTTCTTCTCTTAAATTCTTTTATCTGCCTTGCTTTTGACAATTAGTGGACTTCTTTTTTTTCTTCCTCTTCCCTCCTTTTGGTCTTAGTAATAGAATACTAAGTACATGTTGGTTGATCAAATTATTGAAAAAAAAGAAGCAGCAAAGTTTCGTTTGTTTTATATTTTTTTACTTGATAGGTGAAAGTTTTTAGCTCCAAACAGATGTGATGTGCTCACCTTTTATCTCATTTCACTCGCCTTTCATTATTTTCCTCAAGGCTCGACGTTCTTGGATCTAAAATCTGAATCTAAGAAGCTGGGTCTACTCTTTCTTATGAAAAAATCAAGATTTAAGTACCTTGAGTTTCCTGGATAGTTTGTGAATCTTCTCTCTTATTGATCTCCTATGTGTGTTCATTCATGGAATTGGCTTTTGAAATAATATGGAATAATCCTTTACTGATCCTTTTCAAGGATATTTTTCACGTAGCCAAAATTTGTGTGTGTCTATTAATTGATAAAAGCATTGAGGATGAACCATATAGTCTGCAATGAATAGAATGTTATGGCTTCAAATATCATATATGTACTATATTTTGCTGAGGAGTTTGCTTTCTACTTTCCTTGCAAATCGTCTATATCATTTTCTGTTCAATTTTAGACCATTTATCAGTTTCCAAATGCTACAGGACCTGTTGAAGTTGGAAAGACTTCAGGTGGAGCTTACAGAGCGTTGCGGAGGTCAGCCCACTTTTACCCAATGGGCTGCTGCTGCCGGAGTTGACCAGATGACCCTAAGAAAGCGTTTGAACTATGGCGTTCTTTGTAAAGATAAAATGATTAAGAGCAACGTGAGGCTCGTTATTTCTATTGCCAAAAATTATCAAGGAGTAGGGATGAATCTTCAAGATTTGGTTCAGGTATTTATGGTGCATGTTATATGCTATCTCAAGACTCTACTTTTATTCTGGTCAAGACTCTAGTTCTATTAAAGGATCATCTGAAATATTATCTGCTGATATATCCTCATTTTTGGAAATTTATGTGCAGGAAGGATGTCGGGGCCTTGTAAGAGGAGCTGAAAAATTTGATGCCACCAAGGGTTTTAAGTTCTCAACTTATGCTCACTGGTGGATTAAGCAGGCTGTTAGGAAATCTCTCTCTGATCAGTCCAGGACGATTAGGTTGCCAGTACGTGATCCAACTTTGCAAGGACATTTTTCTTCAAATATTGTTGATCCTGCACTAATTAAAAAGAGAGCATGTCTATACATAGGCCTTGTTGATGTTCCATTTTTTTACCATTTGATTTTTATGTTCACAGTTTCACATGGTCGAGGCTACTTATAGAGTTAAGGAAGCAAGAAAGCAATTGTTGACTGAAAATGGTAGACATCCTAACGATGCAGAAGTAGCAGAAGCAACAGGGTTGTCAATGAAGAGACTCGCTGCTGTGATGTTAACTCCTAAAGCTCCAAGATCACTTGACCAGAAAGTTGGGTTCAATGAAAGTCTCAAACCTTCGGTTCGTCCTTAAAACATCTCTCCTCTTCCTGTTTAGGGTGTCAGCTTTGCGTCTTGTCGTGCAAAAGTCTAGCTAGAAACTTCATTATTTTTACAGTTGTGTTCATTGATCCCTTTCTTTTGGGTTCTCAGGAAGTGCTTGCAGACCCTGACGCGGAAACATCAGAAGAAATACTGACCAAGCAGTTCATGAGACAGGACCTGGAGAAGGTATTAGACACCTTAAATCCAAGGGAGAAGCAGGTCGTTAGATGGCGATTTGGACTAGAGGATGGCAGGATGAAGACGTTACAAGAAATTGGTGAGTTAATGGGCGTTAGCCGGGAGAGAATTCGCCAAATAGAGTCTTGTGCATTCCGTAAGTTGAAGAACAAGAAAAGAACAAAGTTTTTGCAGCAATATATAAATGCTTAAAGTCTCTACTATATATACATCAAGAAAGTAGATTTGACCTTCCAGTCGTTGAGTCTTTGTTGTTAGAAAAAATTGAGGCTTAGATAAGCTTTGGTTCTTTAACTGTTCTTATTCTTCAGAACTCTGCAAATATGTTGTGCATAATACAAAATTTTGGCTCAAATAATCAGATATTGTAATTTATTGTTGTAGGTTTAATTTTGGAAAGATTAAAAAATTGTAAACGTACATTTCTACCTTTCTTGAATAGTAGCTTTAGAGCAATGATAAAGTTGAAGTTGTCTGTCTTATAGCCGCTTAAGGTGTGGCTTTTCTTTGGACCTTACGTGAATTCTATGTTTTGTGCATTAAATTATTTTTTTCTTTTAAGTGTGTTTTTTAATTTGACCTTAGTCAGTAAAATGCAAAATTACATGCTAAGATATCTTGGTAATCGTACGGAATCTAAGAAATTTGAACTACATTATAAATTGATTAAGCATTAAATATCAGATCATTGACAAGCACAAAATTCACGTAGGAATTAAAAAAAGTCAAAGTTCAGAAAACTTTATAAATGTTGATATCCTAAATAGGATTGCTATACATTATGCATTAATGAGAATTTAGAAGACGTTCAAATATATATGGCATAATTTACAAGGTATGTAAACTATAAATATGACGTAAATTTATTAATTAAAAAATTTATGTTAAACTATGTTTCTTGTACTTATTTTTACTAGATTCGATGAGGATAAATCGAAATTAATTACTTATTAGGGTGCTTAATTAGCCAAATTAGGCGTCTATCACGGATATTTGGATAATTTATGTAACTCTTTTGAGTGAAAAATTGATTGTTAATGAAGAAAAACACTTCAAGTAAAGACATTTCAATGACCTTCTCACGTTAGGTGTTCTCATTCAGATTTAACCTATAAAGTGCGTTTGATTTTTAGATCTGAATTTTAATCATTTTTATTAAGTCGATTAAGTTTATTTATTTTTTTAACGGTTTAGTCCGCTAGTAATATTGTCCGCTTTGATCTTAGGCCCGCATAACTTAAAAATGTGTCACTAGTGGACAAAACTTTCTTACTTATATAGCTAATCTCTCTCTTGTGTTTTGTAAATCGGACTTCTAATCTTAAGTTGGGGCGTCACATACACCCCCTCTACGGACACAACGTCATAGTTGAGGTTTGCTACACCATATGAAATTTTACTATACTCAGCACTGAAGTTTAAACCTTCTTATCAAAATTTGCCTAAAGTCAGTTGAACTCTGGTCCACATTGATAAGGTTGAAACATGAGTTGCTCTGATACCACTTGTAACGGCCCAGACCGCTAGTGATATTGTCCCCTTTTTGGACCTAGCTCTATACGACTTTAAATGCGTCATTAAATGGTAAAACTTGCTTACTTGTATATCCAACATCTCTAATGTGTTCTCCCGATGTGGACTTCTAATCTTAAAATGGGGCTTCATAATTTGTTTTTAAAAAAAATCTTTTAATGGATTTGAAAAGATCTGAAAGAATTAGATATGTATGAGAGTTTTATTACCATTCAGACTATTTAATTCGCTTTAAAATAATTTGTCATATTTTTCCTCTTTGTATGGCTTTGTTCTCGCTACAAACTTTGTTCCTTTCTTTTCTCTATCCAACACCATTTTTTTCTCTTTAAACTAGTAAATTTTCATAATCATTACAATTAATTTTTATATTAGTAATAACTTTGTTTTGGTGTATTGATGTTTGTCAAGAACTTCACTTTACCTTTCGAATTCTGTGTACCAAACTTTTTGAAAGTTCTACTGCAACAACATGAGTTTATAGCTGGAGTCCAAATTACACCTATCGCTGATATAGTGTCTATTTCGTGTCTATTATTATAGATATATTTATACTTGATCAAATTGAAGGTCTAACTGGTAACACAATGATGGAGCTCGTAATAATTATTCATCCAAATCTTCAATTTTGACTGAAGAAAAGTTTTGGGATGAAAAGAAAAATTTGTTCGTGTTACTTGAAAATTGATGAAAAGATAATTTTTGTTTTAGAGTTATTGATTAAAAAGATAGTGCACCTGACATTGAAGAATAAAAGGAAAATTAGATGGTCTTGGATGTAAAGAACCATTATACAATACAATTGTTAGTATATTTTGTCAAATTGTCAGTTACAAAAAAGAAAAAACATGAATAAACCTAGAGGTTCACAAGTTAGAAAAATGAATTAAGGTCATCGGGAATAAAAATATAAATTCTTTAATTTTTCTAATTAACTAGAACATATGTAAGATGTTGATAATTTGATGTTTATGTTGAATTCTTAAAAAAATCATGTTATAATAATTTTTATATTGATATATAATTTTTATTTGCATATCATATAATTTTATTTTTTGAAATTAAATATAAATATTTAAAATACTATTCAAAAAGTAATTTTAATATTTGAAATAAAATTTTTATAATATTTTATTGATACAATGTTTAATTTCATATGCATATTCAGATATTGAATACAAATAATTATCACTATATTTATATCTAGATACCACAAAATATTCATATGTGTATCTATTTGTGTATCTAGATATCTAGATATTTAGATCTTAATGCACATCTTTAAATCATATTTTTCACTAGTATCCTTTGTAAAATCATAAATTTAACTTTATAAATGGTGTAATTTATCTTTTAAAAAATATCAAACTTCATTATAGGAAAGGACCAATTTTAAAAATCTTTGAAACATTCATCTCAAATTTTAAACAATTCAACTATTTTGGACAATGAAAAAAGGCCCAAAACTTCAACTAATATGGAATAAAGAAAGTCCCACACAAATATAATTTTATTTTCGAGCATAAATTCAACATCATTTAATCAATACTACTTAACATTTATCAATATTAATATTAATAATAGTCACAAAATATTCATTTTACACCTAATGAAACTATTACAATCACATAAAATATATAACTTATTTTAAAGAAAAATTAAAATTATTTAACTAACATAATTAAAAATAAATAAATTTAATAAATAAATATTGAACCCATGTACAACACAATTTTTTCCTCACTAGTTTTAATTTATACTTACCCAACATCAAATATAATGTGTTAGTCATTTATTTAAACATTTTCTAAAAAAAATATTAGGCTTATATTATTTAGATGATTTGTTGAACGATTTGAGCAGATAATAATGCTTAATAATTTGATTTATCAATATATATCACTTTTAGATATACTAATATTTTATCTAATTAATAAGATATCGATTGATTCGTTATCGAATAATGTAGTTCAATCATTTCATGCTCTCTTCTTTCAACTTTACTCATCAATATATTAAATTTTCATAAAACAAAACATTATTTCCAACTCTACTTAAACTGATAATGTTGTACTTGTAAACCACATACATTAAGAAAAACATAAAAACCTAAATTTTGAGAGTGCGTGCACATAAGCATTTGTTTAACAAATATTACATGTACAACTACTTATTAATTTGACACCATGGATATGTTTGGAAAGGTACCATGTAATTGAATTTGGTGTAATTACTAAAGTCGTAATTATCATCTTATACACAACTAAGTAAATTATGTTGATCTGTTTGTTTGTCATTGTGTAATTACAAGTCAACTGTTTGATTGCACAAGTGTAATCATTAGGTTATTTTTAATTGTTAAAATTATAATTAATTATTTAAAATTAAGATTTCGTATTAGACAAATAAGGGCTTTTATAAATAATATTAAATTAAATATTTAAGATATATATTATCTCTTGACAATATATCAATTAATAAACATATGTTCTTAACTAATACTACAAAAATATTTGATTTATATTTTTCAATTTAGTATAATTTAATTAAATTAATAGTAATAATTAAAAGTACATTATTTGCTATAAATATCATAAATTCATGTTTGACAAAAAGATTAATATTATAAATATAATAATATAAAATTATATAGTATTTGACCAAAAAATAATTTATCAATTCTTTTAAAAAAGTAGCTTGTGATGTAAAATATGGAGTCAATAACGAGAAAACACGTGAAGTAAAAGTTGAGGATAAGAAGAAAATGAAATATAAAACATATAAAATATATTTTTAGAAAAATATTAGAATGCGAAGAATAGAATAATAATCAAAATAATTAAAAAAACATCAAAACGAAATAAGTTAAAACAAAAATAAAAAGATGAAATTTAAAAGTAATCAACAATTCATGGTCTCCCTTGCGAATTGGAGAGTGTAATTACATCCTGTCAATTACACTCAATTACCTGCTGATCAGGTTTTTACATGTCCAACCAAATAGGTCAAATAATGTAATTACACCAATTATTTCAAATTCAATTACTAGAGTGAGTTTTCTAAACGTGCCCTGCTTAATTTTTAGGATTGATAGTATGTATTTTATTTATGATTAAAAAAAAGTGTAAATTGTATATAATGACAAACTAATAAATTAAATTAAATATTATAACCACACTTTAATTTAATTGTACATTGTAGCAAACTGTTTGTCAGTCACTTCTCTCTCCCAAACTCTCGATCGCCCCCTCTCACTTTTATACAAACACAAGTGTATAAAATGAGTTTCTATTTATATAAATCGAGAAAAAAATTATATATATACATATATTTTCGTTCCGTCTCTCAGATCTTGCTCGCCACTCTCCTAGATCTCACTCGCCACCCTCGCCTCTATCGCTTATACAAACAAAAACGATATGTATAAATTATATTTTGTTTGTATAAAGTGAAAGAAAATTGTCTATACACTTGCAAATACATATATCTTCGTCCTATACACTTAAAATTATACAATACAAATATTCCCTTGCCCAATTTTCTTTTATCTTTCTCTCTTTCTCGTTTTATACATACATAAATTATACAATTGATTTGTATACAACTGCTTTCTTCTGTATATGTATAACGAATTATACAATTGATTTCTTTGTATGTGTATAGCGAATTATAAATATTTATATTTGCTATAGAGCGTAATTATATAAACTTTGTTATAGGATATAAATATAAATTTTGTGTTTGTTATATATAAAAGTTGCTCAAAAAAAAAGTCGAACTATTCTTAATAGGTTAATGATTTAGCCATTAAAAAAATGAGTTAGCATCCCACACTGATAACCTTATATAAGTAAATTAATTTTATAATAATTTATCAATTATAATTTGATTTAAACGACCCTACCTATTATGACTAATTAGGAAAATAACTAAAAAACAAATGTAAAGTACTATTGAAATAGATTCTCCCCTCTTCATAGTGTTCTGTTCATTCTTACTTCACCAATGTTATTAATGAATCTTTAGAATCAAATCAAATTAGATTAATTGTATTTAAAATTTGAATTTATATATTTAAAGATTATATAAAAATATTACAATTTGCAATATTTTTTTTATTAAATCAAAATTATAAAATTTGACTCTCATGAATCAAGATAAGAATTTAATTAATATTTGAAATTTAACTAAATTAAATCAAATAAATAAACATAGCTATTTAGATAAAATGACCAAAATGACTGTTAATATATGAGTGATACTTTATTTTGATCGTTAATATATTTCACTTGATCCTTAATATATAACAAATATACTTATTTTGGTCCTTAATGTATAACAAAAAAGACTTCATTTTGGATATATATCCTAAATCTAATAAATTCTTATTTAAAGAAATATTAAATTTAAATATAAACCCTACGTGACCAATAAATTCACTATTATTATCTACTTTGTTATCTCCAAAGAAAAAACTCCACAAGATTTAGCAAAATTTTCTCTATTTATTCAAACAAAAAATTATATTTTTTCTTTCCTAAAATATTACTTAAAATATTACTCCACTGATCTAATACAAATGCCTATTTTAAGCAAAGAGAAAATAGTAATTAATTTTGTTAGAGAAAATAGAGATAGTAGTATTAGATTTCTTTTTTTTTTTTTTAGCTAACAAAGAAGACAATAATAATGAATGTTGTTAGTCAGGTGGGGTTATAATTAAACTTAATAATATTATTTCTATAAATTTGTTAATATTATAGTTAATGATCAAAATAAACTATACAATAATGATCATTCAATCTAGTAAAATATATCGAAGCCCAAAATAAACATTTTTATTATAGGTTAAACAAAATATTACTCATAAAGACAATTTTGGTCATTTTTTCTAAATATTTACAGCTCAGTTCATACTATCTCACAACAAACCAAAAATCGACAATTCCGAGAAAAAAATGAAAGATAAAAAAGAGACTATAAAGAAATCGAAAGAGAAAAGTATTAGAGAGAGAAAGTGTAGAGAGAGAATGAAAGAAGGGAAAAGGAAAAGCTCAAGGCTTCAGTCGGAAGCCGCCGGAGCGGGGAGTAGCCGCAAGTTGGATTTGGACGGAGTAGCTGCTGAGCGTCAAGAGAGGAATGGATATCCTGAAGATGCCGGCAGCAAATGCGAGGAGGAACCGGTGGCCGGAGAAGGAGAAGGAGAAGGAGAAGAGAAGGATGAAGCGCCTGAGGTGGTTCGTGTAGAAAAAGGAGATGGCGATGGTGTTGCTAAGAAAGTAAAACCAAAACTTGCTGAAGGTTTTTACGAGATTGAAACTGTTAGGAGAAGGAGAACTGTAAAGGTTAGTTTTTTTTTTTTTTTTTAAAAAAAAAATCTGTTTAATGGTTGAATTAACATTTTTACTAGCTGATGATGGTTTTGTTTTAATTAATTTTACTGAATTTTTGGGCATTAATTTCGCTGATTTTGCTTCTGGATTTGGGGATCTTGGAAATGCTGTGGAAACTAAAGGGTAAAGTCTACTATTTGATCAAATGGTAAGTACACAAAAATTTAGCTTTTGTTGTAATCCCTCCATTTCATATTCCACCCTGAGAATGCTTTAATTAACAGTTGTACTTACTAAATTAACTTTATTATTGATGTTTCGAAACTCTAAATTTGAATGATGTTTTTGTAACTCTAAATTTGATTTTGAGGTAAAGCTTTTGTAAAAGCTGCAGGGTAAAGAATAAAATAGGGTTATTAAATTATACAAAATGAGAAGAAATTATTTATCACACAATCCTACCAAATCAGCTGTTATACAACATGGGACTTTTCGTCATTACCTAACAATGAGAATTTAAATGATCCGATGCGATAGATTTAAGTAATAGTCAAAACAAATATGGTATTTGAACTCACGGGTAAAAACCATCCAAATAAGGTGTAAGAAATTACTCAATCCTGGTAAATAAGGAGTGTTTCTACTAACTTACCCTAATGCCTTGAAGAAGGAATGTATTAGAACTTGAAGAAAGAAGTGATTCTTTCATGGTGTAAAACTCATGTATTAAAACAAGGGTAATTTTGCAAGAATAAGATCGATACCTTCTTAAACCCTAAAAGACCACTTATTTTGAAACAAAATTAAAAGCTAAAACATCACTTATATAGCAACAAAGGGAGTAATACTAAGGAATGAGTAATGCCTGAGTTGCAACATGAAGGTGTGAGCCAAATTGAGCAAGGTCGGTCACTGAAAATACTCTTTGGTTGAGTACATCAACTAAAAGCTTTCAAGTAAGGGAGCCAGAGAAAGAGAGAGCAGGTCTGAGGGATCAGAATGAATCTGCTGCAGCATAATAGTTCTATACCCCTTCCGTTCTTAAATACTTGTCATGTTTTATTCTGCACATTTCTTAAGAAAAACATTAAATAGAGGGTAATTATCCTTATTTATTACTTCTCTATTTAATTTTTCTCTCTTTTGAACCATTTTAATATCTCTCCATATATATTTCTAACGGCAAAGGTGCAAACAAACAATTATTTTGTCTTCATTTTCTAAAGTGACAAGTATTATGGACTATCTATTTTTAACAAGTATGCCAAGGAACGGAGTGAGTAATAGACAAGCATTTAAGAATGGAGAAAGTAATGAATTTCTCTTGATTTCATAAATTGGACAAGTAAATTGGAACAACCATTTTTAGTATGTGGGCAATGTAATATAAGATGAAGATAGTAGTTTTTGGTTCAAGTTACCACCTTTAGTAGCTTGTAGGTGATAGTTTCTACAGGCACAGTCCAGTGGCTAAGAGCCTGACATTCGAACTGTAGTGAATGAGTTCGTATCTCTTCATGTTCATAACTGTCCAGTCCATTTTTTCTGCTTCCAGTTGACCATATGAAAAAAGAAGAATAAGTTGAAGGTGATAGACGTTATGTGTTTCTTTGTTCAGGCGTGGCTGGCCGGAGTCGGCAAATACATGGGAACCTGAGACGAATCTGTCGTCCTGTACTGATATTATTGATGCATATGAAGAGAGGTTTCTTCTATTTATAATCCTTTTTTTTAAAGTTCCTTATACTGATTAGTGTATAGGGGATAGTTCTCTTGTTAATCTCTGGTACCTTTCTGAATCTGTTTCCTTTCCCTTTGTAGCTTGAAGTCAGGGAAACTACGAAGGCGTAAGCGGAAGTTTGGGGCTACACAGACTCACCCCAAGATAAAGCAGCAGCGGCGTTTCTCTGCACCTGTTGCTACATATAATGTGCCAGCTGTGAGGGTTAGGATAATTGAGGAGCCTACACCTTCACCCCCTTTGAATGTTTTGAAGGCTACAGATCTTGTGGACAGTAATGGTAGTGAATTGAACAGCAAAGTAGATGAAGTGGTGAATGGAAATGGTTTGAGATTGAGAGAGCAAAATGAGTTGAATTTGAAGCTGAGTGAATTAAAAGGAGCAACGTCAACTAATGGGAACCCTGTGGATATATCTGGTAATGGTCTCACAAATGGATTTCCTAAGGTTAATGGTGCAGAATTTTATCAGTCTGATCGATGTACTGGAGCTAAAAAGAGGAAATCTGGTTGTGTTCGGAGATTTAAACGGGAGACTACCTCAGCTGTGAAGGATGATACCCAAGATGCTTTAGCAGGTGGTCCTTTGGCTACTTTTATGCAGGATGGAAGTCATAATCATGTTATGGTTGCTGATGATTCCAAAGATGGGTATACCATTACACAACTTGTCAACCCTGTAAGCTATAAAGCTTCTTTCTCCAATGATATGCTGGATGTCTCAGTGACCTTTGTTGCCAAGAGGTTTGTGAATTAAAACCTACATTTTCTATTTCTATGTTTGCTAGCTAATTTTGTCAATATTGTTTGTTGTGGTGGTGTTTGTTGTGGTGGTGTGATAATCAGAATGTGCAATCTCTAAACTTTTTATTCATTTCTGTACAAGTCAAAATAGTTTCATTGATGATCAAATCAATACACTATCACTATAAATGTGTGATCACATCAAACTTCAAAAGAAATTTCATCCTTATATCACAAAAATCTCATCTAAGAGGAGTACCCACCAGCAAATTTTAGATGATAATATGATTTCAACCAAGCTTTCATTGATGATCTGGTTTGTAACACTTAATCTTCTTTTACAAACTGGTTATATTTGTAAACCCTTTGCAAAATAGTATCAACATCATCACATTTCTGTTCTTGAATTAGTCTCCTGAAAGCTATTTCCAGGTTATTTTGCTTCCGTTTCTTCATGTGCATCAACAATGCATTCTCCTAAGTTGTGATCATAAATAAAGAAGACAATTTGTATTTCAAAGCTCCGCACCAAACTACCAAGTGGATTTAAATAGGATAATTTGTTTCTTAATGTCTTCTTTGTCTTGCCCTGCTCATATAATGTAAGAGTTCTCACCCTCTACAGACTCTATAACTCATCAATTACAACGCCTGAGGTGACGACCACAAGTATATGCCAAATCTTACTCCCCCATCTGCCAGCCTTGTTCCAGCCTAAAATCAATGCCTCTCCTCCACTCAAAACAAGCAGAAACAGTGTCATCGTGTAAAACCTCTCTAAAATTTAAAATAATTGAAATGATTAGTGTACTCAAGTTGATGTGTTTTAGGAGAAATATCCTTTTTTTTCCTCTATACTGGTGATGCTTGATGCCTTGATCTAGCCAGTTTGTCTGGGAGTGAACTAGAAGGTTCATGATCATGATTAACACTATGAATTTTTCTCTTGATGTGTTCTTTGAGATGTGTGTTCTTTGAGATGCTTATAGTCTTCTAATCCTTTCTTGTCTTTCAATATAAATGTTATTTGGTTTTCCACTTTCTTTCTTTTCTTTTATATGGAACGTTTTTGGTTGAACAAATATCTTCCATCTTCTACGTGAACATTGCAGTTTTTGATTCTTTTTAAAAAAGGAGCTGAAATTTTAGCCTTTTACTTAGCTTATCAAATGGAGATAGAATCATAACTTGAGTCTTTTTTGATCTTCAAGTTGTTGAGATTAGCTGATTACGACTTTCTAACAATTAATATGTTAGCATGATCAGTTGTATTAAGTTTCACAGAAGTTGATTTATTAAACAAAGCCCCACATTGGGTATACAAGGAGTCAAGGATATTCAAATGAGTTAAAAGGTGTCTTGAGTCACTCCACCAATTGGCTTAAAGTTTTTGAATTAGATGTTTAGGTCATTTCACATGATTTTGCTTAGTCCTCTCTTATACTCAGTAATTTGTATTTAAGTTCATATCAAACCCAATAATTGGATTACACATGTGATATGAAGTTGGGAAATCCATATTAATTGTACATTGAGCACCCAAAATGTACAACCAAGGGTGTGGTCTAGCAATCGATGACGTTGCAATGATGACCAGGGGAGACCAAGGTTCGGATTTGGACAAAAACAAAAATAGCTGTGTGATTTCTTCCCATCTGCCTAAACCTTAGTGGGTAGAGTTACCTTATGCTTGTACCTGTGGGTGGTTCAGGTAACCAGTGAAATAGTTGAGTTGTACGCAATAATTTGCACGGGAAGCACCGTTACAAATAGAAAAGGGGATCCAAAGGTATTTATTAGGATCTCAGGCCAATCCTTAATGTTTAAAGGTTTGGCTTCGACATTTGATTGTTTTCATATAATAAATACCAGATCTAATCTTTTTTTTTTAAGTAAATTGATATGTACCAAATCTAATATAACATCCCACTCCGTGTTTATACTGCATTCCCTTTTGCTCTATGTTTGTTTAGGTAACCTGTCCACCAAGATCGTTGTAAGAAAGACTTTTTTTATGGTCAGGATAAGCTAAAGGTTCTCAGATTTTCAAATCAATTTTCAGTGTCGTTATTCTGTTGGTCTTACATCATACTTTTAGTGGTACTTCTTTAGTTATCTTTGATTATTTTTTCTTGAAGTTGTGTCACTTGTTTTTCTATAACCGATGTAATCTGTGTATAAGTTGCAATGACCAGTGTGATAACTTCCTTCTGTTTTTGTTTTTCTCTTTTGGAGTGAGCTTGAACTTGACAGTTAAGTTCATGGTCACAGCTTGCTCATACTCTCAGTGGCTTGAACAATTTTCTTGCACATCTCTAGATTTATCTATTCCTAAATTTTCAGTTCAAATCAGCTTTGCTGATTCTTTTATTAGTTTTTGTTCACATTACGGACTTTTTCTTTGTGGTTGCCTACAGGGCCGATGGAAATTTAGTGCTGGTGGATAACAAGTTTCTGAAGATGAATAATCCACTTCTGGTAGCTATTTCTCTTTTCTCTCTTATTGGTTTTTGCATCACCGTAGCAATGATTTTACATTTTTCATATGGATTAATAACAGTCATTTCTCAGTTTCCGTAAATATAGAAACTTTTAGCATCTAGTTTTAAAATCACCACACCTTCATTCTGATATAGCAATCAAAATATTTGCTGTGATCTAATTTTGTAATGGTTTAGAAGTGCAACATTGATAGTGCCTGGAAATCTGAACAAGTCTTTTTCTCATTATATACTGTGAAAAACTTATATTAGGGTTTACTGAACGTATTTCCTTCGGCTTTACTTAAATGATTCCTCCTAATGGAAATATTGTGTTTGTTTCTTTTGGCAGTTGATAAATTTCTATGAGGAGAATATGCGATACCATCCGACTGAATGAGTTGCCTGCAATGAAGGAAATATATATGTAGCTCGATTAGCTTCATCTCTTGTCTTATCTAGTGTATAAAATGTTGTTATTTACTGTTAGAACAAGCTGCAGGGTGTTAATCTATTATGCTTATTAGGAAGGCTAGTAAACAGAATATATACTGTGAAAAACTTATATTAGGGTTTACTGTTTCCCGATATAATATGCTTCAGAGTTCTATCTCGATGTGTACCCAGTAGATGAGATGCCTGGAAGTAATATTCTTCTGACCTTTTAGATGTTAAAAATCATGTCGGAATTTCATATTGGAGTCCAAATAATCCGGATTAGCACTGCCTAGTGCGGCATTTGGGGGTGGGGGAAACACTCCCTACCAAGCGTCTTTTTGTATTTAGGTCTCGAACTTGAGACTTCTGATCAAGGGAGAAGTCTTGATCTTTTTATATTTAGGTCTCGAACTTGAGACTTTTGAACAAGGGAGGAGCAGTTCTATCCGCGGCACCACATTCTTTAAATGGTGTTTTAATCCGTTTGATATTCTATTTCTTGATATTCATGTTGGTAAATCTTTTCTTAGTTGGTTACGGTGGTCATGAAAAATGCCATTTCTTGGCAAGTTTTATATGAAATCTATCGAAAATTAGTTTTTCTTTCTTTTTGGAAAGCTGCTAGAATCTTTGCAACTACTTTTACGAGCATTCTTTGGTGAGTTATTTGTGCGTATAAGGTAAACTTCAAAATGACTAGGCACCCTTCTTTTGAATCTACTTTCATGATATTTTTGGGGGGTATTTTTTGAGTCTGACTTTTACAATTCAAAATCTACTAGTTTAACCGCTCTAGATTACCCCGCACAAGACCAACAAAAGGAGAAAATCCTTCATTTTTTGGATTTATTTGTTCTCGTAATTCAAATCCAAGACTATTGATTATAGGTTTAGGAATTTCAATTATTTCCACCACAACATGCAAAGACAGTGCTAAGGCATCTAGAGACATTATCTTCCAAAAGGAAGCATAAGGTGATGTGACCATGATAGTAGTACTTTATATCCTCCTGTTTGCATGCCAGAAGATTTCATATTATTTTCCAATCAACACATACTACCAAAACAAAGTACTTACTGTGTTGGGCCAAAGTATGGGGGACATAGGGCCATCACCTATGGTTCCTTCAATGATTGTTGTGTTTCTTAGTTTGCTCATTGTTTGGCCAACAATTTCTAGTATAGGTGGAGGTGCCACCATTCTTATACTAGTTTTGTTGTTTCCCATCTCATTGACACTTGTTGTATACTTGTTGTCAATATTCATTCCTCTGCAAAATTTGTCTTCTGCTACATATTGGGAAAACAGTAATACTGGTTCTGTTACATATGATGGAGAAGGCTTGTTTGGGGTTGGAACTATGCTCCTAGTTGTTCTCTTCTTTCTTTTGTACAGTATTTTGGGATGATTGCTGAAAATTGGTTGTCATAGTTGTGCGGAGTTGAGGGTGGCAGTCGTTAGAATTATGCATGTATTAATAATAGAGATTAGTTATGCAGAGATGAATTGGTTATTCCATCCTAAAGTTGATCAAATGCGAAAAAAAGAAACTCAAGTTTCTTTTGTGGGGATAATCATAGTAAATCTATAACTTAATACGATACTTATGCCTTGTTAGGATGGTTGTTACCTATTTTATTGTATTGTTAGTTTAAATATAATATTTTTTTAAAAAATTATTACTTAAATTCTATTATATCGTATCGTTTAAATTCGCTGTTAGGTAACAATGAAAAGACCTATTTTATGTAACGATCGACTTGATGTGATCGCCTTTATCTTTATTTATTATTTATTCCCTCTATCCGTTTTACTTGTCCAATTTTTCCTTTCTTTTGTTACACGTCATTTTTTACAAATCAAGAAAGAACAATTTTTTAAAACCCATTATACCTTAAATTGATTAACATTAAGTTAATGCATTCGAAAAATGTAGTGAATAAAGGTATTTGAGATCCTATCAATTAATAGATGTAAATTGTAAACTTACTATACAATCTATATTTTGTTAATAGGTGTGTCAAATAAAAATTTGACAAGTAAAAAAGGACGGATGAAGTAATAATTATATTTCTTCCTTTGCCTACATTTTCATAATAGCTTTACATGTATCTTACTTCTTCTTTTTTTTTGTATGCTTATCATTTAAATAATGTATTTTTGACATTATGTAAAAACATAGAACAAACTCTATATTCATCAAAATAATATAATACGATAACATAACAAACATCCAAACAAAATATTAATGTGCTCAATTCCTTATGCAAAATATTATTCCATCCTTTTCAAAATAAGTGTCACTTTAGCTTGAGACGTAAAAGTTAAATAAATCGTTAATGTGCTCAATTCCATATACAAAATATTATTTCATCCTTTTCAAAATAAGTGTCACTTTAGCTCGAGACTTAAAAGTTAAATAAATCGTTAATGTGCTCAGTTCCATATACAAAATATTATTTCATCCTTTGCAAAATAAGCCTGTTCATTCCGACGATGACTTCCTACCCAGCTCCTATTAACCCGACCCGAACCCGAATAGGATGGATAGGAACCGGCGTAATGGGCGGCGCCATGGCCGCTCGCCTTCTCTCCGCTGGCTATTCCGTCACAATCTACGCTCGAAATCCTTCTAAAGTTGTTCATCTTCAATCACAGGGTGCACTTCTTGCTGATTCCCCATCTGATCTTGCGGGTAGTAGTGATGTTATTTTCACTATGTTGGGACACCCATCAGATGTTCGACAAATTGTCTTAGAGAGCTTGATTTCATCTCTTAATCCTAATAGCGTTATCATTGATCATACCAGCAGTCACCCAGTCCTCGCTAAGCAAATCTTTGATGCCGCCCGAGAGAAGAATAGCTGGGCTGTTGATGCCCCTGTGTCTGGAGGAGATATTGGGGCGAGGGAAGGGAAATTGGCAATTTTGGCTGGTGGAAATGAGGATGTGGTGAAGTGGTTAAACCCTTTGTTTGATGTGTTGGGTAAAGCGACATTTGTGGGTGGACCAGGAAAGGGACAGAGCTGTAAAATTGCGAATCAGATTGTTGTTGGGGCGAACTTGATGGGTTTGAGTGAAGGATTGGTGTTTGCGGAGAAGGCGGGGTTGGATAAGAGGAAGTTTGTGGAGGCAGTGAAGGTCGGAGCAGCTGGTTCTATGGTTATGGAGTTGTTTGGAGAAAGAATGATTGGGAGAGACTTTAGGCCTGGTGGGTTTACAGAGTACATGGTAAAGGATTTGGGAATGGGTTTAGATGTCGGAGCAGAGGAGGGTGACGACGTTGTGGTTTTGCCTGGTGCTGCATTGAATAAGCAGCTGTTTTCTGCTATGGTTGCTAATGGAGATGGGAAGCTTGGCACTCAAGGGCTTATTACTGTTATAGAGAGAATCAATGGCAAGTGAGATTACGAAATCTTAATCTTGTGCCAATGTTCTTGTTGACTTGGGCATCTTTGCATCTCATCAGTTGCATTGTTCTTGTTGACATGGGCATCTTTGCATCTCATCAGTTGCAGAAGCGGACATCAGCGGTGGATATAGACTAGGCTATAAGGAACGGAGTCGCCTCAGCTGTATTGGTGAGTTTTGTTTTGGCTATGCTTAGTATTGTGTGACACTACAATGCTGGATTAGTCAGCCATTATTTCTTGATGAATGATGGTTTTAGGCTGCCATTTACGCTGTACTCAGTTTCAGTGCAGTGCTATTTGAAATATGGTATCATTTCTACATTGATAATCTCACTAACAGTATGGCAAAGTTAAGGTATCTCAATTTTGATTTTCAGTCCAGGCTAACCCGTTTGGCAATGCGATATGATATCATGATATGATAAATTGATATTTTGTTTGGACATGCCATATAAAATTTTTGTGTTGTATATATTCTCATAAACATAAGAATTTCATAAGTTGTAAAACTATTAAGAATAGACGCAATTGTTTATTTAATCTTGCCAAATAAACAAAAATTTATAGATTGCATAATAAATTATTACAAAATTATTTGTTCTCTAGTTAAGTAATTGTTTCATCTAACTTTAATTCAATTAAAAAAATTGAACATGAATTGTAGTGTGATAGTTTTTAATCCTCCCACATAGTACGGACAATTTCCTCACATTGAACTTGCATTTCTCGATCATGTGACCAAGAAGATGAATCAACATTGTTACTTTGATTTGTAGTAAATACAAAATGATAGAAGTAATAAATTAGGTGTTGGAGTAAATGAGAGAGAACAAATTTATTACTCAACAATCGGTTGGGGTGAGTCAAAGTGACTATATGTTGGTGAGAATAATAAATTTTAATAAGTATAATGCGATTATAAATATTATTCACAAATGGAACAATGGTTAAGTCATCTGCGGCCCCCCCCTAAAGTTGTCCTCATAATTCACTTAAACACCTCAACTAAGTCTACTACCTATTAGACACTCTAATATTAACGAATATGTACCTATTAAATACAAAATAATAATAAGCTTTTAAAATGTTGTGTGTGTAACTCACGCACACTAATTTTAAACAGTAACCAATAAAATTGCAGTATGTGGCACATGGGCCCCATCTAATAAATATTTGATTATTTTTTAAAAAATGAAAATAAAAACTCCAATCATTAATAATCCTAAAAATTAATTAGCAAAAAGGAGAAAAAAGAAAACCCCCATTCCCACACAAACCCACCCACCCACCATTCTTCTTCTTCCCTTCACCAGCCATCCTGATTCCAACAACAAATTCGATTCCTCCGGCAACAACAAAAAGAAGAAAACAGAAAATCTCCCCCACCCCCTCCTCCAAGTTCGTCAACCTAATCATTTGCCTTATCTTATTCTTCATCATCATCAATTACTTCTTATTTTCTATTCCTTTGAAAAGATTAATCTTTTTGAAATCAAGTCTAATGCAAATAGTGAAATAAAATTATGAAGTATAATATATTAATGGAGTGATTGTTAAGATTCTTTATGGAAAAACTATCTACGTAGATAAATTATTTTGATAAATTATTTCAAAATCAATAAAGAGAACAAATATTGCTCTTATAGTTTTGATGTCCCATTTGTTTCTTGTTGCAAGTTCTTTTAACAAATTCAATTTATGAAGAGTGAAAAATAAAAATGAAAGAAAAAAAACTGAGTGCATAAATGGGGTGAAGAAGAAGACAATTTGTACGGCCTACAAGGGTGGAGATGGGTGGGATTGCTTTCTTTTTGGTCAAAAACATTATTTTAAATAAAAAAATATTTTGAGTTGTATTAATTAATGCCGATTAGGATAAAAAAAAGAGTAAAGTTTATTTTTAAAAAAAATTAGGAATATATTCACGCGCTACTAGGCTGTGAGATACGCTTATTTAGCCACGTCAGCATTTTGTGCTCAATAGACAGTTTTGAATAATTAAAGTGTTTAATAGGTAAAAACCTTAGTTGAGGTGCTTAAATGAATTATGCAGACAACTTTAAGGGGCCGCATCATGATATGAAATTCCTATATAATGAATTTTGAAGAATATGGAATGACATCTCATGAGATGGAATCAACATAAGATCGTATGATTCCACCTCACGATTTCATGTCGTGATATAGTATCGCATTGCCAAACGTCTACTAAGTGGTTAAAATGTAGTCCTCGGCTACGCATAGGAAGGCGTTCTCAATGGATTAACTGTTAAATGTGAAAATCCACATAGGTTTAGAAATCAAGTTTAAACAACAAGAAGCTGCTTGTAAATCTGGGAAGTTACAATACTGAATTGAATCAGACTGTTACAAAATTCAAAGTTGGAGTAGGAAATCAAATTTGGTTAGGATCATCATGCGTAATTTGTATTTATCAAAATTTGAAAAACAGAATTTTGAAAATATTGTGCCATAACTGATTACAGAGATGAATATGAAGTAGATAGATAAATTGTCTGCCTATTTTGTAGTCAAACATCTAAGAATAAAGAAACGATTCTCACCTTTACATGAGCTTTGAATAATTCTATTTTTTAGACTGCGGAAAATGGTAACTTGATTGTCAATAATGAACGATGACACATTTATGATGATTTCTCTTCCTCTTCACTTGTCTCTACTTTCCTTCTGAAAAAAAACTGAATCTAGGAACAGTAGAGAAAAAACAACCTTTATTACAACAAAATTCTGATGCCTATCATTTTTCATAAACATCCAAATGCAGATTTTGATTGGGACTCAGTCTTCAGGCTTGTAATCACCTGGTATGATGATAAATACCTCTTCGAGTCAAGATATACATTCATATTGCAGAATCCCATCTACAAGGAACTCGGTCCTCCAATGTCTGACTGGCTGGTGATGATCTGGTAAAACAAAATAAGTCCTTCAGAATAAAATTTAAGCGAGATGGCAATCGTCTATTTTTGAGAATACAAGTCTTATAATCTAACTGACAATCTATTGAATACAATCTTCAAGTCACTTACCCTATTTTTAAGCTCCATTCCATCAGGAATAACTATTTTCATGCCTGGTCTTGCAGCAATACTGACTTTCCCCTAAATTTTCAAATACAAAAATCAGCAAGTATTAGAGAGTATTTTGTAAGAAAAACATACCCTAATAGTTCTCTCGCAAAAAAGTAAAAATTCCTGATTATATTGCTTACGACCAAAAGAATGCATCAAAGCAGCATGTCAAAGGTATTTATTCGGAAAAAAACCCGACAAAGACACCATTCTGATGTGATTATTGAAGTACATTTCTACCTTTAGAGTTGTGCCAGTTCCAAACCACACATCCCCTGTCACCTTCAAGCTGTCAAGTTCTATAATGTTTGGAATTGACTTGAAACGACTACGGAAATCATCAGCCTGATCAACAATTTACGTATGTTTAATATATGAAATAAACTGATAAATGAACGTTGTGAAAAAGATGGAGGCGCATATTTACATTTCCAAACTCAGGTCCTAGCTCAATAGAAGGATCCTTGGGATTTGCTCTTGCTGCATTTCTCACAAGAGTGCCTTCAACTGAGGTGTAGAGATCTGACTGCAGAATATAATAATGATGACAAAGTTAGTAGACGTAGTCTTATATCATGAGTAGAACATACAGTTAACAAGACCACCCTTCAACCTGCAAAATGAGCAAATCTGATGTTCTCTCAACTGGAAGGTATCTTGACCATGGAGTATCAATAGCAAATGCTCGATCGAAAAACTGGATCACATGAGAAGGTAAGGTGACAGATGTTATCAGAAGGAGAAACACCAAACAAAGATAGAACAAGTTTTGGTGTATATGTGTAACGATGTATTTCTACTTGAAGGTGCTATTGCTTCAGAAACATATCTTGTGACCTTTGGATAATAATACCTTAGAACTGGTAAAACCTAGATCACTTCTTTGTAGTAGCCTCTCAATGCAGCTCATACTCATCCACCTGAAAAATTATAACAGAGCTTGATTCCACTATCTTTCTTCCTCTCCCCCCAAATGAAAGAAAAATAAAAACCAAATCACTTACATTGTATTGATTGATTTGACATGCGACTTTGACTTCGCGCCACGAACAATGAAAAAACAAAAAAATAAGATTCATCATACAATGCAAATCCTTGAAACTCCAATAAATTGCACTGTAACAGACAAATACATAAATTTATAGGGTGTGCAGGAAGGAAAGAGACTGATTGTGAAAGCCTATGTCATATTTACTTGATTCTGGTATTACTTCATAAAGTTAAGAATCCAGTACCAGTGCATTCAAGGAGTTTAAAAAGTCTTTTGATGTGCAACAATAACAACGCACCCAATGTAATCGCAAATTGGGATCTGGGAAGAGTAGACTGTACACAATCCTTACCCCCTACCTTGGGAGGTAGAGAAGCTGTTTCAGATAGACCCTCACCTCAAGGGGAATAACCGGTTTAAAAAATATACATGACATAGCCATACCCTTGTCATAATAGTTGAAATAAACAGAATCAAGCCAAAATGAAGATTTTGGGAAAAATATTAGCTGGGGGAGTTGAGGAAAAACATCTCGACTAATATCAGTGCAACTTTCACCTAATGGATCCATGATCAAGTTAGAGATAACTGATGCATCTGAACAATAGACATGCTAATTCAATTTAGTGATTCCTGCAATTTGATTTAGCGCTAACGAAGAAACAAAAAATCAAAACAAATATGTTCTTCCTCAATTGTCTTTTTCTCATGGCATATAACTTAACCCATTAACATCTAGATGAAAAAGTTCACCAAACCCAAATTTCAAACAAATATGAACCAAAACTAGAACTCTTTTTTAAAAATTCTTATGAAGTAAGATAAATATTATTAAGAGAAAATACATCAAATCCCCCCTAAACTTGGCAGCAAAACTTACTTTAGCAATTTAACTACACGGGCATTTAAATACCCCTTTGACATCTTTCAAGTGATTTTTTTTCATCCCTCCTATCACCAGCACAGTTGAAGGCCGGGTGTTCAGCCATATGCGTTTTCATTTGTCCACGCAACCATTAACTAATTCTTTTGTCTCTTTATGTAAAAAAAAGATCACCTCCAATATTTATTTTTTAAACAAAAAAAAGATTCCAATATTCCATTTGCAAACCTTAATTTGCACATTGAACCAACAACTCCTACACCCATCATGATTCTCTAAAATTAAGCCAAAATTAAACCCCTTGATGAATCAACTATTTGAACATCTAGATTTCAGGGACTGCATTGGATTTTATAATTTGTCCAACCAACAGTTCTTCAACAGTTCTCCAATCCCTTGTACTGAAAATTATATCACACTAAGAACAACTTTAATTATCTCTGGTGTGATAATGGACAAGAACTTTCTTCCATGACTGCTTTAGGAACAAACTTTTACAGATTTAAAAAGAAAGAAAAAAATTATCACTAGGCATCCGGTTTTGACTGATGAATTTTGCTCATCTGCTGAGAGCCATATATTGGTTTCTTATACTTTC
This sequence comes from Solanum lycopersicum, assembly GCF_036512215.1. Lineage (NCBI taxonomy): Eukaryota > Viridiplantae > Streptophyta > Magnoliopsida > Solanales > Solanaceae > Solanum > Solanum lycopersicum. The sequence continues at coordinate 76,839,617 of NC_090800.1, forward strand.
TCAAAGCTTCAGAAACTGCAGGGGTTTTATGACAGCTAACTTGGTTCAGGTGAAGTGTAAAACTTGGACCTCATGTGTGAAATTAAACATCAGAACAGGTTTTTTATTTTTTAGACAGAGTTGGAATAAACAGCTAACTTGATTCAGGTCAAGTGTAACATTCGGACCTCATGTATGAAATTGAACACCAGAACAGGTTGTATTTTTAGACAGAGTCGGAACAGGGACATTGATAAACTCCAAATTGCTCTGGTCTGCTGAGAACTATATGCTGGTTTCTTATGTTTCCTCAAAGTTTTAGAAACTGTAGTTGGGGTTATATTTGACAGCTCACTCGGTTCAGGTCAAGTGAAAACTCGAACCTCTTGCATGAAATTAAATGTTTTCAGAACAGAGATATTTTGTCTAACAACATAGATCATAACCAACCTGAATCCTTCCTTCCTGAGGCGGAAGACTTGTCTCTTCCGTTTCTGAGGTGGTAGGCATTACCTGAAATACTGAAAATTATAGCAGCAGCAAGCAGTTACAGAAAACTGAAAAGAGCTGAAATTAGCAGCTGTCTGGTTATACCTCGACGCAATGTTCTATGCTGTTTTTAATCAAATGATTCAGAATTTCTGAACAAGCAAATCAAGGAGCTGTCCAAAACAATATCACTCAGAAGAAGATAAAAGATTCCAATCACCTCATGCAGAAAAACAATAAACAAGTTATAAAACTAGCAAAAGGATACTTGGGTCAACAACTTCAGCAAGGTTTTCTGACTGCAGCAGTAGGAAATACTCCTTACCCTGTAATATACATATACATTGAAGAATGTTCCATATTCAGCATGATGTCCAAGTTAGCAGACCTCACATAATTGAGATATATATTTGCATGTGTGTTTGCACAAACATGCTAGTTGATAATCCATAGAACTCATGCAATTACACGAAAGATTGTTCTAGATTTATTCTGCATTAGAATATGGTAGAGCAACCCTTCCTAATTTTATCATAATTATGTATCTCAATTTTAGGTAATTTTCCTCATTAAATAACTCATTTTTCAATAAGTAGGAATTTTGCTTGTTAAGTGTTCGCCTTAATTACAGTACAAGGAGTCCTCTTTTATCTTTGTTACCAAATTCAATAAGAAGCCTTGATCCTTTTTCCCATATGGTATCAGAACTTCAAAAACCTTGTCAAGACTAAAGTAGCTTATGCCACCTGCTTGGACAAAATTTTCCTTCTTTTCACAAATTTATTGTTCTTGTATCTTCCCTGACGTCCCTGATGGCATCAGGCTACTGGTGATGATTCTGGCGACATCATCACCATCCACCACTATTCCAACCATTATTCATTGCAATTTCTCAAGTATAAATTCCTTAAAAACTTTTTGTTCTCTTTTTTCTTCTTGGTACCAGAGTAAATAGGTGTTAGATCATTAATTTGAACACTGAATTTAGTCGTTCCGACAATTTTATGGCTACAATTTAGCTGTTCGGTTAAGGCTACGGTGATGATAAGATGGGGAACAACATCTCTCTACTTTCTCCAGTGGCAGACAAGATTCATCTACATGTCCACTAGAGAACGCACTTTCTCTGATATACTATTTCCAGTGATTTTTCTAGGAAATAATTCCAGCACCCTTTTCTCCGGGGATTGTTCATTTATTTGAGAGACACTATCCATGAAACTAGTTCAAATATCTCGACGTACTGAATTCTCTTGTTATAAAAAATTGGCAAATTCAAGTTGTCACCAACTATAAGAGGGTGAGAAATATCACCGTGTAAGTTCCTTTTGGACACCCAAGAAATCTATATGGGATCAATCCTTAGACCAACTGCAACTTTCGAAACTCGAAGATAACAGATATGCTTCTCTACCCCTCTCCATTTCAAATACCAATCTTAGTTCACATGTCACAGGACTCAAGCCTGATATCACAAGTTTCTCAACATTTCTCACTTGAACTAAAGCCTTTGGTACAACTGCATAGGTGGTTTTCCTTATTTAGTACTTCTTTATTTCATAAAGTTTGAATTTCCTTGTTTCATGTAAACATTCACTCCTAGATAGAGGTGCTCTTTTACGTTGATAATATCTCAATTTAATTAGATATTTTCTCTTTTAATACTATGTGTGCGTGTGTATAGGAAAAAACAGCACAAATAATAATACTGCCTAACTTTCTTTCTAAGGCCTTAATTTGGGTAGCAATAAAACTCAAAACCATACACAACTCTACCTGTGAAATTAGTGGTTCAAGCTTCCCACTGCTGTTCAAAGAAAGGAAAACATCCAGCAGGTTGGATGGATATCTACCATGAAAAAACAGACATTAGATAGAAACCAATATAGCTCAAGATAGATTGAGATTCCTTTGAAGATAATTAAGCAAAAAGAGGAGAGTAATTTAGTTGTACAGCCTAATAGATATTCCCAGATTGTAACTGCTCAGACTTGTCTGTAAAATTTGGTACAGTCACGGAGTCTCACATTAACTGGTCCAGAAACTTCTTTCGAAGAGTACTCCAGAAAAATAGAGAAGTTCTCCAATAACAAAAATAGCACCATTCAACCACTTAAAAATTCAAATCACAGATAAGTTGCAAATCAAGATTGGGTAGCATAGTGGATTGTTTCAACCCCAGAGAAATAAATATCACGCTTATCTTTAATTTTTTTTCACAAGTTCTTTAATCTTCCATTTCTCATTTGGAGTATCAAACTTTGTACTCACAGGCAGGAAGAAGAGAAGGAGCAATTAACCAACTTATATCCTTTCCAAAAATAACAATTGTTTCAAATTCAATATTCACCAGAATTTCCTAGAATAGAGCCCCTCATCCATCAAACTATTCATTTTATTAAGAGTCGACATTTCTCTAGTATAATTCAGTAGAGCAAGGCTTCAACACAAGTAACCAAATATAAAAACTTATTAAACAAACGGCGCCGCCAATTCTCAAGTGCATTCTTTAGGCAGAGATGATAAAATAAAAAGATACAAACATTAAGTTCTGGTCAAAATGGAACTTAAAGAATCAACCAAGTTTCTTAGGGAAAATACCCAGGAAAAATCATATATGGAGGCAGATGATGCATTATATTTATAAATTGCAAGAAGGTTCAATTTCTCATTCCGATAAGAAGGGGATCATTATCGGAGCAGGATGTAATATCAATCCTTGATAAAAGCTTGTGAAGAAATAGAGAAACAAACAAAAATTGTGGTATACATGGAACTTCAGAATACCCACAAAGTTATATAACAAAGTAGGATGAGAACACGTACATGGTGGTGGAGAATGAACTGCACACGTGTATCCAATGATCACACCAGAAAGACACAAAACTAAAAGGAAGTATGATTCAAAAGTAACAGCTCTACAGGATTGCTGAAGTGCAAAAAGGTTTAACTTCCATATCTTTTACCTTTATTATTTTCAGCTTTTTTTTTCAAGTGGAGGGAGGTCACATGGGGTAAAAATTGTTCTCATAAAAAAGGCAATATATGTCCTTGAATTACAACATAGTACTTCTAGTTCAAGAATGACACACTTGCAAATATTTGTAATGCTAAATATGTACAAGCAGAGAGCAATAGCAAGATGGATAGAAGAGACGGACGAAAACATACAACTTTTCCTGTGCGCTTGATTTATTGAGGGTCCGCGACTCTAACATATCTTCAATATTTTCTTGTTGACGTTGGCTCTAAAAATCCATTGTAAGAGCTATATACATCATAAAAAAATGAAGTGCAGAAAATAATAGAACAGAAAACGCATCACATGTCAGAATATTTTAACAAACCTGAGTGAAAGTGTGGATATTTTTATTTGGGTGCTTCTCCAAAACCTAATTTAAGTTATTAGCTAATTAGTTCCCAGAAAATCACATAAAAAAAGCTTTGAACACATGTGTTATAATTTAAGTCACCTTCATGATGCCATCATGTGTACTAGGAGTATTCATCATCAGCAATGGAATATTGCAACCATATTTTGAGTTAATGGACTGCAAACTCATATCCAGTCAGTTGTCCAAAATTTAAAAATTACAAATCAGCACAACAGACTAAACAATGGGTTGCATAAGAGGGAAATACCTACCTCAATATGATTGACGACCAAATCTAGACAAGTTAACCCGTTACATACTTCAAGTGCAGATCTGTATATCAAAGCAACACTAAATAAAGAAAGATAAAAGCAAGAGCAAGATAATTTATCAAAAGGAACTACAAATCGAATCTGTAATTTAACTGCAGCTGCATGGGTCCTTTATATATCGTTCCAGAAAACATTTTTATGATTGAACTTGAATTCACTCCACAAAAAAGTATTGTCTCTTCTAATACACTAAGAACTGGGTCCTTTATATATCGTTCCAGAAAACATTTTTATGATTGAACTTGAATTCACTCCACAAAAAAGTATTCTCTTCTAATACACTAAGAACTTTAAATCAGTACAGGTCATGAGTAACCTCTGTTAAAAGTAAAAGACATTTCCATTGATAAAGATAAACGGGTGAAAGTCTTCCACCCCCACCTTAACTCGTATTTCTTCTTTTCTTCTAAGGTAAAATAAAAAGGTCAAATGCAATAACGTCAGCAACCAATGCATTTGGTGATATATGAAATGAAGGTTAGAATAGCAAGTGTGTACAACAAACAAACCTGTAAGAGATCACGTACGCAAAAACATATAGATAATCAACAGTCCAAGATCCATTTCCCTAAAAGGCTTTTTAACCCTATGGTATTTGCATATAAAATTGCCGAATTAGAGCATTAGACTTCTCTATAGAACAAAATTGAGAATCAAGAAAGAGAGCCTTAAATGTTATTACCAGAAGTAATTGCAACTAAAATCTTATAACTGTAGAATGGATTCGTCAGTCTTAATTACTAGTACAACAAACAAATTTGCTTATAGGCTGTGATCACTTAGGAATAATAAAAGGAGGAAAAGATAACTTTTGGACATCAAGTACAGTAAGAGAGGAAAACAAAGTGCTTATTGAGAAATGAGACCAAAGTTGGAGTAGACTGTCATTTCAAAATAAGTGGAAGGTTTTATTTGCAGAACAGTAGTCACCATCCAAATGGAAAGGAAGCTTTTACAATCTATGTGGTACAAAAGTGTCACTTTCTCCTCTAGAAATAATTCGCGAGGAGAATGTAATATAAACCAGTAAGGTTCTTACTTCATTTTCCAACCAGGAAAGCATAAGTTACTGAATTTATGAAAATCTAACAGGCATGAAGTACCTCTAGAATAAACTCAGGCTATCACTGCAGCAGTATCCATAAACATAATAAAACAGAAGCTACTCTAGGTGGTGCAAGTAAAAAGTACCATAAAGTTAAAAAAAAAGCACTCTTAACCAAAAAAGAGAAATAAAAACATTTCTATCTGGAGAGATCATATATTCTACAAAGTATCAGCTTTGAGTAAATAGCAATAATGTTAGAGACAGTATTCTTTTAGTGTTAATTAATCATATATCTCAACTCTCAACTGAATGCTTACTTTGGTCCACTGAAACCCATATCTGATCCCAAATTACCATTTAACTTTAACACGACAAGTTTGTCCAGTAGCTGCTTAGTCTCCGTAGCATCTGCATAAAAAGGAGACCAAGTGATTGTTATATCAAACAGATACACAAATAAAACATGATTAAGTTACATTAATGCCTATGTACCTTTAAAACCATAACTATTTGTAAGGAGGACAAAGAACCAACAAGAATATTTTTTTATAAGAAATAATCAAGAAGAGTATAAGAATCATATACTTACCCTCAGAAGCAGGTTCTAATCTTTCATAAGGCAGAACATAAATTTTATCCTTGCCAACTGTCTTGATCTTGTCAAGTTGTTCAACTTCCTCTCTATAGCCAAATTTCAGGCAGAAAGGGGGGAAATGTCAATAAATCAGTAAATTAAAACTTGAAATACTGCTTGAAATCAATGAAGTTATAATAGAAGCACACAACATTCAGAACTACAACCCTCTATACTATATCTAGATACCAAAACTGTTTTAAATACTTCAGTCGTACATGTATAACAATTCCATAGCTAGTGAGCATGAAGAGACTGTTAGACGAATTTGAATTTCAGATCAGTAAAAATAAGATACACTAGCGGTATTCCAATTAACTAAGCTAATAAGAAACCAATCAATCATCTCTTGTTGCATTAAGGATTTGGACGGAGAACTGTAAACAATTGCATTCTCATTGCTTAATTTCTCTTGGGTGTTATGTTACCAAGGGCTGTGGAAGAAGCATTATGACTTGGAGATTGGAGAAGGTCAAAAATGAAAGGAAGGTTGAATGGAAGACAACACCTCGTCAATACCAACACCCTTTTAGACGAGATTATCGATTAAAAATTTTAACTTACTTTTTCTTGAGAAGGTTCGTTAGATACCTTCTGGTGTTATTCCTAGTAAATTCTAGAACTTTCTTCTTTTTCTTACCTGAATTCTAGAATGTGACCCAGCCTCAAAGCTAACTCCTTTATATTCTTAAAAGACATCTAAAAGCTATGCTACCTTTGAACTATCACAGCAATGTCATAAAGTTGGAGCCAGCCATGTTTTAACATCCAGATCCATCGCTATTACTCATCAACAAAAATAGGTGACCAAACTCTTTTCTCCTAGTTTTCAACGCCATTGTGTCGTCATTCATTATCCACCCGTCAAAATAATGTATCAAATAGGTAAAGTTGAACCCCTCAATTCACCCCCAATCAGCTAGTCTCCTATATACATTTTTACCTCAATGAGTGTGAAATTCATATCTTTATGATATTGTAAAAATGTTAAGTCATTGAGATAGTGACAAATAGACAAACATGTAAAAGTTTCAAGTCATCACACCTAAAAAAATTGATAGTACCTAATTTCAGGCTTTGCAATTGCAGAAGCTCCCATGGCAGCATTCAACCTTCTCTGCTCGTTAAGGAAAGTCTTTGTAATCAAATTACAAAACAAATACACAAATTGCACGGAATCCTTGGCAGGCACAGGATAAGTAATTTTCTTGTAAATATCCAACGGCATACTCGAATCAACAAGACCCACAATCGGAATTTGCAACTTAGCAGCCTCTTGAATCACAGAAGACTTCCTATCCGTATCAAAGATAACCACACAATCAGGTGGCTGTATAGCCGTAAGGTTCAACTTCTTATTCCTTCCTCGAAACTTTCTCGGACTCGAACTGTTTGTCAAAAAGCCTCCAAGACGCCAAGAAGTATCATTCCTACACCCAATCGTTTGCGTCATCTGATCAATAATTTCATCGAAAAGGGTGTTGGTATTGACGAAAATGAAGCGTGCTCTTTGTCGAACGAGTTCCCCAATGAAAGAACAGGCGTTTCGGAGGCAGATCAATTGCTTTTCAGAATCTATGATTGTCATTCCATTCCGGGAGCCTACTGAGTAGATTTTGAAGTGGTGTTCCGCCACACGGCGACCCAAGTGAGCGTTGGTGCTTAGGAGCTTTTGGATTACTACTGAATGGATTGTCATTGTGTGAGAAAATATGAAAATGGGATGTAGCTTGTTGTATAGATCGACAATGGAGGTTGAGGGTTTAAGGGTTTTGAGTTTGAGCACCAAGGGCTGAGGCCTCCGGCCGCTAAAGTCGTCCAATTGTGCTCTCTCAGTTCACTTGTCCCATATATACGAAGTGCATATAAAATTTGGGGGAAAAAATTGAGAAATTTATAATTAATGTCCGCGTTAAAATTGAAAAAATAATTTTCATAAGTAAACATAAAAAAATACATTTGTAATATAATCTACATATTAAAGTGAATGAAGGGAGTATTACACAAGGATGTCAAATATATGAATTCGGTTTAACTTAATCTTTTTAAAATCACATATTAAAGTGAAATATTACAATACAATACATCATGTCGATAAATTTAACTCGCACGAATGAAATATTTTGTCTTGTTCATAAATTATGTCGAGTGGACATAATTTTGGTGTAAATTATTTAATTATTTACGTATTTGAACTGATAATGTACCATCTCCTTGATGCTATTTTTATGTTAGATATCTAGCTAAATTGTTCACAAATTTTGTCTATTGAGGAGTTTACAAAATTTATCCATATTAAATTTAATTGTTCTCTTGATTCCACATATTTAAAAAATAAACTATCAAGTTGTTTTGAGTTATATTATATTTTTAAAAAATATTATTAAGTTATTTTGAGTTATATTTAATTAAAAGATTTACTAGTCTCTTTTCAAGATAAAAGGACTTCCATTTTTCAAATGAAAATGGACCAGGGGGATGAGAAAATGACAACGTAGGGATTTACTGCTCAAGCAATCCTTAAATAATCAATGTTACACTTCGTTTTTTGTACTTCAAAATGTTCTTGTGGCATAAATTTAATTGACTCTTAGTTGTTATAATAGTGTGGTAGAATGAACAATTTGTAACATGCTTCGGAGTGAATCAATTTATTAGAGATGGTTCACCAAAATTTAATAATTTTTGTTCAAACTCTGTAATAATATTTTATTTTTATGAACACAATAACCAACAATTTATTCAAACAAAGTGTCAAATCATAATTAAGGTAAACAATCATTCTTTCTTCTAAATGCTATGTAACACAAATACTAATATCAAAGATCACCCTCACCGCTACTGATTCATCATCAACTTCAAAGCAAAAAAAAAGAAAACTCGAAGAGAAGGGCTGGTCCACAAGGATCTAATGAAAGCAAACAAAGTTAAATGACAATATCACCAACGATAAGCAGATACAAACACTACAAACTACTGTTATTGGCACCAAGCAGGGTCATCAAAAACTCCCTGTAGTAACCTGATGTATCATTAGCTGTTGCATATTCAAGAGCAGTATCCTTCATTTTGAGATATTCTTCCTTCACTTGATCATATCAATTTCAGCTCTAGTAACAATGGCTCTACTCAGAGAATCCTCATTAGTTCCTAGTCCATCAGTGGAGACCTTTACGACCTGATAGCGGAGGAGAAATAAGGATGCATGAAGATACTTGTTCGATATCAAGTGAAAGTGTTCCAAAAGATAATTACTTGCACCAGACAACATCTCTACACCAAAATAGAAGGATTCTTCTACAGCGAAAAATGTACAAAGTCTAATCTTTTAAGACTATTTTTATTACCTCAGCAAAATGCTTCTCTGGGGAGTTTATGCACCAGATAACCACTTTCAACATAGATTCCAAAAGACCTTCGCCACAATTCGTTATATCCTGTAATGGAAAGTTGATCCAACAAGATAAGATTAATAGAGGAGCAAGAATAGTTAAATCTGGTGGCTTAAAGATCACTGACCCGATCAATGGATAATCCATAGTTTTGCTTATAGCACTCGAAAGTTGCCTTAAGCTGATGAATGTTCCTAGTGCTTAGTATCATAACAAGTTCATCACTATCTAATTGTTTTGTTCTAGTGGCTTCACGTAGCTTCGAAGCCTCTAAATTAGCAGTATTATGATCGACTAGTTCTTTGTTGTATCTGTAGGAACTGACTAAACTGAGTAGAACCTGCACAACACGCTCCGAGCTTAGTAGTAGCAACTTCAATGCTAATAAACAATTATTACGTTGTAAAAATGGAGCTTTTTTCGCAAAATAATTTGACATAGGCTAACAATAAGGGTATGTATGACAACAAAGTATAACAGGGGATAAACCTAAGACAACTCATATAGTAAAGAGGTAAATTTGGATCTTTTTCATTTTATAAAGAACATCTTCATCTTCAATTAATAGTGTCCGACTGTAAACAAGGTAATACATTCACCTTTTGGACAGGAAGAGAAACACGAGCTATGATATCCTCTTCAAGTGAACAGCTAAAGAGAGCACAATATGTTTGTCTCACAGCAACCAGATGATCAGGAGTTGATGCACAGGCGATCTCGACTATCACTTGTAAACAGTTAACGTCATGTATCCATGACTTTAAAACCTCATTCGCTAGCCTCGCATCCCTTTCAGTTGGATCATATGTCCAGAGGATCACTGCTTTCTATTATGCATCAAACATGAAACTCGTAAAAGTCAAAACTTCTTTAGGAATTTTTTTTTAAAAAAAGAGAATACCTTGAAATCACCAGATAATTCAGAATGAAGATCATCCATTAGAGATTTGTTATATAGCTGCTGATATGCTTCTTTAATCTTCTTCCTCTGGCTTGCATCTCTATGTCCTAAAACCGTTATTATCGCCTTCTCATCAGTTCCCAGTCCTAAAAAATACACCAAAAAAAAGGATGTTTACCCATTATGTCAGAGCAACACAATCAGAGGCAAATCCAGAATTTGAACCTGGATCTAGAAGTGGTACCTCTAGCTTCTACCAATTGCACAAGAGCATTTCTATGTTTTTTATGGTTGCACTGTTAACTATATCTTAATTTCTATCAGTTTTTCAAAATAGATATATACATATCATTATTTTGCATATGCACCCTCCTCGTATAGAGTGGGTCCGCCCCTGAACAATACTTGAAATTCATCATTGTATACTTGTTCAAATGAATTTAGTATTTTCGACTAGGTAAAGTTGAACCATTGATGAATTTAAATTCTAAATACACCTAGACGACTTCAATAAAACATAAAGGTATTGACAAAAGAAAGAAAAAAAAAAAGGTGTACCGAGAAAATGTTGTTTGAAGGACTTTCTGAGTGTTTCAGCATCTTGGATTGGAGAAGGAACAAAATCTGGTATTAAGAGACTGCCCATTTCTTGTTTAGCTTTCTTTAGATTAAATCACAAAAAATGAAGTGAAAATTAGCAAGTTGTTTATTATAGGAAGATAATTTTAATTAATACTAATAAATAAGAATTTCGGTTTTGATTTCATTTTCAGTTTCAGTTTTATTTGTTTTTTCAATTTCTCTCCACTTGTGTTCCTCATGGTACAGGTAACCGGTAGTTTGCAATTTGATTTCTACTGTTTGCCCTCCTTATTTCCTTGGACCTTTATGCCCTTATTTAGCTTTTATTACCTTCTAAAATAAAAGTAAAAAAATAGGACCACCATTTTAATTTTTATCTCTATTTCTTAAAATAATAATTTGAGAAATAATCCTTTCGATTACTATTACATTTGAGTCTGATATTTATTTATACATTACTCAATTTCAAAAATAAAATATTAAATATCATCAAACAGGTTGTGGGTGCTCGTAAAAAATATGTATTAACAATGAGATTTGAACCTTGGTCAATACTAAAAGAGTTTTATATATCCATTCTAGAACCATTGAGCCAACTATATGATTTATTCATTGGGTGCTCTATGTTAATTTTATATAAATATCGATTAATTTTTACATAGATATATATATTTTGTAATGAAGTTAATGGGTGCTCGAGCACCCGGCGGATACCATGTGGGTCCACCCCTGTCTCAACTACTAAATGTAATTATACACGTGATATTTATATATAAAAGAAAATGACAGATGTCGAGAGATTTTAATTTTATTTTTTATAATTTTGAACTCATTCTCACTATGAGAAATGTGTTATAATGATCACCTTTTAGTAGTGAGATTAATTTCGATTCTTACAAAGGATACTTATACTGATCCAATTTTTTTGCATTGTTAAAATCAAATTTTCGTAAATTAATAATGAAGACTTAAACCTTAAAATGTACAATTTCTTATTAACATAAAACACATTTAAATCATTTTAAGTGACCTTGTTACATTTTATCCTCAATAAATACTAACCAACTACTTATATACCTACTATATCTTTTGAAAAATGTGATCGTTTTAAATTTTATCTAATTTTATACAAGTGAATATTTAATATATTTAATATTTACCTTCACAACACCCGTCTTTTTATTTTATAAATATGTTGGACTTCACTATCAACATTTACTACCATCTTTATATAGACATTAATATTAGCCTACTTTAATTATTCAGTTAAATGACTAAATGAGACAGAAAACACGTTACAACTTACAACACCTTTATTAGACAAAAAATAAATTTTCATCAATTAATTGACTGAAAATATTAAGATCAATGTCTAATCTCTTGCTTAATTAAGTTAAAAATGTTACTTGTAATATATATTCTAACATATGTTTGTGCTAAGATTAATTTGCGTGTATGATTTGATCCTTTTATGAACCTTTCATCAAAATATATTAAAGAGTATTTTTATATGGATCAAAATATGTTATTTGTTTCATATTAATTTTCTATCCTTTGTAATTTTTACAAATAGTTATCATAAGGTTAAATTTATAAAATCAAAATAGAATTTATCTTTTATACCTTATATTTAATTCTTATTTTTTTAGAGTGTAAATATGCTTATAAAGTTTTATAAATGTTATTTAATGAGTAAATTAATAAAACTATGTTTGTACATGATTCAAAGCCAATAAACAGAAAATTGAAAATCAATCAAAGTAACAGGGAGTCAAAAGTTAAAACAATTGATTTTTGCAATGAAATGGAAAAAATGATCCTCTCATTTTTGCATTTGATTATTGTGGAAGATCGTAATTCGTATAGGAACATAAATATCATTTTTGTTTTTTTGGCGTATTTTTGTCTATGTAATTTGTTATTATTTGATAAATATATCAAATATTTTTATATTAGTTTTTTTAGTATATAGACCAAATTTCATTATTTGAGATCTTTTGCATAATTTAAAAATTTTATATTAAATTTTTACCTTTTACAAAAACATCTTTGGATTGTATTATGTAATTTTTAATGTGAATATCAAAATAGTGATAAAATATTTCGTGAATATTCAGTGATTATATAGTTATTGATAAAATAATGAATAATCGACTAACGTAACAAAGTCATGTGTCACTCAAAACTGTCTGATGTCATAGACATTAGTTGTTATTTGTTACAACCAATATACAATTGATTTATAATACAAACTTATGATTAATTTTGAGTTTTTAAAATCTATGAGTATAAATTATTTTTTTTTTTTAAAAAAAAAAATATATTTCTTAAATACTATCCTAACTAAATTTCACTAAACCAATATTTACCAACAATATTTGAAAATCAATATGTGAAATACCAGAATACTAAGAGCTTTGAATCACAGGTCACAGTGAAATTGAATGGAATTTCATACTTGTTCCTGAAAGCTTTGAACTTTGGGAATATTCAATTGTTGGAATGAAGCAAATTTTTAATCTGGAATCCACTACCGGCCGGCAGCAACAATTTTTGGGTTTTCTGCTAATGGAGAATGTATTTAAGCAAGGAGCGGTGAGCTTCTTATACAGAATGGTGAAATCGGAAAAGTAAGGAACTTTTGCAATTTTGTTTGATGTGATTGTTGTATTCCATCGTTGTGCCGTGTTTATGTAGCCGGAGTAGTATCTCATGAAGCATATTAATGGTAGCTTCCTCGTTACATATCAAAAAGGGCGTTCTGCATTGCTTTTTTGAAAGTTGATTTAAATGCATCAGGTGAATGCAATAACTTTACTTCATTTGCCATATTGTTTTTTGACTATTTTGTTCACGTAGTGTTCATCAACAACATAGGTAACTCAGTTTTTGTCTCAGTTGAGATTTGAACAGGAGACCTCACGACTCTCAACTGACCACTAGGTCATACCATTGGCTGCTTTGCTCAAACTCATCTAACCGAAATTAGAAGAACTGAACTTGACAGACTCATGTAGTTGTTACTCATTCATGCGTTATAAATAAGCACTGATATCTGTGCTTGTTGGTGCACTATTTGTTAGAATACTGGAAGATACTTTTGATATTTCTAGCAGCTTATACATTTTACCCTTTTAGTTGTAGGTTCTTACATGAGTTATTGAAATAAATTACAAATAAGCATTGGTAGATAATGTGTAGTGTACATGAGTCTAGGAATTTTTTTAAATTTTGAGTGGAACATGTTAATGCCTGTGAATGTGATGATTGTTTCTGATAAATCATGAATGCCAATGTCACTTGTTAGATTATTTATGTGCCATTAGTTCGAATGGGAAACTGAAATTACTCATTTCTGGGATCTCTGTATGGGATGAGATTTAGTTATGTTGTTAGTAGGGAATGAAACAATGTAAAAAGATAGCAAACAATAATAGGAAACAGAAGGAAAAAACCTCTTTCTTTCTATTGAAACTTGGATGTGTTTTTCTTTACTACACTCTCTCAACATATCATACAACCGGTCTTCACAATACAATATTTGTAGAATCATCACTTGGGTGACAAAAATAAATATGAAACACGAAACCAAAAGGATTTACATTTTTGAGAACTCATCACTCTCTATCTTACCAATCAACAAAAGAAAGAATTTCAATCAATCAAATCCTATAACTATCATTCTCTTTCTGTGTAAAATCAAAAGAAAATGTTCAAAACTCTTATGCTGCTGCCTGCAGCAGGAATTGAAAATCTGATCTTTGACGAAGGAGGGGAGGTGGTTCTACATCAGACAAGTTGATACTCTGGAAGGATCGCGATATTTCTTCTATAGAGAATGGTATGCTGTAATTGGAAGAATAGTTAGTTAAAGAATGCATGTCTATTTCTTCTCTATGTTTAAAGTTGATTACCTTGAATCCACATCAAGCAAGAATGTATTGTTTGGAATGCTGGCTGAGTCTTCCAATGTTAGTGCTCTCATCTTGCTAATGACCTGAAATTCCAAAAATGATCAGCTGTTGATCTACTGAAGAAAGAAGCAGTTCTCGTTGTCATTGCCGTACTTTTAAGGCTAAAGACGTAAAGGTGCTAAATATGTTTCCTTTTATCTAGGGAGCTATGATGAATCTTTTGCAACATTGAGAGAATCCTGTGCTATCCATGGCCTTTGGATGTTTATTAAATCATTAAAGTTGTTGAAACATTAAGGAGGTAAGCTCTTTCACTGCTTGGCGTGAGAATAACGCAAGAGTGCTTCAGTAGAAAGCATTTTTCTAGTGTATGTGTCAAGCTAGAGCACTCTTTGCCTCTCTGTTGGAGAAGGTGATAAGATCTCTCTCCAGCAGAGCTTAGACACACTTTAAGAAGATTGGTGGACTGTTTTTATTTAATGTGTGCTTTATCTATATTTTGCTATTTGAGGGCCTCTTGTATTTTTGTTCTTCACTAATAATTTTCTTATAATAAGAGAAGAAGTCTTCTTTCCAAAAAAAAGAAGAAGTGAAGAAGGCTTATGCATGTGTTGATTCTTAGTTTTTTACTTTTACATGATAATATATGCATGTGTTGCAGCGGACCATTGGCAATCAAACTGACAAAACCTTGAACACCTTTACCAACTCTCATGAAGGTTAGAGTATCTCTAGTAACAGACTGAAGAAGAGTTATTACCTCTGGTGATAAACCATGGGCTCCATATTTGTCGTCCCAGAACATAGTTCCAATGCGATAAATTTGTGCAATGCTCAACATCTAAGAGAAAAGGAAAAAAGCAACAGGATATAGAGTTCAGTTTTTGGTTCTGAGTTCTAATCATAACTAGAATCCTCTTATTAAAAATCTAATCATAGCTAGAAACGTCTTATTAAAAAAATCATACTTATATTCCTCTATGTCTAAATTTGAATATCATTGTCACTTAGCCTCTTAGTTATCTTGAAATGAAGAGTGAGTTCTTTTTCCTTTTAAAATGCCAAAAGAAAAAGTAGTTAGGAGGGAAGTTGTGGGGACTTTGATCTTTTTCTTTTAAAAACAGAAGTTAATTACCGGGCAGAGGTCACTTGTGATCTCATCCAATGCCTTTTGAGATTTTTGATGTAGCACCTGCAAGGTTGAGGCATGATAATGTAAGCACTCAGCTATGAGGAGATCTGCTTACAGAATGATACTCTGGATGATAGCTTACCAGAAATCCTACAGCTTGCCTTATGTGTTGAAGCTCATCCCACGAAGATCCAGCATACTGTTTCATGAGAACGAATTAAAATGTTGTTTCTTTTATTTGAACTTCAGGTTATTACTCTGAACACCTTTGTTTACCTGTTCTGTTGCTTTGGAACACCAACTTTCTAGTTCTTGCAGACCTGCCTTCAGATATTCCCCGTTGCTAAATGAGCAGCATTCACGGCGAAGCAACAAGCTGAAAAGTTTTCGTATGTCTCACATTAGGATCGAGGATATTTACGGTACTTCTAAAGTGAACAGTTAATTGGAATACGAGCTGAATACCTGTTAAAAAGCTGGACATTTATGTATGAGAACACCTGACTGAGTATTTTCCTTGTAATGGTGGAAGGGACCTGAAAACACAGATGCCACTCATGAAAACTGGAGAGCTTCTCTAGACATAAGATTAAGGAAAACTGACAAACAAGATGTTACTTCACTTACATTATTTTCTGAGAGTATGGTCAATGTATTGTCTAAGCTATTCACAATGTTTTGCCAGTGTACACTGGATGCCTGTTGTTTCGCGATGATGTTTGAATGTATACTTCTAGATGATCCTTTTAATGGTTTTATCCTTGCAGATCTTGGTGCCTGTCAATTTAATTTTAGAATTTACCTTGAGACTGCTGCAAAATTATAGACAAAGGATTCATTAAAAAATGGTGCTTGCTTACATGTATGCATTGGTTAAGAAATGGACTTATTTCTTTCTTTAAGTTGTCGCGGATCATTCCATATATTTTCTCAACGCAAGCAGTTAGGTGTTGCTTAAACAATAGTGCTGGGTATTTAGCTTCAATTCTTGTCCGGACATTTGGGCTTCCCTCAATTCCGCTGTATCCACTGGAAATTGCCATGCTTAATGAAGTTGAGCGAAAACCCTGCTGTTGACCCTTGAAATGTCAATGTTCTACATGTCTATACATGGTCAAAAGCTTATACTATGAGTATTTACCTGTGCCATTCTTCCAAACAATGTGGTAGGTGAGCTGCGATTACGATATGGGGACCTAGTAGGTGCATTACCAGCTTTAATTGTGCTTTGCAAAAGGAACAACAGAGTTGAAGATGTTGACAGCCAGTAGGCAAGATCACTGGTGTTATCCTGATCCTTCATTGAAATGTCAATAAATTTTTGTCAGTTCGGAGTCTAAATTGATTTAGATTTGATCACTCATTAGGACCATTCCTATTCAGCAATAGATCATAGTGAAATTTCACCTCTATAGATGATCGGATCGTATGAATAATCCTATCAAATATATTCGTTTTTTCTGCTTCAAAGGATCTCCACTGCAGAAGTGCTTTGTATAGTGTGCATGCAGCTACTGGTCTTCCCTTGTCAAATCGCTTGTCTTCCGCAAGGCACTTGATCAGTATATCATGGTTTTCCTAATTATTGAAGAATGAATACAGAAGTAATCAGCGATGACTACAAAACCATCACAATTTTATCTATCAGATCAACTTGTAAAGTTCAAGTTTCTACTACTTGCCTGCTGCCTATCCGTCAAGGATCTTTGCTTAGTTAAAGAGATGGGAGGGCTAGAATCCTGCAGAAGCCAGAAAGAATTTAGATATCATTTAGAATTAGCATTTTCTGACTGTTATGGTCCTTAAGTGTGTAACAGGCTAACAGCCATTGGTGAGAAGCTTATATACCTTTGATATTTGTTGTTCTACTTTCATTTCTTCATGCACTTCCTCTGTTTGATGTCCATTATCAGCTGGATGTGTGATATCAACAGTCTGAAATAACCCAGTCAGGAATGAGTGTTGTTTGCAGTTCTACAAGTTAAGATGCTTATAATGAAAAACGAGAAAGTTTTAGCTAACCTCAAGCCCTTTAGGTGCCCGATCATCAGAACTTACTACTCGCTCCACAACTACCCTTTGAGTGCGGAGAAGCTCGTTTTCTGACTCCAAGTCTTTAATCTTGTTCTTGAGTCTGATTAAGAGGAAAAATCAACTTCATTTGAATTCTATATGATAAAGTGTTATTATCTCTGGAAGATAACTCAAAATTAGAAGTTTCTCAAGGATATTGTTCCATTCTTGTAGAAATAAGTCCAGGTAAGTATTCTTGAAGCAATTATATCGTGTAAAGCTTACACAAACAGTGTAAATTGTTTCTCTTTGTTTATGTCCATATTTTTTATGCTCAAATTAAAGTGTCGATCGTGAAATATGAGCCTGTTTCGATGAGCTATCAACGCAAGTATAAGTGTACCATCTGTTTTCTAAGTGAAGGATAACTATCTTCTCTAGATTTTCTTGGTGCCTAGTCGCAACATTTTGGCTTGTATAGGTTGTTCCAAGATGTGTATGCTTACATGTCCATTTCCTCAGAGAGGGCCTCATTTGTTGATGCTACTAAAGCCTGCTGGCGGAGAACCTGATTCTCAGATTCAAGGTTGGATAGATTCAGTTGTAATCTGAAAATAGATAATTAGAAGAACAGGTAAGACAATAAGTTTCTTACTAATTCAATTTTTTATTGATTTGCAAGCTTCAGCCACTTCAACATACTACACAAAGAAGTGAAGGAACTACCTTTCTATGGACTCTTGGAGCTCCGAAACTCTCAGCTGAGATTCTTCTGCCTCTTTACGTGTGGCCTGGCATTCTTTTTCAACTTCATTGTAGCTCTGTTCAAAGTCTTCTACTCTCTTCTTGAGCTCTCTGATTTCATCCTGAATATATGACAGGCAAATTGCATCAGATTCAATGCTGTCAGAAACACACTAATTTATGACGTATATTTATTCTGCTGCAGAGAATGCAGTGAGTAGATTTCCTGTTTTACTTGTGAAAGTTTTTGTTTTACATTTTTAAGTCTGGATAATCTTTACACTTCAAACAAATTTTTATCTTCGCGCTTTTTATTGATTACATTGATCTCCAGAATTTTCCTTTTATGGTCAATTAACTCAAATATCTTAATGAAAGCTTTCTTTTTTTCAAAGCCCTTTCTTTTGAGGTGGTTATCACTAAGTTACTACATGTTTTTATCATCTCACTTTACTCTTATTTTGGTAACATACTCCAAAGGTTTTTGGAGTGGACCTATGCCATACCAATTACTATAAATGCACAGAATTATGTTTCCTGATTTTACCTCGAGTTTGTTGTTTTCCTCTGTCAGCTTCTCTACTTTGGTGTTGTCAATCACTGGTACCTCCTTGATAACTGGAGGAGCTTGTTCAATGGCTATCTTTGCTGCTTCTTTCTCATGAATAATTGCATCATGGGCTTCATCTAGTTGCATTTGCAATTCTTGTAAGGCTTTTTGCAATTTTGAAATTTCTTGCCCCTTTGCTTCTTCGAGATCAGTCTGGAGAAACAGAGTTTTCATTCTTACCATTACTATGTCATAAAAGTATTTACTGTTTAGTGATAGCGTAAGAAAACTCTTAACTGCCAAAAATCTACATTTCTTCACAAGTGAAAATTTTATCTCATACCCATGTATAGCACAAGCAAGATATAATTTTATGCATTCATGTAAGTATATTCTCACTGATTATGAAGCACTAATGATGTTTTCTTTGGCCTTCACTTGGTGTGCCTCCCCAGAGAGCCCCCAACTCTATAACATTTGGTCTCAAACTACTCTATTTTATCGAGTTTCAGGCAACTATAATAGAAGCACTGCTCTATAGAACCTCACTTGGAGTACTTTCGACTGTTATGCTGTTTCCGCTTAGAGCAAAGCAAATTGATTGTACATACCCTCAAGTGTTTTTCAAAATCTAATCGCCATGTTAACTCCTCGACACGCTTTTCCAGTTTATCCTTTGCTTCTTTAAGTGCCCCAGTATCTCTTGCATCCTGCATTGGAGAAGATTTTTTATGCTAGTTAACATATAGCAGACATACTGGCACTTCAATGGATTTGAATAAGCAGTAATGCCAATCTTTTCACTAAACAAGAAATACCCACCATCCTCAATTTCCGAAGCACCTTCCTCGCTAACCTGCCTCTCCAGAGACATTGAAGTGAAAGACTTGCTTTTTTCTTCTGTTTATAAGTTGAGAAGGCATGGAATCCTCTCCATTGAGTCTGCAAAAATAAAAGACGAAGTAAGAAAATAACGCAATGTTATGTCTTTTTATAATCAGTCTTACAATTGAATATGAGGTAATAAGGTAACTTCTGATTATCTTCTTATTAGTTCCCAACAGAAGGTTAATTTCAGGAAGCAAATACTGACAGTACTAAATAGATTTGGACCCTCTTTAGATGTGGTTTTCTTATTCTGTTTACCTCGAAATAACTTTTGTCAGATGAATTAACTTAGGATGCAAATTCACCTTTTTTGGTGCAATCTAATTACCTGAACTATTTTAGCTGCTTTATTTCTCCTCCTCTGCCTATATTCATTTCGTGCTGCCATAGCTCTCATCCCTGTTTGAATGACTACAGCTGCTGCCTGTAATTCCTTGTAAGATTTTCTTGCTGAATGAGAACGCGCATGTTTCTGTATGCGTATTGAAGCAGCTTCCCTTTTCATTTGTTCATACAGCACTCTGGCAAGTTGTGCTGGGTAGGTTGAACATAAAAATTTTCTCAAAGTCCCGACAAGAACACCATATAAAAATGGGAAAGCTAATGTAGCATTGTGTTGATTGACATATTTGTAAGATTAATATTAAGAAAAGTAGTTGGAACCCTATCTTAGGGAAAAATCAGAACATGCCAAAACTAGAATATGTTAAAGCAGCATGTATGCAAAAAGTGCAATCTTGTTGTTGCACATATAATGCTGACACTTCTGATTTTTACCATAAATGGGTGGTCATTTGTATCATTGCGGTACAAGTTACCTCTCCATAGTTTCTGGAAATGAATTGTAGCTCTCTTTAGGGCTATGAACTCCTTTCGGGTAAGATATGTTCGAATTTGTCTCTGAATGCGCTTTGCAGCATGAGCTAGAACTTCTGTTCTTCTGGCATCTAATTCAGCCATCTGCCCGGCTCTGAGAAAAACTTTGGTTTTCCCAATCTGAATAAAATAGATAGAAAACTCTATTTCATGAACAAATACATAAAATGTGCAATTTTATGTCCAGTTTTGTGGAACTGGTTTCTTTTTACAAGTAGTATGGCAATAGTCTAGGTGTAATACCTGATAACCCTTTAAGCCCATTCTATCACAAATTGCAATGCATGCTGACTTCTCATCACATCTGCTTCAACGAAAGGGGATTAGCTTGTGATATATCAGTATGTTGATGCTATTCATGCACATACAATTATGTTTATAAGTCTAAAGAAGACTGTTTGCTGCAAATATGGTATTACTACTACTGGTTATAATATATTTCTCCCTGCCTCAAACTTCCAGTATTTGTTTCTTCCTGAAAAGGATTTAAGATGTGAAACTAAGTTATAACCGATTGTGATATATACCCGTCAAGAACATCTGGAGCTAACGTCCCAAAGCGGTCAAGGAACTCGTCGAATGTTCTTTTTGTTGGGTATCCTGCACAACTTATCCTGATCGCCTCTAAGACACCCTGCATAAGTGTCACAAAAGGTTTGTCAGAGAGTGAACTATGATGAATTACATATTTTCTGATTGAGAGTAGAAAATGAAAGCACCAGAAAGTACATGGAGGACTTTAACTTACCCCACATCTTAATTGGTTTAATACATTCATGTTCTCAAATATTCCAGGCTTTAGAACCGTATTGGGCTTTACACATCTGATGTAATGTGGCTCTGTAGTGTTCAAGGTCTCCATTAAAGATTGCAGTTGTTGCTGCAAATTGAAGTTCCGTTTGAAAATAAATCAGGTTCATAGGATATTTCTGAAGTAAATATACTTGTTTCTGTCCTGTTTACAGACTTACCTTAAACCGTGTGCCGATGGATGAGAACTTGGACTGCTTGGACGATTCTTCGGGCAATGGAGGGAAGAGGTTTGCAATGAAAGAGCACTTTGAGTCCATCAGAAGAGCTTGAAATTCTGCTATCACATAGTCCTTATTTTTGTCAAGGAAGTGATCTGCTTGGTAAGTAACCTGTTTGATCAACGAATTAAGATGACCAGAATTCTTTGACTGACAAATGATTGACTAAATATCTCAAGTTAACTTACATCACCAGCGTAATGATTGATTGTAAAGTCAGTACGAGCAAGTTTTGGCTTGCTAAACCGTTTATGGGCTCTGTATGTCTGGTACATCTTTTGGGCAAATGTCTCATGAGTTGCTTTTGGGAACATACTGTGCAAGAAAAAAAGTTAAGTTATATCTTCTCCTTTAATCATTCTTTATGATTCAGGAAAAAGACGTTATACACTGTTTTGAGAATTTAATGACTGTCTAGCTAATTATCCTACTTTCACTGGTAAAAATTGGTGTTGAAAAGAGGAAGTTTGCGTACCAAGCTTCATCAAGAAGAGCAATAATGCCTCCAGGTTTCTGCAAAATTGATGAAAGGTTATCAAAGGTTTGCTTGTTAAATTAAAATAACGTTACAAAAATGTCTACAGTCAGAATGACGGTACCTTCTCAATAAGATCTAAAACATCTTGGTTATCTACAAACTCCACATAACTCCAGTTGATTTCTTCTGTCGTATAGTCGTCTTGTTCCATCTTGAATACGTGCTGTAAAAACAGAGTTTCTATTTAATATTCTATTTATTTTAAATGGGAGTGAAAAGTGAAGGCACTGAAGAGTGAATAAAGGTTCTCATGATTTACCTGGTTAAAATGCTGCTGCAACTTCTCATTTGTTAGGTTGATGCAGAATTGCTCAAAACTGACATTAAGCATTAACTGAGCTGTTAAGTTTGTGGTAAAGATTTTACACTCAGAAGTCGAGAAAACAATTATCCAAACCTATTGATTTTGAAGCTCTCAAAGCCATATATATCAAGGACGCCAATTATGCTTTTTGCTTCAGGATCCTGTCCAATTGAACTGTTTATCTTGTCCACAAGCCTGCCACATAGGAGCTGTCAAAAGGATTTCATTTTGAATGTTTTTTCGTGTAGCTGAATCTAGAGTTATGTTAGATAATGCTAATTAACTCAAGAAATAGAATTTCTGAATGTCTTTTTGAACTAATATGATACTGACTCACTGTGGCAAGCAGCCATCGCTCTTCTAGAGATTGACTGTCTGCATGTCAACAGGACACAAAACACTACTATGGGCTGGTTTCAAAATTTGAAACTAAAATAGGAAACCAGGCTTGAAACATACATAACATCATTCAATCACAATAAGAAATTTCAGCTAGAAAAATTCTCCATTATCTTCAATCCTGTCTGATCACTCTTCTATACGTTGAATCTCTTTTGTTCTTTATGAGAAGCCCAGTTAGTTATAACTTTATTCTTTATAATCAGAACTATAGTGATAAGAGAATTAGAAAATTTTGGTTTAATTATGCATTATTTGTGGCTTCCTGTGATAATCCAGAGCTTCATTAGGAAAAAGTTGCGACATAGATGAAGTCAAATTCATGTGCAGTAAATGTTATTGCCTATCAGGTTCCAGGTTATTCTGTATTTCTTTCATAATAAACTTGTAACTTTTGCTCTCCCTCGCTGTTAATGCTGTAAGTATCCAATCGTTTGGAGTTGAGAAAGTTCTTTTTTGCTTTGTTAGTACTAAGATGTTCCCCTCTCATGAGCTTAGATACCACCCACAGTTTTGCAGCTAGGTAGAGACTTAGTCTGGGAGCCACATTCTATATATTGCTTACCAGTCGAACAATCTGGAGTATACAGTCTTTGCCAGGGCATCCCTGCTCGTGGTTGCAGCTGCGGGATCCAGTAATTTTGTGATGTTTCCATCAGGAGTTACAATGACACGCTTACAAAGTGAGTCTTCTAGTGCCTTCTCATCACACCTGTGCATATGTTTATTAGTTCAAAGTTTAAGCGCCTTGAGTTCTGAGTTGAGGTAAACTAAGGTATATCCTCTTACATGAATAGCTCTGCAGCTGTCTTCAGATGAAAAAGTGACTTCTCATCTTTTAGTTTGGAGGAATCAGCCTCCTTTCCTTTCACAAAGTTGATGTTTCCGAGATGGAGTATTGCAGCTACAACACGAAATATAGCATCCTACAGAAATGATAAGTATAGGTTTTAATATATTCTTGGTGCATAATGGGATTTTTCCAATTGCTTCTATGTTTGGGCACACACCTGTTCCTCCTGACCGATTCCAACAACATCCATAGCATTTCTGGTTTCAAGATACTCTCTTGCATCGTCAACATTTGCAACTTCGTAACAGTTACTTTGGTTTAGATAATGAAATGTTTTTGGATTCCCAAGTTTGAATCTTTTCACATCCTGTAAAAGATTCCGTAGATCATCTAGGTGGAAACTCAATATCATTTGTAAAGAGTTTGATAATGGGCTGTCCCATGGAACTCACCTCTGGTGGTGCAGCACAAAGCATGTAAAAACAATGGTAGTTTCTCTCTGGGTCTGAGACTTGGCAAACACGTGACCTTTCAAGAAGATATGTCCTAACTGCAGCCCCAGAAATCTTCGCGTGCTTATCAAACTGAATTTCAACAAATTTACCAAAACGACTGGTACAACGACTCAGTCATGTCAATTTTTTGTAGAGGGAGAATATGAAAATCAAAATGAATATAATAATGATAAAATCTCTGATGTCATTTTTGGTTTACCTGGAATTGTTGTTCTTCACAGTCTTTGCATTCCCAAATGCTTCTAAAACTGGGTTGGACTGAAAAAGAAGAAATATGAATTTGCATTTGCATTTGCATTGTTAACTTGTAGATCATTTGAGTATAGTAGTAAAGAGCAATATTGCCCACCTCCAAAACTTGTTGCTCGACTGTTCTTCCTTCAGTGCCAGACCTTCCACCCATAAACGCGAGATATCTCATTAACATTTTCGTTGTCTCAGTTTTACCAGCACCACTCTCTCCACTGACCAAGATAGACTGGTTGCCATGCTCATTTATCAATGCCCTGACAAACTTGTTAGATTAGGCAAGTTATTCATTTCTTGCATGGCATAACCAAATTCAGTTGCTCTTCTCATTTACCTATAACAGGCATCTGCCACTGCAAAAAGATGTGGACTTAGCTCTCCAAATGGGGCTCCCTTGTATTGCTGCATCATATGGGTATCATACAGATGTGGAAGTCTCCGAAATGGATTAACCGCAATCAGGATATTCCCTGTGTAAGTCTGCAAAATTTTGGATATTTTTATATCAATAAGACTTGTTTTCTGTAGCTACTCTTTGTGAAGTTCATCATCGACTGAAAAGTATGACTTACATATATCTCATTTAGAGAATACCGACAAGCAAGGTTATTCAGAACGCCAGGCTCATGGAGATAAGCTAACTTGGTCATGTCATCAACCCCAGATGGTGGTGCTTCGGTATCCTTTGGGTATATGCTAGAAATAGAAGCAACTGTCTGAAGCAGAAAGTAGTTCAATGGCTTAATATAATTAGATTTTCATTGTTCGCATCTTGAAAACTTTAGTTTGTAGAAGTCGTGATTATTGCATCCTAAAAATATCAACGGGCACATTCCTAGATCTTCATAGCAGAATATACCTATCATGAAAATCATTAATACATCTGCTTAAGGCAAAAGGAAAAGCTGCATAAGCCGTCCTACAGGTATGAATTCTCAATTCGATTGTCTTACAAGAATGTGCAACAGGAGACAGGAAAAAAGTCCTTCGTTGTTTTATATCTGATTGATCATATTGCACTATTAGATTCCTATTTGTTCCATGACCAATTCCATTTTTTAGGGAACTTCTATTCCAGGTTGTACCAATAAGCTTATAAAAGCTAATAAGGTCCTAATTTTCATATACTATACAGTATAACTTTGATATTATACTATATCTACTTTTTGACACGAATATTGTTCAGAAAATCCTTTTTTTTGCAATCATATTGTATTCCCTGAAAGATGCTATCAATATCAAATTTTTGTCAGGCTCTGAACTTATTGATTAGAATAAGACTGCTTACCGTCTTCCCATTAGTTGTGGCTACTGTGGCATTTGAGCCTTTAATTTCTGTGACTTCTCCATCAATCCAGGCATCATCAGGATCCTCAATCCACACCTGGGATCCAACTATGATGTTTACAGGAGTTCCCTGAATCACAAAAGATTATTACAGAGGTCAACAATTGATAAGTCCTTCATCAATTAAAACAGAACAAGATAAACTATTGATCATAATAAACAAGCTCACCATGGCAGTAGTTGAGACTATTTGATCATGGAACTCAAAGGAGAATTGTTATAAGAGATCGATGAATTGATATAGAGGGAGAAAAGGAAGAAGGGAAGAGAAATGAATTTCAGGGAGAATGTGGTGCTCTTAAGGGAATGATGAATAGATGAATGTAGAAACAGGAAAGTAATAAAAAAAGTGAAAAAAAAAAAAGAATGTTTCAAAGCAGGCTAAAAGCAGAGGTAATGAAGATGGTGTGGTAACTCAAAAGCAAAAGGCAGAGTAATCACCCCTTCACCATCCCCTTCCCCACCTCCTGTCACCTTTTATTCCTCCAATTCCACATAGGATGCTGACTTGGCAGCTATACAACTTTGATATACAGAAACTTCTGCTACTTTTGGGTTGTCTATTTGTGTTAAATACATTGCTTAAATATAAAGGAAAAATCATTTTCCAATTGGTACCTTAATATAATAGTTCGTTGTTTTTATTTTAAGATTTATTCTCTATCTATGACTTATGCTATGCAGTGAAGGGCCAGGGTGTTTATAATGATGCTGTGCATTACCAAAAGCACTGTGTGTTGGACCAGGTCTGATTAATGCATACAAACTATAGTTAATATATGACTGATGGTGGTCTCTTTTTGCATAATTGCTGGCTTTACTTTCTCTTAAATCAATAGGGTGTTTAAAGATGATTAGATCTAAATGTACTACTGAAATGCCCCACTTAATGCCTTAGCTACCCCATCTTAACTGGGCTCTCTACTTTCACTTGTTTCTATCCTCTTTTTTTTTTTCTTCAGGTTAACTTTTTTACCACCTGGGATCTCTGTCAAATTCAGCAGCAGGCAGGTATTATTACTATGATAAAAAACTTTCAATATTCTCTAAACTTCTTTATAAATATTTTAAGATTTATGTTGTGGATTTTCTCATAGTTACACCAATTCTTGATAAACTTTTTCCATTTTGATCTACAATTGATTTCAAGATTTTCCAAAAGTTTCAGCTTTACAACATTAGCATTCAGTTCTTTTCACTTATTTTAGCTTTTACAACATAGGAATGGGCAAAATCATGAAATACCAGACAATCCTACTGAAAGGTGTCAATGAAGGATCAAAAAAGGTAAAAAGCATGGGGATTGTAGTTGTAGAAAAGAAAATGTACAGAAGCTAAAAAAGGTAGCTGCCACTACTAGTTCACCTTAAAAACTCAACTATTATTCATTTTGGTAAAACATGTTATAACATTTTAAGAAGTATTAATGGACTAGAAATGATGGCTCAGACAAATACTCTTTTATGATTTAAGACTATTAAATTAATCTTTTATTTGTAGTGTACCAAAACCTTAGAAAGACAGAGTTTATGGGGTATGGGTGGATGGGGGGGTCCCTCCTATTTTATTTTTTTTGCCTTATTGAAATAACTCACCAATATTTTGGACTGACTAGTCATAGGAGGAGGCTAAAGATTATGAGTTTGGAAATCTATTTCCATTCATTTAGGGCGGTGGGGAATTGAGATTTGTTCGAGTCCTTTCACATGGGAGAAAAGGT
The DNA here is from genome assembly GCF_036512215.1 of Solanum lycopersicum. NCBI lineage: Eukaryota > Viridiplantae > Streptophyta > Magnoliopsida > Solanales > Solanaceae > Solanum > Solanum lycopersicum. The sequence goes on from NC_090800.1 coordinate 76,867,361, forward strand.
TGTCATGTTGGGTCCCTTCCAACTAAGCTTTCTTCATTCCCTCCTTCTCTTCCTTTATTTTATATATAATTAGTGGAGAAAAAGTGGAATATTTTTGTTAAAAGAGTTGGCAATTACTACTTTTCTTAATCCTTTAACTAGTTAAATGTTTTTTGTATTAAATTGACTATTAAACTGTATTAATACTAGGGCTTGCTGTGGTTGTTATCATAATATTTATGTATTTTAATCGATTTTCGTTTATGTTAGAATATACGTTTCTTATAACAATATTTCGTTACCTTGTTTCGATAGTTATATCGTACTATTAATTTTAATATCACGTTACGTCATTGTTTCTCTAAATTTTTGTTGTATCGTATTATTTTTTACTTTTTTTGGGTTAAAATTGTATCGTACTGTTGATGAAAAATTTGTAATGGAAAAACAAGAATGCTTATAGAATCTTTGCCGCCCTGTGGACGGTGCCTAATTGGTAGGCCTCTTTGGAATGATTATTGGCATAACACAAATACTATTATTTTCATTTATCTTAGGTTCGAGTTTTGAGTGTGGAAAAGTTCTTGTTAGGAAGTCTTTATCGAATAGAATTTTATATGACCTGAATCTGAATATAATCGAGTTTCAATATGAATATTGAACATTAGTTAGAAAAATAACAAACAAACATTATTTTGTATAGTTTTGGTTTTTCACTCCTCCATCTTTTACACAACCTTTTCACTATCAATAAAAATAGAGGGTTGAATCAATAAATATTGAGAAAATTTTAAAGTTTTTTTGTGTTTAAATAAACAACATATATATATAATTATTATAGTGGTTTTGCAATAGAATTAGTTACAAAGTTGGTACTACTAAAACATCTATAATAATAACAAATTTTGTGGGACACAAAATATGTGTGGGTTTTTGTGTGTAGTGTCGGCACGAATACTTTTTAAATATGATTTTTGAGGAAAAATATACTTTAATTAAAATATTGACTGATATAAGTTTTACGAAGATATTTAATTTTTTTAAAAGCTAGTCTAAAAAGTATAAACATTTCTTCCTCTCTTTTTTCTTTTTCTTCCTTTTATAATGTAATAATATGTCCTACTGAAGTATTAATAGTATTTTTTTTAAGAAAATGAAAAAATCAATCCAATTTATATATTTTTATTTTTTTTGTTGGTCCAAAAAATAGGTGGAAAATGTCGTAATTATGAGTAGTCATTGACTCTCCCCAGCCACTAGCTAAAAAGAAATATAAAAGTTGTAAGAAAATGATGTCACTGTTATATCCTTTAGATAGTGAAACTTAATATTTCAATTTGTCAAAAAATATTCCTTCAATTTTAATATTTTTAATATAATAAGTATTGATGGGTTTCATGGCCAAAATTTAAAATTTTGTACCATGTCCAATTAACCTTGTAATTTCATACGTTGTGCCTTCATCTAATTTTTATTTCATAAATATTTTAGTCATCATATACCTTAGGAATTTATTTAGAAGATTTTTTTATTTTTTATTTATATAAAGAACGATAAGTATAATTAAGAAACATGAATCTAGTGAAGCTCAATTATAAGGGGCCAATAATATTCCTGTTTCTTTCTGAAGATGAAATAAGGTGCAATTATTTTCGACATTTAGGTACACTATTTTTTGGAAATGAATAGTATGATGTGACTGGGTTTTTTAAGCGGAAAAATTCAAATATGTCATTACAGTTTGAGAAAATACTTATTTATGTCATGCATCAAAATTTTGGCTCATTTATATCATTTTTGTTTGGAAAAAAAATTCGTTCATATCATTATTTGTTAACTGAATTTGTCTTTAAGAAAGCAATTTAGTTAATATCTTAGTCGAATCATAGTTGACCGTGTATAAAAAAAGATTTTGCAAAACAATTTTCAATTAGAGTGGAATATAAATGAGCTTTTTCCCTTTTCTTTAAAATACAAAATGGAAATAAATTGGGATGACATTCACCAAAGGTACTAATTACTTCAAAATGAAGTGAAATGAAATACAATATTGTTCATATGAATAATAATATATAGTTATATTTCATAAGAGCTACTACAACTTAAATTAGATATATAATTAAAGAATGAATAATTTAGTGATGGGGGTAGAAATAATGGTTGACGAACAAGTTATATAAAGATTAATACAGGGATTAAAAAATCATCAGATTTTTAAATTTAAATGAACGTGTCTAGTACTCATCAAGTGAGATGGACATTCAGAATTTAGCCTTTTTTTTATCCTAATTTTTTAAAATATATTTTATAAATCGTCAATTATTGTGATTTATAATATCTTTTATGTAGTTTTTTATTATTATTATTTTTTTTATAGATTTCATTCTAAATTGATGATTAAACTTAAAATGTTTAACTTTCGAAATTCAAACTGTGTCACATGAATTGAAACATAAAAGAATATTTTTCTAACTAGAAGCACTTTATATTGTTGAACGAATGATTTTGCTTAACTTTATCTTTATGCAAAAATTATATTGTATTTTAACAAATCAAATTTCCATTTCATCGTATGCTTTTCTGGTTGTTAGGATTTGTTGAAAAGATATGGCAAGAAAGTGGAGGTCAACAAAGTAATTCCAAGAATCAAAGCCACCAAAACTTTAATATAAATTTCATATCAATTAAAATAATATGATCATCACTTGATCGTGCATTTTTAAGGAAAAAAAATGATATTCTTTAATATTTTTTTAATATAAAAATAGTAGCTATTTTAATCATTAGTATCAATTTCATATGGTTCAATATCCTTGATCAATCTATCTCAGCAATTAATCCAAAAGGTAAAATGATTTTACTCATGTATGGTAGGCTCATAATTCATATATAGTCCATGGGTTAAATGGATGCTTAATTGTATAGAACAAGTTAGTCATCTTTTTATTTTATTTTTTCTATTTAGTATTTGGTATTCGCATTGGAGTAAGATTCATGTCGCGTAGAGCCCTAGAAAGTGCTTTCTATAAAAAAAAAAAATTCATACATAAAATTCGAATATAAATTCTTTAATTAAAAAAAAGTAACCTCATCTGTTGCACCACATCCTTTTGTATCAAAGTTAGGTAGTCATAATTACAAGTCATAACTCATAAGTGGGCTTGAAAAAATTTCATTATACTACTCTTCTATTATAATTTATGTAACTCTTTTATTTTTAGTCTAAGTTCAAATAGAACGATATCCTTTTATATTTAATAATATTTTAATTTTTAATTTTTAATTTGATTTTTAATTATATGATTTATATTAACACAAATATATATGATCGATTTTAGATCATAAATTTTAAAAATAATTACTTTAATTATTAATTTCTTACTCAATCAAACATCAATGATGATGGATGGAACAACATTATGAGAATATTAGACAAAATATCCATTAGATCAAAATTCTTTTACCTAAAATAGATGGCGGAGCTTTTAGATGACTCTCCTGTTCCTTTTCTTCTCCAATTATTTTATTATTTTTTTGTTAATATTCTCCAATATACAATTAATTTCAATTGAAGATTACTCCTTTTCTTCTTATTTATGTAATAAAAAAATCGGATTCGAACATAATATATATATATATATATATATATATATATATATATATAAAATTGTCGATTGATACATAAGTAAATAAATTAATCATGATTTAGGTAGGTTGGAATCGAAAAAAATAAGCTTGTTGAAGAAGATAAATTATTGCAATTAAATAGTGTATATAGATATTTATACATCTATAACTGTATACATGGTTATATGTCATATATACATGATTATACACTATTTAACAAATATCGATACATCTCATGTTCATGCGACTATTTAATTGAATTTTTTCACACAATATACATACACTTACATAAGAAGCTCAGGGACCGTTTGGTTGGAAACAAGTTATCCCACGATTAAGTACATGAGATAACTTATTCCATCAGTATGATATAAATGGTGGAATAAGTTATTTCAAACATGACAACCAAACAAGACTCAAATTTTTTTATTCCATCTCTATTTTTTTACATCCTTCATACCAAACGACCCCTTACATTATCTAATAGGGATTAAAAGAAATTTCTAAAAAAAGAAGTGAAAAGAGTGACAGAAGTGAAAAAGAGTTTTTGATTTGTCCCTAATGTGTCAATGGAACAATAGTACTTTCATAGGAAAGCCTAGTAGCATACTTCTACTTCCCCCTACTGTGAAGTCATGCCCCTCAAAAAAAAAAAAGGTGTGTCTGGTTCATTTAAACGAGCAATGCGGTGTTTGATTATGAATTTTTAATTTTTTTTGAATAATACGTTTGATTATAACTTTTTTTTTTAGAGTATTTAGGTATTTGAAAAGTAATAAGTAACTTCAATTCGTATTCATGGCCAAATACAATTCAATTTTCAAACTTTACTTTTTTCACTTTGAAGAAAAAATTGTCTTTCTTCTTTTTTTCAAATTTCACGGTGGACCATGGTCACACGCCTGCTAAGGGGTCGTTTGGTAGAGTGTGTTAGTAAAACAATGCATATATTAACTTTGTGTATTAGTAGTCCCTTACATCAGTTATACATTATTTTATCGTGTATTGGAGAATGCACTATTAATACCATGAAATTCTAGGTATTAGTAATGCAAAGAGATTTAATACATGCAGTAGCATGCTTAAAAACTCAATTACCCCTCAAAAATACTTTTACATCTTTACCATCATAATTATGAAGGATATTTTTATATAATGCATACTATTTTTAATACATCAAATGAAATAATGTATAAAAAATAATATATACATAACTAACGCAAGTATTGCTAATATGATCTATTGAATATTATTTTTATACACTCTACCAAACGACCCGTAATATTTAAACAATTGTTTGTCTTACTACTTCCTCTCCCTGTGTTTCAATTTGTTTATCTTACTTTTCCTTTTAGCTTTTTTTTTAACGAACTTTTTAATTCTAACTTTCTATATAACATGTTTGATATCACAAAATTAAACGAATATTTTGATTCATTAATTTACACATTTTTAGTTTAAACTACAAAATTCAACTTTTTTTTTTTTATATATTTTCTTAAACTCTCTTTCAAGTCAATCTCCGACTAATAAATCCAAAACGGTTTTGATATTTTAGAAAAAAATAAAATACCTTTTTTTTCTAACTACCGTTGCTTCTCAATTCAAAATCCATGTTTTGTTTCTCGATCTTAATTTGCAATTTTTCTTCGTTTTTATACTTTGGCAACTGAAAAAAATACAGCAAAGTGTGCAGCTTTACTTCTCCGGCTGATTTTATGAGTGCTTTGTTGCTCTACTCTACTAGAACCAAACACTATTGCCTTAACAAAAAGCTCTCTGCTTTCACCATTTACTTCCCTTTCAAATTCTTCAGCACATTCTCAGTTCAATGCAGACAACAGCAGCCAATAAGCCGCCCCTTTCAATCCCTGCAAGATCACCCAGAACCAGAAATTTCTGGGTTTCATCAAAAGGGGTTCTCCAATATCACCCAAGACATTGTTGGAAGGGCAGTTCATGCAGTTTGCCTAAAGGAAGAACCCCATTTGAGCATTTTCCATTACAACACTTTGATCAATGTGTACTCGAAGTTCGGAAGAATTGAAGTTGCTCGCCATGTGTTCGATGGAATGCCCGAGAGAAATTTGGCGTCTTGGAATAATATGGTGTCTGGGTATGTCAAGATGGGTCTTTATTGGGATGCTGTAGTTCTTTTTGTTGAAATGTGGGGTTGTGGAATTCAACCGAATGGGTACTTTTTAGCTAGTTTGTTGACTGCGTTTAGTAAATTGGAAAATATGGTTTTGGAAGGGGTTCAAATTCATGGATTGGTTTTGAAATGTGGTTTGTTGCATGATGTTTTTGTGGGAACTTCTTTTCTCCATTTTTATGGTGTATATGGATTACCTTGTAGTGCTAAAACATTGTTTGAGGAAATGCCGGAAAGAAATGTTGTTACTTGGACTTCTTTGATGGTTGCATATTCAGATAATGGTTACCCGGATGTGGTATTAAATTTATACCAAAGAATGAGGCATGAGGAGGTGTCTGGTAATCAAAACACACTCACTGCTGTTATTAGTTCTTGCATAGCTCTTGATGATGATTTTTTGGGTCATCAAGTGCTAGGTCAGGTTGTAAAGTCTGGATTCCAGGACAATGTTTCGGTATCAAATTCTCTTATTTCGATGTTTGGAAGTTTTGGTTTCATTGACGATGCCTCTTATATTTTTGAGGGAATGAACGACAGTGACACTATATCGTGGAATTCAATTATTTCTGCACTAGCAAATAATGAGTTGTGCGGAAAGGCGTTCAGCTTGTTTTCTGAAATGCGTCATGATCACGACGATGTCAATTCAACAACACTTTCTTCATTGATGTCTGTTTGTGGAACTATAGATCGTGTAAACTTAGGGAGAGGTGTTCATGGTTTGTCGTTGAAATTGGGATGGGATTCTAATATTTGTGTGTCAAATACTCTTCTCTCAATGTATTTGGAGGCTTCAAGGGACAAAGATGCCGAAAGTTTGTTCTTGGCAATGCCAGCGAAAGATTTGATTTCATGGAACTCTATGATGGCTGGTTATGTTTTAGCGGGCAAGTACTTCAAGGTTTTGGAAGTGTTGGCTGAACTGCTTCACTTGCAAAGAACACTTAATTATGTGACCTTTGCTAGTGCTTTGGCTGCTTGTTCAGATGGCCAATTGCTTGATGAAGGCAAAATTATTCATGCTCTTGTAATTGCTCATGGGCTCCATGACAATTTAATAGTTGGCAATGCATTAGTCACCATGTATGGGAAGTGTGGTATGATGTGGGAGGCTAAAATGGTATTTCAAAAAATGCCTGACAGGGAATTAGTCACTTGGAATGCATTAATTGGTGGCTATGCAGATAAAAAGGACACACTTGAGGCAGTAAGAACTTTTAAGTCGATGAGAGAGGAAGAAAATTCTCCAAATTACATTACTTTGATCCATGTTCTTGGTTCTTGCTCAACTGAAACTGATCTTCTGAAGTATGGCATGCCATTGCACGGACATATAATTCTGACTGGTTTTGAGACAAATGAATACATTAGGAACTCTCTCATAACAATGTATGCTGACTGTGGTGATGTCAATTCGAGTAGTCTTATCTTTAATGCGCTACTAAATAAGACATCAGTGACCTGGAATGCTATGCTTGCAGCTAATGCTCGTCTTGGTCTCTGGGAGGAAGCGTTGAAACTTCTTCTGCAGATGCAAAGGGAAAAACTGGAGTTTGATCAATTCAGCCTCTCTGCTGCACTTTCAGCTGCAGCAAACTTGGCATCCTTGGAAGAGGGACAACAGATTCACTGTTTAGCTACTAAACTCGGATTTGACTCCAATTCTTTTGTTGGAAACGCTACGATGGATATGTATGGGAAATGTGGTGAAATGAACGATGTGCTAAAAATACTCCCTGAACCAAACCTGCGTCCAAGATTGTCTTGGAATGTATTAATATCTGTTTTTGCTAGACATGGATTTTTCCAAAAAGCTAGGGATACCTTTCACGATATGATAAAGCAAGGTTCAAAACCAGACCATGTCACTTTTGTGTCTCTTCTATCAGCCTGTAGCCACGGTGGTCTAGTAGATGAAGGTCTTAGATATTTTGCTGCTATGACTTCTGAATTTGGAGTTCCGGCTGGCATTGAGCACTGTGTTTGTGTAGTAGACCTTCTCGGAAGATCAGGAAGGCTCCCTGAAGCCATAGCTTTCATTAAAGAAATGCCAGTGCCACCAAATGACTTTGTTTGGAGAAGCTTGTTGGCAGCATGCAGGATGCACAGGAATACAGAACTAGGAAAGGTAGCTGCTGAAAATCTTCTAACATCTAACCCATCGGATGATTCAGCTTATGTTCTTTATTCAAATATCTGTGCAACTTCTGGGAGGTGGCAGGACGTTCAGAATGTGAGAGCTGAAATGGAATCACATAAAGTGAAAAAGCAGCTTGCTTGCAGTTGGGTCAAGTTAAAGAACCAAATTTGCACCTTTGGGATCGGAGACTTGTCTCACCCAGAGTCAGAACAAATATACCGGAAGTTGACAGAACTGAGAAAAAAGATTCAGGGGGCCGGTTATATTGCTGATACAAGCTTTGCACTGCACGACACAGATGAAGAACAGAAGGAGCACAATTTATGGATGCATAGTGAAAGACTTGCACTGGCATATGGTTTGATTAGTACCCCTGAAGGTTCAACTCTTCGAATATTTAAGAACCTTAGAGTCTGCGGTGATTGCCATTCAGTTTTCAAGTTGGTAAGCAACATTATTAGTAGGGAAATCATATTGAGGGATCCTTATCGGTTTCACCACTTTAGTAGTGGCCAATGTTCTTGTTGTGATTACTGGTGATGATGGTGTTAGTTATCTCCGACAAATTTAAAAAAGATTTGAGCGGGGTTCTGGACTGAGTACTCTACTTAGCTCTTGAGAGATGATGTATCTCACCAGTTCTGAAAACATGGTCAGATTATTGCCCGTGAATCGTGGCAAAGATACCTCATTTGATGTTTCTAAGTTGTTCTATGCAACTAATTCTCGAGCATCAACTTGTATACAAAAAAACAAGATTTGCCAAAGTATAGTGTATCACCTTTCTTGAATCATTTTCCCTTGAAAGAAGCAATTGTAGATTATGACTTTGCAATTATCATAATCTGCTAGCAAAGACAAGCAACCAATCTTGTAATACCACATAACTTGGATTTCAATGTACTCCATTCTCACCATGAACTTGCCAAAATTGGATTTTAATAACTAATACAAGTCTTTCTTCTAATAACGTCTCCATCTTTACTCATGCAATTCCAAGTTTAAACTAGAGCCGTTAAAATGGGCTTAGCCCATGGGACCGGTCCAAATTTACTAGTTATTGAGGTAGGATTAGAATAGGATTTCTCAAGTTTATTTAAAACTAGGGCTTATAATCGGTCCATATAAACCTTTGACCCTTGAGGCTTGATTAGGGTTAGGTCGGAGTCGGCCTATGGGTCAAAACTTTTCATTTAAGATTAATTTACAATAATCTTATTAGTATATAATCTAATTATTTGAATGTATTTTATGTTGTAATATTATGAATCTTCGTACCTAAATACATGTATATTGGACAGGATTTTGTGTGATCCGATCCGATCAAATTCAAAATAAACATACTTTATTTTAAAGTATGTCTAATTCTAAAAATAAATTATACTTAATTTTAATTTCATATATCTAAATAAATATATTTAGACGTGTCAAATTGAAATTCCACAAGAACGCCCAAATCAGACAATTTTGCCATGGCATGAGCAAGCGATTATAAACGGAAGCTTCACATGCGGACCTACCCTTGGTCTAAGGAGTGTCAAGACTCAAGTGACACCCTAGATATCAAAATATGTAATGTATATACACAAACATATTGATATTTCTTAAAACAAGTTAACGGTTTAGTTTTCAGATTAAAGAATTGTAAAAAATTCATGAGGTCTCGTGTTCAAACCCTATTAGTCTCATTATTTTTCTTATTGACATCCCTTAATGTTGTTGTCGGCAGTAGATAAATGTATTATGACACCACATACTCATTGAGATTCTTAAATAATCTAAACAGAGAAAACAATTATATTTTCATTTCAGAAAAAAAAATTAAAGCATTTACGATAATACTTTAACTTTTTTTCTTCTGAAAAATATATTTCAAATATGATAAGAAAATTAGGGCAAAACCCTAAGTCAAAATGTTTAATGAATATACAGAAACGTATAGACATTTCTTAAAACAAGTTGAAGGTTTAGTCTTTAGATTAAGGAGTTGTAAAAAATCCATGAGGTCAAGTGTTCAAGCCCTATTAGTCTCATTATTTTTCTTTATAATATAGAAGTCAAAATGTTTAATGAATATACACAAACGTATTAGCATTTCTTACGTGTTGGGTTCGAAAGAATCATGACATAATGTGTAAGCTTACTATTATTGTAAATTATGTCGATGATAAGATGATAAAAATATACTAAAATCGTGATATTATTATATGAAGAAATAATCTAAGTAGAAAAGAAAATTATATTTTTATTTCAGAAAAAAAATAAAGCAATTATGATAATATTTTAATTTTTTTTAAAAAAATTAAATTTCAATTATAATAAGAAAATCACGATAAAACTTTAAGAATACGTTCATGAAACATATTGTTAATGGTAGTGTTGTTGTCCAGACAATTCTGCTTAAACTCTTCAAGGCAGAAGTTGTAAGATCAGGTAAACTAGTCCCCAGGAAATTACATGGATGAATTCACAATCGATCTTCTCAATGAACTAAACATATATAAAAAATTTATCAAAAAAAAAAAACTAAGAAGCAGTGTATGATCAGTAATGGAATTAATTGTATTTTAAAATTGATTTTATAAAACCTTAATTTTCTGAAAAGTCAAACTCAAGCTAATTAGATTATTAAATAATTATTTTTTTAAAAAGAAATATTGATTTAATTTTGAATGACTTCTAAAGTGTAACCATCACCGTGGTTTAGACCTATTTTTATAATTAAATATAATATGAAATATAAAAAAATTAAAAATTATAGTATGATTGGTATACTACCAATCAGGAACTACTCTCAGTTTAATTTTTTAATATTCCTACTACTTCTAGAATATTTTGATGCTTTGTTTAAAGTTTGATTTAATTGAAAAAGATTTCTATAGTATAATCTATAAGTACTTATGTAAGATATAAACATTTGTGATATTTATGTATCAATAATATGTCTATTTGTATCTTACGAATACTATTAGAAAAGTGTGGATTGCATGAATATTTACTTAAGACTTTTAAAGGAATATTCACATGTAATTTAGTTTCTTATCAACTTTTTTGTCCAAAAAAATTTAAAGAAAAAATCTTTGTGGATAACTATAACTTGCGAATATAAAAATCTCCAAGTAATTTCTCTTGGGATTTTGATTCTGCAAATATGTTACTTACGAATATTCTCACAAGAAATATAAAAAAAATCACAAATAATTTTTATTAAAAATTTGTGAAATATACTTCCTCTTAAGATCTTTTGAATTCGCTGCATATACAAAATAAATAGTAATTCGAATGAATAGTTCCCTTTCACAAAAAATATTTAAAAAGTCACAAAAGATTTTTGTTAAAAGATTGTGAAATACAGTAGTTCCTCTTAATATCTTCTAAATCCAAGAGGAATAATAGTTCAAATAAGTAGGTAATTGACGATCATTAATTTGAATAAGTAGGTAATGAACGAATGACATCAACAATCAATCTTCTAAGTAGTGTGTTTTAGTAAAAAGTAAATAAAAAAGATATCACATAAAAGTCACTTTAGAGCCATTTGTCAAATAAAAATGTCTTGGTTGTTAATGAGTAGGAAAACAACAATGTAAAAGAGCATCATAAAATGGTAATTTCTTTTTAACTTTAAAGAAATATAGAGGAATTAGAAATATAAATAAGTAATTTTTCTTAATTAATCAATGATATAAAAAAATATTATAAATAAAAATTAAAAGTTATCTCAAAATATTGATATTTGCATGCTAATTGTTTTTTTTTACCACAATGTTGTTTAGATTTAGGGTTGTGGTTGGGTCCATCGACATAACTTTTATGGAGTTAAGCAACATATTTTTTGTTATATTATAATACAAAAATATCTATTCATGCGGCATGCTGCACAAAAATTGTGTAAGTGATATTTTCAATTACTTTCTTTTTACTGAAAGACAAAAATTAATTAATTCTTTAAATTTCAAGACAAATTAAAGATCGATCCAAAAGAGGAGCATTTGCATGATGTCCCAAAAATCTTAGCATAATCCTATATTTAGATGAACGGTTGGGGTTGGACCAATCTCACAAGGCAAACATACTTAACGACTCTAAATGGAAGGGTTTAAAGTTTTACTATACCTATTTATTAATGATTTAGAGTCGTTTCATAATGTTTTACAAGTTTTTATCTATAATGTTTTACAAGTTTTTATCTTATGTTTTGAAGAATTTATTCTACACCATGCATAAATACAAATTTTAGGGACAAAATTAGCAAAAGAAAATAAATTATTTGAAGAAAAAAATTAAAATTAATTCATACGAAGGGTTATAAGCGGTGTACTTATCCTTTACTTCTTATCAAGGTAGTGGCGTGATAATGAGTTTGTCAACCCAACCTATCTTCACGAACCAGAGTTTTCTATGTAAAGTTGTTAAAATGGGGTCGGGCTATTAGGCTGGTCTAACTCAATTTTTGAATTAAGTGGTATTGAGCTTAATTTTATTAGTTCATTTTTGAACAAGGTTTGTTAGCCTAGTCTCATTTGATTCGCTAGCCTTTATATACAAGCCTTAAGGTCAGCCCGTGGACTGTGAATTTTAGAAACATTTATTATAGAACATAATTTAAGTAGTGTTTTATTTGTTAAGATTTTATCAATAAATATTTAAAATATATAAAAAAAAGTCTAACTCCTTTGTAGATCATTTATATTTCAGGATCATTAGTTCACTTAATTTTTTTATTAGCCCAAATCATTACTCCGTTATAATTTTGAATCTTTGACCTCTTCTATTTTTGTTTTTATGTCTAATTTTTCACTTCTTTTTTCTTCTCTTGTTTATGGAAAAAGTTGTCAGATAATGTTTTTTGCTCGGATGAATCTTATGAATATTATATTTTGGCTATTATGTTGTTTCATAAGTATTCATTGAAATATGTATAATTCATAATAAATGAATTTCTTTATGTATTGATGTCGTATTCATAAGATATCAACGTTCGATATTTTTTCTAAGCGATCAATATTGTTCATTTTTTTTATTGAAATATCAATCCGTCCCGACTGATTGCCCATTTAAGACTGAGTTTGATTGCTATTTTATAAGCCTTTTAACTAAAAGGATCGACTCCTCCTAATCTCTTTAAGTCTCTAGCCTATAAAAATTGAGTTGAATCAAGTTAAATCATTTCATTTTGACAGTTTTATTTTTATGGACTAGAACAAATTATTCCTTTATTCTGATCTCGGGCCTTATTAATCACACCCAACCCAAGACCGTAAGGTTTAGAAGGGCTTGCTCTTTAATTAAAATTAACATTCAATTTTACATTATATAAAATAGGATTAATTATGCAAACCCTTTACTTTATAAAAAGATCAATCCAGTTTTCAAAACAACTCAAATTGGCTAATACTCTGTTCTTATTCCTCCTTGGCTTTAATGGCTTCCTTTGTCATTTTCTTTTCTTCTTCTTTTAATTAAAAAAAATATGATGTATCAAAAACGTGAATCACTTTGGGACTATTTAAATGTGATTTTGAGTTGATTGAGATTAAAAAGTCAATGTATATTTCATGCACAGTTAATGTATATTTGATGTATAGTTAAGTTATATATAAATTTTTTTGGTGTATCATAATGTACAGCTAATGTATAACTCATGTATAGATACATTATATCGTGTGTATATTTTCTATGACTTTTGACAAACTATAGTGTATAAAATTATTGAAATTGGAAAATTATTTCTTTTCCTTCTTTCATTTTTACCATTATAACTTCCTTTCATTCTTCTACTTCCTTCTTTTTATTTCTCTTCTTCTGCTTAGTCTTTCTTCATTCTTTTTCATCTTTTCCCTTTTTTTAAAAAAAATAAAATAGAAAGTTGATAGGTCAAAAAAATATGAATCATTTCGAGAGAATTTTACATCAAAAAGTGAGAGACTTTTATATTTTAATTTTGAGACTATTTAAAAATGATTTTGAGTTGATCAAGTTTATATAATTAGAGTATACATTATGCTGAGCTAAGTTATATTCAATTTTTTAAGCGTATCATAATATATAATAAATGTACAATTTATATATAGATGAAATATTTTGTATTGCTAGTATAGATTTTTTTTTTATGACTTTGAGCATGTTATACTGTATATTGAATGTATTCTTCGTATGAATTTTGATTAGTTTTATGTAAACGAGTAAAACACAAGTATATTTATTTTATTATAAAATAACTACTTTATGGTATATATTTCACACCAGCCCTAAAATATAAGTATCAAGTAAGTAAAAGAAACTATTGTCTCTTATTATCTACTCCAAAATAATTAAGATGCCTTAAATATTTCAATCATGAATTGAAGATGCAATATTCTTGTCTGATCACATCATTAACTGCAAAAATTTAGAAAAAATATAAATTGATCAAAATTAATATATTTATGAAAAATAGCTATAACTTAAAATTTAAAAAAGTGATATATTGATTTTATAGCAGACTATTCCCCTCTTTCCAATCTTTTGGCCTTCTCTCTTGTTTCTCTAATTTTCTCTCTTCTGCCAATAAGAAGAAATACATTTTTAAATATAAACGAGAGTTTTGTATTTTATTTCAATTATATTTGGAAAAATTGTATTTTATATTTTTATATCCGTTGTATTTGTATCCATACATATTATAATATACATTCATTTTCTCTGTTAAATGTGTGTGTCCAATCCAATAAGGGATAAATACAATTGTATTCTTTGTATTTCGAATACAATTGATACAAAAAAGAATGAGTACAATGTGAAATAAATACAAAATACAATTGTGTTGTATTTCAAGTACAATTGAGACAAATAAATATAGAATATAACACAAAATAAATACAACATGCCATCCTCTCTCCTCCCTCTCTTCGTTTGCATCTCTCCTCCTTCTCTCGATTTTGCTCGTCTTTCTCCTCCTCCTGATCTCACTTGCATCTCTTCCTTCTCTCTCGAGATCTCGTTCACCTCTCTCCTCCCTCTCTCTATCACACTCGTCTTTCTCCTCTTAATATGTATTCGTTTTGATACAAATAACTTTGTATAAGTATTTTTTTTATCCTATTAAAAAAATACACTCTCTCCCGAGATCTCGCTAACCTCTCTACTCTCTCCTCCCCTAACATTAGCTATTAACTATAAATACGCAAATTATAACTATAGAGCCTTATTTAAGGCCTAATATTTACTATTTTACGAAAGTACTCCACTTATTTATGTCATTCAAATACTGTATATTATATATTTGACTCACTTGTGCGTACATATATATTCCATTATCCCACCTACATATTTTTCAAAAGGGGATTTCCTCTTTTATTTATTTATTTATTATAAAACCTAAAATTTGACGTTGACTCATTCCATAAGTAAGATAAAAGAATGATGAACATATAATTTTTATAAAGACTTTTGCACTTTGGTAGGTGATGCCCACTAAATGCTTAAAGAAAAACATATATAAACATGCAATAATATCATTCTTGAATCTTTGTTTTTTGGAAAAAATAAATCTCAGTTTGTGTCGTCCAGCTAAGCAATGCCTATTTTCCTAGTCATTTAATTAGGCATAAATAATTTTATTTGACCATTGCTCCAATATAAAACAATTTTTGTCAATTTGACGAACTGTTCTTTTTTAGTGGTACCATACCTATTCATTGATTTTATTCTTTTTGAACTAATTATGAAGATATATGATTATAATTTCGTTTGATAAATTAATAAAAAATATTTTTTTAAAAATATTTATGTATAATATAGATAAATATTATGAAAAGTGAGATGGTAGAAATAGAGGTGTGGTGGTAGAGATGAGAGTTACGAAAGTGGGGTAAAAACGAGGTAACTAATGCCCTTAAAAAGACTGAGGTGAGTATCGTCGCATTTTAAACAAAAAAATTACTTCTCTTAAAGAAATAATTTTTCATTTTTTTTTACTTACTATGCTTAAAGAAAATGAAAAACATTTTTCATACCGAACACACCCTTTAATAATTGGTGAGTTGTGATAGGATGAATTTTCGAATTACTATACTATAAATGGATGACCTACGATATATGGCTATATTATAGAAGCGAATGTTGAGGAGCTTAGGGTCAGCCGGTCAATTGATCGGTTTGCCCTTCTCAACTTCTTCTATTTATATTTCATATTTTGTACGTTTCAATTTATTTTTATTTTAATGTATTCTTTAATATACTATGTATTTATTAAATTAGTATAAAAAATAAATTAAAATATAATAAATTTGATTACAACTGGAAATCTCCTATGTGCTACATAATTAGGACTGAGAGAGTATGACATATTATTTAAAAATCGCATTAAAAGTCTTATAAATCACAATAATTAACAATTTAATATAGTTAAAAATCATATTAAAATGTGATTTAACTCTCAGAATTTCACATGAGCCAAATAAATTGGCACAAACATAGTAACATACATTATTTGAAAATGACTTTAAGAAAACTATTAATCACAACTTAAAATATTTAAAAACATACTAAAAAATTGATTAAATCTCAAAATTTAACATGCGTCATATTAATTCAGACAAAAACAATAACATATATTATTTAAAAATTACATTCTTGAAATGCTTTTTAAAAAAAATATATTAAAAATCTAATTAATTCTTAAAATTTCACATGTGCCACATAAATCATATTAATTAATTATTTAAAATATTTTTTTAAAAAAAAATTAAAATTAATTCACTCTTGAAATATCACATATCAAAGATATTATTTGAATAGTACATTAAAAATATAACAAAAATAATGAACAATAATATTTAAAAATATTTAATTGACTGTTCTAATTTTATTTTTATCACATAAAAAAAATAACTAAATTACAGGCTTTTATGTCTAGTACATATATAGAAGTCATTTCTTGATTATGGGAGCAATAGTATGGACTATGGTAGCGTTTGAAATTTCAACACGTTAAATGATTGAATTTCACATGCTCATTGTCAATATATACATGCACCAAAAACTTGTCAATTTTAACCTACAAGAAATATCAAAGACATATTTTTGAGTGAATTTATTACAAGATACTTTATACACCACAAAATAAAAGAGACAGGGTCGCTTACTTTTATCAAGAGTAAAATAAATTATAAGCATAGACTTGATCATTATAATAAAAATAATTTTTAGCGTATTAAATATTGATACTAATAAGAAGTGCTAAAGTTTTTATCGGCATTAGTTAAATGTCATTAGAATTAATATCGCTAATAAAGGTTTTGGGGACATATACAAAGAATGACAATTACCGCTAAAGATACATATTTAGCGATAATTAAAAATTAAATACCGCTAATGGTCATTTTTATTGTAGTAAATTATACACAGTACTATTATGTTTAAACATATCTTTATCCTATAGGATCATATAACCCGATCCGTGTTAGTTGATGAAATGAAAAATTATTTTTATATCAAATCGTATAAAAATATTAAATGCTTATATTTTATTTAACTCCTCCTCTCACTCCGCACTGTTAAAATTGAATATCTAAATCGAAAAAAAATAAATAAAATGGGGTACAAATTTAGTAAATATGAATCTAATATAATTCGATGTATGCGCATTAAGAGATAAATAGCATAAGAATCTTGACAACTAAACAGCATGTGTGAAAATATTAAAAAGAATATCAATGAGGGAAAAAATCAGAACTGTCCATAATATATTTTTTTAAAAAAAATTAAAATTTTAAAAAAGAGGTTCCACTTTGTTTAATCCAAAAGGTGGATGAGTACCAAACTTTATTTTACAAATAAATTCCCATCATCAATCTTTAAAAGGGTGATCTGTCACTTGGCAGTTAGCTTGTCCTCTTTTTATAGTGCTAATTTGATTAATCATATTGTAAAGTGATGATTAACAAATTGATCAAAGTATTTGTAGCTCTCCATTTAATTATATCCAAATGACAATGTGATATATCTTGTTATAATTATTATTTTACGTATCCAATCAATTAAAGTAGAACACTATGGGCCATCAAATTCAAAATAAAACATACTTTAAAGGACTACGTTCGATTCTTCTTTATCTTTTGTGTTCCCTTACCTTCATAGTGGCTAATTAAGTTGATTTCCCATTAAAAAGATTTAAAATATATAAGAAAAATAAATATAGTAATCAGAAGCAAAGAGATTTCAATAATTATTTATGGGCGGAGCCGATGCGTCAGTTATAGGTCTGGTTGAACATAATAATTTTGATTTAGAGTTTAAACATTGTGTTTGTATTTAAAAAGCATTGAATACGAATAAAGAACTCATTTCAGAATTTAGTAATTTTAATAGATTATATTTCTAAATTCATAGTCCTCAAATTCTAGACCAGTAATCCAGCATTCTGTAGGTATAGAAAAATACAACTTTTCATTGAAGGAGTTCAAATAAATATAATCCCCCTCCTAGCTCGACCCTAATAATATCTTCTCGCCTTTAGAGAATACAAATAATTTATCAAAACCTTATATATTAACTCAAAATATTGTATACACATGTCAAAATTTCTTGATATTTTTTTAAACAATAGCAACAAAAAATATTTAATTTTTACAATAGGACAAGATCATGCCCTTATTGTCTTTGGGAACAATTCAAATTTCTCCAATTCAAATATATGTCCTCATGCAACTTCAAAGGTATGGTCCTTGTGAGTTGCCTTTACCATTCATACAAACCCTAGCTAACATCCATTATGAAATTGGCCAATAGTTGAGTGTATAGGCAATTTTGCTTCACATAGTTGGATAGGAGCCTAAATGTGGGTCAAACCCAACCCCCCATAATAGCAACTGATTTGATGGAGTAATACCTAATTTTTGTATGAATGTGTTCTCACCCATGTGTATTTTAAAGTGAAATAGGGCTCACGACGCACCTCTTGTCACAACTATATCGTTGTTTCACTTTTATCAATTATCGCTATATTATATTTAACTGATAGCAATAATAAGTATAAGTATTTACAGTTAGCATTTCATATAAATGTCAGTAATGACTTTAGCGATTCTGAATGTAATGTCGTTGATTTAATTATCATTGAATATCTTTAGTGTAATAAGTATCATTATTAAAATAATATTGTTATCACGCTAAATATCTCTTTTGTTATTGTGTTAATTTATATATACTCACTATAGTCTTATTCACGTCCATAGGCTCAGGACAAATTGCATTCAATGTGTTTGTCCACAAATTACACAACTTGTTAGCTAAATGCTAAAGAGGATTTTACTTTGTTGGACATAAATAGCCAGACGAATAAAGTTTTGATATGTAGTATTCCCTCCATTTTAATTGAAGTATAGTACTTCTAAAAAAATGTTTTGAAAAGCTTTTTATATATATTTTAATTTTTGAAAAAAAAACTATTCCAACATTTTACATAATTTGTATAAGATTGCAACAATCGGAAACCATTTTGATATACCACACATATTTTTAATTTAATACCATTCAATTTGATTGATTATTTTTTTTAAAAAAAAAAAATCATGTTAGATCAAATTAAACTTGTGTTTGGATATGCAACATAAAATTATGATTTTAAATCTAGCATGATTTGAGATTGCATTATCATGATTTCAATTTATTTATTTTAAAATAAATAATTTGATCTATAAGTTTATATCTCTTAAAAAATGACTCGTTTTTTTAAAATTTTGTAAAAAGGCTCAGTCGCTAGCGTGAAGAGTTGTATTAAAGAATAACTAATTGCAATTATTGTTGACTAGTGGAGGATATTCATAAAATTATGTCTATTTGAAAGTTTGTAATCATAAATATTTATTTATAAAAAAAATTATGAAAATATGTTGTTTATCAATGTACGCCTTATGGACTCCTATATCTTATTTATGGACTATCATTTGTTCATTCAGTAGAATTGTGTAAGAATTGGAGAACTTTACAATTTATGTAATTTTCATGTTTAAGAAAAAAAATATAAATTTAAAGGGTTAAATTATATTTTCCAACAAAACTTAAATATTAAATCATTTAATTTTATATCATAATTCTATATTATCGAAGTACATTATTAGATGGGAAAAAGTAAAAAGATACCCTGAGAAAATAGTAATAATAACTTTTATATATGTAACCGTTTCTACTGTTGACCATAGTTTGTTGCATTCATTAAGTTCAAAGTAAATTTTACAATGATCACATCAAATATCTTTTCATTATTAGTTAATTAGGTGAACCCAAGTAATTCTAAGAAAGGTAAATAAAATCATAAATATATCTTCAAAATCAATTAATTCCAAATAAGAGAAGAAAAAGTGAATGAAATGTTATCTCGTGATTCAACATGGAACCTACCTTAAGCATATATATTCCCCTAGGCGTTGAAATATGTAAACTATATAACCTTTTATAAATATGTACTTACCATTCAATGTATATCAACTATACAGTTAATATTTAAAATAATTTTTAACGGCATTAAATATTGATATTAATAAAGAATGATAAAGTCTTTATTGATATTAAGTGTTGTTGGAATCAATGTCGCTAGAGGTTTTAGGGACATATACAAAGAGTGTCAATTTCTGTTAAAAATACATATTTGGTAATAATTAATAATTAATTATCGCTAATGGTTATTTTTGTTGTAGTGACTGATTAGATTATGTTAACAATAAAACCTAGAGGGTATGAGAGTTCAATAAAAAATTGAATTCAGGCTTTAATTTACTACTCCCTTCGTTCGGTATTGTTTGTCATGATTTCTATTTTTAGAGTCAAACTATAAAAACTTTGACTAACATTTTAAGATGATTTTTTTCATCATATTAATATGCAAAAAATCGTAATTTATAGTACTTTTCATATAGTTTTAGAATATTTAATTTTTTTGTTTAAAATGTCGAATTAATGTGATCTAATTTACCTTTGAAAATTAATCAAATGACTTTCAATGAAAAACAATTTTGAATGAAGGAAATATTAATACCATATTAAAATTATTAATGTCATTGCAACATGTTTTGCTCGTTCTTCATGAATTGATGAATTACTTAATTGTCTATTCGCTATCGATTTTGAGTCTTATTAATCTATAAAATCGAAAAGAAAATCGACGATATTTGACTGGTCCTAATATTGGCTCAACATTACATGTTTCACTGGTCCTTGACTTAACTCGACACGAAGGCTAATATAATAATAGAATTTATACAAATTAAATTTAAAGCAATAAATACGATTAATTTAGCTCATAATATTTATTTAAATCAATGTCTCAAATTTAAAATATGATCTAAGTTAATTTGTGAATTTGAGTTTGACTAAATTTCATGCGTACAAATACCTGTCATATTTTTAGCAATATTATTTCTTCTTTTTCATATTAGTTGATTATTTTACTAAAATAGTTCTCTTATTGGTTGTTTATCTTAATTAATTAAGAAAACATTGATTAAAATTTTTCTATATTATTCTTGTAATTAATTACTTTTTAAAAGTGTTCACATTTGTTTATAAAAATTTTCAAAAAGTTTTTAAAGGGGAATTATTAAAATTATCTTCTTAGTTGTAATTTTTTAATATGCATATAAAAATATAATTAACTAATATGAAATAGTGGGTGTTCTTTTTTTCATTTTTAAAAATGAAATGTTAGGAGTTGTTACTTATATACTTTCTTTGTCCTTAATTACTTGTCTATTTAGGCAAATTAAAAAAAATTAAATTTTTTTAATCTATTATATCCTCAATTAATTATTTAAAAAATATAAAACTTTTTAAAAATCTTAATTTTTTTAATTTTATCTACTTTATAATTATTAAAGATCAAATGATAAATTTATTATGCCAATAATTATTTTTAAAAATAAATATATCAATTTAAAAGTGAAAAAATAATTAGAATTTAATAACAAAGGAATACATATCTTTGGATTTTGTCAAATCGAGTAATGACTAATCATACTTTACTCATTGGTACACACACAGTTTTTAGCTTATACATGCAAACTTCTCTATAATAAGTCTTGTTCCATTTAATAATTTTTCCTTTTACGATATTTAAAAATACGTAAATTTTATTTTAGGCGCAATATATAAATATAATTTTTAACTTGGTTTAAGTGGATAATTATATTCTTCAATTTTGAGTGTGCACAAGTAGGTACTTAAACTTGCACAAACTTGAACAAGTAGATATATTTATTCTACATGATGCAATACATGTAGAATGTCATGTTGAACATAAAATTATTATATAGAACAAATGTGTCTATTTGTTTAATGTTACATAAGTTTATGTGTTGTGCACTTTAAAATAAGAATCATAATTATCAATAAACGCCAAATTAATGTCATGTTTATGTGTTGTGCCGTTGTTTTAATGCTATAAACAAAATCGTCCAAAAAGTTTGTTCTTTTTTTTTTATTATATTAAAAAAAATATTTTATATAAAAAAAATATTATTGGAAAAACTATTTTGGTGACCTTTTTTTGATAATGTAAGAAGAGGACTAAAATATAAATTACTCCATGAGAGGTCCACACTCTCACACATGAAACAGTACAAGAAAAAGGACAAAGAATTGGCAGCTGTTTACTGAAACTAACTCCATTTCCCTTTTCCATACAATCTCCACCTCTTCAAATTCCATTTTACACTCTCTTCACTTTACCCCTTTCAATCTTCACGAGCGTCGGCAAATTTTCTGACCCACAATACCAAAACCTGTTTTTTTTTTTTTTGAATCAAAGATTTCACTTTTATCTTCATGGTTGAAGAATTCAAGAAACCCCACTTCATCTGAAAAAAGCTTGGGGAAATATAGTTATTAATGGATAATGTAAAAACGGAGATGTTTTGCTTGTCTGTGCTGTTTATGGCGTTACTTCTGTTATGTGATAGTGATGCTGCACAAGCTAAACAGGGCATGTCTCTTTCTTCCCAAAAATTTGAGATTCAAAAACATTTGAATCGTTTAAACAAACCTGCTGTCAAATCTATCAAGGTTAAATTCATGTATAGTTTTTTTTTTTTTTTAATTTCTTCCAGATTTTTTTTCTTTTATGTATATTGATGTTTTTTTTTTTTTTTGGATAAATAACAGAGCCCAGATGGTGATATAATCGATTGTGTTCATATATCTCACCAACCAGCTTTTGATCATCCTTTATTGAAGAATCACACCGTACAGGTAAAGATTTTTCACAAACAAAAAAAGAAAATCAAATTTTGTAGTTATGTTGGTGTTGATTTTTTTCTTCTTTTTTTGGGTTATAGATGATGCCAAATTATCATCCAGAAGGGCTATTTCGTGATGGGAAAATGTCTACTGCAGCAAAGAATAAGAATTATGGATCAAAATCAATTAATCAACTATGGCATTTGAATGGGAAATGCCCAGAAGGAACCATTCCAATTAGAAGAACAAAAAAAGATGACATTTTAAGAGCAAGTAATATAAAAAGTTATGGTAGGAAAACAAATTTTTCTACCATTTCTAAACCAGAGTCTGGTAGACCTGGTGGTGTTGGTAACCAAAATGGTCATCAGGTAACCTCATTTTCTATCTTCATAATTTCAGATTTGTGTTTATATTGAATTAATTGTTTTCCTTCTTTATTTTAGCATGCAATAGCTTATGTTGAAGGAGATGAGTATTATGGTGCAAAAGCTACCATAAATGTTTGGCAACCTAAAATTCAGCAACCCAATGAGTTTAGTTTGTCTCAGATTTGGCTTCTTGCTGGTTCTTTTGATTCAGATCTTAATAGTATTGAAGCTGGATGGCAGGTGATTAACTATTCAATTCTGGTTTTAGCAACAAAATTATTGTCATATTATGCACCCTTGTCAGATTCTTCAAAAATACGCTACTTTTGGAGAATCCGAGCAACATATTGTGACTTCCTTCTTTTGGTTTTCTCGTCTTTTTGGGGTTAAAACAGGTTAGTCCAGATTTATATGGAGATAACAATGCAAGACTTTTTACCTACTGGACTGTAAGTGAAATGTTCCTTTTTTTTTTTGCCCCTCTAAATACAGCTAGCATTCATACTTAACTTTATACTAAAATCTGTGAATTGTGAAGTTCATATTTGATAATTGTAATGTTGTGGAAAATTATTTTTTTTGCAGAGTGATGCTTATCAAGCCACAGGCTGCTACAACTTGCTATGCTCAGGTTTTATTCAAATCAATAATGAAATAGCAATGGGGGCCACCATTTCCCCTCTTTCTAGCTATCATGGTTCACAATATGATATAAGCATTCTTGTCTGGAAGGTAATTTAATATATGGGATTCATAAATCTACCATTGACCCCTTTTCAGTTTACTTAATTCCTATCAACAATTATACCTCATATTCTATTATTTGAATGTGTCTATTATTTGAATGTGAATGTATGATTGATTAAATTATGTGAAGACAGAGAGAATCTCTGACATTTGTTGTATGAATCCATTGCTTATATTTTTCTCTGTCTTTGAGTTAGTGTATTCTTCTTCCATTTAATACATAAAAATCTGTTCTTTTAACATTATTTTTTTGTTACTGTTCTTGAAATTATTTTAAGTTTGGTTTGGCTTAATTGATAGGACCCAAAAGAGGGGAACTGGTGGATGCAATTTGGGAATGACTATGTACTGGGATATTGGCCAGGCTTTTTATTTTCATACTTAACAGACAGTGCTTCAATGATTGAATGGGGTGGGGAAGTGGTGAATTCAGAATCTGATGGTCTTCACACCACTACTCAAATGGGGAGTGGCCATTTCCCTGACGAAGGATTCGGAAAATCGAGCTATTTCAGGAATATACAGGTATAAAGTGAAGGAACACCTTTTTCTCGATTAGAAATCTTGAACACTCTTAGTGAAAAATTCTTGACTTCGCCATTGAACAGGTAGTTGATGAATCGAATAACTTGAGAGCTCCTCAAGATCTTGGGACTTACACTGAGGATAACAATTGTTATGATGTTCAGCTAGGGAAGAATAATGACTGGGGTAACTACTTTTACTATGGTGGACCTGGTAGAAATGCTAATTGTCCATGACCACGATTCGAAAATGTTTCTTTTTCTTTGTAATCTTGACATGAATTCTTGTATGTTCATTGTTTTACTCTTTGTAAAACTTTTATTCTAGAGGGGGCTATAGGTTAGCTGCGTCGAAAATGTGTATGCATCTTTGATCTTAAATTGTATGAAAAGTTCTTTCGCTTTTTTTTCTTTTTTTCGAAGGTGTCTGTCTCTACATGAAATGTTGTTGGAGATAGAATGGAGGTTGAAAATTTCTAAATGTAAAATTGTTACTGTTTGTTTGTTCCTGTCTTAGGAGCTAGCTATCAATGGAGGAGATTCATATGTTTGTTGTAATATTAGTGTTTCTTTTGAAAAAGATTTATAGCTTTTAGAATGAGAATCTCTTTAAGGTATAAAAGGATATGATTGCATATATTGAAAGATAATTCAATCATGATTCATGATTAACATATATTGTCACTTTTTATTCCTTTTTGTTTCTGGAAATACTCTCTTTTAATACTTTTTTTTCTTTTTTTATGTTTAAGATGGTAAATTCTCTTGTTTATATTATCTGATTTCTTAATCATCGTGTAAAATAAAAAGTATACATCAAATATAGAACGGAGTATTAATTAGACTAGAATGAATGAGAATACAGTGAACATTTTTTATTGGTTTTTAAAGGAATTTTTGTTGTAGACCTATAATGAAGTCACTTCCAGTAAAATTCTGCTTTGGATTTGGAGAGTTATTGGCACTAATTTCTGTGAACCTCTTTGTTGCGCCTCATTCTCCGCTTCTGATCTGTTTTAATTTATGTGATATTTTTTTATTTTTTATTGATTATAAGAACGGATATATAAGTATTTAATATTTTTTCTTCGTTTCATATTAATTGTCAATATTTCAAAAACTATGTTTTTTGTCAATTTATATAGCTAGCTAGCTAGAGCTTTTGATAATACCTTCAAAATTACAAGAAATATCCACTTCATTATCGCATATTCTGATCTCAACAACGACGGAAATTTTCTCTCCTCATCAAATTAATTGGTGTTTTATAAAATCAAGAATATATATATTTTAATTATAAAAATTTATCGTTGACATATTCCGTTTGATTCTAAAAAGAAAATCACAAATTGAAGATATTTTAGTTAAATCTCTTCTTAATTTTTAAGAGTAAGTTAAGTAAGGTAATTTTTCTCTCTATCAAAGTCTAATATTAATTATGACTTTGTCTATTGATAGCAATTAGCAAGTAGTTAGGCGGTGAGAGGGTGCAAGCTGGCTAAACTAGTTATTACTACAATTAATAAAATGAAGACAAAAATTAAAAATCCTACTACTCCGATTTTTTATTAGTTGATCGCTTTTTATTTTATACTGTATAAAAAAATTATAAATAAAAGGATAACTTTACTAATTAATCACTTGAAGAAACTTTTTTGAAAAATTATACAAATAAATGTGAATACTTTTAAAAAGAATTAATTGCAAGAGTAATATAAAAAATATAAGTATTATTTTTTTTAAATTAAGTAAGGTGAGCAACTAATATGAAATAACTATTTTTAGTATAGCGATCGAATGAAATGAAATACTAGAAAAACTAAGGTGCATCAAATTAATTTAACTTACTCAGAACAATTGACTTTAAGGGTTACAGGGAAAGGCTACTGCTATAACTAGAGATAATGAAAATGGTATGATGGTGAATTAATTTATTTTGAAGTTCAGTTTTTTGATAGCTAACTTTGTTAACGATAAGGTAATAGATTAGTGGTCGTAATTAGCCTAAATATATATACTAAAAGTGAGAAGCTGCTAATCTTAAAGTTAAATCATTATTTTGTCTTTTTATTTATTTTAACTTTAAAATTGGATAATTATTTTGCCTTTGCACTTAATTAAAATAATTAAATAATAATATTATAATTACACAATAGCATAATTTGAATTTGAAAAGTTGTACTTTAATTCTTTCGTTATGACATTACAAATGTCTTTTACAAATGTCCTTTGTTTTCTACTTCTTTTTAGCTTCTTTATGTTAAAAAGCCTTTTATATCCTTTTACCTTTTATAAAATCAATAGCTATAGCCTTTGGTTTATTGTCAATTTTTTAATAATGTTTTGTTCTTGAAATGCTCAAAATTTGGTGTATGCACAACACTCTTTTGGATAAAAGTAATATTTTTTTGTATTAGTTTCTCTAACTAAATGTTCTTTTAAGTTGTGTTTTGCTCTTAATAATTTTACTTTTGCTCTTTGTTGTTTATTGCTTACATCTTCGATCTTTAGATTTTGTTTTATAAATTAGGTGACTTATTTTGCTTGGTCTTTTTTTGAAATACTTGCATCTGTTCAATTTATCTTTTTATTTTATTTATTTTAATAAATGCATAATCAGACGTTAAGTTTTAATTTTACTATCTTTTGAAAAATTATTTTTAGTTATATCTTAAGTATAAAACGTTTAGGAAAAATACTGAGGAAAAGGCTGATACTTAAATTTTTTAAAGATTTAAGAAGGGTAATTTAAAAGTCTCTAACAGATTAAATTTTTATAAATAATAATAAAAAAGGTACGAGATTCTCATTTACAATTCAAGAAGATTTTTAAATCATTTGAAGTATACGCTAACCTGCGGTTATTCTACTAGTTGACTAATACATTTGACTAACTTACGAAAAAAATGACCAAGTAAAGAAAAATATTTTTAATTTGTTTGAGAAAAATTCTTTAACTTGAAAACAATTTTAAAGTAAATAAAATGTGTTCGCAAAAAAGCGTTAAAGAACATATCATTTTTAAGAACAAAAAAATTAACTTGATTAAAGATATAAAATTTGACCAACATACTTGATTAATACAATAAATGAACACAAGACTTTGTTTAAAAATAAAATTTACTAAAGTAAACCAACACAAAAAAAATAATTTATCTTGAGGTAATTTGACTAAGTTGATTAATAATTCCACAATTAGAGTTAATAAACAAAAGCCACAATTAAATAATTCAAGAGTTAAGGAAAAATATTAATGAGAAACTTACATAAATATATTACAAATAAAAAATATTTACCATTTATAGCAATAATATATTTTTTTCATTCTATCGCCTTTGATATATTTGTAATACACTTTAAATTCATATTACAAAAAATAATTTATTATTCACATAAACACATGTTTTATTGATGAATAATACATTTATCTTACATTTTAATATTACACTTATAATTCAATGTGTCAACTTCTTACCAAACATGCATAATATATTTTATAAAATAGTTATAATACATATTATTGCATACTTAATTTACTTTTAATACATATTGCAGATTTAACATAGTATTGCTATACATTGTAATAAATTAAAAATATCGCTAAAATCAGTAATTATTTATTAGAAAGCATCTATCCATAGTAATTTTTCCAATATTAAATTTGGGTCTTTTTGCCCAAATTTCAAATATGATGGGCTTTTGACCCACAACCTGTCCTATGTCTAAAGATGGGCTGAACAACACAAAATGGGCCTCAACCCTTTCGCTTTTCCTGTCCTGCTGTGTAAAATATTGGGCTTTGGTCCATTTCAACCTTAAACTCCGTATACACTGAGTGTATACTAACGTATCCGAGTGTATTCTCACGAGTCCAATCCCTATAAGTACTTTTTTTCTTTTGTCTAAATTAAATTTTTTGACTTTTGAAAAATAAAAAATGTAACGTAAATTGGCCAGGAGAGTAATAAACGCGGAGAAAATTGAAAAAGAAAACATATTGTAGATTTTTTTTATTCATAAACCTCAATTCGACACCCTTCGTCGGTGGCCGCCGGAGTGGAGACGTCATACTAAGGGGGGTTGGCGAAAAATATTTACTATTTATACATGGTTAAAATTATTTGAGTTTTTGGCCAAAAGCATCCTTTAACTATACTCTCAACTTAAACTACATCCTTCAAGTATCAGTCTTAGCAGTAAACATCCTTTAAGTATTAAAAGTGACCAATTTTCATCCTTATGTTAAATTTCGTCAAAAAAAAAAATAAAGGAATCCTACAAAAACATGAGCATTCACGTGACTATCAATAAAAGTTTTCCTGCATAATTTAACTACTTGCTATATATGGAGTTTTTGAAAAAGATATTTAAAATCTTAGACTTTTTTGCTTACGGAAATAAAAAAATGTTTGGAAGGTGCTACTTTTCTTATTTGGTAACGGAAAGAAGCTGGGCTTAATTATCTTTATCTTTTTAATAGCCAAACTGTATATAGATCAATAAATTTTTTTGGTCAATCTGATATTGAAGTGATCAAAATATTGATTATGTCTCGCATTTGAATTTCTTTCTACATTGCTAGAAGCAAAAGTTTCCAACAAACGCCACTTCTAGCATATTCAATTGAAAAGAAATATATTTCAAGTAATACTATTTTTAATATCAAATATTTTCTGATAAATTAAAACAAAAGAATGAAAATTGTTCACTTTAAAATACTTGAAGGATTTTTTCTACTAAAATTGGTACTTTAAGAATGTAATTTAAGTTAGGGTATAGTTGTGATCAAAAACTCAAAATTATTTTTTAGATATGTATAATAGATGTCGAACCCACTCCCACTAATTCATGTGTTTGCTTGTCAACCTCCTTATTTAAAATTCTGGCTTCGCCACCAATGGCCGTTAGAATCTTTAGATTTAGTGGCAATGTAATAATTCTGAAAATAAAATGTTCAAACAGCTAAACACACAAAGGGTATTAGATATTTTATAAAGAATACATAGTCATTCAAGCCAAATTATTGCATGTTTATATGAAGCTCAATATATATTATAATCCTTCTCATTTAGTTTCGATTTTTGTGATAGTAATTTATCTAGTAATCATATATCCTAAACAAATCAAGCTATATACTATGCATGTTAGTTTTTCATAACAAATAAGTTCTCGTCAAGATAGATTGATAATACTCTACGTCCTCCAAATCGACCACTCCAAGACTCATATCCTGTCACAAAAAATTACAATATGATGAATCAAATATCGATAAAAAGAATAAATTATAATAACTTTTAGGGGTACGATATAAAATTGAATAATTAATTAAACTTACTCGGAACAATTGACGTTTGGGACGATAGGGAAGGGCAAGAGGACTCCACAACGTCCAGAAATTGATATAGATACTTTATCGTCGATGTTCAAATCTTGCATTTCAGATTTAAAACATTCACAGATTGCTAATTCTGCTTCACGGTTTACTCCCATGCCATTAAGCCTAAACATTTCATTGCAACAAGTCTTTGTAACAACGCCAGTACTTTTGTACCCAATTGACATCCAATCTATGCAAGGTTTAATACGTTGAGCTATTTCTTTGCACTTAACTGCACCATCCGATGAATATGGCCGCGATAACAACAACGAAATAATTACAATAACAACAAGAGAAAATGTCGATGATGATAGCCTCATTGTGAAGTTTCGATCGAGATTCAAAGTAATTTGTTTGTTTTTTTTTTTTTTGAAAAATAATAATAGTAACGATTTGGGAAAAAGTTTTTTTGTTTTTGTTTTTGTGCCAAACTTGATTTTCTATTGATAAAGTTGTATGTGAAGTTCGTACGTATTTTTGGGAGGGTCATAAATAATTGATTCTCCGCACAAAAAGACTCTTTAGAGGCTACTAATTCAAATACCAATTCGAGTTCGTTAATGACTTGCTAGGAGCCAATTTTAAGTTCATTTGATTATTTTTTTTCTGGATTTTGACATTTAACGGATGAATTTTTTAAAATATTTTTTGTAGTGCAAAAAAGACACATGTTAAACCTATAGTAGTGCGGTTAAATTATAATAAAATGATACTGCTTTTTATTTCATCTTCATCATCATTCGGGTTTCGGCCCTTGGAAAGTTTTGTTGATTTTCCGGTACCATTGTGGGCCAGTGGTGGTAACTCCGCTTCAGAGGCTGAGACTGGTTCATGACCGTCGATCGAATTCATGCTAAAAGCAGAAATTTTTTACCATAAAATGGTTATGGGTGAATTGGGGGTTATGTGGAGAGAGAAGGGAAGGAGGAGGAGTCACGTGGATGACGCTAAAGCATGAGATAAGTATGGAACCATTTGGAACTCTGAAACAAATGGAAACCAAGCCAAGAATGCAATGGGGGTGAACAAGAGCAACCCCATTATAATTTCAGTGTCCTGACAGACCCCCAAAAGCCACCACGTCGAATCCAAGGCTTCAAAGCTTGAGCAATCTGAAATAATGAAAGCAGGATGAAGACTGCACAGTGAGTGTCTAAGACACAAAGGAATGCTTGTGGCACTCACCATAAGCATTCCCCAACCGGTAGGCATGAACGCGAGAATGCAAACAATAATATCACGAAATTTCAGGTGTAGAATAACAATCAAACTGATGAGTAGGGAAACAAAGGAGAGGAAAATGAAGCCTTCGATCAAACGAAACACAAGCTGAAAATCAGCACTGAATTTCTTCCTTCCGACGGACACAACCTGCAATGAGCAAAAGAAAGGCAAGCCAAAACATTAATCAGCACAAACACCACAAGTGCAGCAAGCAAAATTGACGGAGGAAAAGCAAGCAAACTACTCCTTCCCATGATTTTGCAGTGGGTAAAGGGCACAGGTCAAGAAGTTCAGAAATCGACTGATTTAAATCAAATCATAATCATACTTCAATTAAACTGACCATCGTTGGCTACATTTTATTGAATCATCTGATCCCAGTAATTACCAATAGTTGGATTTTTAAGGAAAAACATTGTTATAACATAGAGAGTATCTACGAAGCCTCAAAAACACACTCCACTGGTGCATAACCAGAAGTGCAGCAAGCAAAATTGACATTTTAGAACTCACCTTCATTACTGCTAATATCACGAAAATGACGATGGTAACTCTCATTTTAAATTTAATAAAGGTCAGGTTACCACATGATGCCTATTCTACCCTAAGTTCTAGCTGTGTTTATTATAACAAATATATGCACAAGTTTTGCACAGTCCACAATCCAGTTTAATTTAATATAATTGTCTTTTAATAAAAATACTCATGTTGTCCACAGTCCACATATAAATACCATACCAATTTAATTTAATATAATTGTCTTTTTTTAAAAAAAATTATTATGAATACATTTATGCATACACCGCTAGTGGGCTGATTTAGTACTTTCAATGAGATTTTATTATGTTTGATCTCTACATTGAACTGGTCTTCTATTGATAATCTATTAGATTGTAGTAGAAATTAATCACCAAATATAAATACAATTAAAGGCCATAAAGAAGTGTACTAAATATGATGGCTAACATAAATCATAAATATGTAAGCATAATATACGCATTAGTCAACATGAGACATATACCATACAACTTAAGACAAAGGCTATAAGAATGAGAGACATCAACATAGTCATAGGCATAATCAATGCATCTATATCAACCTAATTTAATTGAAACACTTCATAAGCACCCTCAAAGCATGTTTGTGCAATGTAATGCATGGAAAAGACCCCATAAATCTCACCCATGCTAAGCAAAACCACTTTAGGCTCTCATTCATATTCGTCGTCTTTTAATCTCATCCATAACTTATTTCTCATAGACAAGGGAACATTCAACTTTAGTCAAGCATATCAAGGAAAACAACTATAGCAACAACCCGAGCTAAGCATATATCGTGCAATCAATCTCATATAGAAACATACTTACAATACTTTTTTGAAGTAATCTTGTTAAATCATACACATGGTACTTTTATTAGGGAATTGTCCCTCTTTATTCATTCTTACTACTCATGATAGATCAGTATTCCGCTACTTGTTCATGACAGATCGTTTTCTATATATGTAATTTCATCGTTTGTGGATATGATTTAAAATATACGGTATAATTATTAAATAATGATGTTATGAGTATTATTTTTAAACTATAGGTAAAATATGTATATGTGGTAGCTAAGTATATCTAATTAGGTGTGTTTTACTAAATTACATGATCATAATTTTGTTCGCTTCATGCCAAACATACTTAATATATATTATGTGTATAGCCATACCTAATAAATGTATAATTTCTATATACCAAGTTGAAACAGCCATCTTACAAGCCATCAATGTGGAACCATTTTTTATAGAGAATTCAACCTATCCCTGTTACAGGAGTTTCAGTGGCTCTGATGTCATTTTATTGCAGCAGACGTGCCTCTATCCAAGGACAATATAATATGGCCGGCGGGTCAAGGAATTTGGTGCCTAGCATTTCAACCAACGGAAGGTCAAGCTTTCTACGGGAATGTGGCCCAAACTAACTTCCTAGTTTGCTATGATCTATATAAAATGATAGTATCTTTCAAGCCCACTGATTGTACCAAGATGCCTTAAATTAAATTAATATGAATATTTGCATTTAAATTTGGTGTCTAGCATTTCGACCAACGGAAGCTCAAGCTTACTATGGCTCTTTAGTGGTCCAAACAAACTGAATAAAATCTCCCTATTAACATAACTGTTTCCGCTTAATTTGTAATAATAATATCCTATTTAAACAAAAAGATGAACACATGGCAAATTAAATGGATTCATTCAAAACACATAACTAAATAAATACAAAAGTTATATTAGAAAAAGCAAAAAATGTACCAACATTTAATACATAGTGTTTGTGGTACATTGTTAGTTAATAACTAGCTAGATGAAGTATCGCACACATTTTAAAATTATTTCTTTGATATCAATAAAATATACTTGTAAATTAGGTAAACAATCAATCAGCGTCATTGTTTTACAGGAGTAACACGTACAAATTGATCAACATAAAGAAAAGGAAATTATATCATTAAAAAACATATATTTTTTTATTTGTAATATTTTAATCAAACGTGGCAACAATGTTATGTGCTTTTATGTAACGCCTACTTAATTAAAATAAATCACATCCGTAAAAAGTTTTAATGGATTTTAAAATTTTATTTATTCATGAAATTCATATTTACATGCTATAAAAAGAAAATTATTTGTCATTTTAAATTTCTCCTTGATGATAAATTTATTGAGTCATTTTATTAATATAAATATTTAAGTTGAATAATTTTATTAATACAAAATAAAATTTAATAATTTTACTCGATAAATTTTAAAATTAAATTATCTTTTGAGATATCAACTCGTTATTTTTATTTATTTAATATAGTAATGTGGATTACATAACAGGAAGGAGGACTTGGTCACAATCCACCCATCTACGGGAATGTAGCCCAAAATAACTTCCTAATTGGCTATGATCTACATAAAATGATCGTATCTTTTGTAACGATCTTTTTGATGGTTTCGAGTACTAATTAAAGCCTTGTGTTTTATGAAATATTTTTTAATAGATTTTAGATGAATATTTTGGATCATTCATAATTATAATTATAGAATTAATGAGGTACTTTTAATAATTTATTTAATTGATGGTTAAAAAAATGATACTAAAATTAATAGTGAGCCATTTTTATTATTTTTATAATTAATCTTATATAATAATTAGGGGGTAAATATTTATAAAAAAAATAAGGGTTTGGGCGAGAAACACGACGTAAAAACTGATTGTGCATCATCACCGGATAAACACAAGGAGAATATTGTGGCTTCAAGTAAGTCACTCACGAATATTAAATCTTATATTACATTGTGGGTTGTTTAATATACCAGTCATTATATTATTAATAGTGAAAAAGGAGGTAGAAAGATTGAATTGAAAAAGTTAAAAACGGAGGCACTAGTAAATTGGACTTGGGGGAATATAAAGTTTTGATATATTGAGATAGATAATTAAAGGGATAATGTCTAAGTACCTCCTTAATTTATACCCGAAATTTCAGAGACACATTTATACTATACTAAGGTTCTATTACCCCTTGAACTTACTTTATTAATAATTTTTTACCCCTTTTCGACCTACGTGGCACTATCTTGTGGGCCCAACGATGATTGACTTTGTTTTTCCTAATAAACCTCAATATTAGGAAATTAAATATAGATTTGTGTTTGATAATTTTTTGATCTAGGCTAGACATAGAATAATATGAGTTTTAGGATTTACGTGATTTGGGTTTTTAAAGATGTTTTTAGGATTTTTATCCTTTTTAGGGTTTAGGGTATTTAAGTTTCAATTTTTTTTTAAAAAAAATAGAGTTTAGGGCTTTTAAAGGTAATAACAGATAATATTAAATAAATAGTATAATAAAAATATATATAAATTAAAAAATTTATTAAAACAACAACCAAAACAAAAGTACATGAAGTGCATGTATGTTACGTAGGATTTTCACGTGCAGGTGTGGAGAAAACGTTTATTTATGCGGCTCATAGTTATCCATATAACCGCTCACATTTAGACTTTATCTTCGCTTATTTTTATTTGGTAATTATTTATTTTTTCAAAAAAAAAAATTGAATTGGACAAAATATATTTTGATTTATAATCCGTTGACACCTTCCAATTAAATTTCTCCAAAAAGGGAAAAATTATAAAAGAAAAGAAGAGGCTGTAATCTTTAAAACCAATGCTACAATTTTGTATACAAAATATTGAAATATGTAAACACACAAAGTTTATTGAATATTTTACAACTAATACAAAGTCCTAACCGAATACTCCATAGATCCTATAATGATTGTCTAGGACATTATGTATCCTATAGACAAATCAATCTACATATACTAAACTCTATTTGTAATATAAAATATTACATCTTGTTGTTTCTCCAAATTAATCACTCCAAGCCTTAAAATTTGGTATTTGGAGCGGTTATCCTGTCACAAAAATTGCAATACGATCAAATTAATTTACGTACAACAAAAAAATTGAAACAGAAAGGACAATGTAACTAAACTTACTCAGAACAATTGACTTTTGGTGTTGTAGGGAAAGACAAGAGGACTTGACAACCCCAAGTAAGTGATTCAGCTGCTTTTGCATTGATATGTGGATCTTGTAATCCTGCCTTAATACATTCACAAATAGCTACTTCTGCTTGTGAGTCTTTTCCCATAGTATTAAGTTTAAATATTTGATTGCAACAAGCCTTTGGAGGAACCTTACTATTCTTGTAACCACTTATTGTCCATTCTATACAAGATTTCATATGTCTATTTATATCTCTACACTTAACTTGATTAGCTTCTAAACTATGCACGGGTTTCAATGAAGACGAATTCGAAAACGATAAGAAGGAGATAATAATTAGAATAACGACAAGAGAAATTGATGTTGATGATGGATTCATTGTGAAGTTTCGATAGGTAATCTGTCTTATTTTCAGATAGGTTAAAGATATATACGTTTAAAAAGATTTTTTTTTTGTTTGTCGTAGTAGATGTGGCTAAAGTTTATCAATATTTATAAAGATGTATGTGACGTGATTTTGAAGTTGGATTATTATCCACCATATTTCTAACAAGGATAAAGGAGGTACCACGTATGTTTGTGAGGGTGCTGCTTAATTCACTCTCCACATAATTAAGAAGTCTAGCTCATTGAGGCCATTCAAATTATATAAAATTATAAATTTTGTTTTATATATAGGTTAATCCAAAAATATAGATTTAAAAATATTACAATATTATCAAAGTAAAAGGAGACAAATTAACGGTTGATAATATAGAGGGTAATTAAATTGAGAACTTAAAATGTTCCATTGAGATAAATGATGGAGAATGTGAATTATTCAAAATGAGTAGGAGATGTTACATTTCTAAAACAAATTGAACGAGTATATAATTTTCACCCTTTTATTTTTGCGATTGGTCAATTTACTGCAAAAATAATAAAAAAAAATAGACTAGTGCAGATTGCTATTTAGTGTTTTTACAACTATAGGAACATAAACATAAGACGAAATACACGCAATTGAGAAATAATTACATGAAGATGCAGGAAAATGAAATACCAAATAATTGATTCTAAAAGAAAAAACACAAATTAAAAATTCATGGAATATATATTTATACTCATAATTCCAGCAAGAGCTTCATCTTAGTGATTTCCAAATTAAGATCATTTTATCCTGCCAAAAGAACAAACGTTTAATCTACACGATGTAATTATAGCAAAGTAATAAATACATTAGAACCAATAAACAGAAAAAAAAATAAATTAAAAAAATTCCCCGTACGTAGTACATATATATATAGTTTATTACTATTCCAATAGTTCACCAAAAAAAAATAAATTCAAATATGTTTGGTTATAGTATCAAGCTACTTATTTAAACATATACTATTATTATGATTACAACCTATAAGGTAAACTTATTGAAGTACATATACTAATTAAATAATACAAAAGAATGCACAAATTTTACCTACATCAACAATAACATTATAATGATGAATCCGAAGCCTAAAAGTATAAAATATTAATAAAAATTTTAAAATGGTATTTTAAAATTTTACATTAACCAAAACAGTAAAATCGCGAGCAACAGCGATTTTAGAAAATTGCTGCCTATTTTTTAAAAAAGAAAATCGCTGTCAAGGCAGTGGTTTTCATTTTTTTTTAAAAAATAAATTTTTGTTTAGAAAATCGCTGCCTAGGCAGCGATTTTATTTTATTTTTTTGATTTTTTTTGGAAAAAAAAAATTAATTTAAAAAAATGGAAATCAATACCTAGGCAACGGTTTTCTAAAGAAAAAAGTTTTTTATATAAAAAAAAATTAAAAATCGCTGCCTAGATAGCGATTTGAATTTTTTTATAAAAAAATCACATTTTGCAAAATCGTTGCAGTCGATTTTGCTTTTTGCAATGGAGGAAATCGCTGTTGTTCCAGCGATTTTGTCATTTTGGTTAATACAAAATTTTATGTACCGTTTTAAATTTTTTGTTAATATTTTATACCTTTAAGCTCCGAACTCTTATAATGATCCATGTCATGTAAATATTATTTTTCGTATCAATATGTCGAACTTAAACTCGTACCAGGACATTTGACATAAGGAGAGAAAGTGAAGGGCAAGGTGATTCCACATCTATGGGGAAGCGCTTTAGCTGTTGCATCTGAGATTCTCAAATCTTTTATTGCTGACTGAACACATCTACAAACAGCTGACCTATTAGCAGTGTTATTCGCGATTTGAGAGAGAGTTAAAGCTCCAGCACAACACGCGTATGGAGGAATCCCAGTCACCCCACTTCCGCCCTTGAAGAACACCATGCAAGGTCTCAAGGCTCGTTCTATGTTGTCACACTTAATGTTATCGGCTTGTGAGTTATAAGTTTGGAGAATCAAGATAAAGAGTAATAAAAATAATGTTACAAAAGGATATGTAGGCTTCATGGTGAAGTTAAGGATATTGGGATTTTTTTGAGTTTTGATTTAATTCTTAACGAATGATTTGTGGTTTAATTTATAGAAGTTTTGAAGGGACATGAAAACAAATAAAGTTGTTTGGTTGATGACGATATATCGAATTGGCTAAAGATAATGGAGAAGATTAAAATAAAAATAGGTGCATTATTCACTATCAATGGAATAGGTGAAAAATTATAGGATTACAATAAATTACTAGTAAATTAAACATCAAAAAGTGATTTCCTTCTTCTTCTTTTTTACCCTATAAAAAACTTTATATTCTAAATTACAGTAATATGATATAATGTTCATTAAAATAATTAAGGTGCATAGAGTTTGCATGGCTTACGTAGGATTTTCACATGGAAGATGCCATGCTATATTTGTTTGTAATCGAGTTTGCCCTAAAATAAGGGAACACTTATACGGCTCATAGCTATCTATCATCACAAATCTTCTATAAGAAAAACTTTAATACAATGTATTTCAAATTCATATAAAAAAAAATAGATTAGTTTGATTTATCTCAAGCCCAAAAGAAGAAAAAAATAACAAAAACTTTGATAAATTCTCGTAACGTACATATTTTATTTAATTCAATGTAAGCGCAGCTAACTTGTATTATAAGAAAAGTTAATTGAATTTTCTCCTCATCGAAGAAAACACAATTATATTACATGCAGAAAAAAAAAAGTGCAAAAATACTGAACATAACATCGACATATATTATATTACAAATATAAACCAGGAAAAAAAATCACAATTATAACTTATATGCATCTCGACAAACTTTATTTTGCTATATATAAATAAGCGTTCATCATGCCTTGTATATTATATATGGCATCCTTAAAAACACTTCAATTGATCCTGCAAGAGTAGTAACAATGTACAAAATTATATATCAAGGACATACCGACAAAAGTTAGTAGTCCATAAAAAACATTGTTTATGACTCAGTCCGGTTATTAACTCAACTTATATCTAGCTCGAGTTAAGCTTATATTTAAAAATTGAACTGATTTACTTAAAATATGCAAGTCAAATTGATCCAATTGATATATCGTCAAAATATTTTAGAAGAATTCCCTTTTTGATTTGATATGTTATATGTATAAAAATAAAATAAAAAAAGTTTAATTTTGTATGCCAATTAAACAAATCATAAGGAAATAAAATAAAATTTGACCAGTGTTAGGAAGGTTGGGTTATGAGTTATGACCCATTGGTTTCACATCTCAACCCACTGATCAACATTTATCGACTCAACTCGTTTAAAATTCAGTTTAGTCCGCTCATTTGGTACTCTTAATTTCATTTTACTTTGGTTCAGCCAATATTTAGGCATATTATCGACCTCTAGTAGTACTAAAAAGTTCCATAATATAACATTTTTCAGGGAAAACATTATTTTGTAAAATTATGTATGAAAACTGACTATTGTCGTGTCAAACGCGCTAACAAGGGTGGAGGAAAGTAATATTACTTGGTGCAGTCAACAGTGGGTGAAATAGGGAATGACAATGAGATTCCACAACTCTTGGGAAGACTCCCAGCAAGTTGAGAGTTAATTTTGATTTTTTGAGATGCATTCTTTAGACAAGTGCATGCAGCCTGTCTATCTGGAACAGTTGTTGCAGCAGATGCAAGAGATTGGCAACCATCACAACAAGGTTGTGGTGGCTTCCCACCACTGCCTTGTAAATAGCTGAGGCAGGGCTTGATTGAGCTAATTACTGTGCCACAAGTGATAGCACCTTCTGAAGATGGTGTAATTAGTAAGAGAATTAGAGTCATGGTGAATGGTACTAGTACTAATTTTGCTTGGTTTGAGGAATTCATGGTTGGTTAAAAGATTTTAGACTTGTGTTGTTGAGAGTGATCTTTTGTTCTGTTTTTATAGATGAAACTTGAGAAAACTCACTAGCACAAGTAAGTTATAATAATGAAAGATTATGTTTGGTTTATGTGATTGAGTGCAAGAAATGATGGAAAATTATTGATGTATTTTCTTTGTTTTAAGATTTGGGTATTGTTATGTGGAAAGTCAAAAGTTTGGTGCAATGGAGATTGAGGCAATTAGGAATTCAACTCTGCAAAGACATCGAATGATCAATGCGAAATTTCTTGAGTCTATATGTCATTACGTGTACACGTTTTTACTAAGTTAATAATTTGAACCTTGAATTAGAATTTAAGAAATTGTGTAACTTATTTAAAGGAAAAATTGTATATAATAGCAAACTAATAACCTCAAATAAATGGAATAGTTAAGGTTTGATTTAATTGTACTCCATTGCAAACATTAGCTAAAATTTGTCAGCGTCTCTCTCCCAAAAATCTCGCTCACCACTCTCCATTCTCGCTCGCCTCTCTCGCTTTATACACAGAAGTGTATAATTCTGTTTCTGTTTTATATAAAGCGAGAGAAAATTGTATATACACATGCAAAAATGTATATCTTCGTGTTATACACTTAATTATACAATTACAAACATTTTACTTCAAATATTGCAGAGAAAAAGAGCAACGAATTATACAATTGCAGTGAAATACAATTTTCTCTAGCTTTATACAACAGAAGTCTATATATTGTGTTTCGTTTTTGTATAAAGCGAGAAAAACATATATCTTCTTGCTATACACTTATAATTATGCAATATACATACATTTTAATTCGATTCAACTGTATGCAAAGCAAATTATACAATTGCAGCGAAATAGGCCAACAAATTATACAATTTAGACCAGCGAATTATACAATTTAGGCCAGTGAATTGCCTTTTTTTGAAGGTAGTAGGGGATTGAAAAGTCAACACACAATGATAGAAATGGAAATTAAAAAAGAATAGTGAAGGGCAGGAAATTTATTTATTTTGAATGGATACAATTTTTTTGGGTATTCTCGAGATTTTGCATACAACTTTTAGCTTCTTCAGGTGTTTACTTTTTTATTGGATCTCCCGAGTGAAAATTCGTAGAACCGTACGGTAGTTGCTATCTTCAAAAAATGGATGTATTTCGCTATCCTATCAGCAAGTACAGATGGGATAGGGGAAAACAGCAATGTAAGAAATTCCCAGATTCATTTGCCTAGTAAAATCATGGTAATGTGGTGACAATAGAAGGTAACATTACAATAATAAACTGGATCTGAATATAGAAGATAATACAGATAAATGACTGGTACAGACACTGATGAAGGATCAGCTAGTAAATGAATGAACTGTGTTACACATGCCTGGGTTTTTGATACACCAAAGTGGTTGAATCGGTTCAGCACCTATTCCCCTAGAAACCATTCTGTACCTCCATTCATTCAGTCGATCAGTAGCCTCTGCATATCTCTTCATTCCTGTTTCATCACGATTTCCTGACCACAATGCTTCTGCCATTGCTGATGCTCTTGGCCAAATCCTTGAGTCCATAACAGTTGAATCAGCTTGTTCGGACCATAATGCTACTTCCCCTCCAATTACCAATGGAGCCTCCTCATCAGTTAGGCCGTAGGTTATATCATAGTTGTAAATGGTTTCCCACGTCTTGAAAGGCCCACACCATGATCCGCCATTGCCTTGGTCAGTACCTGGTGGCTGATCATAGCGGCTGTCATTCCCAACGAAGCTTCCATGGCCACAATCCAAGTAATAGTAATCTGCAGATGACACAATCACACGGTAGCCAGAAGTGACAAGCTGCTTTGTATTGTTTGGTCCATTATTCCAAGTTTGCATAATAACATTCTGTGGAGGAAGCAGAGATGGATTCACTTTCACATTACCACTCAATATAACATCCTCCCAGTAGACCACCGTACGATTGAGTGAGAGGATTTCAGGTAAGGTATTATTGATAAACTTCTCTAGTAGCTGACTGAGAGTTCCATTGCTAGCAACAAACTTTTGGACTGATAGATCAGTATTCCAACAGTCTGAATTGATCTCATCTGCTCCTCCGTGAAAGAGTGAATCCGGAAACATGGTGATAGTGCCCTGGATGACATTCTTGACTACTTCATAGGTCTTGGGAATCGATGGGTTCAGTTGGCCAGTGCCTGGTTCAGCTGCAAGAGCTGGACTACTTCCAGCGGGCCACCAGAACATATTTGCACAAGTGACTATCTCAGGGTAAGCTTCAGCCCAGGATCCTGTATGTGCTGCAATATTTGCAAAATGGGACAAACTTCAGACATTTAATAGTGTTAC
Source organism: Solanum lycopersicum (assembly GCF_036512215.1). Taxonomy (NCBI): domain Eukaryota; kingdom Viridiplantae; phylum Streptophyta; class Magnoliopsida; order Solanales; family Solanaceae; genus Solanum; species Solanum lycopersicum. The sequence continues at coordinate 76,909,914 of NC_090800.1, forward strand.
CAATACACTTACCTTTGTTCCTATGTCCACAAAGATATCCATATGTGATTCTATGTTTAACAAAAGAAATTTTGACGTGCTTTACAACATGATATAACCTTCTTCTGTGGAGGATATAGCAATTTGCCTCTCATTTGGATTTTAACAAAATATCAATTGCAGTAATAAGGACTATCGCACTTTCAGTGGTACCAAAGACAAGACTGTCCCTTCCATTACCCTTTATCAAGCTGGTTTACAAGATAATCTAAAATTCATAGTTCTTTGCACACCATGTAAACAAAATTGTCAAAATCCTACCTACGGAACTACCATAAAAAAAATGGAGCCGAATATCAAGATTGAGATCGTCAACCATCTAAACTCTCATTCACATCTCATTGAAAGTATCAAACATAATCTCTTACATTTTTGAGCATATATCGGAGGATATATTATTCGTATCGAGAAGAGTACTCAAAAGAACAGCGGTTCATACACACTACCTTCCCAAACCCAGGCTTAAAGGTTTTGGTTTCCTGTATAAAAAGATATATACATTTTCATTTGGCAGAAGAAAAAGTTCCAAAAAATCCACCAAGGTCCCATTAAGTTAATATTAATAAATTAATGATCCCCATATCCTGATAAATTAATAATACTTCCAAAAGTCCAATCTTGTTCCTTTTCGGGATTACCTAGAAATTGTAAACGAAAATTATCCATACATTATTCTATTATACTTTATCGTGATTCCATAACTTACCAGGCATGTCAATTTCAGGTAAAACCCTAACTCCGTGTTCCATTCCATATTCCACGATCTTCTGCACGTCCGCCGGCGAATACATCATCTCGTTGCTGTACGCTCCTTTTCCGGCGAGCTCAGGCTCCGACGGGATCACAAGCGGAAATGAATGTGAATCAGTTATATGCCAGTGAAAAACATTCAACTTGTTCATACTCATAGCTTTAATCAGCCTTAACAAGTGATCGACTCCGTAGAAATTTCTCGAAGTATCCAACATCACACCTCTGTGAGTAAAAATCGGTAGATCGTGTATATACACGCCGGCGGAAACTCTGGTAGGGTTTCCGTACACGAGTTGTGAGAATGTCTCCAGCCCTCGCATGGCTCCCCATACAGTCGCCGCAGATATGTAGGCGGAGGCGGAGCCGTCGGAAGGTGTGGAGAGAGAGTAGGATTCGTTGACTCCGTGAGCGAGTGGTGAAGTGACATCGGAGACGGAGATGACAAGGCTTTGTAACGGAATTGATGAAGTGAGGTTGATAGCGGGAGTTATGATGGGACGGTGGTGTTCGGAGAGGATGAGGTGGCGGTAACGGTCGACGGCGGGAGTGAGGTACCGGTGGTACGGGTGGGAGATGGTGAAGTTTGTGGAGAGGAAGATGGATTTTGGGTTGGGCCAAAGGAATGTTGTGGGCTTGGGCCAGACATTGATTGGGTAATTTGTGGCTGTTGTTTGTGAAATTAAGATAAAGAATAATAGAAGAAAGAAGGAGAATGTTTTCTCTCCTCTCATTTTTTTCTCAAGAGAAATGAAAATTACATGGACTATTTATATTGTTATTTTTCTAAAATATCAAATTTTGGAATATGAAAATTACATTGTTTTGTTTGATTATGTTTGGAGTTTATATTTTGGGTGGGATGGATGAAAGGGGATTGTATAAAGACTTGACTTGGCTACTTTCTTTTCAACTTCAAAAGTCTTTGCTTCTAGTTTGTTGGTTTGTGATTTGGATACAAGCAACTTAAACTTAATGTTTTTATTATCCTTTTAAGTGTCGTATGTACTCATTACTTTATGCAGATATTAGTAATGGAGTGATTAATAAATGATACATTTATCAGTTATTCTATCTCTTGTCCTGCATAAATGATACTTGGATTTTCTTTTTAACGTGTGCATGTATTAGTTATTCGAATTTCTAAATTACAAATCAAACACTGTATTAATTTAATACTTATTTTCTAGTTAACTAGCAAACATAATATTACTTATACAAGATTGCATCTAAACCAGCTACCAAACGACTATAGGCCTTTAGCGAATAAATTTTCAAGTGATCCATACATTATTATAACTTTGAGTCATTTGTTCTTCTTTGTTTTTTTTTTTTTTGTTTTTTTCTTTTTGTTTCTTCTCTTCTTTCCTAAATAAACAATTTGAACTTTTCTTGAATTATAAAAGTAAGAAGCATAATTATGTTTTTGTGAAGTTTAGACAAATATTCATTGGTTATTTGTGCTTATTATGTTGGTAAGTTTAGCTTTAAGTAGCATGAATCAGAATTAACTTTTAAATGAGATAAGAAAAAATTTTCACCTAATTTTAAATATATAAAAAACAATTAAATGATACAACTCATTTAACCTAACTTTTATAAGTTTATAAACAACTCATTAGTTGTGATTAGTGAGACAACTTAGCTTAAAGAGACTGCAGGCGAGAGGAATATAGATTTAAAAATAGTCATTGACCCCTAAATTGGCCAAACGGCTGCTAATCATATATTTCCCTATTTAGTATCCATTGATAAATACAAAAAATTGTCTATTAAATAGCATACTTTGATGTATTTATATATTGTCAGAGTATACAATATATAATTATATTTTTTATGATAGCAACAATTAGAATAGTTTGAATCATATCGTTATATAATATTAATAACGATAATATGATCTTCTAAGACTTTGGGAACTCAAATGGATTGTAGTGCCAACTTCCAAGTGGTTTTTGTTGAGTTATTCATTCATTAGAATATTTTTCGCATAGTATAGGATAATAGAATTTTATTTAATAGTTTTTTTTTTATCAAAAGTATTTTCTTTTATTCATATAGATTTAAATTCTGCTACATCATATCTTTTGATGGTTCGTAAATTATAATTGTGTTTATATTCGTTTAACAAAATATTGTGTTAGCATTAACTTGATAAAAGGACGAGTTCGGAGTTAGAAGGGTACAAAATATTAACAAAAATTTCAAAACGGTATATAAAATTTTATATTAATCAAAACGGCAAAATAGCTGGAATAACAGCAATTTACTCCACTGGAAAAAGCAAAATCGCTGCCACTGCAGCAATTTTGCAAAATGTGATTTTTTTTTTTAAAAAAATGAAATTGCTACCTAGTCAGCGATTTTCAATTTTTTGTAAAAAAAAATAAAATTGAAAATCGTTTTTTTAAAAAAAAAAAAATCACATTTTGCAAAATTGCTGCAATGGCAGCAATTTTGCTTTTTTCGGTGGAGTAAATCGTTGTTATTCTAGCGATTTTGCAGTTTTGATTAATATAAAATTTTATATACCATTTTAAAATTTTTGTTAATATTTTATACTCTTTAAACTCCGGACTCTCAAAATAGTTGTCACTCATTAGAAATAATTTAAATTTATTTATTCGTTTTGGATTCTAATTGTCCTTCGCATTAATTTCAGGATTAAAAATGTCACTCCTTGCTCCTATTGGATTACAATTTTCCTTGACATTAATTTTCAAACAAAAAATGACTCATCCATGGAATTTTGAAATGTCATTTGCGGTAATTTATTTAATTGATTCACGTAAACTTAATAATAAATAATTTAACCCATAAAATAAATACGGGTTAATAACCATAACTCATTTATTTATATCTAGTTTTTCGATGCTTAACATTTTGCGACTGAATAAAATAAAAAAAAATAACAATATCTTCTTTGTTTAAAGCTGCAATTTTTTGTTCCAAACTGATAATACAATCGAATTCATATTTAGGTTCAACTCAGCTTCTTCATCCTTTAACAATTGTGGATTCTTATAAATTCGTTCCAACAATTTTAAACAAATAAATTTGGATGGGTCAGGTTATATATGTTATTTCATAATTTTATTAAAGGTGAATTTTTAACTAGAAAATTAATATTAAGGGCAGTCGGGACCATAGATGGATGGAGGAAAACATAATACCATTTTCAGTATAGAAAATTTTTTGAAATTATTCCGATAATAATCTTAAGCAATCAAATTCTCTACGTATTATTTAATAAGCAATCAAATTCTCTACGTATTGTTTCATCGAACATGGTAAAATATTGAACATTGTATAGTTTTCACTTTGGCATTTTATGACCTCTAGTACCCCAAATGAATAATAGTTCTACTTAACAAAAGTACATTTAATCTCCACATAAATGTACGTCTGAAACATTGTGAAATAAACTTTTTGAAGAGTTAAGCTTATTTGCGATAACTAACTTCTTTTTTATTATCAAATGATGGAGTTGCTTCTTTTCTTAATCAGAGGTCTTAGATTCAAGTATTTATTATGAATTTTTTTTTTATAGAAAGCATTATTCCTCGAATGGAACTTTACTTGACGTGAATTCAAATTAATTAGACTCCAATATAACAATAAAAGTATCAGACACAAAATAAGAATCTTTAAAAAAAAAAAAACTTTTTTCGGATTTTCTCTTTACCAATAATATTTGTTAAGTCAGTTTCTACTGCGAGAATTCTGCTTCAACTTTACATAGTCAAGTCAAAAAAAAAATTGATTGGGGTTGCGTGGATGCATGGGGTCACAACAGTTCACACATTTTTCACCGGTTAAATATAGTCGATCAGAAAAAAATAATATATATATATATATATATATATATATATATATATATATATATATATATATATATATATATATATTCAATCGACTATATAATAAACAACTTTATAACTATATAATATAATATTTCACATAAAATTATCTCTTTGTTAAAAGTGAAAAACTTTTAGATTTAACTAACAAAATAAACTTTAAAAAATTAACCATGACGATTAAAAACACCATAAGAAATAGGTAAACTAAGAACACCTTGGATCTTTTCATACTTTTTATTATCGTCTTCAAATAAATTCTTTTCTATAATAGTATCATGAATAGTGCATATATAGCAAAGTAGCAAGGGGAATCTAGAAAATTTTAAATTGAAACTGCTTGATAAAAAAATGAAAATCAAACTACATAGTTAAACATACTTCACTATCATATATACTATGATTATCTGTATTCTTAAAATATTACGTATCTTATCACTAATTAAAAATTTTCTACTATAGAGGAAGATATATTTGGATACAAGTATTTCCTACTAGATCTATATGTATCCAGTGTGATTTGCATCTATCTGGGTGACGGGCGAGAGGTGAACGACATTTGTTATGTATCATAGATACATATAAATTCATTTTAATACAATATATTTAAAATAAGTTACATTTATAATTTAGACCTCGTGTATTTCGAGATATATGAATTCAGACGTATTTAAACGTATAATATTAGAAATTAGATTAGAGTATCTACTTAACTCAAGGAAGAAGAATAGTGGCAAACCTAATGCCAACTGCAACTCCAATATTAGAAATATTAAGTTTTGAAGGACAAAATCATTCTTATTACACTGAAATATTGTATAAAGTAAATTTTTCACATCATTAATGTTTATTCGTGATTAGATTAAAAATCAATTCAAATATCAACGAAATGGTCCCATTAATGCCCATATATATCCTTTGTAGTTTGACAATATATATGGTTACCTTATTACTCTTTTAAATATCCTTGCATTAATCACATATATCAATAGAAAATTTTTATTTATTTATTCAAAATCCTATCTTTAATATTTTAGATTTGTACACTTGCAAGCTCGTCATTGAAATAATATCTCTATCAAATCTGAATTTAAAACCTAAGGATTAGATAATATACGGGTAATATATTATTTTCTTAATTTAAAAAAATGTTTGTATTGTACTGTAAAAAAATGTAGCTGTTGATTAATTAATTTAAATCATATAAATATATCCTATGTCTAATTGCCCAGCTAATTACTTAAGAGAAATTCAATTAATAGCTAATTACATTAAATGGCAAAAAGCTCACATTAATATTTGTAACCTCCAAATCTCACCATAATTATAGGAATAATAACAGTAATTAGTACTATATTTCAGGAAAATCAAAACTCATATTATGGTACAAAATTAACCAGAAAATGAGGAACTAATAAAATCTTCACAATTGTACATTAATTAACACTATCATAAATATTAGTTCAACGTTTTTTCTTTTCCACTTTCGTGTTCGATATCTACATTGGGTCAGATTATTCAGTTATGCATGCGTTGCATGTGTATCGATCGACGGAAAACACGCCAGAGAAGCTGAACTGACAGAAAATACGGAAGAGCTGCGACGGTTTCGATGGCGGTGATGACGTCATCGGTATTTTCGACTCAGCTCTTTTTGCTACTGCGCATTCTTCTCTTCAAGGTACTACTACTTGCGAGAAATAATATTTCTCGATCGAATTATTTTTGTGACGCATAAATTTATATTTTTATATTATAATATAATATAACATAAGTTATGTTGTTTGATTCCTATAAAACTTAAACACTTAATGTCGATAGAGGGAAAAGTTCAGTTTAGAACCATAAATTATATGGTTAAAATATAAATTTAATTATATATTTATCTCAATGGAGGCAAAATATTATATATTTTAGTACTAATTAAGAGTTTTCATTATAAATGGAGAAAAATACATTTAGATACATGTATTTTACACTATTAGATACATTAAAATAGAAATAGACGAGCAAGATTTGTTATGTATGTATATTCCAAATACATCTGAATTCACTTGAATACAATGTATCTAGAACAAATTACACCTAATTTTGCATCTAAAAATATATGAACATATCTAAATGCGTCAAAATCTGATAAAGATATATAATATTACAAATTAAAATATTAATTTATTAACTAGTGAGATTTATATAAGTTTTCAAAATTGAAAACCATCCTAAAGCACGAGCAATCCATGAAAAAAACTTCAAGTTGGAGCTAAGTTGGGCTGCCATAAAAAAAGATGGTTGGGCCGACGTAAAGAGTAGATCACTAGCTCAGTGGGCCTGCTCAAACAAAATTGAGATATTGGACGAGAGAATTTATATAAATCTCACTAGTTCATAAGCTAAATATTTAGATATAGTTAGTTTGTAATATTATATATCTTATCAGATTTTGGTGCGTTTAGATATTTTCAGATACATATATCTTGAGATGACATGACGTCAAAATTAGGTGTAGTTTGTTTTAGATACATTGTATCCAAGTGGATTCACATGTATCTAGGATACATTACAAATCTTGCTCACCTCCCTCCCATCTCATTCGCCACTCTAGTATGTATAGGGTATCCCATATAAATGTGAATCACACTAGATACATCTAGATGCATGTAACTAGTGTGATTTACATATATCTAGGGTACATATACAAAGAGTGTTAACTGTCACTAAAATACATATTTAATGACAATTAAGAATTAATTTCTGCTAATGATCAATTTTAATGTAGTGTCTTTCCATCTCACTCACTCCTTTTCCTATTTTAGTGTATCTAATAAGAGTAGCAAAAATTATATATTTTTAGATGTATCTGTCTCAATATATAATGCGATACTTTTAATTAATAATAAAATATATAATATTTTAATAATATAGATAATTTTAGTAGATATGATAGTGAAATATCATCTATCAAGCTAACTAATCAATTAAGAACTAAAGTAAAATAACAAATGAGTATTTAATTAAACACATGTCTTGCATTTTATAAAATTGATATATTATTTGTAAATCAACTATTAACAAAAGGATAGCATGTCGGTCCATTTCCCACGTGGCATGTGATAAGCTAAGGTGATTTACAAAACATCACTATAGGTCCAATTTGATTCGTTTTTTAATTTTTTTTAGTAATAATAAATATACGTTTTTTTAATTCTTCTGATTTCATTGGAGGTAAAAAAAAAAAAAAGAACATTTACATGTCGATATGTGTTAAGAACATTTTTTAAATTCACATTATGCGTTTTAATTTCAACATTTATTTTCAATAAATTGTTTAAATTGAAAGTTAGTTGTTAAATAGAAGGTTCGTTTCCTACTATTATTTATTTAAACTTGGTTGCAACGTGTGAGTAATCTTTTTCCATATTTAAACAATCATAATAAGGGTATTTTACAGTATGAGAAATGAATATGTAAAGAATAAAATTGTAACAATAATGTTACCCAAGAGATCGGCTTTTTTTCCCTTTATGTACGTAAAAGTTGTATTTATTCGTTTTGTAATGGACATTAAAAAAAACTAAAAAAATTGTTAAAATGGGATGAAGTGTATAACTACAACTTGAATATATATATATATATATATATATATAAACTTTATTTGGATAACATATCCACACGCCAAGTATATTCTTATCGGCACTTGTCATGACTTTTGCGTGATAAAACATAACTTGCAAATCATAACTAATAACGAGTTTAGCTTTTAAGTATGGCTAAGAACTTAGCTTGAAGAATATTTCAACTTTGTTAGGGTTGTTACATATCGCTTTGTATCGTATTATATTATGTGAATAGAGTCAGAGTCTGAATTTTTGATAAGGAGTTCAAAATATAAAAAAATATAAATATGAAATAGCCTAAGAGAGTTCGGCATCTACTATATATACCTAAAAAACTATTTTAACCATATAAAAAAAAAAAAATTTCATCAAATGAGGTTTGGATAAACACCGTAAAGATATATGGTGCCTCCGCCACTGTATGTGAATGTAATGATAAATAATGTGACGGTGCATTCACAATGAATGGATCCGGCTCCTCTCCATTTCTTTTCTCTCCATTTTCTCCAAGTTCTTATTTGGATTAGTGACACATGGCATATGTCATAATAAATGGTTAAGATTTAATTTCCAAAATAAATCTTTAACCATGATTTAATTAATAAATACATCATATATTAAGTATTAAAAATTATTATAATATAACTATCTTAGCAACATATTATCTTGTCCATAAATATAGGGAAAAAAATTCTCTTTCTAAATTTCTTTTATGCGTAAGATTTTTTTAAATTTTCTTTTAAATCTTTTTATCTAATTAACTGAATAGAAGTATAGAAACTATAATTAACTATCGTATGTATTGGTATCACCATATTCGTAATCTTATTATGAAATTGAAATTAGTTTGTTAAAATGGTTTGATTATCTCTAGGTAATTTATTAATCACGGATCAATATGCTTTTAACAAAAGATTAAAATAAAAATATTATATAAATAAATAAATAAATAAAACCTACGAAAAAAGGAAGAAAACTTTTCTTTTCTGTAGCTATGAACAAGATAATATGTTGCTAAGATTGTGAGATTATAATACTTTTCATACTTGATATATAATGTATTTATTAGCTAAATCATGGATAGAGGTTAACTTTAAAAAATTAAATCTTAACCATTTATTTTAACCTATGACACGTGTCATTAATCCAAATAGAAACTTGGGATATATAAAAACTTCGGTAGTTTTCGCCCAAGAGCCAAGAGGAAAATAAAATAAAATTGTAGAATCCCACATTTTTGGTGATATATTAAAGTTAATCAATTTCCTCTAACTTCCAATATTATATGATATATTGATGACGACCCTTTTAATTTACTGGTAAGCCCTCTTGACTAATTAATTAAACTGTATTTCCACCACCTAACTATGATTAATTATTGTCATTATGGACCAACTTGTCGTTTTTGGATTGATTAGTATTTGTGGTGGAACACAAGGAAATTTTTTAATCTTGTATGATAAAAAAGTGATGACGAGGTTGAACAAGTGAAGGTAAATGTTGGTGTGATCGCGATTCAGTTAAAGTGAATTTAGAATCATTAGATCTCAGAGTCAAATTTTCAATAGAGATTAAGAAAAGTGCGAATAGATAATTTCTTCTTATTTGTCTTAGTCTTATTGAACATAGCAATCTGATATTTATTGTTGATAAAATATAACATGTATATAGTAAAATTAGTGGAGGTGCATTAGTTGACCCCTAATACCATAATTATAAAAATATTTAAAACACTATTCTGATACCAATTTAAAAGAAAATGTGAACGATGAATTTGGACTTGGAAAACAAAGAGTACGTAGCATCTGTTAGCATATTCTAAAACGTGTAAAACATCATGTATCTAAAGTATATTTTTTGCTTGTACGAAGAAGATGCTTCTTGACCTTATATGATTAAAACCATGATCAATAAATATAATATTTTGAGATATAAGTAATCTCCTTTGAGAAATTATTAAGCATTATCTCTACCTTTTTGGCCATGTGACTAAATTTGCAAGGCAGATTAGTATACAAAGCATTTCACATTTATAAGTATAGTATTTGAAAAAGTAAATAATATATGTCTAAATAATTTCTCAAAATATAAGTCATCGCAAAAAAATAAAGAAAAATAATTTTATTGATGAATCTTTATGAGTAGAATTTTGTGCATTTCCTTGATTTTTCTCTTCTTTTTTTTTTGTTGGGCGGTCTTTAATAACAAATTTTTTGAACATAAAACGGTTTAGACCTACTTGATTTATTTGATCACCAAGACCATTGGGTAACACTTCGATATTTGAGTTGATTTCGAAGAAAAACACCTTTTGATCACTCCCCGTTTGAAAAAGACAGTATCTGATGTCTTGATTTCGTTATGAAACTCATAACTTATTTGGATATTTCAGATGTTTCTTCAAGAAAATATGTATCCCTTTTCATGGTGTGAGCTATGGTTTAGAGTAGAGTATCATTCAGAAAAACATAATTTCGGTTAATTTTATAGATGATCATATTAAATACAATAAAATTCCGATGTTTACGTATATATAATACTACAAGTTTTTGACTAAGAAAATTTGAGTTAACCTTTACAATGCTGAATGTGACATAGACAGTGTACCTAATACAAAATCATTTATAAATTTCTATTATTATTATTTTTAGAACAAAGCAGAGATGCCAAGATTTTGGTAGGTATGCTTTTCACATTGTCAACAACTAGGAAGATAAGATTGTCAAGACTAGGAAAATTATTTTTAGTATATATATATAACTATCACATTTTCATTGCACAATTCACCCATTGAGCTAGCTAATTCTTTCTTTCACATTATTCAACTTCTCCTTTGCAGAATATATTTGTTGCTTCCCTCATTTTATTCCCTACACTTCCTTCAAGTCATTCCTTGAAAGATCCAACTATGGGTAACATCAACAAAAAAATTTCAAATCAAGATGTGTTACTTCCAATTGATACTCCCTTTAAGTTTCCTTCTCCATTGCCTACTTGGCCTTCAGGTATTACTTCATGTGTAATTTTTTCATTATCTTATAGTATGCCTATGTTGTGTGCTGCGCCTCGCTTAACTGATGCTTTCGTGCATGCGTCTAGGTTATAATACGCGTGATATTTTCACTCATGGACTTTAATTTCTTTAAGAGCACCGTATTACTATTTATAGATACGTTTTCTTGCATTGCATGTAAAAAAAAATATGAGGAGTCTGGTGCATCAAACATCCTATGTTGACACGTGATTTGTGGAAAGGGTGGATCCCTCTGTGACTAATTCCATGACTCAAACTTATGACTTATTATGTTATTTGTTTACATCTTAGGTGAAGGGTTTGCTAGTGGAATCATTGATCTTGGAGGATTACAAGTATCTCAAATATCATCATTTACTAAAATATGGGCTAGCCAAGAAGGTGGACCAGATAATCTTGGTGCTACAATCTTTGAGCCATCAAATTTACCAAATGATTTCTTTATGCTTGGATCCTATAGCCAACCCAACAATTTGCCCCTCTTTGGTTGGGTTCTTGTTGGTAAAGATTCATCAGGAGATGCTCTAAAATTGCCAAATGACTATACCCTTGTATGGAGTAGTGAAAACTTGAAAATCAAACAGGATGGGGTTTGCTATATGTGGCTCCCAATTCCCCCTGAGGGCTACAAATCTGTTGGACACGTTGTAACAACGTCTCCTCAGAAGCCTTCTCTCGACAAAATCAGATGTGTTCGTGCTGATTTAACCGATGTATCTGAAACTGATGATTGGATTTGGGGAAATGATGGCTTCAATGTGTACTCATCAAGACCAAAAGACAGAGGAATTAAGGGTCTAGGAGTGTCTACTGGTGCTTTTATGGCTTCAAATAACGGAGCTGCAGCAGATTCACTAGCTTGTTTGAAAAACGTCGTAGAAAAATTCACTTGTATGCCAAATTTAAACCAAATCCAAGCACTATTTCAAGCGTATTCGCCTTTATATTACTTCCACCCTGATGAAGAATATTACCCTTCCTCTGTCATTTGGTTTTTCCAGAATGGAGCATTGTTGTACGCGAAAGGGCAAGAATCTACCCCGGTGGTTGTTCAGCCAGACGGTTCAAATCTCCCTCGAGATGGTTCAAATGATGGCGCGTATTGGTTAGACTTACCTACTGATGATTCAGCAAAAAATCGCGTCAAGAGTGGAGATTTCCATGCTGCCACATCCTACTTACATGTTAAGCCAATGTTTGGCGCGACACATACTGATATCGCTCTATGGCTATTTTACCCCTTTAACGGCCCTGCAAGAGCCAAAATCGAATTCATCACCATTCCCTTAGGGAAAATTGGACAGCACGTTGGCGATTGGGAACACATTACGTTAAGAATTAGTAACTTCAATGGAGAGTTACAAAGTGTGTACTTCTCCCAACATAGTGGAGGAAATTGGGTGAGTACACCACAACTTGAATTTGAAAATGGTAACAAGCCCGTGGCCTATTCATCGTTGCATGGTCACGCTTGTTATTCGAAAACAGGGCAAAATATGCAGGGGAATGGTAATATTGGGATAAGAAATGATACAGCAAAGGGGCAGGTGATGGACACTGGAGCAAATTATGAAGTGGTGGCTGGTGATTATTTGGAAATTGTTGAGCCAATATGGCTTAACTATGCTAGAGAATGGGGTCCAAAAATTAGTTATGATATTGCAAATGAGTTGAAAAAAATAGAGAGATTTTTGCCTGGGAAATTAAAGAGGGCTGTTGAGAAACTTGTGAAAAGTTTACCAAATGAGGTTTTGGGTGAGGAAGGACCAACTGGACCTAAGTTTAAGGATATGTGGAATGGTGATGAAAGAGGTTAAACATGTTTTTTTTTTTTTTTTAATCTATGATTGTATCATCAAATAGTTATTTCATGATTGTATCGTATGCTTACGTTTAAATTATTATCCTTTGTTGATATAAAGTTTGCTAGTGACTGAACTTTTCGTTTGATAGTAGATTTTGAAATTGAAACTTGAAATTTGAAATTGTGTTTGGACATGCATTATACTTGAAACAAATTGTGAGTTTTGTGAGTCAAAGTCACGAAAATTCAAAAATTATTTTGGGAAACTTGGAAATATTGAATATCAGACTTTCATAATCTGATCAAATTTGATGATAAATTTTTAAAATTTATGATGAAACGATAAACTTGTACATATGGATCCGCTTGGTCATAACAACTTTTCATTTTGTTTGAAATTAATGCTTGGTTATAAAATTTTCAAATCCAACTTGAAATTGTGTTTCAATTTTTTAAAGAAGGCTTAGAACTTATTTTTTAATCACTTGTCGTTATTAAAATTGTATTTAAGTATATTTAAGCATAAAGTCTTGAAGTTATATTTAAGTACATTCAAGCATATACATTATTCAAAATGTTCTTTATAAAAAATATAACCAAATACGATTTGATCTAAAACTCCAATTCCGTAGCTTCTAAATAAAGTGAAAATAATTCGAGATGCATGCATTAAATAATTTTTCTCTTTCGCTTATATTTGGCTCATCATATGGACAAAATTGGATATTTTATCATTCCCTTTTATCATATTTGGTTGATAAGTAAACTAGTTTCGTTCACATAATGATTTTTTATGCAATATTTCTCATAATTCTAACAATTTGGAGCATCTATAATTTCAGCAATTTTTTCAAAGGTTATAACACAAATTATGCATGCATGGGATATAGGTGTACATGGTTGATTGATTGATTAAAATATACTAACATATATCCTTATAAAACTAGTTTTTTGAAATACTTTTTTCAAGTCATGGAGATTCGAAATTGATTTTGAACGAGAATTATAATTAAAAATCACATTAAGAACTTCATATTTGTAGCTAGCTACATATTATTCACTTTTATATATTGTTATATACATTTTAGTATAAGACACATATATTTTATATTATCATACAATTTTTCATAAATTATTGTTTATTTAGGTATATAAATATTGTATAATAATATAAGGATGTATAAATACTGATAAAAGAAAATAGTTACGTGGGATGAATTGACAAATTGGCTATGTAAGTGCAAAGTGTTATGCTGGGCCTACATTTTCCCCAAAATTTAAGCACAAGAAGAGAATGGGTGTAACGACCCGTTTAGTCGTTTTGAGCAGCAGATTTTATTTCTGGAAAAACTGGCAGAAGCGACGGACCCCACGACGGACCGTCATGGGCACGACGGACCGTCGCAGGGTCTCGTTTCAAAACACTTAGAAAATCTGAAATTGGATACTAAAAATCGACTCTCTGAACTTTGTGACGGAATGGCAGGACGGACCGTCACAGGTGTGACGGACCGTCACAGACCCTTGGTGGAAATTTGGGTCTCTGAACTCTACGACGACCTGCAGGACGGACCGTCGCAGGCACGACGGCCCGTCACAGGTTGCGCAAATCCCAGGCAGAGTCGGATTTCTGGTTAAGTTTTAAGGGACGTTTTTGACTATTCTTGCCTTAATTATAAAGTTCGTGGGTTTATATTAATAACTCAAATTCTTGAGGGGTTAAAAGAGGTAACCCTAAGTTAATTAGTGGGGTATTATTGCCATCTTTTATTCTTAATTATATACTAATTAGGGTAAAAGAAAGAGGGTTGGAATAAAGAAAATAGAAAGAACAAGAGAGAGAGGGAGAATCGAACGAGAAGGGAGAAACAAAGCTTGGAGAAAAATTTGCTTGCTTGATCACTAATCTTTGGTGGAGGTAGGTTATGGTTTTCATGCTTTCATAGTAAACTCTTAATAGAGAATGATATGTATTGGTAGTATTGTAAACCCTGCTATGTGCTTAATTGTATGCATGCATGAACGTGATTATATAATTGTGATTATATTAAGCATGATGAAGTTATTGAATCCCAAATCTTGATAAAAACCTAATCTCTTATTAATGATGATGCCTTGGTATAGAAGAAGGCTTGATGAATTAAAGTAATGGGATTGATGATGCCTTGGTATAGAGAAGGCCTGATGATTTACAGAATGATATTAGTGGATCGGAGTGTCACGAACCGACACATGCAGGGGATCGGGTGTCACGAACCGACACGTAGAATTAGGGGATCGGGTGTCACGAACCGGCACGTAGAATTAGGGGATCGGGTGTCACGAATCGACACGTAGAATTAGGGGATCGGGTGTCACGAACCGACACGTAGAATTAGGGGATCGGGTGTCACGAACCGACACGTACAATTAGGGGATCGGGTGTCACGAACCGACACATAGATATAGGGGATCGAAGTGTCACGTACCGACACAAGAGGAATAATGAATATGAGGGATCGGAGTGTTACGTACCGACACCAGAGAATTAAGGATAATGAATCTTGAAAGATGTTAATATACTCAATCTAACGAACATAATTCCCAAATGAGTATGGTGTTGAGGCTTGAGCCCTCATGGATGAACTTGATGGTACTTATTGATGATTATAATACTTGTTGTGGCTACATGTTGAGTTTTATAGTTGATTTACGATAATATTGATATATACTGTTCCCTATTTTGAGTTGGCCGATGATATCTACTCAGTACCCGTATTTTGTACTGACCCCTACTTTTATGTTTTCTTCTTGTTTATTTGTGGAGTACAGCAAACGTGCCATCGTCTTCGACTCAATAGTAACTCAAGCCAGTCTTCGTCACATCGGATCTTCAGGGTGAGCTAATGCGTCTAGCTTGGACTGCATCTTCTCCTTCATGTCTTGATGCCTTGAAGTTCCGGCATGGACTAGCTTCTTATGTATTTTTAGCTTCTTAGAAACTCTTAGAATTAGTAGTTTAAAGTAGATGTTCTTGTGATGATGACTTCCAGGTTTTGGGAATAATAGATGTTGAATATTGATAGTTATTGAATTGGTTTTATTAATGAGTTTAAGTCTTCCGCATTACTTTATGTTTATATTATATTGAAATGTTAAGGTTAGATTGGTTGGTTCGCTCACATAGGAGGGTAAGTGTGGGTGCCAGTCGCAACCCGGTTTGGGTCGTGACAATGGGCTTTAGGCTGTTTTGATTGTTGGGCTTCACCACAAATTTAGGTTTCATTTGCATGAATGTCCCTATTTTGGTTGGATAAAGATACGGTCAAGTATAATTAGGTCAATTAATATTCAATGGTCTTATAGTTTTACGTAATGTGTACTATATAATAATTTATGGTTGAGAGTTATTTAAATTATATACTTATCTCAATAATAAAACAACAAAGTCGTCAACTATTTTTATCTTTTAAAACTATCAAATAAAACAATTAAGTGTATCCTACCTAATATTTACAAGAAAACAATAAGACTGGCGGGAATATGCGGACTTCTCGGCTTTTTTACCTGCCAAACCTCGTACTTGTATTGGATATTAAATTACACTAATTTTAAAGAATCCAACACTTTTGAAGAATCTGATAAATATATTTTTATAATTATTTGAAAACCTCCAAATAAGTTTTTTTTTTTTTTAAAAAAAAAAAGAGAGTATGTATTATTATGTTATTTAATTGAATTTTTATTTAGAACCCAGTGGTGTTTTTAAGTTTGATCTATTTTTGGAGATTATTTCCGAATTTGGAGAAAGCATGTGTGAAATTACTCCCGAAAAAGTTTGGCGGGTAGAAAGTCAGAATTTCGCTTATTCCCGTCAATCTTAAATTTTTTTTCTTGAAGATATTAGCTTGGTCATGGGTATACTCAATTGCTTTATTTGATAGTTATAAAAAATAAAAAAGTTGACAGCTTTGTTGTTTTGTTACTCTAATAATGAGTATATTATTTAAATGAATCGCAACTATCAATTATTTTATAGTACACATGACATGAATCTATAAGGTCATTGAATATTAATTGACCTAATTATACTTGACCGAATCTTTATTGATTTTGGTTGGTGTTTAATTTTTGCTCAATAAATTTATGATTTTTAATCCTTTTTCTTTTAACATGTTAAGTAAATAAAAGAATATTAAAAATGTGGATGAAATAGTCTAAGTATATTTTAAGAAAATCGCTAGACACAGGTTATACCTTAAAAGGCATAAGTTCAGTTTTAGAACATTATGCCATAAGAAGTTCATATAGTCTGACTTTTGCCCCAAGGCACAAGCGCTATGACCCAAAACATAAGTTTAGTTTTGCCAAATACATAAGCAGATCTCTAAACTGGTTGGGTTTTTTCTCAGGTATCTCAACTACGTCATTTTTGTATTGAATCATTGAATCCCCATAATTTATTACGTTTAAACAAACACGTTATCTGATGTGGAACCAGATTTGTGAGGGGTATTGATAGAGGATACATATGTTGTTCCACAAATCACTAGTCCAATTGATAGTGAAAATGTTTGAGAATAATTGTGTTTTACTTAAATCATTTGAACACATTAGAAGACAAATGAGACTAACACGGTTTATCTTCATTCCTTCAATCAAAATTATTACAATTCGAACACAATTGAAGACATTTACGATAGAAAAGCTGAACAAAATCAACCAACAGTGTTTTAAAGAAATAAATTATGGGTGGTTCAATGATTTAATTTAAAAATGACGTAGTTAAGGTACCTGAGGGAAAAAACCCAACAAGTTTAGAAATTTATACATGTATTTGGCCTTTAGTTTTAGAATGTTATGCTTTGAAAAATCATATTAATGAACTTCTACCTCAAGACACGAGTTATAAACATAAGATTAGTTTTAAAATGTTGTCTTATGTCCTAGGAAAACTTACGGTAAGAAAATTTGTCTCGCAAAATTAGGTCATAATTCAAAAAAAAAAAAAATAGCTTACAATTTTTTATTAAATGAGCAGAACATATAAACTTAGACAACTTTGAAATAAAAATCAATTCGTGCAAAAAGTTCAAATTTAGGGTAATTTGTAAAAGTACTTAAATTTTTTGACTTTGATAAGGTATTTACATCAAAATTCTGATCTTAAACAACGTATACAACTTGTGCAGGCGGATAGTTAATGTGTTAAACAAAATATAGCTTGATATGATTTTTTGTTTATAATTTAGACAACAAGTATACATATTTTTTATCGTTAATAAAATTGAAATATTGAATATAAGTCATGAGAAAACCAAATCTTCTTTAATTAAATCGCATTATTGGTACCAAGAACCAACTCTAGGTATTGGTTGTAAAGCCAATTTTTAATGACAACTTTGATGTTATATATGTATATGTATGTATTCTTAAAAAAATAAAAATTATTCGAATATTTTAATGTTGCACGAGGTATATATTTTGCTTCTTCGAAATTTGGCTTGATGTACAAAGTTAAACCGATACCTATTGACTAAAACAATGTAATCATTTTTTGTTAATTGGAACTCTGATCCGGTGTCATTTGAAAGCTAAGTATAAATTTTGAACGTAACAAATTAGACAATAAATTAACATAATTTTAATACAGTTTGATCAAGTGAGCTACATAAAAAAAACTAATATACTATTAAAGAAATAAAAACATACAAATTATTAATTGAAAGAATAGTCTCTTAAACGATTTTTTTATGACTATATTATAAATGTTATCGTGGAAGGAAGGATACTCAATTTGTATAAGTCTCAAAGTCTTTTCCTACTAAAAAAATTTACTTGAATATGAAAGATTTATATTTTCCTTTTGAAATAGTATAAATAAATAATGATAAAATCTAATTAAGTAAGATAGCAAATCTATCAAAATATTGTTACGTTACATAAAGTAAAATTTCATTCTTTTTCACTAGTCTGAATAAAAACAACACTTTTTATGAATTTTTTTTTGATTGTTAATTAACTCATCTCATTTTAACCCGTTAAAAAGTTATCAAAAACCTTCTCATTGGATACCTCAACCTCCACCAAGCATTTTGCTAGTCCAATCCCATCAATTTGTTATTAAGTTATTATCATAGGGGATACAATTATTAATATGAATCTTAATAACCAAACCAAATCAAACCTTAAAATTAACTCAAATAAAAAATGAAGATATATAGTTTAGGTAGATGACATGATTTGATCATTATATTCGTCATCATCCCTAGTCTCAAAACCTAAATAAATTATAATAAGGTCCCATGAACAACCCTATTTCTCAGCTGCAACGTAACGCAGACTTAATGCTTTAATTTTGTTATAATTAATGCAATATATTTCCTATTGTTATAAGCTTTAAATTAAATTTCAACATCAAGTGAGTCTCCATGGTTACCGAAAACAATGACACTTTTATGACTTAATTTTTGTTCTATGTTGGCCATGATAATTTACATTTCAACAACTAATAATCATTTGGTGCTTAAAAGAAAATATATAAATATCATAAATCATCATTCATCGAGTTAATTAATTTTATTCATGCTTAGAAGATCTTGTTTTCGAGAATTGGAAAAAAAATATATGTAAGAAGCTGTTTTACTCATGGTTATTTGTTTATATTATATGCTTCTTATAATCAACATCTTGCTATTGATTTTTTTTTTTTTACGATTTTTTGTTTTGTTTGTTGACGATTAAAATATGAGAAAAAGAAGTTTATTCTTGTTTTTGGATTATTACATATTTATATAATACTTGGTCAAAGTCGATGATTTTTTAGCTATACGTAAGAAAAAATTGTTTGGTGACTTTGTTATAATTTTAGGTAAAGTTTAAATTAATGGCTTTTTGGTATACAAAATTACTTTAGGTACAATTACTTAGGTAATATATTTGTTTTGACTTTTGTATTATAAAAAATGATACTAATTTAATAAACTTTTGATACAATACACTAAAAATTGAGCAACCATCAATAAAATCAATAATGTTTATGATTTAAGACGCTATGAAAATGTGAAATAACTAGCTGTGGAATTTATCAGTATTTTCTATCTAATTCGTTGCTAAAATGCTCCTAACTATTTGGATATTTTTACAATGGATAGGCTGTTAATATGTACCTCAATAAGATTAAATTTAAAATTATGTTGTGAGCTATAATTTATTTTTTTTGTCCTTTACCAATTTCTTTTTTTTTTCTCTAGTAATGAATGGAATAATAACAAAGTCGAAGGCAATATTTTTATTGAGAAAATTTCATGTTTGCAACTTTATATATATGTAAAAAATAATTTTCATCTTAATTAATCACTTACACCTATCTAATTCCACCCCTGACAAGGAAAACTTGTGGATAAGCACATTATGAAAATGTCAACACTTAATTTTCTCACTAATTAGCGATAGTTTATGGCATGTAATTGGTTGTTTACTGAACTTCTCTCACATATAACTATTTCTTGTTGAATTTACAATCTTAACTAACTTAACAAACCATTAGCAACCTATGGGAAAATAATGGCCACTAATAATTCATTTATCATTTGATTAGCTACAAGACAATTTAAATAAAATGTATATAATTAAAAATGTAGTTCTATTATTAGAAATATAAGCAAATGTTGTTACACATCATTAAGAAGAAAGTCAATTAGGTTACCCAACCCTTACTAATATACGTAATTATAATAATCATTCTCTTATTTAATTTATATATATATGATTTGTTTCTTTCTATATTACTTATTTTATTATAATAAATAACTGTGCATAATGTTTTAATCTTTTCCATCATTGCATAGTAATCTTACAAATGGCTAGTAATTATGGCTCCATGACTTATTAATTACGATTTCTTGTTTGTGTCTATATATGTACGTACTTTTATAAAATTGTCTCTTTACTTAATTCTTCTTTCTACTTAATTAGAGAGTTAGGTATAGTTTGAAGTGAATTTGTTTGATTATTTTAATTACATAACCTAAATATTCTCATTACTTTAGTTTTTCGAACTACACTATAGCAAAAACAACCATAGTCCTAAAATACAAGGTTGGAAATGAAACCACGTGGAGTTGAGCCCCAAAATTCATTGTCAAAATAATATTCCTCTTAAGTTAAGTTATACATAAAAATGTTGCAAAAAGGTGATATATAAGGAAAAGTCTTGATAAAATAAAATAAAATAATAATAACAAATAAATGAATAATATTATTTTGATCACCATGATTTTACTTCTATTTAAAAAACTCTCACTTTTACTTATAAAACATTTACACAAAAAAACTTTATATAGGAAAGAAATATATTTTGGACCATATATATATATATGAAATTCATTCATTAAATATTAAAACAAAAGATGTTTGTTAACCAAATTAAATATATTTATATTGTAATATTCATGCAAATCATTACAAAATTATGGATAAAATAAAGTTTCTATTAGGTATAAACAAAAATATGGTCAAAATCTGTTATCTCCACCCCACCCACCCAACCTCCAACACAAAAAAATACATATACATTTATATATATATATATATATATATATATATATATATATATATATATATATATATATATATGTATTTCTATTTTATTTTTTTTTGTATAAGTTGAGCATATCGCGGGAAATCAGATAAAACTTTCTTGGAACACCTAATTTCTCTACTTGTATATATGGTTTAGAAGCTCTAGATCTACTTCTTCACCCCATCCCATCTATCAAACTCCTCATTTTTTTCTTGATAAAAAACAATCACTTTCTTTTTCTCTTTCATTCTTCAAAAGAAACAAAGGTAATCTACAAATCCAATGATGTTTATTTTGATTAGTGTGTAAGAATTTCTATCATTTCAATAACTTTTCATGTTATATTATACTCTTTAAATAAATTTGAACTACACTAGCTAGGCCTGCACTTGCACATAAATATATATATACCATGTTTATCAACAAAGTATCCATCCTTAATCAGAGATCTCAAGTTTGAATATTTTTGATGCAGCGTCATCTTTTTCGAAGAGTGTTCTTTGTAAATTTTGATTTAATCGAATTTAAATATGTTATTGAACATAAAAAAATATTTTACAAACATGTTTCTTTTAATATATAATTAGTTAAAGTTCTCGGTTAAAAGCACGATAAAATTCGTTATTCCCTTTTTTAATTCTTCTAATCTTTAGAGCAGGCCGGCATACATAGACTTGTCCCATATTCTTGATATTTTAATTACTTTTATTATTACTTTTCTTTAATTTGTTAATATTATATTAAAGCATGCCTAGAAAGAAGAATTCAGTTAGTTTTAATAAAATTTTGTTTGTTTAATACTAATTGTAAAAATGAATTAGGAGAAGATTAATGGAAGGACAAAATCACGGAGGAGGAGAAGTGAGAAGACTTCATATCATATATTTTTTGAGTAGAAAAGGTCGTATTGAACATCCTCATCTCGTTAGAGTTCATCATTTCTCTAGAAATGGCATTCGTCTTAAAGGTTTTTTTTTCTATATATAAATAAAGATTATTTTTCATTTCATTTTTTTTAAAATTGTGAAAAAAATAAACGATTGAATTTTATCTTTTTTAATTAATGATTGGATTATATTGTAGATATTAAGAGATGGTTGGGAGAATTGCGAGGAAAAGACATGCCTGAATCTTTTGCTTGGTCATATAAGAGGTTAGTTCATGTTTTTATTTTTTTTTTAAAAATTCATTAAATTGTTTGCTTACAAAATTAGCTTAGTGCTCTTCTCTCTCAAAAAATTGATATTCCAAAACATTATCATACGTGCTGAGTTAATATTTAAGAGTTTAGAATTCATGGATGTATAGTTGTGATAATATTATATTTGAAATTTTGATTCTTTATCTATATCTATTAAAAAAGAAAAAAGCAGAATTGTGGTATAAATCTCATAGTACAAGTTTAAAATTTAATGTGGTGAAATGAAACCTACATGCTCAGTGTCCACTAAATCAATATTACGCATACATTTTTATCATTTAATTGTAATTAAATTAATCAATATAACACATCGAGTATTTGCGTATTAAATAAAGTTTTGGATTCTGAATATATCTGTAGTTTATTAAGAGTTTATCCCTTTTAAAGAGTAACGGAGTAATGAGTCAATATAATGTATCATATAATCTACTTAAGAAGAACTCTAGTCTCTCGAGCTATAAATAAAACATAGTGAATAATACGTAAAATCGCCTAGTTAAATAAATTCGTCCTATTTTTTTTTTTAAAAAAAAAAATTGTATCTAGTAAATTAAAATCAGAATTGAGGTACAAACCTCATATTACAAAGTACTAAATTTAATGCTCTGATCTTCTAGTGGAAGTCACGAGAATCAATCTTATCACACCTCAACAAAGATCAATTCTCAATTAATTGTGCTGGAAATATATATATATATATATATATATATATATATATATATATATATATGATATAAAAGTTTTGGGATTTTATTTCTAAAAATAGAAAAATAAATTTAGGAAGTCAAATATTATGATGATGCAGGAAATACAAAACAGGATATGTATGGCAAGACTTATTGGATGAAGATCTCATTACTCCAATATCGGACAATGAATATGTTCTTAAAGGATCTGAAATTCCATCCATCACCATTATTAAAGGTAACTATCCCTTTATCGAATTAATTGCTAAATTTATTTTCGATAAACAGTTAGTTACAGTAAAATCGCAAAAGTAGTTTATAATGTTATGTGATGATGAAGCACTCGCTATTTTTATAAGGTTATCACGAAACTAGACATTTTTCTTTAAATATTATCAAGCATATAAGTTAATGTATTTCTTAGATAGACCAACATGTTTGCTTATCAACTTCAAGTAGGCTTTGAACCATTTTATGGATTTGGGCATTTTTAATCATATTCTAAGGGTACAATTAGTGGAATTGTATAATTCATAAATTGAAGTTTAATTTTAAAATGGCAGCATGGTACATACAATTAAGCACATTGTACAATATTATTTCAAAAGGGAAGAGAAAAATTTACTTGTCTATTCTCATTAAATGATGAATATTGCCTTAATTTTAGCATAAATTCACTTCATTTTAGTGTGGAAAAGAAAATTTAATAATTAAGGATCAAATAAAAAAAAAGGCAAATTTATAGATTTAGTCAACAAAATATCAATTAATATTAAGATTTGTTATTCAATTATAAATTGAACTTCACATTTGCAGATGTTTCAAGTGGTGAAAAAGAAGTAACAAAGGAACAAACAAAAGAAGAAGCTCAAGATCAAGTTTTTCTCATGGATTCATCAAAGAAAATCTCTTCAGAAATCGAAGAAGATTCTCAAAATATTTCTTCTGAAACATCTACACTCACCACCAATTCACCGAAATTCGAAGAAGAAGAGGAGAAAAAAATCGGTAACAACTCTTCTTTCTCTTCGAATTCCTCTTCTTCTATCTCTTCTTTTGGTTCGATGAAAACCAAGAAGAAAACAGAGGATAGTGAAGAGAAAACAGAGACTAGTCAGAACAATGAAAAAACATCGAAAAACCCGAAATTAAATAAGAGCAGAAGCTATTCAAATGGAGCTTCAAGTATTTTCAGGAATTTGATTACTTGTGGCGCTGTTGATACTAATGACTCTGGAATTATTCCACTCAAAAAAAATAAAACTTCTTCTGCTGCTGCTGCTGCTGCTGGTGAAAAAACAGTTAGTTTTTCATCAGAGATTTGTAAAGCTGACAAAATTGGAGGATCCCAGAGGATTTTTGGCACTGCTTGGAATCAACAACAGACTAATGCAAGGTGATTTTCGCGTTTTACGTATCTATTTATTATGAATCGTTACTTATAGTTATCTTTTATCGGTCCAAATAGTTAAACATGATTTCAGTTAAGGCTAATATTGAAGTAAAGCATGGAACCACCTTAACGTTGATTTGGTGCATATTTTTTCGATTTATATCGAGATTAAATGTTAGTTATTATGAGTCGTACGTATAATTTTGCATAGAGGTGGGCCACGTATAGAAAAATATTGTAAAATATATTTTCTTTTAGGAAGAAAAAAAAAGAAGATAAATTAATATTAATATGAAAAACATTTACATCCACTACCTATTAATTAATTTTGTTTGGAGGTTAACAAATTAATATATATGTATATTTATTTAATTAGATTTGATTGAATCTACGAATTTCTATCTAGCTTCGCTTCTAATTTTACATACCTTAATATAATTAAGTAAAATATCTATATATTTTTTATAAAATTTCTGAATCCGTCGATGATTAGCTTAGTAGTTTGTTGTGGATTGCAGGAAAAGCTGTGATGGGGCATTCAGTATGTCAAAGAATAAAAGTGAATTTGGTAGCCGTAGATCAGTTTCTGCTAATTATAAGCCAATCAATGGACCCAACTGCTCGTAAGTTCCTTCATAACAACTAAATTAAGTATTATTTTTTTTCGATTCAAAATAAGAGATATTTTATTGTTTTTTTATTTTAAAATTTTAAGAAGGAATTGATTTATTTTCAGAATAATCATAAATCATTAATTAGTTTTTCTCTGATTAGGGATAAGTTGGTATAAACCCTTCTCATTTTCTAGAAATGAATACTTATAAGTTAGAACGGATGTATCTAAATTAAATTAGTATATCATTCATTCATTTATATTTGTTATAATTGATTTAAACACAATTAACATGATTATTTTATCATATTATTTATTTTATTAATTGATATTTAATGTTAAGTCTTGTAAAATAATATGACAAAAAGTTATGAATACTAAGGATAAAAAGAAAAATATAATAATTGTTTTTTTCTTTATATGCTAAAAATAAAAATAAAAGTAGGAATGTATGTTGGAATTGTTGCCAAGTATACCCTCTTTCGCTGTTACTTGTTCCCATACTTAGTAACTATTTCAACATAGATTACTTTTATTTGCTATTTTTTAACATGTGAAGAGAAAAGATAATTCTTTTTTTCATTATTTATCCTAAATATTCGTTACTTTCTTGTCATATTATTTTTCAATTATTAATATTAAAGATCAATTAATATAGATAATATAATAAAATAATTATATTAATAATTATTTTTTTAATTAGATTTACCAAATACAAATATGATAAATGAAAAAGAACCATGCGATTTAAAGTATGTTTCTCATTAAATTGAACCACAAATACACATTCTACTTACTGGCATGCTAGCTTAAAAATGACTATTTTTTAAAAATCACTTTTACTTCCCACATTTTTTTTAATCTACAAGCCTTTTAAAAGAATAATGTTTTTTTTAAAAAAAACTATTATGCTTTTATATATCATCTTTAATTATTTAAAATGTTAATAATTTCTCTTCAATAAATAAAAAGACAGTTAATCTTAGTAATCACAATATTAAAGTATTTATATATGTGTTCTTCACTTAGATTTTCTGCGTTAACTAGAAAAATATAGGAGTATAAATTATATCTTAATATTATAGAAATAACAATTATTTTGGACTATCTATTTTTAGTAAATTCGACAAGTAAAATGATTCGGAGGGAGTTTATTTTCTTAAATATCAACATAGTATGAATGTGTGTGTTGCAGGCAATGTGGGAAGCCATTCAAGCCAGAGAAACTTCATGCTCACATGAAGTCCTGCAAAGGAATGAAAGCTCTGTCAAAGGCTGCTACTCACAAAACCTACAAGGATGCGCCAAAAATTGATTCTCTTTGACTCTATCAAATGCTAGCTTTCATTTTTTTTTTTTTTCTAGATTATTCTTATTCAACTCTATTGGAATTAGATTATGTTTTGTTTTTAGAACTTTTGGAAAAGAGCCTTCCCATGTATATTTTTGAGTAAGAAGGTTCACAGGTAAAAGCCTGAGCAATTCAAGAATTCACAAGTAGTTATGAGCCTGATTTTCCATGTTAGTATCAAGTATTACGCGTGCGAATCTGAGTTAGTTGAGCCGATATCAGATTAGACAAGCAAAAATGATAAGAAAGAAAAAAAATTTTGATGATGGAAATACCTAATTTAAGTTTTTCTTTCTCCAGCTTAGTGAAGATATATTCTTCTTTACATTTGGATACTGAAGCAGTATGTCATATCTACTCCTCTCTAAATATCTTAGAGCCTAATCAACTGTTAATGACCATATTCAGGTCATTGGAACATACCTAATCTAATAGCATCTGTAACGAACAATCGAATTTCCAGGATGTTAGTAGTCAATTGCTAAGATCATAGCTGGTTACTTGCCTCCAAGAATCGAGGAGTCAACATGATCGAGCAAGAACCTATATAACTTCTGTTTTAATCCTTCTACCCTCTCATCTATTCTGTTACCTAACTTAAGCATGTCATCCAACCACTGATTGACACTTTTGAGCTGACCAAGAAGATCTACAATTTCAGAATTTCCGTCTACAGTATCAAGCCCAAATCCCTTGCTCAATGCATCTTCTAAGAAGTTCAAGAACCAAGCTCGAGATGAAGAAAGCAACTTTTCTGCTAAATTTGCAGCCTCCTTCACCCCACTCCCTTCGGACCACTCTTCCCTTTCGATATTTGTTCTTCTGGTAGTGGCTGGTAAATGCTGCTTCGGTTTAGATACTGAACTTCTTCTACTAGAATTAGGACCAGACAGCCCATTGGCTTTAGTGCTTTGCTTGTTTACAGGCGAATGGTTTTCTGCTTCACTAATCTTTGGAGTGCTCTCTAGTATAATGTGATGAGATTTCTCGTTATCCAAATTTCCATTCTTGTCTTCCTTTGTGAACAAACAGAATTTGGAAAGTTCTGAATCAATTGCAGCTTGAATCCAAGAGGCTGCGTTCTTATTGGTAAAGTTATGGCAAATTTCAGGAAAGGGATCCTGCAGACACAACTTGTCATTGCCTTTCGCTTCAGGAGTTCTCATCACCAATGATTTGGTAAGAGACGCTGCTTTCTGCATGTTTTGATGAAGGTTTAAAAATTGCTCAATCAATTGTCCAGCAGGTACTTTCTTCGATGATTCACATAGTTCTGCAAACATACTGTAGAGAAATGTAAGAGGAAGCTTACCTTCTATGTCTTAAGGGTAGAACATAGGTTTAGAAGAAAGTTAACACTGCCAGTGTGATTTCAAACCACGATTAATACATGAAAGCATTCAGAAAATTTGTTTCAATAAAAAAGACCAGTGCTCAGATAATATCCAATTCTTGGCAAACAACACCTGAACTACGTTTACTAAGAAGATAGAGAATGGGATATCTGCTAAACATATAGAGTGAAGAAGTTCGTCATTCAATAGTAACTGAAGGCTGAGCTTCCGGACATGTCAATGTGATCAGAGTGTTGCAGAGTGAAAATATAACATGCAAAAAGGTGATCTAATACAACCATTCATGCTTGTACATTGAAAAGAATAAGACTAGATAAAACGTGTCCCTAAGGATCGCTTTTACTTTATTTCCAACTAAAAAGATAAGGATAAATAATATCTCGTAATGACAAGTGATGTGTAGCATGTAGGTTAGGTGCATGTAAGGGCATCACGCAAGCAAATGAAACACTGCTAAAGAAAGGAATGCAACGACTCAAAAGGCAGCAAAGACCACATAATCTTGTATCGTACCAATATATAAATTATGAACCTAATGCAAGATAACATTGTAGGATGAGTAATCGGAGTGGAGTGCAATAAATCTATCTAATCAAGATTGATCCCGCATAAGGGTATTCTAGAACTAAGCGAACAAATTATAAATACACACCAACAGAATAATATGATTCAAATATTCAAAGGCAGAGCTTCTATATTCCAGTAGTTTCATGTCACATACTGGTAAAAATACATGCAAAGTAGAGGCATCGAAATAAAGCTGAACCATTACCTCATGCACTGGATGACACCTTCTGCAGCAGCAGCTTCTTCTAATGCATGCATAGCAGACAGAAATGCAACATTTCTTGAACTTGTAACTTCCTGAAGAGATTATAATTCACAACTTGATGACACAACTTCTTGAAGAGATTATAATACACAATTTGATAGGCAAGCATACCACTATCATAGACTTATAACTAGAACATTCATTCTTCACATACCTTGCCAAGATCACGAACTGTTGATGGAAGTGAACTCCATGAAATCCTTGAGTCGGACCAATTTTTAAAACTGATGGCCACCTTTGTCAGATTGCACGGAAGAGTCTTATCTTGGGAAAGCTCTAGATCTTTTCTAGCGGGCTTGCTAACTGCTCTTGGTGAGACAATAAGCTCTAGATTTTTTCTAGTAGGCTTGGTAACTGATCTTGGCGACACAATAAGCTCTACATCTTTTCTAGTGGGCTTGCTAACTGACCTTGGTGACACAATATTATTCCTACTTGTAAGCGGTGAAATACTTGCAGTTGAATGTCTTGGAGTTGAAACTTTATCTAAAGAAGGCTTCTTCACAGAAGGAAGCTGCAAAATATCGATTCATCCAATTAAAACACAATCAACAAAACATAGCCATGAATTTTTCTCTTAAAAAGACTTGGTCAATATTATATTAGACTGCCTGAAGTTTCACATTCATCCGATAAACAACACCAACAATATGATTTGTGATAACTCACCACCCGTACTCTATAAGACTATAAAAATACTGAAGCAAACCACATAACTACAGGGTATGTTCTTAGCATTTCCATGGAAACGAATAGCCAGGAAGCTTGAGCTACAACATGTTACATAATCTCGATTTGGAATGAACAGTTATATCCAGTATCTAGTCCAATCCATCCATTATTGTACAGAAAGAACCAACATTTTTACAGTTTTAAGTTTAATCTAAATATGAACTTAATGTGATCTCTTTGATGAACCAAATAAAGAAAAAGACAAGGACATTGAAATTAACCTAGTGCATTATTGTCTAACCATTTTTGCCCTAATTGAATCAGCAAATTGACCTAAAAGAGAAAACAAATAAAAATAACTATTCTAACAAACAGCATTAATCACAAAAAGATGAAAACTTTCAACAATGGCATGCCTAAATTAAATGAATTCACATTCTGCCAAAAGTTCATCAACAACTAATTTATGGGGGTAAACTTACAGAATCCGAACCCGGAAACCCGGTTTTCGATTTGGACCTAGGTGTAGCTCCAGCACCATTTTTCTCACCGGGGCTCCGATCCCATCCTCTTCTAACTGAATCGAAACTCAATCTCCTCATCTCTAACCCATCAACCTTCCCATTCCCAATGGACTGTCTTCTTGATTTTACATCCTCACTCAGCACCACTCTGTTTATTTTGGTTTTCACCTCGACCCTTTTCACTTCACCATTCTTCTTCCCTCTTTTCGGGTCGGGTCGGTTCCGAGCAGTGAGAAAATCACTAGAAATCAAATCTTTAGGATCCCCAACACATGGGCGTCTGTTGGGAACGGGCTTGAGTCCACGAAGAACCGGAACAGGGGAACCGGAATCAAGACGAGTAACATGAATGAACTGACCCAGTTGGATCTTGTCACTCAGTATCAACTCAACATCTTGTTCTGATACAGAAACGTAAGCTGAATGTTGAGAATCTGATACCCTTAAATAAAATCCCCTGCTTTTCCATGGATCATCATCAAGTGAAGGAACAATACTAATCACCTGAAAAACCCCATTATTATTAAAGTGATACACCAGCATTGTTATATAAAAAGAAGAAGAAGATTAGTATTTTTCTGTACATGCCTGAAGAAGAGCAGAGCGGTGTTGTCCAGCAACTTTGGTTTCTTTATCATCTAGATGTTGCAAGAGTTTAAGCAAAATACCAGGCGTTAGAGACGCCATTAGTGCAATGTAGATGAAACAGAGAGCAAAAAAGAAAGATTAACAAACATGGCCAAGCAAGATTTGGGAGAAGGTATTTGGGGGGTATGGGGAAGAGTGAG
The DNA here is from genome assembly GCF_036512215.1 of Solanum lycopersicum. Classification (NCBI taxonomy): domain Eukaryota; kingdom Viridiplantae; phylum Streptophyta; class Magnoliopsida; order Solanales; family Solanaceae; genus Solanum; species Solanum lycopersicum. Next base: position 76,940,993 of record NC_090800.1, read on the forward strand.
TTTGAGGCGAATCTCAAAACGGAAAAAGGACACGTGTCAGCTGGGGATGTGGTCTATGGGTGACAGAGTTGCAGAAATGGTACAGAAGAGAGAGAGAGAGAGAGAGAGAGGAATGGGCAGAGAGTACGTCCGTAAGGAAGAAGGCAGTAGAAGACAAGATTCAACTAAAAAGGTAGTGTAATGCTCCTACCTGGAGATATTACAAAAATCAGCCTTTTCTATCATAAAAAGATGCAAAATATTTTCTCCTTTCAATTTTATTTGTATGCTATTTAAAATTTTATTATCATTGTTAATTAAATAAAATATGATTAAATTTCAAAATTTGACCTTCAATTAATTTTGAGTATTTTTGGATTAACTCACGAAATTTCAAGCTAGTAAGTTTCAAGAAAAATATTTGACTATTTTTAAAAAATATGATTTATGTTATGAATTTTAAAAGTTATAAAAAAAATATTTTTAAGTTTAAGTTTGTATTGTTATTTTATAATGCATATGTTCCAAAAAAATAATTCAATAACATAATCGATAAAATTAACAACAATACTATATATAATAATATGGACAAGAATAATACATTTTTGCATATTCAATTTTGTTACTGATTCGAAATGAATTATAACTCATTAAAAATAATTTTTTATCAGGTTTTATATAAATAGCAGAGTGAAGTACTTATTAATGGAGTAATTTGATAGATAACTATTAATTGGATTAACAAATGATTAGTGTTTTCTATAAAGTATTAAATAAAATATGATTGAATTTCAAAATTTGAGCTTCAATTAATTTTGAGTATTTTTGGATTAATTCACAAAATTTCAAGCAAGTATTTGGCCAGCATTTTGTCATAAGTTTCGAGAAAAATATTTCACTATTTTAAAAGAATATGATTTATGTTATGAATTTTAAAAGTTATAAAAAAATATTTTTAAGTTTAAGTTTGTATTGTTATTTTATAACGTATATGTTTAGAAAAATAATTCAACAACATAATCGATAAAATTAACAACAATACTATAATAATATGAACAAGAACAATACATTTTTCACATATTCAATTTTGCCACTGATTCGAGATGAATTATAACGCATTAAAAATAATTTTTTATCAAATTTAATATAAACAGCAGAGTGAAGTAGTTATTAATGAAGTAATTTGATAGATAACTATTAATTGGATTAACAAACGATTGGCGTTTTCTATAAAAATATATCATTTTAGTGTAATTTAAAAAAATTAGAAATTGGGCCAAATAATTTTTTTGTAAAAATGAATAGCATAATTTATGAACTGGAGGAGTGTTCTATTTATTTTGAGGTGTGTTATTTGAGGATTTAACGAGTCTTTTTCGATATTTGTGATTATTTTATTTATTTTCAAATAAATGTAAATGACTAATATTTTGTAAAAAATAAGTGTTAAATACTCAGAAAATTTAGTCAGAATTTAATCAAGAATTTTAAAAATTATAATATTTTTTTAATTTAAAATAAATTAATTAATTTTTTATTTTTTAATTAGAAGGTATTACAGTTAAAAAAATAAAAGTATTTAAAAATAAAGCAACATGATAAAATATCATTTTCATCAAATTGTAATTAAATTTTCTGACCAAACAAACTTTTTTCTTTTATAAAAACTGAGAATATTAATTTTTGACAAATTTAAGAACACCAAATTATTAGATATATACTTGAAAAAAGTATTTTGAACTTCCCCGCAAAATATTTTTTTTTTTTAATTTTCTCATCCTATACGTGATTCATTGTTTCAACTGCACGGTTGTGGGTCCTCTAAATTTCATAAATCGATATTCTTTCTTCCAAAATGTTTGGACAATTTGTTTGGAAATACTATTAGAAAGAAACGTCATAAATATTCTCTCGTTTCTATTTATATGTCATCATTTTAAATATATTTTTTATATGAAATTAATTAAAATTATCATTGTATCCTTAGTTAATGTTCTCTTATAGTCAAGTTTCTATAAATGAATATGAATTAATTTATTTTAATTAATATATATGACTTATTTACTTATTTTTTATATGTTAGTCAAATGTTATTTTACTTAGACACTTTAATTGGACGATATTTATTTTAGACATTTAAAATAAGATTTTTTATTGTGTTATTTTGACACTTTTTGCTTACATGGCATAATTCACCAACGTAAAATCATTCTTTAGTTAATTTATTATTATTTTTTTTCTTCTTCTTCTCTATTTTTTCAGCCATTATTTTACTCATGTTAACTTCATCCATTCTGAATGAAGGTTTCAGCAAAATAATTCTTTAAACTAATTAAAATATTCCATTGTCTATCAAGCTATTTATTAGGGAAAAAAGAAGAAGAGAGAGTGCAGCTTTAGGATTTGATATTTGGGAATTTAAAGAAGTCGGGGGTTTCTGCAAAAGGAATAGAACTATAGGAGTATATTTGGAGAAGACTATTATGGGATGGGGTGCTTCTTTTTTTTATTGATTTAAATTTTATTTTATTTTGTAATTATGTAGGTCATGTGTCATTAATTTATTAGTTATTTTTTATTTTTTTTTAAAAAATTAATTATTTAAAAATCAATTTTCACACAAATGACAAATGTCATCCTTTAATTCGTTACTTTACACGTTATTCACGAGTAAAATACACGTATGTTATATATTTTTGCTGATATTAAAATAAGTGTCAAAATGACACAGTGAAATTCTACCTAAAATGTCTAAAATGAACATCGTTCAATTAAGACATGCAAGTGAAATATTGTGCTAAGTAGGCAAAAATAAAAAGAATATTTTTATTTTGTATTGATAATTATAAAGAACCAAAAAAAAAAGTTACTAGTTATAGAGTTTAATATGATTTGTCATTTCAGGTGGAATTTTACTTTGATTACCTGTAGGTCTTATTAAATTATTCTGAGATTTTCATATCATTAGTCTTCATCTATAAGATTTTCATATCATTAGTCTTCCATCTATAGGCAGTACTCCTTCGATTTTACAAAGAATAGTTTACTTTAATTTGGCTGGAAATTGAAGAAAGTAAATATTAAAGTTATGTTAAATGTATAAAATTATTCTTTAATCTTATGGGTTTAAAGGTGTCATGTGAAAAGTTGTTACAAAAAAAAATCATTCTTTTTAAATAGACTAAAAAATAAAGAAGGTCATTCTTTTTAAACGGAGAGAGTATAAAATATAAAATTATATTTTCAATTTCTAAAGCTACAATTCTACTATTTTTCCATTTAAGATAATTAACTTCAATATTTGTACGAAACGTTTTGATTTTCGCTATTTAAAATACAAGTAAAATGAGAGTTTTATGAAAAATATTTAATATTGCTAGCTAAAAATATTGTAATCTGATTTTATTCAAAATATAAAAGAGGAGAAAACTACACCCACTCATATAATTTATACTAAATTTACGAATGATTTCAAATAATTTAGTATCGTACTATTAATTAAGAGTTCTCTATCATATATTAAAAAAAAATATACATGTATGTGCATGTATTTTTGCTACCAAATGTACTAAAATAAAAAGAGTGGTGAGTAAGATGATCATGAATCACAGACACATGTTAATTGCACCAGATACACATAAGACATATCTAATCTGATTCTCATGTAATTGAAATACCTGATACATAGGAGAGTGGTAAGAGAAATGGGAGGAAAGTAAGGAAGGCGAGTTATATTTATTTATGTATTTTATATACATGCTAATTCAATTGGATACAATATATTTAGAACAAATTTATTAAAATTTAACCCCATATTTCCTGATATACATGTTTTCTATACATATATGAATATACCAAAATCTGGTAAATTTCATAATATTATAAACTAAAATATATTCAAATATAATTAGCTCGTAAACTAGTGAATTTCTTTTTAGATTTTCTTGAGAAAATGAGAATGATCATATTGGGTTTCTCATTCTTTTGGCCCATTGGGCCCAACGTTCATGGATCTCCTTTTCTTCTAGTTTTAAATTGTAATTTCAATGTTCTATCCTTGCCCTTTTTGTTTTTTAAATGCTGCAGGTTTTTATCCGTAAAATAGATGAATTTAATGACTGAAATTCAAATAATTAATATAATTTTTTATTTGATAATACAAAAATAAAAACTTAATATTACTTACTAATACTTTATTATATTTCTGTTGTTATTTATTTCTTACTTGACATTACTTAGAGTTTGTTTGATATTATTATTGAAAATTGCTTATTTCTAGAAAAATAATTTACGATTGGATAATTGACTTCAAAACCATTTTTGGGAAGCAGATTGTGCTTGTCTAATTTTGTAATTAAAAAATTTCAGAGTCAAATATCAAAAAATTGCTGGCATCGGAGTTACTTTAAAATTAATATTATTGTATAGAGAAAACTATTTTAAAATATATTATAAATTTTTTGATTAAATTTATATTTTATTAAATTAAAATGTGCATATTAAAATTTTCAATAATAATATACATAAATAAGTAAAATGATAATTTAAATATTGATGTAATCCTACAAAAATATATTTGTTACCTTTTTGTAATCTTGCAAAATAATACGTAAAATAATGTATGAAATATAAAATAATAATATGTAAGCGTAAAATAAAATAAAAATTAATACAGAAAAATAAAAAAATAAATTCTTAATGAAACATAATCAAACATATGAGATATATCAATTAATTAATAGGAATATATTGGTAAATATGTATAAATGGAAGGGAGTATTTTGTTTTTTGAAAAAAATAATTTTCTGCTTCTAGTTTTACTGTTTTTAAGAAACATAAATTTTTAGTTTCTTCCTAACTAGAAAAACTGTTTTTTCTTCTATTTAAAACAATTTTACAGAATTACCAAACATTTTAATTAGCTAGCTTTTTCGAATTATGTCATTAATTCATCATCAATAGCATAACACCAGGGTAAATACAAATAAATATTTGATGAGCATTGCATTGATACATAATTTAGTAAAATTGATAACTAGCATGCTATAATCCCATGTTAAGATTTACCGCATTTAAATAATTAAAAAAAAACAATAAAAATATCATCACATTATGAACAATAGGAAAAAAACAATTACCACTTTTTTCACAACCCCTCATATTTAAATGGGTTGAGGGAGTGATATTAGAAATGATTAACCTAAATAGGAATCGTTTGGTATGAGAGATAAAATAAATAGTAATGGGATAAAATATTTGTATCTTGTTAAGTTGTCATGTTTTATAGGACTTATCCCACCATGTATATAAGATAATTTATCTCAAAATAAATTGAGCCAGAATAACTTGTTCTTAACTAAAAAACGCCAAATAATATTGCTTTGGTTCAACCAATTAAAGGAAGAAATGACAGTTGATAGATTCACACCCAATAAGTCCATATGGTGTAAAACTCTCTCATTAAAGGTTTGTATCTATATCTAGGGAGATTCGAAGCCAATACTTCTAGACACTAGTTAAGATTAACAGAATATTTATTACTCTATCACAATCCTTATTAATATGAATGGTTGATTTATGTGTGATTCATAGTTTATTCAAATTATTTACTAAGATTTCTAAATTATATCTATTTTTATTTGAATCTTTCTAGGATAAGATTCTGTACTGCACACATAGCTAGACTTTGAAATAATAGAATAAGTACACATCTAGACTTTGAAAACAACCAAGTTTTCTGTAAGATAAAATAATTTTTTACTATGAATTTCAAGAATAAATTTATTTTTGTTTCAAGAATCCTAAGCTTTTCTTGAATTTATTTTATAATGAATCGTTTAATAAATAAAAATATAATAAAATACATCATATATATAGATATTGTACTTTATGTATAATGAAATATTTTATATGATTTCGATCAATATGATTTATTTATAAATTAATAAAATATAATTATTTTAATATAATCAAAATTAACCTTTATTAAATTTAAAAAATACTCTTTAAATTAATAAATATTAATTCGTCATAACGCATCTACAAAATAATAGATATTAATGATTCCCCGTAATATTAATTTAGAGAGATTTCATTTTATATAAGTTTTAGAAGGAAAATGAGTAATTAATGTTGACAATATATAAATTAAAAAAATAACGATTTTTTCTTTTAATATTAAAATTAGTAACAAAAAAATTTATATAATATTTATTTTTGAAAATTGGAGAAAGAAAAAAATTAACGAGAGGGTGACTAAAAGTACAAGGAAATAATTGATGTGAATTATGCTCTTTATAATATAATGTTCTCGACATGATCATTTTCGTTGTTGTTATGCAGTGACAAAAAAAATTAGTATTTGTTTTTTTTTTTCAAAAAGGGCAGAAAAGTTATTTTTTTTGTTAGCGAAATTCTAATATGCAAGTATTGATTCATTTAAGGTGTTAAATTTTTGTAAAGGAGTCTAAAATTACAAGGTTATAACAATGTGAAAATGTGTTATGTCAATCATATTCAAAATATATTATTTAATTTTTTTTTATATATATAATATTTTTTCTACGAAGGGGTATTCAATTGGACACCTTAATTTGCATGTGCCTTCGCCCTGCCGCTATAAGTTTAGTAATTTGGACAAAGAAGATAATATTCGTACATAAAAGTTATAGTATATGAATAACATATCTTCTAATCACCTACAAAACGTGAAATATTACTTACAAAAAAAATCTAGGACAAATTACAGAAATACAAATATTTCGTTTTACTTATTTTTATTATCCGCTATTACTTTTAAAAATCTTCAAAATTCTTGTTTTTTTAATATATCTGAGTTGCATATTAATGTATCTGAACCAGTAATGTATCAAGCTACATATTATGTATTTGAGTTACATATTTATGTATCCGAACCAGTATTCAATATATTCGAGCTACATATCATGTATCCAAGATAATATTTAATGTATTCAATTTTTAAAATTTTTATGAATTAATATGATTAAAAACTTATTAAAAGTAGACTATACTTTTATACTAAACTATCAATTTATGTAATTTACGCTTTAATATGTACATTATTAACCAAACCATCTCTTAATAGAAAATTATTGCTACTACTCCATGTTGATAGGAAGTTCATTCTTCCAATAATCTACCACAAGATAATTGGTGGACCGTCCAACACCACCAGTGAGTTGGCCTGATTAAAGGTTGAATTCAGTAAATTTGAAAATACTTTAGTTTTTTTAATCAATTTCAAAAATAAGGTGCCACTTTTTTATTATTTAAAAGAATTTAATATTTTTTTTTATTTTATACTCAATGAAATGATTTACGGTCAAAAGAAATAATCAAAAACTATTTTAATTATAAATTTCAAAAGTCTTTTTTTCCAATTAAATTTTTGGTCAAATTAAACTATGTCTGCATGATTCATACTTGAAGCATAGATCCGGCTCCCCTCCGGTGCAAATTTGCTCTCTAACGACATCGTAGGTGTTAAATGGGTAGGTTGAATTGAAATTTGAGATATTAAAATGATATGAAATAGAGTTTAGATTGGGTCTTGACTCGTTTCAAATTTACTTTGGACTGAAATAAGCTAAAGATTGGATGGAGTCATGACCTGCTTAATCTAATTAATTTTAGGAAAAATTAGCAAACTAATCACAGTACCTAACTTAATTAGTAAAAACATCTACACTTTAAAATAATCATTGAAAATGTTATATTTGGAAAGTAATTTTTGTTTTAAAATTTTATTTCTCAAAACCATTTACACTTCTTTCGATGCTTGAGTGTCATTTAATTTATTTTTTATTTTTCACTTTAAAACTTTTTTTCTCTTTCATCAACTTTTCAATTTTTACAATTCCTATAGTTCACTTTTCTTTCTTTTTTTTCTTTCATTAAAATTTCACCATTGTTCTCTCTCATTGTTGAAGAAGAAATAATTATTCAATTTCGTAACAATTTGTTCAGATCTATCAATTAATCAAGAAATTTCTCAATTGATAAAGGTATTCTTGAATTCATCATTTATTTTGCGAGATTTTGTTTCAGAATCACACATTATGTTGATTTTTCGGATTGTATGTATTGAAGATTTTCCGTCATTTTTTTAAAAAATTTATGTGAGGTTAACATACTCATCAATATTTATGTATTTCAGATTTTTAGTATTTAAAATAATTTTGTCGATCTTTTTTATGATTTATTTGTATATTTCAACTTTAGTAGAATCCATATTAACATTTAGGTATTGAGTTGTTTTGTAAAAGTATTTGAAAGTATTTTGAATGTTCTGTAGTTTGTAGTCAAATTTGATTTTACAAAGTAATAATCTAAGTACAAATCGGTATTTTGATTATTTAAATTTGTGAATAAATACGAAATCAAAGATGAACTAGTTGGTATACATACACATATAATGAGCGAAATAAAATACAAAACTATTTGACTGATGCAATTAGAATGAATACATATATAATGAATACATAAATAAATTGTATTTTGGCTATTTATAGTTGAGAATGAATACGAAATCAAAACATAAGTACAAAATTTTATGGTATACATTATGATGAATACGAAATCAATTCTAAATATAAAATTTATGGTATACATTCGGACGAATACGAAATCAAATCTAAATACAAACTATTTGATATACAAAGTGATATTGGAAATAAGCAAAATAAAATGCATATGTAAGATGGATTAATACCTATATCATGAATACATAAGTATTGTATTCTGAATACTGAAAAATTTCTTAATATGAGATACATAAACTTCATAACCTTCAATGATAACCAAATAACTTCATAATTTCAAACATTTTTAAAGATAAATTATAATTTCATAACGTCAAAATGATGTCTTAGTAGAATAACTGCTTCAAATATGATAATTTATGGTAAATAAACGTGTTTGGAAACAAAAAAAATCAAGAAAATTGAATTTTTAGAACAATGGTGATAGATGTATTTTTTAGAACATGGTGAAAGAAGAAGAGAGAGATAGGAGTTGGTGTGTTTTGATAAATTGCAAATTAGTTCTTTATTTTTGAATTTTTTGTAACGGATAAGACTTTTAAGCAATTGTTTTTGTAAATATTTTTCTCTCCCCTTAATTCTAAAATGTATAAAATAGATAGTCATTTATAACTTTAAATATAAAAACTTGCATTATATCAACGCAAATAAATAATCTTAAATCATGTTGAAACTGGAGATTAAATTGAGCTTAATTCATGATTCCTTTAAAATAAGTTAAGTTTTGAATAAGCTGAGATTTGATCCAATTCAAATAATCATAAACTTAACTTTAAAATTTTTGAACAAACTAGATTATATTTAGATTTATTTTTGACATCGTGACTCGGTATATCACATAGAACTAAACTCATTTCTCTTCTTCTTTGGATCCCTCCATGTTTTTCCTTTCCTCCTGCACACAAACAAACAACCAAGTGGTCCAAATTGTAGAGGGACTGGGGACAGTGAATGGACTAATTTGAACAAACAAGATGTATTATTTTAACCAACAAGACAAAAAATTAATATCAGGAAAAAATATGCAGTAAACATCAGGGGTAAATTAATATCAGCAAAAAAAAAAAATATGCATTAAATATCAGTGGTCCAAGAAAGATAGTTAATCTTAGGAAAACAACAAAAAGGCATTAGACATCAGTGGTCTAAGAAAGAATAATTTGCGCCCGTTTGTCCATGCGATATGAAATTATAAAATAAAATTTAAAATTTTATTTAAATTTGTTATTTAAATTTTTTTTATGTTGTATATTTTTTCATAAATATAAAGACCTCATAAGTTGTAGATTATTAAAGTTGTTCCAATTTTTTTAATACAATTTTATCAAATATACAAAAATTTATAAAATCTCATAACACACTATTACAAGATATTTTTTAAAAATATATATTATTTATGATCAAGTTTTAATTCAATTTTAATAAAAAAACATACCTATATAAGTAATGATTTACTTTGAGTCATTTGTTGGTCAATTCGATTGGTAAATAATTTTGATTAAAAATGAATTTGGCGAATGTAAGTAATAAAGTAGGAATTGATTTGAAATAATAATAAATTCTTTATTACTGAAAATAATCATTATATGAAATGTAAATGGTTTAAGAAGTGATGATATGAAGTATAATTTTTATTTAAATATGAAATACATGTTTAATAGATATAAATGTGGTTTGTTTTTTACAAAATATAAATTTCTCGGTCAATTTTTATATTTGAAAAATTCCAAAATCATTATTTTTGAAAAATATGAGATTTCATCTGATGATATGAAATCATGAGATAAATCAATGTGAAAACACATATCTTAAACAATAATTTCAACTTATAATTTCATATAGCATATCCAAAATGTTTACTTAGTAGGCGTTTGACCATGCGATACCATATCACGATATGGTATCGTGAGATGGAACCAGCGTTTGGGCATGCGATTTCACGCTGATTCTATCTCATGATTCCATGTCATAAGATGTGATACCCTATTCTCAAAAAATCAGGATATGAAATCACATGGTGATACCATATCATGATTTGAGTAATTTTAATACAAAAATTGATCCATGAGTTTATATTTTGTTAAAACAACCTCACATTTATATCTAATAATCATTTTTTCACATTTAATATAATTTATAATCACATCATTACTTTTTAAAATATATTATTTTCATTAACATATATCTCTTTAACTCAACACTTCATGATTGTTGAGTAATAAAATTTTGAAGAGTCCGTAAAGGTGTTTCATTTTTATTCAAATATATTGATGAAATAATTACCAATGTGAAGAAAAAATAACTTTGTAATAATTTATTATACAATTTTTTGTTTATTTGATAATTTTGAATAAACAATTGGGACTATTTTAATAGTTTTAGAACTTGTGTGATTTTTATGTTTATGAGAAAATATAAAATATCAAAATTCTATATCGCACGTTTAAACAAAACTATAATTTCATCTCATAATTCCATATTATGATGCCATATAATGATTTTATATTATGATACCATATCGCATAGTCATAATCTCATAAACCAAAAAACAGATATTAAACATCTTGTCACAAATGTCAATATAAAACAAAAAATTAGAAGAAAAAAAAAGAAGGAAAAAAATAGAACGGCAAAGAAAAAAAATGAATTAAAAAAACGTGAGTGGCGTTTTATACGGCACATTATAATCAAATTATTATTTTTCCATAAAATAACAACGTGGTGTGCTATAAAAGTTTTTCCAGTATGGTCCATAGTGAAAAAATTGAGGCTCCGTGGAAATAAATTTATAATTTATCGTAATTAATTACTACTATTTACATTTAGAAATCTTTAGAACTTGAAATGATTCAAACTAATGTTACTCTAATAAAAAAATCTGTCACATTATATTTTTTTCTCAATTTATTTATGTAACACAAATAAAATTTAAAAAGCTAATTAAATTTTTTATAATTTTTAAATTTCCAGCACTTGCTACAAAAGAACGACTTTTAATTTAATTGAGGTGGGTCCCACAAATTTCTAGCACCTCACTTCAAAAACATTAAATTATATCTGCGTCTTGTGTAGCCTAAAAAAGAAAAATACTACCTCCGTCACATTAATTTTTTTTTCTTATTGTACGCACAATTAAATAACTAATTATTTTGAAAAATATAGATCTTTTTATCTACTTCATAATTAATAAAGGTAAAATGATAAGTTCACTATGTTACTAATTATTTTCTTAATAAGTGTGAATGAACAAGTAAAAAGGGAGAGAGAGAGTACTATACGAAACAAAATATATGTTCAACAGAATTAAACTTCTTTCGTCCGCTTTTATTTGTCATGATTTTTTTATAGAGTTAAATGATAAAGATTTTGATCAATATTTTATGATATATTTTTTCATCATATTTATATGCAAAAAAAAAGTAATTTATACTACTTTTTATATAATGTTTGAACATCTAAATATTTTGATTAAAATATTAAATTAATATAATCTAATTTAATTTTGAATATTAATCAAATAAACTTCGAAAAATATAACATAACAAATAAAAATAGAGAAAAAAAAAAGTAATACAAATACTATTTACACATTTATTGCTTCCCCCATTATCAAAGAGAGTTAAATGCACTCTGTATCAGCTCAATAGAGAGTAATTCGGAGGTTATTTAATTTGGAGGTAATAAGAACCCTATGAAATGTAAGTGTAATTGGAAATTCAAGAAATAAGTTGGGATCATTTGACAATTTTCTCTTACTACATCTTATCTCAATTTATATAGCATATACCAAATTTTAAAAATCGAATTTTAAAAATATTTCAAATTGTTTTTATACCATGCTTCTTACTTCATTTTCAAATAAATACATATTACTTCCTATAATTCATTCTATATGACACCGATAAAATTTTACTAGTTTGAATTTGTTATATAAGCCTTCAAATAATTTAATTATTCTCTAATCGTGACTTTTTATTAAGATAAGTATCAAAAACATATTTAAATCTTTCTGTATTAATTCGAAAAAACATTGTTAAAAGTATTCAAGCTATTTATGATTTATGATTGTCTATTTTACACGTAATTTTGATGATTAATTTTAGTTAGTGGCTAATGAATAAAGTCCATAATATATATTTAATATCTTATACCATTAAGTCTTTATATTAAAATAATTTAATAAAATTAAATAATTGTATATATGGTTACTTAAAAAGCGAGAGGAGAACGAGTCAGGTTGCTGCTATTGGTTAGCACAGTGATCCAATTTGTAAGTTGTCATGACATCATAAAGATGTCTAGTGATTTGTGAATTAATTTATTGTTTTTTTAAAAAAAAAAATGCTTGAGGCACAGTTGTTGCCATTGGTTTAGTAACCAATTTTGAATAATATTATTTGTTTATCATATTATAAATTTTAATTTTTATATGCTGAGATGCGTAACTGAATAACATGTATATTATATTATATGAATATCAATAGATTCATGATATTGGTGAAATTGGAATTCAATCCTAGATTTTAAATTTGGAGAAAATTAAAGGAGTTGGAACTTGACTTTTGGTTTGGGTGAGTTTTTGGGTTTAGGCTAGACCTATAGTAATACGAATATCGTTGGTTTTAAAATTTTATTGTGATTAATAATGTGAATAGATTGCTTTGAGTTGGAAGTACAATGAAAAGGGAAGACTCAAACTTCAGAGTAATTGTTCGATTATTTGAGTCAAGTGGATTTTTAAATCCTCGTTAAGTGAATAGAATCGTGTATTTTTTTTGTGTTATGTGATGGTGAATAATGAGACTTAGTGATGAGTTGCTTGTCCATACTGAATAATTCTAATGATAAAAATTGATAATAAAAGACAATGTGATTACTTATTGGTGTGTGATGTGTTGAGAATGGTTTGAAAGACTTATTAATTAATTATTGTTGTCGTATACCTATTGTGTTGTTATGAATTGTGCATTGTTATGAAAATTGTCATCTCATTATTTGTGTGAATATGTCATTTGCATTTATTTTGAAACATGATTGTGATAAGTGTTATGTTAATTGAGGAAAAATAAGAAACTAAATAGGATCGCGTCGTGACAAATACTATATTTAGAGGGATGTGTTGCACGCCGCAACGAAAACTTTATTTTAAGGGACGTGTCACAAGCGGCGACATATACTGTATTTCGAGGGATGTGTTGCATGCCGCGACGAATGCATGTACAAATATGTCCACCATGTGTCCCGGACTGAGAGACAACGGGAGTGTCTCGTTAGGTCAGACATCCATCACCATACTCGACATTACAGTCCATTCCATTACACATCTTTTTCATTGATGACCTTGATCTTAAGAGTTGTTGATTTTGTGAGTGCCTTTTTGTGAAACTTGTGATTAATAAATATTGGCCCTATTGTTGAGAATATGAAATTGTTAGAGTGTTGTTGTTGAGTTGTGTGCTTTTAAATTGTGAACTGTTAGGTTGAGCTGGTTTTGTGCAGATTGTAGTTGTAGAGGTTCTGTTGGGGTGTAAGAAGTATCTGTATTTTTTTCTCTTAGCTTGTGTTTAGAAGTTAACTTGTTGAATCTAGTGTGGTTAGGTACTCACCCCTTGCTATTACATTTTTGTAAGTAAATAGCCCGGACATTCGTTATACTTTCTCTTCTCTTCTTGTCCGAGGCTTCTTGTGGAGGTTTGTGAGATAATTGTTTGTCATCTCAACGGATATTCTTACTCTAGTTTATGATCTTGTTCTACTTTAGTAACAATATCATTTGAGAGTTGTGTTTTTCTTTCAAATCCATTGTAAATACATTAGAGGATTGTATAGGTGACGATCAAACTTTGGAGTTTTATTAAGTTGACTTAGTTATCCACACTTATTATATTTTAAGATTTCAATTGTCTTATTTCTGCATTTTTGTGATATTTGGATTTATGACTGACTTATCTTGGTGAGATAAAATGAGTGTCATCACGTTCATTTTTAGATCGCAACACTTTTATTTGAGTTTCATACCCAAACTATCGAGAGTGTGAATTTCATACATAAACGATCGAGAGTGTAAATTCCATACCTAAATTATCACTTATTAATTTGAAAAACACATCTTTCTTCTATAACAATTTCATCATGGAGGGTGTAACAAACACTCTTTTACATATCTAAAAAAAATAATATAAAGTAATGTAAAATATTTTTCTTTGCCTTACTGAATCATTTTCTCTCACCATAATCCCCCCACCACATTTTTTAAAATTTAAATTTCTTTTATAAAAGTATATAATTTTTTTCACTTCATTCACCTCCCCCCTTCAAATACTATTTTAGATACTATTAAAAAAAAAAAAAAACTCTATCCACTCAACCTGACCCACAATATCATTTTTTTTAAAATAAAAGTTTTATTTATTAACTCTATCTACTCTACCTAACCCGCAAGATCACTTTTTTTAAAAAAAAGTTTTATTTACGTTATAATTGATACACGAAAAAAATTCCTAAAAATGTATTTACATATTAACACAAAAAGAAGAAAAATGTAAAAATAAATAAATAAACTTGGTGCGAGGGTTAATTAGGACAGGATAAAATTTTTATTTTTTTAAAAGAATTTATAAAAAACTAAGGATTGGAGATTGTCGGGCGAGGGGGGGGGGGGGGAGGGGAGGGGGCGTACGGGGAGGATTTATTTATATAAAATTTTGGGATAGTAATACTTTAATTTTTAATTTTTAATTAATATTAATAGCTTATAATTTAGTTTTTGTAAAAGCTGAATATTTTATTCCCATAAATGTCATGGTTGTTATTTTAAATAAAAGAAAGAATGGTACACATACCACTGAAATATATTTCTCCAATTAACAAGTGATAGTTTAGATATAAAATTCATACTCTCAATAATTTAATATAAAAAAATAGTTTAAACATTTTTTAACACTTATCTTTTTTTTAATAAATATATAGGAATCACGAAGTACTCCCTTTGTTTTAAAAAGAAAACTTCTTTTCATTTTTAGTTTGTTTTCAAAAGATTGAACTTTTTCTTTTTTGGTAATATTTTAATTTCAACTTTTTATGTAATATATTTAAGATTATGAGATCAAAAAATAATTTAATATATTTAATCTAATTTTAATTTAAGACCACATAATTAAAAAAAAATCCTTTATATTCTTACACTCTGAATCAAATCAAATCACATTATTTTTTTTAAACGAAACGAGTATAAAAGAACGATTAATGGCGGCTTTAATTTTAATCATAATAAATATAGCTCCTACAAATCTTATAGAGAGATATGACACATCACGTGCATAAACAGATATGTGAACAATGGTATGCTCGAAATAAATCAAATTTCAAATATATATATATATAAAAGGCACGTGCTTAGATAAATGAACTGTATAGCTCTGAGAACAGGTTTGAATTTAACTTCGAAGTTTTTTTTCGACTTTCGAAAATATTTAACGAATATATGAAATAATTTCAAAAGTGTTTGGTAAATTAAAAATGAATTAAAATATAAAAAAGTATTTATTATTTATAATAATAATATTTTTTTCACTTGACTCTTTTAATTTATTTATAAATAAATTTAATATGTATCACAAAAAATAATTTATTATTCACATATAGTATAAGTTTTAACGATAGATAATACATTTATCAGATATTTTAATACATTTATAATACAATGTGTCAAATTTTTATCAAACAAACGTGATATATTTCAAAAAATAATTAAAATACATATATATTGCATACATAATTCACTTTTAATACATATTGCAGATTTAATTTAAACATTGTTATAAATGGTGATAAATAAAAAAATCGTTAAAATTAGTAATTATTTATTAAACTGTATCTATTTATGTAATTTTTCCAATTAAAAATCTATTATTTTTTTTCAATCCAATCCAAACAGGCTCTAAAGTATCAACGTTTTTGAAATTACCAAAATAGGCTCGGTTGTTAAGCGCTTCCTTCTATATATTAGTGAATTCAACCTACAGTCGGTACAAAGGAAGTTATTTACTCTTGTAATGGCAAATAAGCTCAGGTATAACATAGTTAGTATTTGTTTAAATTAATGGTGCTAATCAGTACATTAATTTCTTTTCTCAAAATTGTGTAATTACAGATAATTAAATGTGTTTAATCAAATGTTTTTCTTTTTTATATGCATCGATCCTGTAGGTTGGAGGGCAAAGTAGCTATAATTACTGGTGCTGCTAGTGGCATTGGAGAAGCAAGTGCTAGATTGTTCGTTGAACATGGTGCTCGTGTCGTCGTCGCCGATATTCAAGATGAACTTGGTCAAAAAGTAGTTGATTCTATCGGATCTGACAAAGCCAGCTACCGGCACTGCGACGTTACAGACGAGAAGCAAGTTGAGGAAACCGTAGCTTACGCGGTAGAGAAATACGGTACTCTTGACATTATGTTTAGTAATGTTGGGACGCTGAATTTCTGCAGCGTCCTCGACATGGACGTGATGGCCTTCGATGAGACCATGGCCATCAACGTACGCGGATCCGCGTTAGCGGTTAAGCACGCGGCTAAAGTTATGGTTGATAAGAAAATTCGGGGATCTATTATATGTAACGCCAGTTTAGAAGGGATTTTAGCTGGGGCCGCTTCGGTTGCCTACATTGCGTCAAAGCACGCAGTGGTAGGCATTATAAAAGCGGCCGCACGTGAACTGGGTCCACATGGGATAAGGGTGAATGGGGTGTCGCCCTATGGAATAGCGACGCCCCTTGTGACTAAGGCGTATGGACTGGATGCGGCTCTATTGGAAGAAGCAATTTACGGTAATGGACACTTGAAAGGAGTTAAGTTGAGCACGATGCATGTAGCACAATCAGCACTTTTTTTGGCGTCTGATGAATCTGCTTACACAAGTGGTCAAAATTTAGCTGTTGATGGTGGACTAAGTTCTATTTTGAAGCTACAATAAATTGTCACGCTATTTGTGTTGGCGTGCTGTGGTGTGGGCCTTAATCCTCACTCTCTTGTGTCTGTACTTCTGTTTCGTTTCGAATTTTCAACTTAATAATACTCTCATATTTTATGCGATATTTTTCAGATTTATACTAAGTTTTTTATAGATATTTTAAACGTTGTGACTTAAAAAAATATAAATTTCATTTTTTTAAAATTAAAAATTTTATGCGTAAATTTTTAATTAAATTTAAATTGTTTGACTCTCAAAAAATTAAAAAATATCACATAAATTGAAATAAAAAAATATATACTTACCCAAATTTAAAAAAAGGTACAATATTTATAAACTTTACATAATAATTAATTCCTTCTTTCCATATTATATGAAAAATGGTTTGACTCAAGAAAGTTAAAGATTTTAAAAATTTGTGATATGAAGCAAATTATATAACCATAAATTATTTTATTAAAAATAAAATAAATTAAATTATTATTATTACTTAATATAAAAATATATCTATTTTTTTTTAACAAAAAGCAAAGGTAAGTAAATTACGAAAGAGAGTAGTAACATTTTACTGACTGAAAAATTCCAACGGCAAAATTGATGATTGACCGATTGTAGCAGTTCTCTTTCAGTGGGCCCAAATTTATTATGTCCCCACTTTCTGTGGGCCCAAACAATTGTCATATCTCACTGTCTTTTCTCTTTCTACTAGATAATAAGTTGCGCGAGGACTCCAACACATATTTATTTTAGGGCAACTTTCACATATAAAAAATAAAAAATGGAAAAATTAATAAATTAGTCAAAATAAATAACATATTTAGTAAAAATATCCATACTTTATAAATATTAGCAATAATGTCAAAAATATCATTATTTTAAAAAATTTATGTTTCCTAATTTTCTTCCAATTTTATCTCTCTTTTTCAATTAATTCTATATATCCTTTTTTTAAAATAAAAAAAATCATTCTCTTTCATATTTATCTTTTCAAATTGTTGTCGAACAATTTTCTATTAGTTTGTTTTGTATTTATAGTTCTATTTTAGAATTTGGTATGCTTTCTTAATTTGTATTCAAATCACTATGTATACTATCAATATTTGTATTTATTAAAAATTTCATGTTGCATGGTTTATGAATCTTGTATTTGTCCCTAATTTGTATTCATCCAAATGTATGTCAACTAGTTATGTATTTTATTTATAAGAAGAACAACTTTCTATTAGTTTATTTGTATTCGAATACAAATACAAATAATAGACATATTGGAATGAATACGACTTAGAAAAGGAAACAAGATTTTGAAAAGAAAAATAAATATATAGTGAAAAATATATACGAATACAAATATATTTCTTAAATAGCTACATTTTATTTGACATATATATTGGAATGAATACAAACTAATAAAGGTATGTCAACTGAATTTGACATTTTTTTCTAATTTGTATTTATTCTAAAGGTATGTCAACTAGTTATGTATTTTATTTAAGAATGAGTACACCAAATATTTAATTATTTCTTTTCAATTTTATATTTCATTCACTTTTTCATCATACTAATTTTTTGTATTTTATATATTATTATACAAAATTCTAAATAAAAACTAGAATAAATAGAAATAAAATAAAATACATATTGAAATAAATACATACAGGATTTTTGAAGAAACAAATAGCTATATAGGGAAAAAAATATATGAAAATACAAATATATTTCTTAAATGACTATATAAATAAATTCGGCATACCCATTGGAATGAATACAAACTAATAAAAAACTATAATAAATATAAATAGAATATATTGTGGAATGAATATAATTTTAAAAAGATAAAAATTCTGGAGAAAAAAAAAAATTTTAATTTTATTTGAAAATGTAACTGATGAGAAAATTAAGGATGCTTGCCTTTTTTTTGGAAGATTCCCCTTAATTTTCTCCTTTTTGTTATTAAATAATTATATTTTTAAAATAAAAATAAATAATAAAAACATAAATAAGATACATAACAAACTAAAATGACATTTTTACTAAATATTGAAATTGTTGCTAATGAGTGCTCTTAAATGCTAAAATATTGACATTTTAAAAAATTTCCCATAAAAAATTTATATTTGTGTACTATAACAAACTTTACATAATTACGCTCCATAGCAAACATAAAATTGTATAATTTGCTATACATATACAATTGTATAATTCGCTGGCCTATTTCGCTGCAATTATATAATTTGCTTTGCATACAGTTGAATCGAATTAAAATGTATGTATATTGCATAATTATAAGTCTATAGCAAGAAGATATATGTTTTTTCTCGCTTTATACAAAAATAGAAACACAATATATACACTTCTGTTGTATAAAGCTACAGAAAATTGTATTTCACTGCAATTGTATAATTCGCAATTGTATAATTCGTTGACCTTTTTCTCTGCAATATTTGAAGTAAAATGTTTGTAAATTGTATAATGAAGTGTATAACGCGAAGATATACATTTTTGCATGTGTATATACAATTTTCTCTCGCTTTCTACAAAACAATTATACACTTCTGTGTAAAAAGCGAGAGAGGCGAGCGAGAATGGAGAGCGGCGAGCGAGATTTTTGGGAGAGAGACACTGACAAATTTTAGCTAATGTTTGCTGTGGAGCACAATTAAATCAAACCCTAGCTATTCCATTTAATTTAGGTTATTAGTTTGCTATTATATACAATTTTTCCTTTATTTTATTGTTATTTTACGAGAAATTCGGAGAGTCAATTTTAACATTGAAAAACATTTTTTTATTCGAGCAATTATTACATGAATTGTGAACATAGACAAAGAGTTAGAATCATAGAATTTAATTTAAGAATACTTTACATTTTACTATGCTTGTAATTCTTGAAAATTTAAGAAAAGAAAAATAATTTACAATTCACTTTCTTCAACATTTTTTTGACTATTGAATCATATTTTTGACAGCGTAATGTTCTAACTTATCAAAAAAATTTAAAAAAATAAAATAAAAAAATATTTGCATAAATAGAGACACAGCATAAGAAAAGAAATTTTTTTTCTATTTAAATAGAATAAAATTGAATAAAATAATAATTTTTTTAAAACAAATATATACTTTTATTATAGCCCCCCACCTAGAATTGGGGGTCTATGGCCAATGCGCTATTCAACTAAGCATTATAGCCGGCCCTAGCAATCATCAAATATTATAAAATGTTACCATTAAATAGTTTATTCTGTTTATGTCAATTTCAAGAAAATTGTGTATCATATTATGTTAACTGATTTAAATAATGCATTATTTAAATAAAAATAGGATAAAGATCAATAATGTATTAAGAAATTTGAAAAAAAAACAGAGAGAAACAGAGCTTATTTAATCAATACGCTCAAGAGTCGAGACTATTTTAGTTATATTTAACTGTCCACTGAGAAAATACTTTTTTTTACGGTTGAATCTTGTAACCATATTGTCTTGAGATTTTTTGAATTATTTATAAAAAGAACCACTACGATTAATATAAGTGGATATGTAGTATTGACAAAAAAAAATATTATTTGTTCCAAAACCACTTGTGTAACGTAATCAACCCATTTTGGCGAGTTTGGATATTGACCCATATTTGTTCAACTCGGCCACACAGTACATAATTGTTGAGTTGAAAAAAAATACCAATTTTAGGATGAGCTGCATTAACAAGGTAAAAGTTACAATGTAAAGTAGATTCTTAACTTTACACAAGAGACTTCCTTGCAACCAACATATGACAAAAATTATCACACTAAGACTGAAAATCAGAGCATGGAAAGGAACAACAGAAAACAAGTCTTCATAAAATCATACATAACACCATTGCTGGCTGCACTTCTCCACTCTAATATTCCTAACATAGGTTAGAATATGATAGACTTTAACCAAGGGGACCTGGTCAAGCCTCTTTATCCTCGGATTACCTCCCGGGGAGCAGCCTATTAAGCTTTGCCATAATTGAACTCACATCTCGACACTAGATGCAAGTTATCGCGAAAAACAGCACTTGGCAGACAACACATATTGCTCTCCATCACATTTATAAGAAGTAATCAGGGGTCCTTCGAGTTACATCCGGTTCTCCCCTTCTTGGAGCTGGATCAAACTGCAATTGCATGTTTTCCAGGGTGAGCCACAAATACAAGACCAAATTAGACGTTACATCCAAGAAAACAATTCTAGGAATACAAGATTATAACACGAGGCACTACTGAGGGATAAGCACCTGGATAAATGTGTGCCCTCTGCAGTCATCAACTTCCAAAATAGAGGCCATGTTTCCACATCTGTAACAATAATTTGGTGCACTAAAAATAGTGACAACTTTTTGTTCCTGTAGTAGATGATACAATCAATTAAGGTATTTAAAAAGGGAAAGTATCACAAGATGAATGAAAAAGAGAAAATAATTAGTTACATGGCTCCAGTTATATCCCTCCATAACCAGCTGATGAGCTCGAGCAATCAGCTTTAGATTATTGGTATGGTGAAATTGCTCAGATATGTCCTGTAAAATTACAGACAAGTGATGAAAATCTGAAGAAATAGTACCCAAGAAAAGAGAGTAAAGAGGATTGAAATAAGACATCTCAAGTATAGACTAAAAGTACCTGCCCAAAAGTGTATCCAGCACCCCGGGGTGACATACCCCAACCACAACGATCATCTGGGTCTGACCACAAAAGATCACACATGGCCCCTTCATGAGGAACTTCTTGGACACGGTCGAAACTTCGTACATTATCAAGGGTTTCAATAGACGGAGACAGTCCTCCATGCAAACAAAAAATTTCGGATTCAACCTAGAATTTGATATTTGGCAACATGAGTAAAAAGGAAGCGAATTCTTGCACTTAAAAGACACATTTTTCATGGTAAACATCCAAGTGCGCTCACAAAAGATATATTAAATGGGTCATCAACAATCAATGGTATCTTCCGAAACTGCACAAGCCAATCTGAAGCCACTACACATGCCCGATAGAACGTAGGAAAACATAAGTATATTCAGCCTTAACATGTCTTCTGATATTAGTATTCATAGGCTGAGCTAACAAGAAGAGGCGATTATTCTATTATTGACTCTTAGAGTTCATGCCCTTAATAAATTCACTCTGCTATTCCTTTCTAATTAACTGAGGAAATTCTAACATACATTTTAAGAAATTAATAGGTAAATAGTGAAACCTCTTAAATGCAGGGACATCATTTCTCCCTCACAAGTCATAATACAAAATTGGTAAAGCAATCTCAGTAAGAAGAGAAAGGAGGAATGCTAGGAAAAACAAGCTCTTAATCCATCTCCAAAACAACCCACCTCCAACTCCATCACCACAAGATCCACTTCCCCTTCCACAATTCCAATTTCAACATTGGCTGGTGGCTTAAAGAGTCTCAGGCTTTTGGGTTGGAACTGCCAAACATTATCTGGTCTAAGTTGGTGTGATAATTTTATATGGCTTCCCTTGAAGCTTTCAACTGTATTTGTTTCTTCATAATTTACTGAAACATGAGTGAGTAAGAACTAATACGTTAGTCTAAAGGACGAGACATTTTTAGCAGCTACTTTTGTAGACATAGGAGTGCGATTAAAATTTTATCGGACAAGGTAAAAAGCTTAATCACTGAGCTCAGAAGCTAGCTTATGCTATAGCAGGCTATTATTGCTGTTAAGATAAAATGGTCGAGGAGACTAAAGATTGAACCAGAGTTGCAATAAACTAACCAATGCAGTCAAAGGAAAATAATCAAATAGATCAGTAAATGTTTTCCAAACATTAGCATTGCCATACCTGTCAAGAAAACAAAATGATCTACATATCAGTATCAGAATTACAGAGGAGGAGATAATATACACAGGCCACACCATCAACCAGAGCAATTGAAATCAGCATCATATGTAAGTACAAATATGCAGCCTGCTGATTTTAAAGTACTAAACCAGAATAAATCCCGACAGTCAGAGAAGTCTCAAGCAGGAAAAAAAGAACAAGGACAAAGAAATCAAACAACATAATATTTACAGTCTCCAGAAGTAATTTTTAGGTCAAAGGGAACCTTCGATTCCATTCCACCTCCACCTCTACCCCACCCCCACAAACTCAAACTTCTGTCAGGGTAACAATAATAAGCACCATGCACATAACTTTAGATGAAGGAATTAATGAGGAAATCATGACAATAAACTTTCCAAGATAGAGACTATAAGGTTAGTTAGGTGCAATGGTTATAGAAATAACACTTCAAAATTGGTTATGCTACTCCAGTTCTGTGAGATGGATACTGAACACTAGTTCTGATATGCATCATAATACTTTTAAAGAGGGTGATTAATTTTGACTTTTGAGAAAACAACTGTAAGCTGCTCCTACTTTCTTGTTAGTCTTTTTGATATCTAGCATAAGCTCCTCCTCCTAAGTCCTAACTGAGGAGCTGTCTTTGCTAGTGACACTATAAATAGGTTATAAGTACTCACACACATTTAACAAATATATGATATTTCTTAATGCATTAAAACTATAAGAGAAAAATCAATATATGAGATATAATGCAACAGCAAACACTAAATTTGTCAATCAAAAATGGGAAGCTTATGTTACAAGTCATGAAATATCATTTAAGAGTTCTTATTATGTTAAGGATTAATGTTTCCGATTTGTCTTCCCCTTTTTCCTGATAGGTGCTTTTCAGATTATTCTCTCAGCGACAAATTTGAAATTTAGATGTCCTGTGAACAGCAAATAAGAGAAGTATATATCACAGGACCTTTACTTAGTTTGGGAATTACATGCTATCTTTGGAATGGCATCAGCAAAGATTTTACCAAAACATATGCAATACTAAAGCAAGATAGGATTCACTTGGAACTGGATATTGAACTATAGTTTAAAGAACTCACTTCCGCAAGCATTCATCATAGAACCCATAGACTTGTGTGATCTGCATTTAGGAAATAACATTCAGCAAACTGATTTAAAAAGAGATGTCTAGTTTAAACGAGCACAAGAATAACAAGTTCCTCGGGAGCCTAATACTACATCTGCACTCAACAGAATGCAGATCTCATCTTCTTCCATCAATTTGTCACTGATAAAGTACTCCAATTAGATGGATGAAATTGATGCCACCATGTGCTCCCAAAACAGGTAAACTGGGCCGAATTAAGCAAATAACAGTTTGAGAAAATCAAGGTGAATGAAAGCTTAGAACCGGTGAGCTAAGGTTGGAACTCAAAGCAATCAATCAACTTTACTCAAATCCCGCATCACAGTCGGAATTGAAAGCACCGAGCAAAACCTCGACGAAAACTTTTGGTAGAAGATATTTATTGTACTTATGCAGTGTAATAACTTGTAAGAATAGCTTTTATTTGAGACAAGTTTCTTTGATTGACACTGAGGGAAAGACTCATCAAAATAATTGCAGAAGCAAAGAGGGGAGAAGAAAATCACAAAAAAATGGAAGGAACAAGAACTACTATAAAAAACTAAGAATGAAATCACTATCATGCACCAGTATTTAACTAGAATGGAAAACAAACCTATCCGTAAGACTGCAAGATAAACTATTCAAATACTAATTCCAACCAAACACCTGCTTTAGCTCCAATGAGAAAGATGAAAAGACCAGAAAACTGAAATGCAACAATGGGCTCAACAGTAATAAATTAACACTGGCAAAATAATTTCCTTCATACCTGTCGGCTTTCATGATTTCCTCTAAGAATTGTTAGTCGTTGAGGATAACGCACTTTCAGAGCTACCAATAGCTGTAAAACCAAGAATAGACGAATTCTTCAGCAACTCAAATTTTATACCAGAAGTTATTCAGATAAATACAGGTCTCATCCTAATTGATCAGATGCTATTATAAACAATGGAAACTGAAAAGGCCCCTGTGTTGTTTAAGAGACAAGAATCAATAAGATATAGAACAATCGTATGACATACTGCCCGTGTCCCATTGAGTCAGCCTCCCTTGACCAGTACTAAGATAAAGAATGGAAGTTTGGACAGATGATGACATCAAAGGGAGTTAATACATAGCATTCAATACTTGAAAATTGAAATGAGTTAAAACAAGATAATTTTGTTTTGAACTTTAATAAAAAGCAGGAAAAAAGCATGTGAAGGTATTATTCAGTTTGTTTTTTACTGCCTGCTTACTGTAAACTACATGAATAATCAATAACAGGTCAAACACTCATGTAAAGGAAAATCTGAGTACGACCTCATTCTGGCACACTCCTTTCTATCACTAATTCAAATGTAAGACATTGTTTATTTACTTACCGTAACTGTTTCAACCGAATAATATCCACGGTCAACGTAATCACCCATAAACAGATAATTTGTATCTGGACACTGCCAATATAAAAATTAAACTGGAATAAGAACACAATCAGCTGCGTAACAAATACATTAGAAATATACTAAAGTCTGAAGGTAACATGAAAACTACATGGATAAAATTCATTTAATGAGAATCAGAGATTACTCAAAAATAGGTAATAGAAAGTCACAAACTTATATCGTATCTCTAAGGCCAAAGTCACAATATCCATCAGGCTGTTTTATCATATCTTAGAGAACCTCACAAAACAAACATAAGAAGCCAGCTATTTGATAATGCAAGTATAGATGCTCTAACACTGCAAATTAACCACCTCCAACTTAACAGCATTTGGTAAGAAGTTTGTATAGATGCTCTTACACTGCATATTAACCACCTCCAAAAGAAAATGTTATTTTTCACATAATCCTCCCCCCACCCCCATTGTCTTTCTTCTTCCCAGTTCTCAATTTCAATCGTTATACTAGTTTCTTCAACCCCAGCCCTTCCATCATCTCCTGCCCACCCATAAATCCTCCCCCAGATTCTTCTCAATTCCCAATCCCAATTGTTATAACAGTTGGAACTTAGATAGCGTAGTGTCAGTATTATATTCTGTATAGTGCTATTAGCTATTCTATTGTCTGTTCTCTCCTTCCTCTAGATGATTCTACTAAGTATGTCTTTAGTCCACGGCTTCTCTGTTTTCTAGTATTCAACCAATATCCAGATCTATGGTTGCCAAAGTGATTATCTAATTTTATCATTATTTAGTATCCTGAAGATCTTGATAGTTCTTTTTTTGGTTAAATTAAATTGACTCATATAGATAGTATTTCATGATTCAGGCATTTCAGATGACAATAGAAACAAATGCAACTGAACTTGATAATGCAAATGGTGATTTTTGTTGGCCCATGGTGTAGTTTTGCTAATTAAGTCTTAATTACTTTACTGAATTCTCTAGGATTCAATCGATGAAGGAAAGGGGAATGGCCGTGGTGACAGGTGAAGGTGGAGGTATTAATGGAAGCTAGAGGTACAACGAGAAGAAGAAAAAAAAAACTAAAAATAATACTACTTCTTTTGGCTTTTCAAGCTAAAAGTGGAAGTATGTGGTACACACTATTCCACATCACTTTATATTGTTTAATAGGTATATTTTTTATGTTGGAGTGCTTCAAAATGAAAATTTGTGGCAAATTTTTTTTATAACCGTGGTGTTCGGGCTAGATTTTTGGCACCTTGACTAATTCCCCAGGATATCTATCACCTCCCACCAGCAACAAATACCAAGTAACTTTGTCCATCAAGGATAGAACAAATGGGAAGAGATCACCTCGGTGTTTTTTTAATTAGAACCTGAGAGCTGAGACCTCATGATTCTCAACACACTTCATTGATACTGGGCACACCCTTTGGTGCTCATGGCAAATTTACGGGGCCCTTATGTATTGGCCAATTAGTTCTGATTCAGTCAACTCTCTCCAATCCCAGACAATCTTTTGTCTTTTATTCCTACAATATTTTTCTTATGTGTGTACGTAAACAAATGTCTTTATCCCACATCCACCGCAGAGAAGTGACACCAACAAGAAATTAGCAATTACCTGTCCACCAATCCTAAAAAGTTCAGCAAGATCATGGAACTGCCCATGAATATCACCACATATAGTTACAGGGCTTTTTACTGGCTGCAAAGCAAGAACATAGGAATAAATCAAAATCAATCAAAGATGTAATACATAATCTCATGAAGAAGACATACATTTATAGCTAATATCCGTAGATCAATGCAAGCACATAGCAAGGATATGAGGTAAGAATACTCTTATCTCTAGGGCAAGAACAAGTAATCACCACTTAATCTTGAAATGAAAGAAGGTGACAAGAAGAAAAGCAAATAGATACAACGGCAAAGACATATTACGATATTTAAATCACAAACCATGGCACTTTTTATTTAGCGTAAAAGAAACATAAAAACACATTTATTGTTATACAAGTGTACCCCAGTATAATTAATATGATACTCCTTCTCAAAAAGATGGGAAACAAGTTAGTAGTAATTTTGTAATACAGCACAAGCGACAGAAAATTTGTGAGCACGCAAACGCTTATACCTGAACATTACTTTCTTCCATTAGGATCTCCTTAGCCTTCTCACATAATGCTCTAACCTAAATTAAGAGCACAAAAAGATTAGCTGCCAATACCATTTTCATACAGATAGCATACACTTGTACGGGTAAGAACATAAAGAACAACAGATGAAACATCACATTGAAAGAGATAATTTGCAAACAATTGAGCATCTATCAACAGAAATGGACCAACTGCAAGCACCATGAGCAGAATATTATAGAATATACCAGCAGAACAAAACTAAACAACATTCAGGAGTAGATTAAATCAACAAAACAGATTCAACCCTTTGCATACCATCAAAGTAATAAACAACTATTACTCCATACAAACCATATATATCACATTATTTCATCCTCCAGACAATCAGCACATGTAACAGCACTTTCTTCCTTCTACAGACTCAACTCATAGTCAGATTAACAAATAAATCACATAGAAATGACTCACGACAAGTTCGGAATCCAATGAGAATACGCGGAGATCTCAAGAAACCCATCTAAAGTCACTATAAAACTCCAAATGCAAGACTAGCAGAAGAACCATAATATGGATCCCGATGAACAAATCAGAAATATTAGCTTTGGAACCACAATTTGGATCCAAGAAAACAGTTTTCTTTAAAAAAAATTATAAATTTCATCAAAAAAAAGGAAACCCAGATCCAGAAAAAAAGAGAAGTAAAGACCTCAGGCTCAGATAGAGGCTTGCACTGCATAAGCTGAGAAATCTGCTCATCCAGGTTACCATGTGTGTTAGCTATCAGATCTGAACTCATTTCGTACAACTAATCTTCAAACTAAAAAATTTCAACTTCAAGAATCAATTTTCCTTTTCCCCAATATGTAATCTTGAATAAATTTCTGAATTTTTTTTGCCACCAACTCACAAAAGCCCTTTCTGTTTTTGTATTTTTTTTCTTCTGGGCAAGAAGAAGAAGAAGGGAAAATGAAAGAGAAAGCCCTCGAAATTTGTCGATCTACTCTTTATCGACTATGTAAAAAAAAAAAAAGAATTTTTAATTCATTTTCTTTGAAAATTTCGATCTGCTACTGAGTCCTAGATATATAGAGAATAAATATAAAAAGTAACAAAAACAATACTTTGAAAAAAATAAATTAAACAAAAGAAATTAACAGATTATTTGAGGTGGAAAGGAGCTTCAAGAAGAAAAAAACTTTTATATAATTAATTCAATTATTTTTTCGCTCAATTATTTCATATGTTGAATAATAAATAAATAATAATAATAATAGCATTTTAATTTGATCCACTTATAGGTGTAGTAATATTTCAGATTAGGTTACAATATAAAGTAAATGTAATTTAAAATAATTTGATTTATGTTATTTCAAAGGTTATATCAAATGTCAAATTAAGAAAAAAAATATCGATAAAGATTAGCTTTCATATCTTACTATTTCAGATATGTAAATGAATAGAAATATTTACTTCGATAAACATTAATTCAGGATTTTAGTTTCTTTTAATCAAATCTTACAAAATATTTCACATGATGTTAGTTTTATTCTGTCAGAGAGATAATTAGGCAAATATAATTTCTAGTTAGATTTAATTTTTATTCAAAAATTAAACAAGTTTTGTTTTTGCTATTTTAAAAAATAGAGTAGTTTTTTTGCTTCATATTATGGAAAATACTAACTCATTTTACTAAGTAAAGTATTTTTTCCCATAAATTGGACAAAACACTTTTAAGTCTCCAAAATAAGCATTTTTGTTTAATGAATATTAAGTTTATTATAAGTCTGATCAAAGTAAATATTAATCTATGAAAAAGAGTTGAAATTGTAGAATGTTGTTTGAAGCATTCTTTTCGATAAATTTGGACGATTTTATTTATATTGTTACAATTTTACTTTATGTGAAATTTAATTATGTTAAATCAAAAGTGATTATAGCTAGTCAAAATTAAGTGTTTTGCAATAAATTTTAAACATATGAAAAATAAATAAATCACACAAATAAAATTCGAAGAAACATAAATATTTTATTGATAATAGTGTGGATACAATTTTGTTCCTCCATTAATTTTCTCTCATATGATTTATTCTTCGAGCATATTTTTCAAATTCTAATGAATTAGATTTGACCTCTACATAAATATTCTGTAATTTGCATAATATTTGAAAAGAAAAAAAAAGATATACTTTTTATTAAGTATACTATATATGTATATGGAAAAAAAAAGAAGTGAATTAATGTTTCTTGATTTCATTTACCTTTTTTTCCAACTATAAATGAAAAAACTTTGACAATTTAGATGTTTGTTTATTGTTGTTATCAATGTTATCTATGATCAACAAATATCAAATAACTTTATTCATCAAAATTTAAAATAATTTTTTTAGTTATTTATTTTAGTGTTAATATTGTTATAGTTGTATTACGTATTAGCTTTCTATATATGATTTAAATATAATTTCACTTTGATGAAATATTTCATCGGTTTACTTTTACTTTTTTACCCCTTTAGGTGTTTGGACATAATACAATCTTATCCACTTCATAGGTGTTTGAACATGCAACTTTGTCCACTCTGTAGACGTTTAGACATGCTATTCCAAAATTTCAAAAAGCAAGATGTGAAACTTCAAAGTTCAAATCATATTTTTGAATAAAATTTAAAACTTAATCCATAAGCTTATATTTTGTAAAAAAAAATAAAAATGCTCATCACTTTAATTTTACAAAAGAGGAACTCATGATCGGAGTAAAGAGTTTGTCCATATCATAACTACTATATTAACTAGTGGATCGTTATAAAATTACATGTATTTAAAAATTAATAATTATAAATATTCATTTATATAAAAAGATATTATATATATATATATATATATATATATATACACGTGATTTATCAATACAAATGTCTTTCGGATATCTTCCGCTTATGTTTTAGCTATCAACCCAAATTTGGCGCTCTTGGATTAGCTTTTTTGACATAATGATAAGATCTTTGGACCAAAAAGGTAATCTTTTTGTGTATTTTGAAACTCACCTAATTGTGCAAGACTTTTTTCCTACTCACAACAAAGCAGACTCGAAGAGTAAAATCTGAATTCACTTTTTTTTTTCTAAGACAAAAATTATTCCCACACAATTATTTTCAGTTTTATGAAACACCTAATAACTCACTCAAATACACAATTTTTTCTAAAAAATATTTAGTTACTTGAGATTATTCACTTCTAACTTTGTCCATTAAAAATGATAGGATCTTGAAAGCTACACATGACTAAAAGTTTAGTGCCATTTACAATTTGTTAGCAAACAACAGGGTGAGTCACTTTCTTTCCATGCAAAGTCAATCTGATAGATATTAATTAATTATTACAAGTAGTTTCTGGTTACATGTCACTTCAATAATTTTTTCACATGACTGCATTTTTTTCTTAGTATAAATAATAAAAGGGAGTGCACAGATAATATTAAGCTAGAAAAAGAAAACAAATATCATCATGTTACAAGAGTTATACAGCAAGAACATCTTTCTAGCTCTGTACATTTTTTGACAATTTAATTTCAAGACTATAATTCTTCATATCATTGTACATATACAGATCAGAGTATGTACAAATAATCCTAAATTGGTTGAAATTGCCCGTAAAGAAGCTATATAATGTTCTGTATAATCTTTGAACTAACTGGTGTCTGCTGAAAAAAAATCATCTATCCGCAAGGCTTGAATCCGTTTGTTTAACATGACTTGATTATAGGATCATCAGTGAGCAGTACTTAGGTGTTAACCCAGTAGAGGTTCTTCCAGAGGCACCAATATGGGTGTCTGGAGGTTCATACTACAGGTGATTATCACACCAAGGAGTGCACAAACTGCTGGAACGAGACCTAGTGCATACCGATTGAGGGAGAAGAAATGGTAACTCGGACTGCAGTTGTGCAGTTCTGGAGTGGATCCTGCATAAACACGTGACAATTGCCAAAGTAAATAAAGAGTTGTTCGATGAAAGGAAACTACAAGTAATCCAATTAAGAAAAGGGAAATGAATTCTGTACCTTACTATAGATTTTAACAGAAACATTCTGGTAACTAGTCTATATGGATCCCTACATCATTACATTCCATTTAGGATTAGGAATACGCGTAATCGGACCTGCTTTTTACATATCTCTATTGGGACCAAAGTAAAAAGATCTCTGGTATAAGGGATGACGAATGTAAGAGAGTGAAGCAAAAAGATCATGGCAGATAAAAAGGCGTTAATGAAAATTCGGTGGAGCTAATTCACTAGTTTTCCCCATACATGCTCAACAATGGATGTTGAAAGATTAGAATGACTTTGCATTGAAGCTGTGCATTGACTGAGATAACAGAGAGATATGAAACCGAATGCTTACTCTGATATGACTCGAGAATGAACAAAGCTACCCCACATATCATTTTATCCATAAAGCTCAATGATCCATACACAAAAGCACAGCCATTGAGATCTCGCCCAACCAAGACACTTTGCATGCCCACTCCAGTTACCTGTTAAATCACATCGGAAAGAGGCGCACATGAAGATTGCAATTGTAGAATTTATGATCAGAATGCATGTTTTACAATTGAAACCGAGTATCATGAATCACACTAATTCACTATTTCCCCCATTCCATGACACAATAAAGAGCCTGGCTTCCTCATGGAATAACAGAAACTATATACATGTCAGCAAGGCATGTAGCTGAACCAAATTCCACAGTTCAGAATATTATTGCCCACTCTCCAGTTAAAAAAGTTTGTTGTTAGTTAGGAGCTTCATAGAACTCAAGTAAGTGACAAAATTAAGCAAAAAACCACAATAATAGAGCTCCTTGTTAAAAGAATATCATTAAGAAACAAATGGAAAGTTGCCTTCCTAAGGAGATAATTGTATCCACATAAAAGGTGACATCTAGGTTAACCACATAGAGAATTGATCAATGTTTGAAAGAGTATTTGGTCCATATAAATTTATCACAAGTGAATTTTGCACTTAACGAGAGCCTGAGATGTTTCAAAATGGTTTTGTATCATGCTTATATAGAAAGTATTGACCATCTAAGTAGTTCATAAAGGCATTGCATGGAGCACCTCTCTAGCCTATGTCAGTAGAAATAACCAAAATTATATGGACCTCTATAAACCAAAGCTTGAACTTTTCACTCAACTAAATAATTATGGTTGACCACCCACCCATCTGTGTTCTTTAGAAGTTCAATGCAAAAAATAGATATGCTGTAACAGGATAAATTGCTAAGATAAAGTTTCAAGACCTGATATCAAACTAAGCTCATAGAACATTAATCTTACCATTATCAAGGCATTTGCTATGCCAATGAATATCGACAAGATATACATAAATGCGTTCATGTTTCTTGGAAGCAGGAGTATTCCTATGCCACAAAGTACCCAAAGGAGACCTCCTGCAGTATAAAAGCCCTTCAATCGCTGGCTTGTCCACTTAATCTCCTGCATATAATTCAACTATCAGAGAAACAGACCAGGCAAAAAAAAAGAGGCTCTGGAAAATTCAAAGATAGAACTGATCAAAAAAGTTCTGCTCTGTATGAACCTGTAGCAGGATGGATACAACGAAGCTGCAGACAAAGATGATTGCAGGGACCTATTTACATCAATTAAAGAAACAAGTATTAGTATTGTATTTCTTCCCTAGCCTCTCTTTAATAAAATGTCTTTATTTGAAATGGAAACAATGCTCAGAAAGATACCAAAGCTTTTGAAGATAGACTCATCTGCAGGTCATTGATCACATAGAAAGCAAGAAATGCCTGCAATGCAAACAATTACAACAAATCTATAGTTGTAAAACCAAGTGAATGCTTAGGAAAAAGGATTCAAATGAAATCCATGTCATCAATGTAATATCTATTGAAAAGAGCTAATTTCAAAAGAAATAATACTCACCTGGGAGACATTAGTCACAAGTCTGGTAAGCACGTAAACAAGAGCAACTTGGTGATATAAGATTTTCTTAAACCAATACATCCAAGAAATTCTAACATAACCTTTAACATGAGCTTCTAGTTTCAACCTGCACCAAGAAAGGCAAATGTTAAGAGTGAACATCTAAGCAGAAAATTATCAAAAACTACCCCCTTAAACTGACAGCTCAAGGTACTTGAAAGCAATCTCCCATTTCGAAGTTAGCATAGTTCTCGTACTTTTTCTATGTATCCCAGTTTATTCTTCAGGATGGATTTTATTTTTCATCCGAGTTTTACACAAATGAAGCTATACTGTTATGCAGAAAGAAAAGCTAAACAACTTTTATGAATGCCTAAGCTGGTTAAAGGTTAGAACCATCAAAACTCTCAAACAAAGTGATTTTATCCCCAATTCATCCAAGCAATCAAAAAAATTGCAAACAATTGCATTTTCATGAAAATTCAGTCCAAGCAACTGATGCAGTCAATGCATTCACTAAAAAATAGAGAAATAAGACATGTGCATACCTTGGCTCTCTTGTTCCGATAGCAAACACAACAACGAAGCAGCTTCCAATGAAAATTGATGTATATGCAATCCAACGATACTGATTGTTCAAAAAGTAATGAGAACACAGCCAAAAGAAAGTATTAGAACAAATAGAGTAACAACTGAAAAGTCACACACCTGATTTTCGACAGCAGCAGGTGTCCCTGCTCCGACCATATTGAACACAACAAAAGCAACTGCGTATAAGCTAAGGTTTGCAACCTTCAAATTCATCCCGTTCAAACAAATGTAGAACAAACCGAAAGTTAATGACTGCTCACATGTAAAAGGAAATTTTGCATGAAATTATGGAGGAGATCACCAACCATTGTAAAAGCATTGCGGCAACTAGCTAAAACTACTCTGCTTGTCGAGTTCAGTGTAATGCAGTTCACCATTGACCTACAGCAAGCATATATGTTGTTAAGAAATTACAAAGAACTATCAGATAATCTTCGGGTTGTGCATGGTAAAATTTGGGGGGGGGGGGGGGGGGGTCATGTTCTAGAAGATTAAAGCTGTCCTTCTCAAGTTATTTCAATTTAATTAAGTATTAGTGATCTATAAATTTGAGGTAAAGTTTAGCATTAGCAGAGAAATTACTTGTCTGAAGGTGGTAACGTCAGATAATTATCAGGATCCTACATAGCTTCAGTGCGCAAAAGCAATGGTCACTCTAGCTACATCAGTTGGAAGAATATGTGTGGTCTTACAGAAATTTGAGTGAGTGGCGGTGGAGGAGGATCAAAGGAGATAGATATGGAATACAAGTTTCGTATTAAAGAATGAACAGATGTAGTTCGTATGGCACTGCTAGAGGAAACCAT
This sequence comes from Solanum lycopersicum, assembly GCF_036512215.1. NCBI lineage: Eukaryota > Viridiplantae > Streptophyta > Magnoliopsida > Solanales > Solanaceae > Solanum > Solanum lycopersicum. The sequence goes on from NC_090800.1 coordinate 76,976,339, forward strand.
AAATAGACTGCAGACATTTTCCTGAGTTCACAAAACAGGGGATAAGCACTGGTGTCGTGATAGAAGTCCAGAAGCAAGCTATATTCACCAGCTTTATACAGGTTACTATCCATAGCAATCAGGAAGCCATGTAATGAAAGCAGGGAATAGAGTATCAAAGTCCAAGTCCATTGTACACATTGTCTATTTTGGCCCAACTGGCCTCACAACCGTCCCTTGGATAATTCACATCCAGTCCAAAAGTACACTTACCATGTGAACACATCCTCTGTATTATAAAGTACTTTACTTTTCTCTCCCTTTCCGATGTGATATTTGCCTAAGATGTTTTCTTGTGGGTTGGATTTGCCTTAGATGTGAATACACCACCTCATCGGAAGCTTGCTAGCATAGAATCCTGTCAGTCACTCCGTCGTGACAGTCAGATACAACCCCACACAAACTTAGCTTCCTCGTCTTAGGTTTGTCTACCATCCTATCATAGAAATCCAGTTCTAATACTATATTTGTCAGGCCAAGCCACTAGTTTTATTGTTCGATTCGGGTCTATGTCTACACGACTTTAAAAACACAACACATTACTGCCTGGGTTGCTTTCTCATACACCCTACATATTCCCCTTGTTTTGCCTATGTGAAATTTGTAGGGTGTTACAGAGCGGGATAGGGTACTTGACTTTACAATTTAGAGGTGTCGTCCAGGATTGTCGGATGGAGAGCCCAAGGAATTTCCAGTTTCATTGTACTCATCAAGCACATGGCAGAACCCTGTCATTCTTTTTTTCTATGACCATGGTGTCCGGGCCAACTTTCACGCACCACGACTAATGTCCACCGGATACCTGCCACCTTCCACCAGCATCTGGTACCTCAGTCCACCAAGGCTAGGACAAATGGAAAGATCAAGTAGTGTTTTTTGTCTCTGCTGAGTATCGAACCTGAGACCTCAGGGTCATTCTCAAAGAAAGATTACTATCCAGTCATATAGTTTACTGCAGCAACAGGAGAGTATTTCTTTTTGATGAACATGGAGAAAGATAACTTTTTTTAGGGGTGGAAAATACATGGATTGCCATTCACATTCTTATTGCTTATAACTTGAGGAGGAGAAGGAAGACATGAATTAGCTTGGTTTTTTTTCTACAAAGGAATGATGGAGGATCTAGATCTTTTACTTAGTCAAAGAAAACAGCCCTCCAAATACTGGACTAATATGTTAATCGTGCCGTAAGAAGGTTTTCAGGAGTAAATGAGCTAACCTGGCAGTCTTATAATATTTAGAACAAGAAGATAGATAAGAGCAAACATTACATGTGCGATACTTGAGTAGCAGCCCATCCCACATTGAAGATTGCAGCGAACACACTGTAACCAATAGTTTGCAGCATGGCCGAATCAGAACCAATAAGTTTGCAAGGCAAGCAACCGCCAAACACTGAAGAAAATGAGACAGCAACCAAGAGAGATCCTGCAATATGCCATACTTTAAAATGCCCGAATCTGTCTATCTATCAAGGTAGAACAACAAATATTAGTTAGAAGGTTCAATAATAAAGAAAAAAATAAAGGTATGCACTATTATCTGGGGATAAGAGGCGTAGTTGTTATTACTCCTGAAAAGATTATATGCTGTTCTCATGTCAAAAATTACTTATTGCATTTAACTACCCAATATATTATAAAGAAATGACTGCATAATTATTATATTTGGAATACTCATACAAGAAAAACTATACATTTTATAACAGACAAACATATGTTTAGATGAGAAATGGTGAAAATGGTAGAGCATGTTTTCATCTAGCAACGACTTCATGATCTCTTTTAGGAAATGACATTATAATGTCTTAACATGTTTTTCTTAAGTCATCTAATCCACCTTCCAGGAAAATATAATAGATGCTTTAAAACTCAGTAGGTGATATAAGGACAAAGTTTAGGTAGTAGTTATGTTCTTGAGAAATACCAGTTCCCCAGCAAATATAGTAGTCAATCCATCTGCAACTTGACCTGAGAGCATTACAACTGCAGCATCACTGAGAAACAGACATGGTATACATGAATACACAACCAATTGCTTTACAAACTACGGTATCCTATACAATACCCTTTTCTTTTGAGTTAAATTTGGAGGGGAGGACGGGGTAATGAAATGCGAGGACATTGGAGTGTAGAAGTCACATGCTTGACAAATTGGGGAGAGTGTAGTAGTGGATAACACGAGGACGAAATTACAATATTAGAATTGAGATCCTGGTAGCGAGCCCTTTAAATGTCATTATACAATGTTAGTTACATCCGGCATGCTAACAGCAGCATGACAGGGCAGTGCTCAGTTCAATTCTCAAATGCCCATCTTGAGTGTTGTATCCCCAGTATAGGCTGGCTGCAGATACACCCTATGGTTGTACACAAAAAATGAAACCAGTCTTTCTATTTAACTAACTAGAAACCCTATGGTTGTATACAAAAAATGAAACCAGTCTTTCTATTTAACTAACTAGAAGCTAAGCGCCTAGTACACTCCATTGAACTCATAACATTCACACAACACACTCTAAAGTACATAAAGTTGTTGTAAGCATTAACTCAAGAATTGTGAAAAAGGTAGCCTATGTTAGATTGCTATAAGCAGACGAGCTACGTCAGAATACAGTAAAAGAGGTACATGATAATTTAAAGATGCAGGTGCCACAAAGGGGTTTCTGTCCTTTTTTGTCTTAATGCTAAATAGATTATTGAAAGACACATGCTCATCAGATTACCTAAGAGCAAGAAAATAATTGACAAACCTGGGGGATAATCCAATATCTGTTAGAAAGACTAAGAGATAAGTGAACCAACAGGCTGAAGTTATGTCGTTGAGCATGTGCCCAATGCCGTAATAAAAGACTGAACACCTTCCAAGGGGTTTTGTCAATGATTCATCATCCTCACTATGATTAATCATAGTGCTATAGAAGTATTGGCAGTGCTTCGATGAATGGGAAACCTGCAATCCAACAGATGAGGCTTCAGATGCAAAATTACATTGACTTAACCACAGACAACATTCAGGGAGAAAATTAGATGACACAACAAAACCAACAAAAAAGTAATGAAAGGATACAATGTAGATTCAACACTCACACCTCGAGTTTTAATAAAAGATTTACATCTTGCAATCTTAAAAAAGTAATGATACTGAACACATCTTGTTTGAGGTTGATGGTTGCACAGTATACAATACATACACCAAATATAGCATAACCAAGAAACTAAGATCACGCAACAAGTGAACATATCAAATAACTGAACCACCACAGATGCATGATGGAGACACAAGTATGTTAGATCCAAGTCTCAGAAAAAGAAGGGTATCAGATAGTGAATTCATAGTAACAGTTATGTTTAGAGGAAATACTTTACTCTAAACTTGACTTAATAATAAACAATGACAAGTATTTAAACAGACTCCTATCAGCTTTTAAATAATTACAAGATATCCCAACTGTTTGTTAAGTGATGTTGACGTTGTGAAAACTGCATCATACATCTTTCATAGATTTCTCTCCTTTCCTTCCATCATGACAAGATCAATTATGACAAAATTAATACTCTGCTTAGCCTTGCTTATAAGTATCAATCACTAGTTGTACTCCCTTAAGGACCACTCTTGAAGTAATGACAATTCACTTACTTAGGACTTGCTTAAACTTTTAATGAACTGCTTATTTCCTCTAATACTAGTCATGATTTGATGCATACAAAATGAATTAGATTACCCCATCGCCTTATCTCTATCGATTACAATTAGGATCAAGAAATCAGCCCTACTAGTAAACCCATCTCTCTCTCTTAAAGAAGTAAAAAAATATCACCACACTCAGCAACCAAAAACCAGAAAGTTTACCTCTTTAACATGTTCATCTTAATCAAAAAAACAAAAGGAAACAACATGGAAGCTTACACAATATCAATTACCTGTATAATCATATATACAAAATGACAAAAAAAAAAACAAAAAAAAACATAACAGCTTGGGAAAAAAAATATTTCACGAAATTGAAGAAGAAAAAACGTAAAAATTATACCTGGGTTTTAGGATGAACCTATATAGAAGAAAAAGAAGAACCCATGATTTCACATAACAAAGAAAAAACTAATCTTGATCCACAACAATCAAGACTCAAGAGCAAATTAAAAAAAAAAAAAGCTTTCTTGCAAAACAAACCAATCAAGAAAGTAGAAACAGTTATTAAGCGTGATCTAGACGCACCAAAAGAGAAAAAGGGGCAAACCCCTTGTGTTTGTTTTCTTCTTCTTCCTTCACTGCCACCGCTTATTGAAAAGCCACCTCCCTTTCACCTAATAACAGTTTACAAAAACTGAATGCAATAAAAAATGATATCTTCTTTTTCTCTATTTCCCACCACTGACTGACATTCTGAGAATTTTGTTTGTCCTTTTCCTTCGATCTTTTTTCAAGATTTTAGGAAGATATATTAAGCAATTGGGAGTTATTATCACTGTGTTTGTCGATTGATGTGGGGGGGTTCCTTAAAATGCCGTATCTTGTAAATTAGCTAAAAATTGAAAAGAATAATAATATTAGAATCTAAACTCAAAATTAGAAAATGTGGAAAAGATTCTATTTTTTTTTTTCTGAAGAAAAGATTCTTATCTTCAGTTAGCCACAACCTCACCTCTAATTTTTTCTTTAACATTTTTTTTTAAATTTTTGTGTGTCCTTCTTATATAAAGATCATGTTAATTTTTTTACATCATTTAAATTTTATTAAATATCGTCAAATTAGACTTACAAAACTATAACGACCTCGCCATTTACATCGATGGCTTTTACCATTTTGACAATTTCAAATCATTGTTGTCATCCTTAGTTATAAATTACATGTTACTCTCCATGTCCGGAAGGTTCAATTTAGAGTGTTTACAGGATTAAATTAATTCGTACGAACAATTTAGATTCATAATATATATAAAATATTGCATTTTTTATAATAATAATAATTCATATATTAATGAATTTAATTGCATATCGCCAGACTTATGCTCAACGTGAATATATTGTTTTTATCATGTGAAAAAGATTATGATAAAAGATATTTTTTCCGTTTCAAAAATAATGACTTAGAACGGAGATTAAGAAAAAAAAGACTTTTTGATTTTGTGTGTCTAAATTAAAGTTATATCAAATATATCAAAGTATTATTTAATATTTTAACTTTAAATATAATTTTCTAAAAAAAAAATATTCTCTTTGAAGAAATTAATTCTTTTTAAAAAAAACGGAAAGAGTAACTAGATATTATGTAGTCAATTATTGGTGAATGGGATCCCTAAATATGATAGATACTTCCATTTTGTCAACCAAACGGCCCCTTAAAGTCCACAATTATAAAGTTATGGTCCCACAAAGAATCCTAATCTAAATCTAGTGATCACTAACCAAACTTCCTTTTTTTGAGGGGTGCTTACGTTCGCTTTTATGTTTTTGTCTCCTTATCGAAAAATAAAAATAAGGAATCACGTATTATATATTATTCTCTCTCGATATTTTTAATTATCATAATTTTTATTTTCAAAGTTAAATTATAAAAAAAATTTAATTAACATTTTAAGATGTATTTATCACATTACTATCAAAAAAATTTATAGTACTTTTCATATAATTTTTAAATATTTAAATTAACAATTAATGTAATTTAATTTAAATTTGAAAAATAATCAAATAACTTTTTAAAAATGTAAAATGAAATAAAAGTGGACGGAGGAAGTAATTGTATGAACTTAATTATAAAAAGGGAAGACATTTTTTTGTCACTAGTAGAGTTATTCTTTCATGCATCTCATTTTATTTCTCTTAAATTATTAAATTATTTTTACAATAAAAAATAATTAAAAAACAAATATTACTTATCGTTAAGATTCCGACCTAATCAAGATTCCTAAGTACGTGGTAATATTAATGTGAAAATGACACAATTATACAAGATGAGTCATCTCTTAACGTTGGCTTATTTGAAACTTTCTCATGCATCCACTACTCCTAAAGTCACAATCAAACTAATCTTTCAATAAAAAACAAACTAAGAAGAATTAACTTAATTAAAATAACCGTCCATTCAATCGCTTAAATTAGAAATAGCTAGTGAACATATATATATATGTAGAGAGAGATGAATAACAAAGTAAATAATGAATTCAACTAACTATGTGTATGAAAATCCTTTAAAATAATTCTTGTTGACGCAAATATGTGCAATTAAATAAATAAAATAAGGATATCCCAAAAGTTATAATGAAATCATAAGTATTCATTTAGTTTTAATTAGAGATCTTGAATTCAAGCATCAAATATTAAATCACTTTTTACAAGAGCCATTTATCAAAATCGAAAAAAAAAAACAGCAAGTTAGAACTTGGAAGGCAAAGGTATCAACCACAAATTCACTATTTAAGTAGATGAGACGTAACCCATGACTATTGGGGACTTAACTTATTTGACAAAGTTGAATACATATGGCTTCTATTAAATGAATTATCTTTATGTAACTTTGCCAATTTGTAAAACTGCACCAATATATCATGGAATTGGAGCGACAATCAAGTCATCAATCAACAAATTGGGTTTTTAATTATCAAGTTTAAACTCCTCATCAAATTTACTACATGTATTAGAAAAATATTCTTAGAATTTAGTGGGAATGGTTAATCTCATCTCCAAGTTATTTTACTACATGTATTAGAAAAATATTTTTAGAATTTAGTGGGAATGGTTAATCTTATCTCCAAGTTATTGATAATTTTAAATTTTCTCTCGAATAAGGGCTTGTTTGGATCGACTTAAAAAATAGTTTTTAAGTCAAAAATAAAAAGTCAAACTGAAATGAACAAATAAAAAGTAGGGGGAGACCTACATTTGATTTTTGACTTATTTTAAGTCATTTTCAACTTTTCATTTTTGACTTTGTCAACTTATTTTAATTTTTTTTGATAAATTTTTAGTTAATTTTTATATTTGTCAATAGTTCAAGAAGTCAAAATCTTAATTAAAAATAGGTTTGATCCAACTTTCAAGCTCATCCAAACACCCTCCAATTCAACTTAAATATACTCTCAAATAAGACACATGACATAACTAGTGGTGTCAAACTCTTGTAGGACTTATAATAAAAAAGTTGAGAGAAGCGTTAAAAACACTCCAATAAACTTGACAAGAATTCACGGTGTATTGCACCCACGTGACAAGATCAAGAGTGTATTTAAGTTCAATCAGTCAAGTAGAAGCTGTTAATAGTTTCGGGCAGTGGCGGAGCCACGATTTTCAATAAGGGGATTCAAAATTCGAAGAAGTAAGCATATAAACTAATCGAAGGGGGTTCGACATCTATTATATACATCTGAAAAATAATTTTAACCATGTATATATAATAATATTTTCCATCGAAGGGGGTTCGACTGAACCCCTAAATACATGCTGGCTCCGCCCCTAATTCCGAGGATGAAACTAATAATTCATGTCAAATTTAAAAAGTGTTTTAATATTTTTCAATTGACTTTATATATCCACCCGTTTTGCTTTATTTGATTCCTATATCAAAAGAGATATTTAATTCATTTTAACAAATTAAGATTTTCTTTTCATGCTACCTTTAAATTAATGAAGTGCTTCACCTGTATCTATCAAGCTTTTAAGACTCTTGCTAACAAGAAGTTTACAGAAACACGCAATAGGTCAAATAAGAATTCAAGTTGCCATAAGGTCTTACCAAAAATAATATTTGGACATGAATATTTATAACTAAAATAAATATAGAATACTCAAAACTTTGACAAGCGAAAGTGTACGAGGAGAAACTTCTAAACTTTGAAAAATAGAAAGTTATTAAATCATGAAGCGCATGTAGTAGAATTTGAAAAGTTTTGAGCATTTGAAATTTTAAAAAAACAATAAATATCTTAAACGTTAAAAACAATCATCGACTTTCAACTTATCAAGGTTTAATCTCCAAGATTTTGATGCAATGTAAAGTAGGTACTACATGTGGGATCCAAACCCAATATTGACTTCAACAATTGTTGTACGCAATTGTCAATGGTTGACAAGATTGACAAACAATTTTTAATTGACAACAAATGCTGAGAAACACAGCAATTGAAAGCTTTCGGTGGCACAATTTTGTCATATTGTGAATGGTTGCAGTGGCAAATTTCTTCTATAAAAATTGAGCTCACCAAGTTTGAGCGAAAAAACATTTTACAGCACATTGAGGGATTACATAAACTAAATAAGATATATAGTCTGTCAAGAAAAATAGAATGTGAATAATATTTTAGTAAAGTGATAAATTAAAAGATTGTTATTTCTTTTAAGTATATTGTAATCGCTTTGAATAATATATTAGTGACTACACAATATAAAAGTTCTTTGCTCTAGTGATATCAATTGCTTTTCTTGATTTGTGATTTTCCTTATTTAAAAGAGTTTTCACATAATAATTTTAATTATATATATTTGCGTTTTTCTAACACTATAGACCATTGAAATAATGAACAAATATGTGTAATAATGTGAAAAAGACTCTTTTTCACTCCTAACATGATCTCTTTTTATCTCAGGACAATGAAGTAAAACTTTATGATTTATAAAAAAATCGATGGACATTCGTTGATTGTGGCATAAACTTAAGTAGTAACTGGCAGACTTGATTATGTCATAAAATGGTGGGTCGATTGAAAAAAATAAACGAACTATTGATTAAAATCGACTGATCATCATTGATTATATAAAATATATAAAATAAAAATCACGATCGAGTTTCACGACTTTTAAGAAATTATAATTAAAAAATCACCAAAATAAATTAATTGAGAAAAAAAATCCAGAATAGTCCAGCACATGGATTTTTTTTTAATCCTACAACTGATCTAAAACCAGAAAAAGAACTTGCAATGCTGTATCTGGCCATGCTCTAGGGTCCAAGTACTCAGTGCCATTGATTATCTATCCAGAATATTCAATGCATTATTGCACATGAGTTAGATTTCTGCATAGCAGTTTAATGTATAATTAATACTCCTTTCGTTCAACCGTGTTTGTCCATTATTGATCTTGCACACTTCTTAAAAAACTATAAATAGAAGCGTAGTGCTTAGAATATACTAAATAAGAAAATGCTTATTAACTCCTTGTGATTGCACTAAATAAAGCTTTTGGCTTATCACTATGTCAACAAAGGTTCTGTGAAGGGCTCTGGAAGTGAAGTTCTGAACTTTGTAAAACATGTAACAATGACTCCAACTAATGCAGCAACTCCCGGAATGAATCCCAATGAAAATCGCGTTACTGTGAAACATGGATATGCTGGATTGCACGATGCTGGTGTTACGCCTGCATAGGTGTAAACAGTTTCATTTCAAAGATTTAAATTTCATTCATGATATGCATACGTTTGAAGAGAACGAAAGATATAGCTTACTTTCGTATGACTCTAGAATGTACAGCATTACCCCACACAATACTTTCTCCACAAAGCCTAATGATCCATAAACAAAAGCAGATCCCTCAACTTCTTTATCAACTAGCTCACTTTCCATGCCTACTGAAGTTACCTGTTAACCACAAAAGAAAACAGAAACATCGCGATTTGACTGTCAAAATAGAAGAGTTTCCAGCTCTGAATTGCTAAATATAGGAGCCTGAGGACACTTTCTTGCATGAGTTAACTTAATGTACAAAAAAAATGAACTGCAGCATACCATCATGAAGGCATTGGCGATTCCAATAACTACGGACAAGATGTACATAAAAACATTCATGTTAATCGGTAGGGAGAGTACTACTGCACTACAAAATAGCCACAGGAGGCCTCCTACTGAAAAGATGGCCTTCAATCTGTGATTGTTCCATTCGAGTTCCTACGTGCAACCAGAAAAGTAGTTAGCATACGCAAACAAAGAACAGGTCGAAAGTGAAGATCAAATGTGGAACAACCCCATAGAGAAAGAGAACCTGGAGAAAGATAGATGTAATGAAGCTGCACAAATAGATGATGGCAGGAACCTATTACATAATAACTCAGCCCGATTAGTATTATTTAACTGGAAGATACAAGTGTTGTCAATTTTATTCAACTCGATAACAATTCATACCAAAGCCTTGGAAGATTGGCTCATGTGTAGATCACTAATTACATAGAGAGCAAGAAACACCTGAGATTGCAAATATAAAACAGAAACTTAGAACAGAGAACTAATACATATGTGAATGATCGATAACATATAACTTAAAGAAGCTGGAAGAAAATTATAGTTACCTGAGATATATTCGTTACAACTCTAGTTAACACATAAATGCTAGCTACTCTATAATACAGGCCATTTTTCAACCATCGCTTCCAAGAAGAACCACGGCGATTTGTCTGGTGAGATACTTGTTTCACTCTGCACAAAAGATGCTTAACATTGTAATTTGTATCCTCATTAATGAAGTACATTCGAGCCTTCCAAATTAACAAGCGGACGAGTAGATAACAAACCTAGGCTCTTTAGTTCCAAGATGAAATAAAATTACAAAGAAGCATCCGATCAATACTGTGATAGTTGCCAACAAGTGGTACTGCAAAAGGAAGTGGTAAAGTACATTAACGAAAAGCACGTGCTCATGCATATAGAGGAACACTCCTGGTATTCATGTACCTGCTCTTTTATTTCAACTTGTTTCATGGATGAATTGAATATGAAAAATCCAATTCCATACACGATTAGGCTTGCGACCTTCCCAATTATTGGTTCACAGTAACAAGACAAGAGGTAAAAGGTTAGTTTGGTTTATATAGTGATGAAAAGAATGGTGCAACAGAGTACCAACCATTGTAAAAGCATTGCGGCAGCTGACACATGCAACTCTGCTTGTTTGATCCAGGGTAAGGCCATTCACCATTGCCCTTCAACAGAGAAGGCCAAGAAAATGTAGAACACATTTATCATTTTAGCCAAATAATCGAATGATTCTGTAGTAAAGAAAAACGAACACGAAAGTTGAGATGATTACATATGTGATACTTGAGTACAAGACCATCCACCACTGAAGAGTATATCAAACATATAATATCCAATCATTTGCACAAGAGGCGTATCGATCCCAATAATTTTGCAAGGAACACAAACACCCCAAAAAAACGAATAAAATGCAGCAGAGACAAGAACAGTCCCCACAGCATGCCATATTTTGAAATGTCCAAATCTGTCTATCTGTTGAGGGAAACAAAACAAGCAAAAACAATTCATGATCGGAAAATTTCTAGTGCATATCAAAAGCTTTAAGTGAAATATATAACAACTTCTCATGATATTACATTACATTTCTAATGAAAGAAAAAAGAAGGATCGCAATAAAAAAAATACCAGTTCTCCAGCAATTATGGTCATCGTTGCATCGGTGAATTGCGCTGTAATTGCAAGTGCTGCAACTTGTCTGTGAAATAGAACCAAATGAAGAGTCAAATCAACCAATCACACAAACAAGTATACTAAAGCCACTCATAGACTAACTCGATCCAAGACTTTGTAAGCCCTGAAATCAGGTATATTCTGATTAAATAATGCTCTAAACATTACACTTCCCTTTCCAAACTTTTTGATGTACATCACAATCCACTACAGCATCAAATTCATGAAATCCTTGTCACAACTCACAAGTAATAGTAGCAAAATCGAACAAAACTCTTTTATACCGAATTTAAATCCTTTTAACATTTGTTTTTTTTTTCCAACAAAACAAAACCTACCAAGGTGTGTAATGGAATGGTAAAAGTCCCTCTACCTTTAACCAGGCGTCTCAGGTTCAAGTCTTCAGAATGAAATTCTCTCTTTAGGGAATTTAAAAAAAAAAAAGAATAGCAAAACCAAGAGAATAATATTTACTAGCTACAACAAGATGTTCATACAAAACAAGTTGGAGAAAGTATATGCTTACTTTGGAGGCATTCCCATACTGGTCAAATAGAGCAAGAGATAAGTATACCAATAAGTTGATGTTATATCATTAAGCACATGCCCTACACCATATGCTAAAACAGACCATCTTCCCAATGGCTTTGCTTCTTCATTTTCCACATTGCTTCCAATCATGATGGAATAAGTTAAACTCCGAGAATTCAAATCCACTCGAGAAATCTCAAACCTGTTCTTATAACAAAATACAGTAGCAGCAAATATGCTAAAAATAAATAAAGTCTTCTGCTGTTTGATGAAATGCGCAAGTTATTTCCATTGACAAACAGGCAACAGGAGTATCAATGTATATGATATGGACAAGAATCCCCCTTCCCATTCAGAAGCAAAGATATTATTAAAAATTGATGTGTGTTGACAACTTTCAATTAATTATTACTCCTTATGATGATTGCAGCAGTGTTTTTTCAATTATTGTCCATGCTGATTCAAGTTTTCCTATTACAAAGAAGAAGCCAATGTTATACACAACTTTTTAAATGAAATTTCACGTATATTATATTAAGAATAATTATATAGTTGGTTGCATATTAATAAACTGACAGGCCACATCTCCAATTCTGTCTATCCCTGGCACAACAGGACTATGCAATTTTCTAGGCTTGCGTTTTCACTAAATGTGGGAATAATGAAACAAAAAATTGCCTATAGTAGCTGCAGCAAGATACTTCGCAAAAACGAATTCAGGATTTGATGCGTATGAATTCTCAATTTTAGTCGGAAGCAAATTTAAGATTTTAAGTTTAGGAGTTCTGAATTTAGTTATTAGAAGTTTAGTGAGTTTTAAATGTAAAATGTTATATTTAATGAATTGTAAGTACTTCTTTTGTACTATCTTATGTGACACTTTTCGCATTTGGAGATTCAAGTAAGTTTATTTTTTATCGTAAGTTTTTCATAGATCCTTTTAACATTTTGACTTATCAATTATTGTGACTTATAGTACTCTATACGTAGTTTAGAAATATATAAATTTCATTTCAAAAAGTTTGAAAATCCAATACGCAAATGTCCGATCAAAGTTAAATCGTTTAACTCTCGAAAAACGAAAAGTATCACGAAACAAAGGAGTACGAAATATGAATATAGGATTTGAGCTAAAATTGTTGATTACTGCCCAAATTGGTAATTTTGTAGAAGAAAAACTAGTTAAATCCCACTTGTTGTGTTGTTTACTATATATGTATAATAGTGTTTGGAATTCATCATTTTCAATTTGGTATGACAAAACATGGGTGTGGGTGTATGGATTTTGGGTACTTTCACTAAAATCAGACAAATTCAAAATAAATCCAATGATTTTTATGATTAAAACAAAAGATAAAGGTGAAATTGAAGAAATTAAAATACATTCGTATATAGAAAGTTTCTATGCCACTCTTTTAGTCTTTTCCTTTTATTTCCTCAGAATTCTCTTCTTTATAAATATTTTCTCCTCAAGTTTTTTTTTTTTGTTTTTTACATAGCATCTCATAATTTAGCCACACTTTATAATAAAGTTGAAGAAAGGCAACTGTTTGAGATTTTTGACAAAGTTGCCTTCAATGTATCACTCTGAGAAAATATTAGTAAATAAATATCAATTAGAAGGACACACAAGAACACAAGGACCATCCATTTAACAAAGTGATAGCTTTGATTATTATGATACAAAATAAGGTTATTAAACTCATCCTATGAAGAAATTTGAAGTTAAAGACCAAAGAAGGACTACACCAACAATTGCTTCTAATCCAAAATATCTCTTTCCAATATGACAACCAGCAGATTTAGGAGCACCAGCAGGGGCACCTGTAGGACTAGATCCAACTGCAAAAAAATAAAATAAAAGAAATTGCAACACAAAAAGAGAAAAGTGTTTAACCTTTATATATTTGACAATATGTAGAAAAATTTACGCGCTATAACGTCGTGTAAAAGATAACTACAAGTAATGTTTTTAAAAAACAGAATAATCATATATAAGATATAAATAAGACAGATAGTCTGATACAATTTATAATAATACAGTATTACGTTGTTAGTGTGTATAAGTTGAATCTCCTTGAATCACCAATTTTTCAGAATTTTGTTTTAAAAAAAAATTGTAGTAGTATAACTTACCAGAAGGAATGGGGCTATGTGCAAGTGGACTACCAGCAATGCTGCTTGAATTATTAGCAATTTGATAGAATACTTGAGCATCTGGTGAATTTGCAGGCAAGTGGAGAAGTGCTGCATATATCATCAAATAGTGTCAAAGATTAACTTAACCATTTTTGTTAGTACTTCATTTGTCTCAATTTATATGATTCGATTTCCTCGTTAAAAAAACTGACATATTTCTATATTTAAATATAACAATTGAATGTTAAAATTTTTATTTTACTTTTAATAAAAATAATTTATTTACTAACTAGTCTCATGCCACAAATTTCAAAAGATGTAAACTCTTTCAGATCCTTAATTTCATTTAGTTGAGACAGAGAGACTGAGTAAGGAAAACCTAAAAGTTGCATATTTAACCAATTGACATTCCTAGTAAGAGAGTGATTATTTGTGTTACATCTTTAACGACAAAAGCAAGAGTGAAACTACGAGCTAAAAACAGGCGTACTTACCAGGGCATTCAGAAATATTAGCAGGGGCTTTACAAACAGAGGGGAGTGTTAAAGCAAGTGTAACATTGAGTTGAAGTCCCAAATCAGGATCATTTCTGTCCTTAATTAACAAACAAAGACACTTCTTGCTATCTTTCAACACTTGTTTCAATCCAGTACAGCAATCTGGTGTAGGAGCTGGTGCATTACCTCCAACATAAGGCAAACATGTTGCCAGACCAATCAATGATTGTGTACACTCTTCTTTGTCCTTTTCTGTGTCTGAATTTCCAATTACACATAATATCAACAACAACACCAATCTCAGCTGATATCTCATGGTGCAAGAAACCATATTGAAATGTTTATAGAGGGAACTGAAGTGTCTTGAACTCTGTTTTTGCCTTTGGTAGTTTTTTGTGATAAGTGGAAAAAAGTTAGACATTGCTTTGGTTCTTATATAACACTTCTCCAATCCCTAATTACTTGTCAATTCTTTTTCTTTTAGTTATCTCAAAGTAATTGTCCATTTTGAAAAATTAAAAAAAAAAAAATTTTTTTATTTATTATACTCTCAATTAATTACTTTAAAAAGGAGTAGAAATTTTTAAAAATCTTAAATTTTTAATGCATCTACCACTATATTAATAATTGTTTTAATAAGAGTATCAGTTCAAAAGTGGACAAGAAATTAGAGACAAAAAAAAAAATATGCGGCCTTACAAAAAAAAATATGTTTCCGAGGGAATAGTCTTGAACTTTTGACCTGTCTCGGACAAAATTTTGATATCAACAAATTTAAGACTATTTATTTTAAGGTCATTAGTATAATTTCATGTATATATATATATATAATCATTATTTTCACTGGCCATTGAACCACTAGTTTAGGGTAAATTCATGTGGCAATTTTTCATTAGGTCTCATATCGTGAAGAATAATATTCCTATATATTTCGTTTTTTCAATTAGCTAATTGTAAGATTTTATTCGTACGTTCGACTGTTAGTAAAACTAGCCATGTGTTTGGATGAGGGTTTAATGAAATAGTATTACTCAACAACTTGAAAAGTACTCACTCTTGAACATTTTCAGACCTTTTCCTTTCTTTTGTCTCAAAGAATTGTTGGCTTTATTATGGAAGATTCGAAGAACCACTAATTTTGTAGGAAGAAACAATAAATTAATTTGTTATTCAGTTTTCAATTAAGGATGTGAATACAAAATGGGACACTTTACCAACCCACTATAGGATATAAACCAATTAAAGCTGGACCACTCACCTGAATTTCTTCTTGTTATCATAATTGGTTTGTGTTGCTTAAATTTAGCCATGACAACATTTGAGCATGCTTATGATGTCATCTTCCACTTATTTTGTGGATCAAATTAAATTGCTTAACTTGTTAAATCGTGTAGAACAATGTAATCACTCTGTTTCAATTAAGTTTTAAGAAAGTATGAAAAGATTTTAATTTTATATTCTTAAATAAAAAATAGGTTAAATGTATCAAAATATTCTTTAATTATATAATCTTGAATGTATAATATTGATAATTAAAAAGGGAAGAAGACACTCATTTTAAAACAAATTAAAATTAAGTACGATAAACAAATTGAAATGAAGGAAGTAATATAAATCGAATAAATTTTAGGAATTACATAGTTTTTTAAGGATTAAATTACAGAAATCCCATATTTTAGTTTACTTATTATCATTATCCCCTATACGTTTTATAAATCTCCAAAATCCCTCATTTCGCGCATCAGATTAGTGTATTTCGTGCATCTGTTTAGAGTATCTAACACATTAAATTAGTGTATCTCGCGCATTAGATTAGTGTATCATATATAAAATGTACATCAGATTAGTGTATCATTAAAAAAATGTAATATACCTTACTTAACGATTAATGTATCTCGCGCATCAGATTAATGTATCAACGCTTATATTATTATATCCGTTTGAAATTTTCTGTAATTATAAACTTTTTAGGGATAAATTATAATCGTGCTTTAAAAGTATGTGATTTTTTTGTATAGTTGTAAGGATTAATATATGGGAAATTTTTCAAAAAAAAATGTCAATATTTTAGCATTTAAGAGGGCTCATTAGCAACACTTTCAATATTTAGTAAAAATGTCAAATTTTAGTTTGTTATGTATCTTATTTATGTTTTTATTATTTGTTTTTATTTACAAAGTATAATATTTGTATTTTCATATATTTTTTTCCTATATAGTTATTTTTTCTTCAAAAACTTTGTATGTATTCATTTCAATATGTATTTTATTTGTATTTCTATTTATTCTAGTTTTTATTTAGAATTTTGTATAATAATATATAAAATACAAAAAAATTAGTATGATGAAAAAGTGAATGAAATATAAAATTGAAAAGAAATAACTGAATATTTGGTGCACTCATTCTTAAATAAAATACATAACTAGTTGACATACCTTTAGAATAAATACAAATTAGAAAAAAATGTCAAATTCAGAAACAATACAACATAATTTTTGAACGAATACAACTATTAATTGTAAAAATACATACTGACTAAAACAGTATCAAAATTCAATATATACTTCCAAATTTATGAATACAAAAAACAATAAAGCTATAAAATACAAAAATAAATACTAACTGTGGTACATTGACATAACTATCACAAAAAAAAAAACAGAATACAAAATGAATTAAACATATGAAATACGATTCCAAATCTATGGAAACAAAATACAATAAAACAATGAAACACAAAAATACATACTGACTAAAACAACAACAAAATTCAATGTACACTTCCAAATCTATGAATACAAAAAAAATCAAAACTATGAAATATACACAATCAAACTCATATAATGTGTTACATTGACATAATAACACACACACAAAAAAAATAGAACACAAAATACAATAAATATATGAAATACAAAAATAAATACTAACTATAACATAATGAAAATTCCATATACACTTTCAAACGCATTGCAACATGAATTTTTTTGAATCTTAAAAGTTACTAAACAAATTAAACTAAACATGCAAGACACAGAACATGCAAAAAAAAACCTCTTTTCCAACAAATTGGTCTTCTTCAACTTCATGGTTATGAATTTGTGTGGGATTTTGCACATCGACGGATCCAGACATTTTTTCTCGTCGTATATCCTCCTTAGATTTAGAAGCGGAACCTACATTGTTGTTTAATTCTTGAGTGAAAAAAAAAGTAAATGATGGAAAATCGAAAGAACTTTGATTATTTTGTCCAATACCTCTAGTAACTCTCTTGAAAACGTCTATTGAAGAGAGAATTATGTAGTCTCAAACCCTAAAAAATGTTTTAAACAACAACAAAATAAAATTAAAAAAAAAAAGATACTAAGTAAGTAAATAAATAAGGAATTTGAAAAACATGATACCCAAATCAATGTTAATCTTCAAATCAAATCTTGCAACGAAATTAAATGGGAATAATAAAAAATATTAATATATTGAATCGAAAATCTGTGGAATTGATTTGGAAGAATGTTAGAGAGAGAAATTGGAAAGAAAAATAAGAAAAGAGAGAAAAATATGGGGATTTGATTAGGAAGAAAGTAAGAGAGAGAAATTGATAAGCTTAAGAAAAGAGAGAAAAAAATTAATATCTATCCAATTACATAAATATAGGAAAGTGTGTAATCTATGAGAGAGAAAAAAATGTGTAAATAATGAGAGAGAAAATATTAATAATATCAGGATAATTGTTTATTTCTAAAATAATGACATTTTTACATGTTTACTAATATTATTAAAGTAAACATATTATTACTAAATAAGTTAATTTTTTTGACTAATTAGCTAAATTTTCCATAAATTGCAAAAGTAGAGGCCGGACTTTTTCACTAGAAGAGACAATGTCATGGTCGGCTCAAGGCCCAATTAATAATGTCCGGTTACGCTGCAACTTTGGGCCTCACGAAGGGAACAAATCAGTGAGACCCATAACCTTCGAAATGGACCAGAAAGGAGTCGGGTCGAAGTGGACAATAATTTCGTTCATTAATTTCTAATAATAAAGTATCTAAATATAATATTTGTTTTTTTGATAGTTATTTAAATTTTATTGCATCGTATTATTATCTAAAGATAAATTTAAACGATACGATATAATAGAATTTAAAAAACAATCAAAACAAACAATATATTTAGACGAACAATACAATACAACCATCCAAACAAGGTCTATACTACAATAAACAAAACCGGAAAAATGTTTAAATAACTAAAATATTAAACTCGTTAACATAATTCATGGCGTCTAATGAAAGACACGTAGGCCTCTGCATTGCATTTTCGTCCTTTTAAGTTTCATCTTCAAATTGTTTGCCCTTTTTAGAACTTTGAATTTTTTGTTTTTTGGTTTCAAATTTACGATATTAAATTCAATGACAATTAAATAATATCGATAAATATTTTAATACTATTTGTTAAAATAAATATAAAAATTGTTCGTCATGTTTCCACTTCAGCTAATTACAAGACACAATTTAGATAAGTTTGACTTAGATGCTACTTGTGGAATTTTCAACCGATTTTAGATACATAAGATTCTAATGGTTGTTAAGGAAATTACATCATAATTATTTACATTAATTAAATTATCAAATGTATGATGTACAAGGTTTGGTGTTATTCAATAAGTATAACATAATATAATATAAAATGATTAAGAAAAAAAAACAGACAGTAGATCTAGTCTAACTGAATGCTCCATTAAAATTCGTGTCAAGATCCCATTTGCTACCAAAACCAAAAAAATAAATGAGTGGTGAAAAAAATTAGGCAAGGGAAGTGTTCTTATCTTACAAAATTTCATATGGCGTATCAACTAACGGCTAGAACTAAAGATTTTTTTTTTTTATCGTGAATCACATAAAAAATTTTGCGATATAGGATATGATTTTAATTTATTTTACTAAATCAATTTATTGAAAAAAATATATAGTGGAAAGAGAATTTTCACTAGAATAGGGGGATAGTTTCTAAATTTTTTCTTTATATATTGTAGTGTTACTATTTTTTTCTTATCAGTTAAATTAAAACATTAGTAAAAATAATATTGAACATTTTTTACAGGAAAGTAAGATATTTTTTGTAGTGAGTAGTGACTTTTACATCAAGCACAAGAAAGACATAAAGGTGGTCACCCATCTCAAAATTTTGTATACCAAAAATCCCTCCCCACTCTCTCTAATACTAAAACTAAGAAAAATTATAAATATACTTCGACCTATCGTAAATGGTATATAAATATCTTTTTTGTCATACTTTTACGATATTGATGCCCTTGCCATTTAAAAACTAGAGCATATATACTCTTCACTCTAACATACGACTAAATAGGGAAACATGGTACCATCTTATTCGTCAGTCCGATATTTAATAAATATCGGATTCGTGAATAAGAATATGACCCATGTATGTCCATTAATTTTATGGGATATATATGCTCTAGTTTTTTAACAACAGAGATATCAATATCCAAAAAATATAACGAAATATATCTGCATACCATTTATAATAGTTTGAATGTATATTTATCCTATTTCCCAAAGTAAAAAGAAAATATTAGGAAGACTTCTATAAATTTTTGAAAAATTTGTAGTACTTAATTAAACTGGAAAAGGAAAATATCAAATGGAATCAAAGTAAATAGATCATGAACATGTATGATATCGTTAATTTATCTTTCTTTTACTTTAAAATGACGTATTCTTTCATTTAATATTCGCAATATATATATAGTTTAGAGTCTTAATAAAGGGATTAATTTCTCCATCAACTTAATCACCATATAAATATAAATAAATAAGGTAAACTCCTTCACGATCCAATTATCAAATGGGTTTCTTTTTTACAATTCTAAGAACTTGAAGTTTAGTGTAAATAAACTGACATTATAATAATTTAAAAAAAGTAAACATAAAGAGGTCCACGTCAAGTTCTGTTTTTGGTCGGTGACAAGTGTCAGTTGCATACATATTTAATTATTAGTACTATATTTGTATAAAGGTCTTGACCATATAATAATTCACCGGCCAGTTGGATAAATATTAGTAAAACCTCAAAAAGTTAAAATCCTACGTACAACGCACCCAAAGCTAACACTAAAAAAAAGGTCTCCTCTCCTATACTTATTTTAAGAAAAATGATACGTACAAAATTTGATACATCTTATTTTAAATAAATCTTAACTTTGATATGGCTTTAAATTATCTTATTGAAGGTGAAAAGGTAAATTTTTAAAATAAAACAAAAATGCAACACTTAAGTTGAAACAGGTGGAATATCTATTATCAAAAATGTGAGGGGACCAGATGAATTAAATCACTATATACTCTTCGCTAGAAATATTGTGTTCGAGCTTAAAAAAAGAGATAGAGAATATCTTCCTTATTAAGAAACGAGTCAAAATATATGAAACGAATTTAAACTAATTGAGATAATGAGTTCATAAATCTAATGCTTAAAGAAAAATGAAAAAGTTATTTAGTATCTAGTCAAATATAGGAAAAAAGACAACAACACATGAGATTTAGACCTTTATAAAAGCCATAGTAAGTCTACTCCAAACCAAACAAGTCTCATTCTAAGAAAATCAAACTCTTATTCCCACACTTTGAAGCAAATTAAAGTTGCAAAAAAAATGGCAGATAATTACTCATCATCACAGCCACCTTCAATACATTTATGTTTCTTCTTTCTTGTTCTTTTCATGTTTATAAGTGTTACATGGTACATCAACTATGAGTCTATCTTTGAAGGCATTATGGATCAATTCAAGTTTCTTCTCATGTTGTCTCCATTAGTACTACTTTTAATTGTTCACTTACTTTCCCACTTTGAAAAATCTCTCATGTTCAATATTCCTTTGCCTGAACAAGACTCATTTCATAGAGCTGGTGGTACTCCTTGGGGAGTTGGATTTCTCCTTGTGCTTCTACTTTTCATGATTTCTTATCACTCTGATCTTCGCGAACGATGGTTTCCTCTTTTAAGTTGAAAAAAGAATATGTTATGAACAGTTACATGTAATTATCTTTTAATTCCAATATCGACAAGAGCCCTAGTGTATTTATTGTAACTGAGATGTTTAATTAGTGTTCTTCAATATTGAAAAGTTTGTTTTGTTTTTCATGTTGTGGTTATTACTTAATAATTATAGGGTTATGAATGTGTAAATAATCGTCATTTCTGGTCAACAGTATTTATTGGTTGAACATTTTGGCAGCTATATTCCATTTCAAGTACAAAACTGGCCACGAGAATTATTCACTTTTTTTGGGAATAATTATTCAGTTTGATTATAAAATTTAATTTGGAGTTGGATTTCAAATACGGAAAACTGTTCCAAACATGTTTTCCAACTATCTTCTCTCATTTCCCAAAAAAAAAAAATATAACCAAACACAACTTTAACTTTATAATTTTCAAATAAGGTAGATAATTTATGGTCAAAACGCCTATGCAGTTGTGTTTTTAGGTTCAGTTGAAGTGCAAAATTGTTGGGAAAAGGTCTAAAAGAAGAGTCAGAATTGCTGCAACTTAAACTTGGCCATCACAGTGCCATAGCCATAACTCATAAATCATACTTGGAGCTTTCACCAGAGAAGATTACGTCGCTTTAGGCTCTTCTAATTACAGAACCATTCACATGTCCTATATGTTGATGTAAAAATAATGATATTGGCCACAGATTTCGAATGCAGAAACTTGGTATCAATAAACAAAATCAATATTTCAAATGCAATCGTTAATACTTGAAACAGCAACTTTGGTTTCATTACCCATCAACAAACCAGGTGAGCTTTCATGCACATGATTGATACTATAAAAGAACCAAGTTTCCAGAACTATGGTGAAATCAACATTTTCATCCTCTGATCAAGCTTTTCTCAAGAAATAACTACATATTGAGATTAACTAGACAAGACATCATTAGCAGTATAGTTAGTATTTTTTTTCTTTTTCCAGAAAGAAGGAACTTTATCAAATCTAACCATCTAAGGGCTCCATCAGAATTGTTCTGCTGTCAACAGCACAAATGCAGAAGACTCATGTTTATTGTAATTGAACCATACGAGAAAAGAGTCCAAGGGATTATTGACAACCACATTGATAACAGGCAAAAGCCTTAGATTAATTACAGCCTATGAAACTCGGGATAATGAGCTCTCCACGTGAAATACTTTGCTTAGTCACATGGCACAGAGTTCAAACATGTGACCTAAGTCCCTTTCCCACTTGAACAAGACACCTCCGTAGTCCGTACTACCGGACCTTAACCCCCAAAAGATGGAAAATGCAAAAAGATAAAGACATCCAAAAGAGAAAAGCATAGTATCTTGATAAGGCGGGAGACATCACAAGTCAGTCCAGAAAGGAAAAGCTACATGCAAGATAGAACGGTTCAATAATCCCTTTGTCTAATATTTATGAATTATGGGCAAACGACAGGAATTGAACCAGCATATAGTGGATTCACAATCCACCCAATCCAAGTTCGATTATTTTAACACTAGCCTACCAGAATATGCATAGTTTAGAAACCCCACAGGAAATTTGCTCGAGATACTAATCGTTATCAGTTATGACAGACGGTGGAATCGCCTACTGAGACCAATCTCAAAGCATGAAGCAATACTCATAACTTCACTGAATAAACAAATTAATTCAAAAGGAAAATGTGTAGGAGGAACCATAGACTTTTAATGTACATTTTATCGCCGTTTTCCTCTTTACTAGAATGCACCCGTACAAAAAAGGATTAATAGACTTGGAACAAGTTTATCACCAGGATAACAGAGAAAAGATTTCTGATGCATCTGCATCCACCTCAATCCTAGGAAGGAAAGCTGTTTTCACTATTTGTATATTTGAGTGCAGTGTTGATGTAAACAAGGGAGATAATTAATATTATTAAACACATGACACAATTTTGAGACAAGAAATATCAGATAAGCTTATACAAAATAAAATTTCCATCCAACAGCTCTCCAGGTAAAAAAGACTGTCACTGAATCAAAAAATTGAAAAAAGCACACAAAACTAACCAATGAGGCAGCTCCCCGTAGAGTTCATTAAGTACAAACATGCACAGAGCTCTTATTGAACAGGAAAAATCTCTCCATATGATAATATTATCCATCTATATTTGACAACAAACGTCACTAATAAAAGCTGACCTCCACATCAGAATATAATATCATCATCTTTCTGTGAAGCATGGGACAGTAAGTTATGGGCTGAACCAAGCGAAATACCTCTCTTCAAAGAAAATTCTTCAGCAGACTTCTCCGCTGCATATAGCCTAGCAGCGGCCATCTGTTTCTCTACCTCCCTCTTCTTGTAACCTTGTATTTTCTTCAAACGGAAGAAGTCTTCCCTTTCCAGTTCATCAAGTTCCCCCTTGATGTAAAGAACTGTGTTCTCCAACCGAGGCTTCACAACATTCTCCAAGGCATTGACCCTCCGATTTGTTGTCTTGATTGCTTCATCGAGAGTCAAGAATGATGTTTGCAGTGACGCAAGCTCAACAAGTAATTCAATAGATTTCACGTAAGCAGCACGGCAGGCTTGTACCTGTTGCCCACCTCTAGCTAATCCAGTCAGGTCATTCTTGGTCTCTCCTTCAGAAAAGTGCTCAAACTTGGGGAGCTTCACCCCAGCAATATTTTCCTGCCGTGATCGAACTTTCAGAGTAGCAGTCTGGACATTTTCAAGGACAACGTGCTTGATGTTCTCACCAGCAGCATATTTGGCCTCTGTCAGAGCAAATGAGGAATTTTTCATGACATCTCCCATCGATTCCTTTGTTGATACTATTTTCTTTAAAATCTGACGGAACTGCACAGTCAAAGCATCACTTTTCTTTTTTAGCAAAGCATGGCCTCTTGTTGCTCCAACAAGGCGAGCTTTAATAACTCCAAGCATCGTAACTGTTGGGACGACAACCAAACGGTTGGTTTGCCCTGACATTTTTCCAAGCTACTTAGCTGAAAAGAAGAAGTGATGTTATAATTTACATCGAAAAAAATATCACTTTGATATAGGACACAAAATTGTAAATGAGAGTGTAATTGAACATCAAAATGACCCTATCAGTTGGGTTTTTCATTTTCTTATAGACAAAGTAGTCCTTTTTTTTACCTATATTCGATGTCAGCAATAACAACATGCGCAGTATAGTCCCACAAGTGGGGTGTGGGGATGACAGAGTGTACACAGACCTTACCCCTACCAGGCTCCGGCAGGTAGAGAGGTTGTTTCGATAGACCCTCGGCTCAAAGAAAGCAATAAAGATCACAGCTTTAACCAATGAGAAAACAGTTCTGTTCACAGAAAAACCAAAAATTCCAAAACACCCAATTTCAACAACAAATAATAAAATTAAGCATAAACGACAACCTAGCAATTTCCAAGATATGAAAACAACATCAAGAATAACAAGAAGCAGCAACCCACTACAGTAGACAACCAAAACTCAGTAAAACTCTACATGCCAAAATGAACAAAACAACATTGAAACAACCCCCAAATCACATAACATTCACAGCTTGAAGAACACCTGCGGAAAAATATAGAACAAGGCGGCTTTGGTGGTGTGATTAGGTTGATTTTTTTTCTGGTCAGTTACAGAATCAGAACACGGCCAAAACTAAGTAAACTCAACATCCAAGATGAAAAAAACAACATTAAAACAACACACAAATCACATAAGTTCACAACATTGAAGAATATCTGCTGAAAAATATATCCGATGTCATTAAAAAAAAATTCATCGAAATAATTTTCATGGATAACCAAAACATCAGATGTATGTCCTAATGATGATCAAAAATCCCAGAATAGAAAAAATACTAATTATCCATAATGCTAATATCTATACTTTCACACACTCACCCAATCTAACATTTTAAGGCATACTGATTGATATGTATTCAAGAAGCACTCTGGATAAGTTATGACACTTAAAAGTGCAAATGATTATAAGTTGAATCCATTTCATTCATTGTCGTCTTGTCAACCTCCCCTCGGTTACTGAACTCCACCCGAAATTTTCTTGAATCTCAACAAAAGAGTCTTCGAGAAAAATTCATAGAATTAGAGGAACTCCTCTTTTTGGACGAATGATCAAGAGTACCCAGAAACACATCTCGAAGAGTTTGGGAAAGGAATCCATATAGAAATGATCCAACTCATCAAGATACAAAATGAGAATCATATCCATACGATTTTGCACTTCATGACAAATACCATCTCTTCTATTATTCTAAGCGGGTATTCAAATTTGGGCGGTGAAAAGCTTATTATTCTTAACTCTTGGGCTCAATAATGTAGCTAGAGTGAATCGTCACTTGTGCTACGGTCTAATATAAGTGTCAAAGAGCAATTATATTGCAACGGTTACATTACGTGCCCCCTGAGGCTATTGATTTGCATCATCAGAACAACTCATATCTCTTTTTACTTTTAGCCGAAGTCTTTAGTTATGATTACAGGAAGGGAATTTGTGAATGACTTCATATTCTGACTTCTCATTCCATCTGGCAAAGCTCAAAATTCATTGTATTGTGAGACTCAGTTTATGGAATGGCAAAAGCTCAGATACACCTTTATTTAAAAAAAATTATCAGGAAGGTAGATTAGTAAATCAGCACAAATTCAAAGCAATCACCATACTGGAAGAAGTAACAAGATCAAACATTATTTTTTAATTGAATCTACTAATTTGCATCAGCTTGTGCACTATGTTCTATAAGGGGATATATACCAGTGACTACTTACAGCGTCACTATATTCTAGATGAGGATTTTAACAGAATCATTGATGATTGATTGGTACGAGAAACTGCTCAGGTAATTATTCTTCCCAATGAAAAGCCTTTCGGATGAATGTTGCCTTTTTCTTGAATGTTTCTTTCGTCAAAGGAAAATTAGAAAATGAATTACTTATATTATGAGCAGAAGAACCTAATTAAATGCAACATCACAAGGTTGTATTGAACTTTAAAAATGAAACAACAGAGTTGTATAAGACTTCTTTACACAATCGAATACCAGGAAACTTGGAAGGCAAATTCTCATTGTCACTTTAATTTCCTGTCCTTTTAAACCATTAGGTTCCAGATATTCCAACCAGTTTGGAACCTTAGATTATGCTAAGCGACCATCTTGAAAACTACATAAAAAGCCGACTCCGCTGACAATACCAAGGCAGTGAAAGCTCTCCATTGGGATATGAGTCTAGAAATAAAATATTAAACACTACTTTATTGAGGTTGATGGGTAATAATATGATGGTCAATTGCTTTCTCTGGGACAAATACTTAATTATTCTCTTCCCTCAGTCATCTAAGGCCTGGGAATTAATCAGATGAAAGAGTGACAACAGGCCCCTATGGGCTTTGTTATTGGATCTTCCCATCGGTCTGAAAAGGTTTGTTATTGTTGTGTTTCTTCACCCAAAAAATCCTCCAGCTGTAGCTTAGTTTAGATCGCTATACAAAAATCTCTAAATCCGTTAAGGTAATATCTTCTTATGCTTGATGAAAATAAAGACATTAAGTCACTTTTGCAAGATCATCTTCAAATTTCTTCAAATGGAACTACCTTATTATGTTTACTGCAGCTTTCAGGAGCTTTCACGTATCTCTACCTTCTTGTATTTTCCTACAGGTTAAACTTGTTATGAATTTATTACAAGATTCTGGTCTTTTTAAGGAGAATGTATGGAATTGATTAAGATGTTTAACATCCGTGTTTATGAATGGCCAGCTATTCCCTGTTGAAGCTTCTTCTAATTCACCAATCAGAGTGACATCTTTTGTTGGCTGTGCTAGCAGATCATTTTAGAAGCACCCATCCATGTTTACTGGAGAAAATGGCATTTGATCTTCTGTTTAAAGCATTAATCTTATTCTAAGAACAGATAAGACCATTTCAAGCTCTTTCTGCAGCTTATTCACAATATTCAAAATTTGTAAATATCCAACCAGAATGCAGTAAGAATCTTAGCCATTTATAGAAAAACGATCAATGTTCACCCTATACAGAATCATATTCTTCAACCGTGGTCACAATATTGTTCTTATTAGACCTTAGTGATACACTTATCATAAGTTCTTATTATCACTTACCATCTTATTTAGGTATATACACTATGACTATTAGATAGATGACAGCTCGTCTCGAGGTTAATTTCATCTCCTAAAGCGTCAACATTTTCAAGTATTTTTTCCGGGTTACTTTGTGGTTCAGCACAATCACCAATTTTAAAGCACCCCAAAAGTGCCAAATTTTCATATATTTAACACTTCATCTTCTTGTGTTTGATTGTAGTATAGACTTAAGTTTACGTTAGTTCTATCTTCTACCCCTGCCACAACCTGTAACTCCAGACCAAGAGACGAAGATGATCCAGCACAAGAAGTAACCAATCAAAACTCGGGCTAACGATAAAAAATAATTATGCGAAGAGAAGAGGATCCACAATAACCAACGCAGATCTCAAGCAATTGAAACTAAATCCACAATTCATCAAAAATCATTAGAAGGGGATCCATAAACTTAATAATTGCATTTAATAAACTGAATCTCACAACACAACGAAAAATTTCATGATCTAATTCCGTTTTAAGAATACCCCAAATGGCAGATCATAATAAATAAGAATGCGTATATAACTTGTAAAAATCACAAATAAGTACAGCAAATTGAAATTGCGGAATGTTGATAACCAATTCGGAATTCACTTACATGTAGATTTCGCCGGAGAAGAAAGAGATCACCGGAGCTTCAAACAAACTCAGCAGAAAAAGAGAATTGGGTCAACTACGCCAAGAACAACACTTTCAGATCCAAATTCGGACTGCCTATTACTATACCTTTATTTTATCATTGACATAAAGACAAAAAAGAAAAAATAAATAAATAAAAGGCAAAAAAAATTCTTAATTATTATATTTTCGTAAGTTTATACTTGAAAAAATTTCTTAAACTATTAATGTATAGAAGAATAAATATTAATTTATATTTAATTTTTTAACTTTAAATTTTTTTATTTTTCTTGAATAACATTTTTCTTATAGTACAAAAAAGTATTATAAAATATCCAAAATAAAGAATTTTAAATATTTTAGTAAATCTTAATACAAATATTTATCTTTTTAAGTTTCCTATTCAATTAATCACAGTATAAAATCAAATTACAGACAAAATAATTACATACCAAAAAAAAAAAGGAAATATAAGTAAACAAATATTTATATTTTAAATTGTTTTTTTTATACTGAAAAGTAGAACGAAGTTGGGCAGCTCTTTTCATTGAAGTATGTATGTCATTGATCATTGAATACATAATAATAATCTTTTGAGAAGAAGAATTTTTTTAATGATAGTATTTCTTAGGACTTTAATTATTTGTTAATTTTTTATTTGTTTATTTTAACGAATTAATAAAAGATAATTTTTTTATTTATTATATTCTCAATTTATTATTTTGAAAAAGATAGATTTTTTTTAAAAAAATAAATTTTTAATTCATACATTTCATAATTAATAAAGATAAAATGGTAAACTCACAATGTCGTTATTTTTTTAATAGGTGTACCAATTAGAATTGAACGATTAATTAGGAATATATTGAGTATATTTTAAAAAATAAAGGAGGGAGTTAATAATCTGGATAAACACTCAACAATAAAGTAGAATAGTTAATCAATTGAGATATTTAAGATTCTTAAAGAAAATTAATGTTGAATGTAAAAATAGAAAAAATAACTATCTTTTCTTAAGTTGATAAAAGTAATAAATAAAAATAATATATATGTTTTTAAAATAATGGACGAATAAAATTAAACGAAAGAGTTAATAAGTTAATTTCGACAATGAATAAGAATCGAGAAGAACTTATTCATAAATTGTATTCGCCGAATGTGTTTTATGTCTTTCTCTCAA